>NC_091986.1:94888292-95512255 GCF_044704955.1 Pristiophorus japonicus | reverse complement strand
CAAGCACACTGACCATGACTTAAGAAAGAATGGAGCAACCCACCTCAAGCATGTGTGTGTTGATGTTGCAGGGCATTGTGATGATATCTTCTTGCATGTATAGAGTGGCCAACTCCGTAAAACATCAAATGTGACAATCAAATGAGTCCATGCATGCCTTGTCCACAGTCGTGTGCACTCTGAATGCTAACATGTCTGCTGCATTAAATAGGAAGATAGATAGATACCTCAGCTTTGGCCTTACAGCACCGCAATGATCTACACCAAAGTGCTCTCCAGCAGAGTGGCAGCAGTGAAGTATGGCTGGCCCATAAGAGGGATGATGGTAAAAGGGGACATGGAAGTGGGAACTCCACTCAAAGCGCTTCCCCCTCTCACCTATTGCCAACCACCCTCCAACCCCAGCCCCCACCCCCACCCCCAGACAGTAGCCAACTTGCTGCCTCATGTCCCAATAGCCGAGTCTGCCCCTACACAGGTGCAGGTGGAGCAGTCTTCGGCGGGGCCCTCACAGACTCCAACACCCAGAGGACATCCACCAAGAGCATCTAAGCAGTCAGAGTTGGGATCTGAGCAGCAGGCCTTTACCTCTGCTCAAGCCACACAGGTTGCATCATGAAGGAGAGAGAGGAAAAGGAAGAGTAAAGTTTTGTAGTTGTACAAGGGTATGCACGTAGGTGTATGATAAAATGTAACGTTGTGAAGTTTCTGTTCTTTAGTAGCATCACATCAATTTTATTACTTTGCACCACTTTCTCATGCTGGGTGCCACATCTCCTTTTAACTTGATTAATGATGAATGGGAAGAGATGAATTGATGGGGACCAATGTGTGTGTGTGTGCAAGGGGTAGTTGGCTGGTTCGTTGCAGGACTGCTTTGTTACAGTGGCTATTGGGGAGGGTGGGGCAGGATGAGTAGCCATTGCATGGGCTTGTGACAACGGTGCACTGGTAGACCTGAAGTGAACCTTGCATTAATAAAGGCACCCCGAGCAGCAATGCGAGAAGTCAATCTTGCCCCAGTCCAAGCTCCCTGATGTCTTTAGATGGGGTGGCTGCTAGATGACAAGGGATACCCACTTCAAACTTGGCTGAGGAAACCTGATACGTCCTTACTATACAGTATAAATGCACACGAGGCCCATGCTTGAAAGGTCAGTCTGTGACCGGTCATTTATTTCTTAGCACCCAAGTGATGAAGGTGGGTGGAGCTTCCCCTTTTACACCTGAAGGTCCAGGTTAGGAGCATCTCCCACCTAGTGGTCAGTGTTCTCACAGTGTACAACTTAGGTCAGATTATACATGGGTTACAATGCTGGTCGAATACATGACATCTCCTCTCCCCCAAAGTCTTATTGGGATCACAGGTTGAGTCTCTCTGGTGGTTTACGCTCTCTTGTAGAGCGCCTGAGTTGGGGCTCCGGTTGTTGGGCGCTGGCCTGAGTGTCTGCTGTTTGCGGTGCCTCAGGCCTATCCAGACTGCCCACAGTGATTGGACTCTCCTCCCTTTGATTCCGGTGTGCGGTCACCTGTGGTGGAGTGAACTCTACATCGTGTTCTTCCTCTGCTTCTTCTATGGGGTTGCTGAACCTATTTTTGTTTGATCCACGTGTTTGCGGCAGATGTGTCCACTGGTAAGTTTAACTACCAGAATCCTATTTCCCTCTTTGACAATCACAGTGCCTGCGAGCCATTTGGGCCCTGCAGCGTAGTTGAGGACAAAAACAGGATAATTTACATCAATACATCACGCCCTCGCATTTCTGTCATGGTAATCATATTGTGGCTGGTGCCTGCTCTCGACAATTTCTTTCATGGTGGGGTGTATAAGGGATAACCTTGTTTTGAGCGTCCTTTTCATTAGCAGCTCTGCGGGTGGAACCCCTGTGAGCGAGTGTGGTCGGGATCTATAGGCCAACAGGGGGCATAAGCGCCTTTGTAGGGAACCACCTTGGATTCTGAGCATCCCCTGTTTGATTATCTGCACTGCTCGTTCTGCCTGGCCGTTTGAGGCTGGCTTGAATGGTGCCGTTCTGACATGGTTAATTCCATTGCCTGCCATGAAGTCCTGGAATTCAGTGCTTGTGAAGCACGGGCCATTGTCGCTGACCAAGACACCCGGTAGACCATGGGCGGCGAACATTGCCCATAGACTTTCTACCATGGCAGAGGATGTGCTTGAATTTTAAATGTCATACTCGATCCATTTGGAGTAGGCGTCTACTACAACCAAAAACGTTTTTCCCATGAAAGGACCTGCGTGGATGCATGACCAAGGCTTGGCGGCCCATGGCCAGGTGCTAAGGGGGGGCTTCCCTGGGCGCATTGCCCAGCTGGGCACACGTGTTGCACTTGCGAACACAAAGTTCCAGATCTGCGTCTATCCCTGGCCACCAAACGTGCGACCTGGCAATTGCCTTCATCATGACAATGCCCGGGTGCTCATTGTGGAGTTCTCTGATGAACACCTCTCTGCCCATCTGAGGCATGACTACTCAGTTTCCCCACAGTAAGCAATCGGCCTGAATCGAGAGTTCATCCTTGCGCCCGTGAAATGGTTTAAATTCCTCAGGGCACGCCCTGTACGTGGCTGCCCAGTCCCCATTCAGGACACATTTCTTGACGAGACAATAGCGGGTCTCTATTTGTTCAGACTTTAATCTGACGGGCTGTCACGGGTGAGCCTTCGCTTCCGAAAGCTTCAACAGCCATGACTATCTCAGCAGCATGCTCGGTAGCCCCCTCAGTGGTGGCTAGTGGGAGCCTGCTGAGTGCATCGGCGCAGTATTCAGTGCCCGGTCTGTGCCAAATTGTATAGTCATAGGCGGCTAACGTGAGTGCCCACCTCTGTATGCGGGCCGATGCATTTGCATTTATGGCCTTGTTGTTGGCCAAAAGGGACGTTAGGAGTTTGTGATCTCTCTCCAGCTCAAATTTCCTGCCAAACAGGTACTGGTGCATTTTCCTTACCGCATATACACACTTGAGCGCCTCCTTTTCTACCATCCCGTAACCCCTTTCTGCCTTGGACAGACTCCTGGAGGCATAAGCTACCGGCTGTAACTGACCCTTGACATTGACATGCTGCAACACACACCCGACACCATAGGACGCTGCATCGCACGTTAACACTATACGACCCATGTAAGAAACTTGTGTTAAGAGTGTTGGAACATAACAAATTGCGTGTTCTATTAAAAAGCCCTTTCCTGGCTGTCCCCCCAGACCCATTCGCGACCTTTGTGTAGGAGCACGTGTAGCGGCTCTAGCAGCGTGCTCAATTTGGGAAGAAAGTTACCAAAATAGTTCATGAGCCCCAGGAACGAATGCAGCTCCGTCGTGTTACGGGGTTTGGGTGCTCTCTGGATCACTTCCGTCTTGGACGCAGTAGGGCTGATCCCGTCTGCTGCTACTCTCATCCCCAGGAATTCTACCTTTGGAGCTAGGAAGATGCACTTCGCCTTTTTCAGTTGCAGCCCTACCCGGTCCAGTCTGCGTAGCACCTCCTCCAGGTTGTGGAGGTGTCCTTCAGTATCGCAACCAGTGATGAGGATGTCGTCCTGAAAAACCACCGTCCCTGGAATCGACTTGGAGGCTTTCCATATTTCGTTGGAAGATCGTGGCGGCCGAGCGAATCCCAAACGGACATCAAACAACCCCTTGTGTGTCGTGATGGTGGTCAGCTTTTTCGACTCACTCACCAGCTCCTGGGTCATGTAAGCTGAGATCAGGTCCAATTTTGAAAAAAAGTTTGCCACCGGGATAGTGTCGCAAAGAGGTCCTCCGCTCTCGGTAGCGGGTACTGGTCTTGGAGTGACACCCGATTGATGGTGGCCTTGTAATCACCACATAACCTGAATGACCCATCCGCCTTGAGCACCGGCACGATCGGGCTCGCCCAGTCACCGAATTCGACTAGCGAGATGATGACTTCCCTCAGCAGGCGGTCCAATTCGCCTTCTATCTTTTCCCGCATCATGTACGGCACCGCCCTGGCCTTGTGGTGTACTAGCCTGGCGTCCGGGTTTATTGAATCACTACCTTGGCCCCCATGAAAGTGCCGATGCCGGGTTGAAATAATGAGCCAAATTTGTCCAGAATCTGTGAGCACGATACTCGTTCCACAGAGGAAATTGCATTGACATTGCCCCATTTTCAGTTCATGACAGCAAGCCAACTCCTCCCTAGTAGTGCGGGTCCATCCCCTGGGACAATCCAGAGTGGCAACCTGTTCTCCGAATCTTTGTGGGTCACGACTACCGTGGCGCTGCCTAGCACCGGAATGATCTGCTTTGTGTATGTCCGTAGCTGTGCGTCAATCGGCGATAATTTTGGCCTCCTGGCCTTGGACGGCCACAACTTTTTGAACTGTTTGATACCCATCAGGGACTGGCTGACCCCCGTGTCTAGCTCCATTGATACTGGGATGCCATTGAGGAGCACTTTCATCATTATCGGTGGCATCCTGGTGTATGAACTGTATACATGCTCCACATGAACTCGCTGAACTTCAGCTTCCAGCGATTTCCCCCAGCATTCATTTCTGCAGGTATTTTGCTCATCTCTGCAAACTCCGGCTGAGTGTGTGCCTCCACGCCTCCAACATGAGCTGCTGTTGGAAACAAAAGGTCCCTTGCCAGTCGATCGTCCCTGACCGCCTGTGACTGTCCTTGAGTGCGCCATTAACAGGTGTTGATGGCCCCATTACAGGCCGCATTGTCCCTTGCAATGGCATGAATCACCGTTCAACTTGCCATTGTCTCGGTCGATCTCCCCCTCTGGGTTCGACTACATATTGGGGCATGCCCGACTGCCCTTGTCTGCCTGGAGAACTGTGTGCTGCTTTAACAATGTTGAATCTCTGTCCCAACCATTCCTTAACACAGTACCTCTCGTCTGTTCTGCTAGTGGCCATGCTTGCATGGTTTAAATCCCAGTTTCTCGTCGCCATTGATACGTCCTTACTATACAGTATAAATGCACACGAGGCCCATGCTTGAGAGAAGGTCAGTCTGTGACCTGTCCTTTATTCCTTAGCACCAAAGTGATGAAGGTCCAGGTTAGGAGTGTCTCCCACCTAGTGGTCATTGATCTCACAGTGTACAACTTAGGTCAGATTATACATGGGTTACAATGCTGGTTGAATACATGACAAAATCATCACCACCTTCCTCTGCAGACGATGTGCACTCTGCACTTTGGTCCTCCTGCAGGTCTAAACCACGCTGCTGCGCAATATTGTGCAAAGCACAGCACATCATGATCATTCTGAACACCCTGGCTGGTGCATACGGAAGGGTGCCTCCAGCATGCTGATGGCTTGTTCGATCAGACATCTGGTGGTCAAATGGCATTTATTGTAGCATTGTTGGACTTCATTGGTCTGGTTTCGGACGGGTTTCCTCAGCCAAATTTGAAGTGGGTATTCCTGGCCTCCTAGCAGCCATCCCATAAGTCTGCTCCCAGATCTAAAGACATCCGGGAGCTTGGATTGGGGCAGGACAAAAGTATTATGGCAGCTCCCTGGGAATCTTGCGCACACTTGCAGAAATATTTTTGTGGCTGCACACCTATGATGGAGTGGAAGCCTTTGTGCTTAACGAATACACCGGGTTGATCTGGGATGCACGGATTGCCACGTGTGCAGTTGATGACACCCTGCACCCACGGGAAGCCAGCCAGAGAGGCAAACCCGCTCATTCTGACTGGAGTCATCACAGGCGAAGTTGACATAATTGCCAGTCCTGGCAAACAACACACGCATTTGTGGGATATCTTGAACATCTGTGGCAGAGCCCTGGAAGGATCTGGAGACAAAAACATTGAGGATGGTGGTCACTTTGACAGCCACTGGTAATTCATGGCCAATAGGTCCAGCAGTGAGAAGGTCTTTCTCTTTGAGGCTGCAAATGTCTTCCACCACCTGATGCGACAATCTGAGCCTCTTAAAGTACTGCCAATCCGACAAGTCAAGGAAATTCAGCCTTTCCCTGTAGAACCGGTGTGGTGGGTAGTGCCTCCTGTGAGTTGCATCTCGCTGTGGTTCCCCTCTGTTGCGGCCCCTCTCATTTCTAGCTGCAGATCTCTGAACAGCAGTCTGCTGCTGCTGGTGCTGGTCATATTGCTTCTTGCCCGAGGTCCAATCTAAGGCAGCCAAGGTGCCACCATCCCGATGTGATGCAGAAAACCTCCAAAGTTTAGAAAGTAAACCATCAGCAAAAATACCGTGAACAACCCTTTCATACTAGTAGGTAAGAAAGCAACTGTGAGTACTAAGTATTTTTGCAATATTTCCATTAGTTTGAATCATCCCCTCAATTGCCACTGTGTTCTTGCCAGTCAGGAAACCTAGGAAACCAGTGGATAGAAACATAGAAACATAGAAAATAGGTGCAGGAGTAGGCCATTCAGCCCTTCTAGCCTGCACCGCCATTCAATGAGTTCATGGCTGAACATGCAACTTCGGTAACCCCTTCCTGTTTTCTCGCCATACCCCTTGATCCCCCATGTGACGTTAAATTTAAAGCAGTGTTGAAACATTGCTCCAATTGAGCGATTACCATGTGTTAATAAGCAACCTGCCTTGCCAGAGGGAGTTGCTTGCAATCGGTCTAATGCGCCCAAGTCAGAAATGGCGGGTTGGAGCCAGCTTCCCGACAGGTTTGCTGGTTTTAAATCCCCACCGCACCCAAACCCATGCGCTCCTCCAGGTTAAAATTGCCCCCTTTGTGTCCTAAAAAGAGAGAAAGTTAACACCCTTGGGCTACAGAAAACAGGAGGCCTGGTTTTGCCAAACCAATGGCCTTTAATTTCAAACCTGTGATACTACGAGCACAGCTTCTAGCTAAGAAAATAAGAACATAAGAACTAGGAGCAGGAGTAGGCCATACGGCCCCTCGAGCCTGCTCCGTCATTTAATACGATCATGGCTGATCCGATCATAGACTCAAGTCCACTCCCCATAACCCCTTATCGGTTAAGAAGCTGTCTCTCTCGGTCTTAAATTTATTCAATATCCTGGCTTCCACAGCTCAGACGGCAAATTCCACAGATTTACAACCCTCAGAGACAAATTCAGTTAGCAAGTAATAGAAAGCCATGCAACCTCCTGTAGAATCTAGTGTTCAACAAAAAGAGTCAGTTTATAGGAACAATGGTTTAATGTTGAGAAAGGACATTTGTATTTCAGAACTGCTACTGGGCATAATGGGCACGATTAATCAGGAACAATCAGCACAGATTTGTTAAAAGGAAGATAGTGTTTGACTAACTCGATTTAATTTTGAGAGGATGTGACCAGGAGGGTCGATGAGGGTAGTGCGTGCGATGTAGTGTATATGGAGTTTAGCAAAGCTTTTGATAAGGTCCCACATGGCAGACTGGTCATGAAGGTAACAGTCCATGGGATCCAGGGCAAAATGGCAAGTTGGATCCAAAATTGGCTTAGAGATAGGAAGCAAAGGGTAATGATTGATGGATGTTTTTGTTACTGGAAGGATGTTTCCAGTGAAGGTTCCACAGGGCTCAGTACTGGGTCCCTTGCTTTTTGTGGTGTACATTAATGATCTAGATTTGAATATATAAGAAGTTTGCAGAGAACACTAAAATTGGCTGTGTGGTTAATAATGAAGAGGAAAGTCAAGAGGATATCAACCTACTGAGAAAATGGAATTTAATTCAGAGAAGTGTGAAGTAATGCACTTGGGGAGGGCTAATAAGGAAAGGGTATACACATTAAACGGTAGGCCACTTCGAAGTGTAGATGAACAAAGGGACCTTGGAGAGTTTGTCCACAGATCCCCGAAAGTAGCAGGCCAGGTGGATAAGGTGGTTAAGAAGGCACACGAAATGCTTGCCTTTTTTGGCTGAGGCATAGAATACAGGAGCAGGGAGGTTATACTTAAATTGCATAATACACTGGTTAGACCACAGCTGGAATACTGCATGCAGTTCTGGTCGCCGTATTATAGGAAGGACATGATTGCACTGGAGAGGGTGCAGAGGAGATTTACGAGGATGCTGCCTGGAATGGAGAAGCTTAGCTATGAGGACAGATTGAGTTTGTTCTCCTTGGAACAGAGGAGGCTGAGGGGAGACCTCATTGAGGTGTATAACATTTTGAGGAGCCTGGATATAATGGATAGCAAGGGCCTATTTCCCTTGGTGAAGGAGTCAATTACGAGGAGACATAGGTTTAGAGTGGCTGGGGGAAGGTTTAGAGGGGATTTGAGGGGAAGCTTCTTCACGCAGAGGGTTGTGGGGAACTCGCTGCCTGGAAGGGTGGTGGAGGCAGAAACCCTCACCACATTTAAAAAAGGTACTTGGATGTGCACTTGAAGTGCCGTAATCTGCACAGTTACAGACCTAGAGCTGGTAAGTGGGATAACCTCTTGTTGGCTGGTGCAGACATGATGGTAAGTACTTCAGAGAATCTAATACGGCCAGGGTGATCTCCTGGACTAGTTTTGATCGCCTCAATGGGTTGGAGAGGAATTTTCCCAGATTTTTTTTCCCCTCAATTGGCCTGGGATTTTAATCTGTTTTTTTGCCTCTCCCAGGAGATCGCATGGCTCCAGGTAGGGTGGAGTGTAAAATGTTGCGATACATGGGGTATCACAGTTGTGCGAGTCGGACTGGTTGGGCCGGATGCTCTTTATCTGTCCGCCATTGTTCATAGGTTTATATGTAACCTTCAGGGCTGCTGACGAGGGCCGTGTAGCTCTTTGTCGGCCGGCGTGGACATGATGGGCCGAAATTCTGTAATTTCTATGTTTCTAGGTCTGCCATGCTGTCTGAACATTATAGCACTCGAATCCCAGGTCTTTGAGAGGGTGTGTGGTAGGGCAAGATGGAAAAAAATGAATTAGAATGTAATGGAAGTAGGAATGGATTCAGGACAGTGCGAGACATCTCAGTCCAATTTGAAGCTATTACTGGATGTTCAGCAGTCTGGAGAAAATAAAAGTTGAAATATGGCAGAATCTCCATTATCTGACATAATGGAGGGACCCATTTGGTGGATCGTGAAAGTAGAGTGTCCTAAAATTGTGGTCTGACTCATAGTACCAGAGGTATGCTGGACACGGGAACAAAAATAACAAATTGAATTTAGTACTTTTTGGACTGTGAGGTTGATCTATGGCAGACAGAATGCGCTTAGTGTTGGCAGGCTGTACAATGAGATGACTTCTCGCACAAGACCATGTCCCATGGCCACTCTGATGGATGAATTAGATAAGTGGATGATTCGAGCTTCTAAATTGAAGGTTCTACTAAATCACTGCATTACCTCACAGTCCAAAAAGTACTAAATTCAATTTGTTATTTTTGTTCCCGTGTCCAGCATACCTCTGGTACTATGCGTCAGACCACAATTTTAGGACACTCTAGTTTCTGTCTACTTTCACGATCCACCAAATGGGTCCCTCCATTATGTCAGGTAGCATGAGAAACGGATGGGAATAATTGAGCGAGAATCAAGCTTCCATATTAAAATAATTCCTTAGGAACAGGAGTAGGTTAATCAGTTCCTCCAGCCTGTTGTGCCATTTAATTAGATCATGGTTGATCTGTACCTCAACACCATTGGCTGCATATCCTTTGAGATCCTTACCCAACAAAAATTTATCAATCTCACTCTTGAAAATTTCAATTGAACCAGCATCACAGCCTTTTGGTGGGGGTTGGGCGGGCGTTGGAGAAGAGGCTTCCAGTTTTCCACATTTGGTAGGAAATGGTGTTTCCTGATTTCACTCCTAAATGGCCTAGCTCTCATTTTAAGATTATTCCCCATTGGTCTGCATTCCCCTCAGAGGTATTGGGCTCAATTTTCCACGAGCTATTTTTGCCACAGTTGAAGAGGTACTTCCGATTTTTTAGTGGTCCGACTGCGCCAAAAAAAAAGTTTCAAGTTTCGCCGGAATGAACTTTGAATTTGGAGCGGCGCATAATGGCCCTAAGCTCTGTGGGTGGAGCTTAAGGCCTGTGCCAGGGTAACGAGGGACGCTCTGAAAGGCTGAGGCTGGAAACTGACACTGACCAAGGGCTGAGGCTGGGCAGGAAGCTGAAGCCCGCTTCTATCCCGGGCCGAAAGGCCCCCGCACCGGCCCGCTTCTATCCCGGGCTGAAAGGTCTCTGCACCGTGCACTTCTAACCTAGGCCAAAAAATCCCCCGCACCGGCCACTGCCATCGTGGGCTGAAAGACCCCCCCGCCACCCGGTAGTGTCCCAGCGTGGCTAAATCAATCTCTGCCGATCTCTGCATCTTCTCTCTGCCGATTTCCCCAAGTGTAGGGAAGGTTTTTCCGCAAGGGTGCAGTGCACCGTTTTAGAAAAAAAATCGTACTTGGCCAAATTCACTTAAATGGCCTGGAGTGGTGCACACAGCAGGTTCCACCCCAACGACATCAAAAAATCGTGAACTTGAAAAATAAATCGGACATCCTACTTTAGAATGGCACAGAAACTTGGCGGAACGTGCAGATTTTAGTCTGTTTCAAAAAAAAGCTGCGTACGTCAAAAAAAACAGCACAGAATGGTGGCCAAAATTCAGCCTATATATAACCCTATCAAATCTCGACTGGATTTTCGGCTTTTCAGATTTCGGACATTAATGGCGGCAGGGCGGTCCTGATACCGCCTGGAAAATGTTTGCGCTTCTGTCAGCAAAATTGGGCAGTTGGTCCCAGAGTGTGGGCGGAGTACTAAAGGAGGCATTGCACACCTCTCTTGGGTTGCTTGGCTGACATAACAAGCAAAAATCCTGAGCTAAAGAGCCGGCCTCAGAGCGCTAGAAGAGAGGCCTGGGGAGAAAAAAAACAAAACCCACCCAAAACATTCCCCCAAAAATATCTCACGCCACCACTACATAAATCGTAAAAGAAATAAAATAGAAAACGATCACACTTACCTCACTGCAGCCGCGACAGCTCGGACCACCTGTTTACACATGCGGTCCCAGCACATCGCTCCACGCAGCGCAACAGGTCCGGAGGGGAAGCGAAAACAAAAATAAAGAGCCGGTGTCGCAACGGAAGTGGCCCTGAAAGCCCTGGCGGGCTAGAAGCTGGATGCCCACCCAGAAGAGCTCACCACCGCCATTGCCGCCCCTCAGGGGCGAAAACCAAAACAGCCAGCAGTGGAAAATCCAGCCCTAGCTGTGCCCAAAATTGAACATAGATGGGGTCTGGCCAAGATTCTGGACAACTGAACATTTCCTCAGCTTTGTATTCTAACCTCCTTGAAATAGAGGCCAACATTCCATTAGCCTTTTTGATTATATTTATTCCTGTGCACCAGCATTTAGTGATTTATGTACATGGGTACCTAAATCCTTTGGGATACAGAAGCCAACAGTGATGATGTTTTTATGCAGGTATTTTTACCAGAGGAGGCAAGAATAAATTAGCAAAAAAAAAGTGTTAAATTCCACTTCTGTGGTGCCCATTTTAAGATTAGTATTTTAACGAGTTAAGTACTAATCAGGCTCTATTATACACTAGTGAACTCCAGATCCTGGCAACACATAGTTTGAGCAAATGCTGAAAATGTAACCCAGAGACTGATACTCCGCTCTACCTGCTCTGAGAGTGCATGAATTCTCTAACACAATAAATTGGCGTAGTACATAAGAACATAAAAAATAGCAGGAGTAGGCCACCTGGCCCCTCGATCATGGACTCAGCTCCACTTCCCTGCCCGCTTCCCACAACCTTCAACTCCCTTATCGCTCAAAAGTCTGTCTATATCCGCCTTAAATATATTCAATGACCCAGCCTCCACAGCTCTCTGGGGCAGAGAATTCCATAGATTTACAGCCCCGAGAGAAAAAATTTCTCCTCATCTCAGTTTTAATTGGGCGGTCCCTTATTCTAGGACTATATCCCCTAGTTTTAGTTTCCCCTAGGAGTGGAAATATCCTCTCTGCATCCACCTGGTCGAGTCCGCTTATTATCTTACATGCTTCGATAAGATCACCTCTCATTCTTCTGAACTCCAATGAGTACAGGCCCAACCTATCTTCATAAGTCAACCCCCTCATCTCCGGAATAAACGTAGTGAACCTTCTCTGAACAGCCTCCAATGCAAGTAGATCCTTCCTTAAATACGGAGACCAAAACTATACGCAGTACTCCAGATGTGGTCTCACCAATACCTTGTATAGTTGTAGCAGGACTTCTGTTTTTATACTTTACTCCCCTTGCAATAAAGGCCAACATTTCATTTGCCTTCCTGATTACTTGCTGTACCTGCATACCAACTTCATGCTTCATGCACAAGGATCCCCAGGTTCCCCAACTGCAGCACTTGGCAATTTTTCTCCATTTAAATAATACCCAAATCAAGACTCAAATCCCTGAAAAGCTGGACTATATTTTCTGGTGGAATCCTATTTTTTGTTCCAGAGAACAAGGTGGTCATTTGATAACAAGAAACATTCTCAAAAGAATTAAGATTGCTCTCCCCCACCCAACTAAGGTCATGGCATATTTGAGAGAACTGTTCCTGCAATGTAAAGTAAACTACCCAAGGCTGGAGACAGATATAGAGGATCCTTCCTTTAAATTGCTTGGTTATCTCCTCCTTCCACTGCACAGGGAGAGGAAAGGAAAGGCCAATACAACTTAACAGTTTTGACCAAGTTTGACTGGGTGGAGGTATCCATAACCCAAAAGGCAATGTGGCCATATGTCCCCTAAATATAGATCTTCACTGCGTCTAATGCTTGGTTTTTCACACCGCATTCCACATTTCAATAGAACATTTATATACAAGGCGTATTCAAACCAAAGGATACATTATCTCCTTCTTCTATACACTTTTAATCAAGATGTATAGTAGGCTCTTTAATTAACATAGTACTTGCATATAAAGCCAAAGCTTCAATAAAACTACAAAAACAGAAGTGTAAATCATTTAGGTTAAAAATAAATGTTAAATACACTATAATTTTACTTTCCAAAACAATTGAAGAAGGGTTCAAACAAATAGGAAAAGATTCTTTGTAGAACTGCACACACGCAATTTCTTTCCATCATCCTTCAACAGTTTTGTAGCAAAAACTAAGTAATTAAAATTTTCCAATTTACATCCTGGCTGGATAGCGGGGTGGGGGTGGATGAGAAATACTGAAGACCAATACAACTCACCTCAGTCTCGACTTCCGTTAGAGTCCTTTTTATTGCTGTCCTTCCCATCTACTTTATGTTTTGCCGATTTTATACTGTAGTCAGAAATGGCCCACCCTACCTCTCACACTAAATGACCTTCATGCTTTATTATTTTCTTAAACCTACTTGGAATGGCCCAGGGTTATTATGAGACGTGCAATACAAACTCCCACCATTCACCCAGCCTCTAGGGGTGCAGCGTGGCAAAAAAAAAACGAAAGAAAATAAACTGCAGCCAACTCAGGAAAAGGTTTAGGAAATTCCTCTCTGGTTCTCTAACACAATCAAGCAAGCTTCTGGTTCTGTGGTTATTTATATAGTCACAACTATATGAACAACTTAATCCCCATTAATAGAACTGTCCTCTTATTTCAGGAACTTTGTCAAGTTCATTTGATGAGAATGATTGAGATCCATGTGGTGAACATAGAATCAGACAATTTCTTCCAAAGGACAATGACTCTATATGAAAAGAAATACCTCTTAATATCTAAACTAACTCTTTGCCTACAGATTTTATAGGCATATCCTCTTGTACCATATCCTCACTCATTTCATGCCTCCAGTCCACTGAAATTAATGCGTAATACTTTTGAGTGTAGGCATAAACCTTTGGCTGAATAAGAACATAAGAACATAAGAAATAGGAAGAGTAGGCTATATGGCCCTTGAGCCTGCTTCGCCATTCAATAAGATCATGGCTGATCTGATCATGGACTCAGCTCCACTTCCCCGCCCGCTCCAGATTATCCCTGATCATTTAAGAAACTGTCTATTTTGGTCTTAAATTTATTCAATGACCCAGCTTCCACAGCTCTGAGGTAGCAAATTCCACAGATTTACAACCCTCAGAAGAAATTCCTCCTCATCTCTGTTTTAAATGGGCAGCCCCTTATTCTAAAATCATGCCCTCTAGTTCTAGTCTCCCCCATCAGTGGAAACATCCTCTCTGCATCCACCTTGTCAAGCCCCCTCATAATCATATACGTTTCGATAAGGTCACCTCTCATTCTTCTGAATTCCAATGAGTAGAGGCCCAACCTACTCAATTTTTCCTCTTAAGTCAATCCCCTCATCTCCAGAATCAACCTAGTGAACCTTCTCTGAACTGCCTCCAAACCAAGTATATCTTTTCTTAAATATGGAAACCAAAACTGCACGCAGTATTCCAGGTGTGGCCTCACCAATACTTTATATAGCTGTAGCAAGACTTCCCTGCTTTTATACTCCATCCCCTTTGCAATAAAGGCCAAGACACCATTGGCCTTCTTGATCACTTGCTGTACCTGCATACTAACCTTTTGTGTTTCATGCACAAGTACCCCCAGGTCTCGCTATACTGCGGCACTTTGCAATCTTTCTCCATTTAAATAATAACTTGCTCTTTGATTTTTTTCTGCCCAAGTGCATGACCTCACACTTTCCAACATTATACTCCATCTGCCAAATTTTTGCCCACTCACTTAGCCTGTCTATGTACTTTTGCAGATTGTGTCTCCCCCCCTCACACATTGCTTTTCCTCCCATCTTTGTATCATCAGCAAACTTGGCTACATTACACTCAGTCACTTCTTCAAAGTCGTTAATATAGATTGTAAATAGTTGGGATCCCAGCACTGATCTCTGTGGCACCCCACTAGTTACCAAACAGAGAATGAACCATTTATCCCGACTGTTAGTTAGCCAATCCTCTATCCATGCTGATATATAACCCCCAACCCAGTGAACTTTTATCTTGTGCAGTAACTTTTTAATGTGGCACCTTGTCAAATGCCTTCTGGAAGTCCAAATACACCACATCCACTGGTTTCCCCTTTATCCACCCTGTTCGTTACGTCCTCAAAGAACTCTAGCAAATTTGCAAACATGACTTCCCCTTCATAAATCCATGCTGACTCTGCCTGACCGAATTTTGCTTTTCCAAATATCCTACTACTGCTTCTTTAATGATGGACTCCATCATTTTCCCAACCACAGATGTTAGGCTAACTAGTCTATAGTTTCCTGCTTTTTGTCTGTCTCCTTTTTTTAAATAGGAGCGTTACATTTGCAGTTTTCCAATCTGCTGGGACCTCTCCAGAATCCAGGGAATTTTGGTAAATTACAACCAATGATTCCACAATCCCTGCGTCTACTTCTCTCAAGACCCTAGGATGCAAGCCATCAGGTCCAGAGAATTTATCTGCCTTTAGTCCCATTATCTTACTGAGTACCACCTCCTTAGTGATTCTGATTGTGTTAAGTTCCTCCCCCCCTATAGCCCCTAGACTATTAACTGTCAGAATATTGTTAGTGTCCTCTACCATAAAGACTGATATAAAATATTTGTTCAAAGTTTCTCCATGTTCCCCATTACTAATTCCCCAGTCTCATCTTCTAAAAGGGACCAACATTTACTTTAGCCACCCTTTTCCTTTTTATATACGTATTGAAACTCTTGCTATCTGTGTTTATATTTTGCGCTAGTTTACTTTCATAGTCAATCTTCCCTTTCTTAATCATTTTTTTAGTTGTTCTTTGCTGGCTTTTAAAAGATTCCCAATCTTCTGTCCTCCCACTAGTTTTGGCTACTTTGTATGCCTTTGTTTTTAATTGGATACCATCTTTTATTTCTTTATTTAGCCACAGATGGCTATTTTTTCTCTTACACCCTTTCCTCCTCACTGAAATATGTTTTTCTTGAGAGTTGTAAAATATCTCCTTAAATGTACACCACTGTTCATCAACCGTCCTACACTTTAATCTATTTTCCCAGTCCACTTTATCAAACTCTGCCCTCATACCTTCATAGTCTCCTTTATTTAAGCTTAGTACGCTGATTGGAGATCCAACTTTCTCACCCTCCATCTGAATTTGAAATTCAATCATGCTATGATCACTCATTCAGAGGGGATCCTTCACTAGGAGATTGTTTATTAATCCTGTCTCATTACACAGGACCAGATCTAAGATAGCATTTCCATTTTTAAGTCAGAAGGTGAAGGGTTCAAGCCACACTCCAGACAGCCCTACTAAATAGAGACTAGAATATTGTCTCCAAATATTAGGTTGACATCCAGCTGAACACATGTCCGGATGGAGTAACCAGTGGTCATATTCGCGCCTCTATGTCAGAAGAGTTGGGTTCAGGCCTCACTCCAGACATTAGTGGCAAGCAAATGTCAGCTCTGAATACTGGACTGACATCCAGTGAGGGTACTTGCTTCCAAAAGGTACGGGTACAGGTACCCTCTACCCCCTCCATAAAGGGTACGTGGAGCTCATATTCCTTGGTTGCAGCCATTTGAGGATATAAACCGTGAAGAAGGCAACGGGAAACCATCTCAGCTACTTTTCCCTAATAAGCTATAGTGGTATGGGATTCTATTGTCAGGGGAATAGATAGATGTTTCTGCAGCCACAATCGAGACTCCAGGATGGTATGTTGCCTCCCTGGTGCAAGGGTTAAGGATGTCTCGGAGCGGGTGCAGGACATTTTGAAAAGGGAGGGTGAACAGCCAGTTGTCGTGGTGCATATAGGTACCAACGATATAGGTAAAAAACGGGATGACGTCCTACAAGCTGAATTTAGGGAGCTAGGAGTTAAATTAAAAAGTAGAACCTCAAAAAGGTAGTAATCTCAGGATTGCTACCAGTGCCACATGCTAGTCAGAGTAGGAATCGCAGGATAGCTCAGATGAATTCGTGGCTTGAGGAGTGGTGCAGAAGGTAGGGATTCAAATTCCTGGGACATTGGAACCGGTTCTGGGGGAGATGGGATGAGTACAAACCGGACGGTCTGCACCTGGGAAGGACCGGAACCAATGTCCAAGGGGGAGTGTTTGCTAGTGCTGTTGGGGAGCGGTTAAACTAATATGGCAGGGGGATGGGAACCTATGTCGGGAGACAGAGGGAAGTAAAATAGGGGCAGAAGCAAAAGAAAGAAAGAAGAAAAGTAAAAGTGGAGGGCAGAGAAACCCAAAGCAAAAATCAAAAAGGGCCACATTGCCCTTTTAAAATTTTGCTGCAAAGTGTGCTAAAAAGACAAGCCTGAAGGCTCTGTGCCTCAATGCGAGGTGTATTCGTAATAAGGTGGATGAATTAACTGCACAGGCAGCAATTAATGAATATGATATAATTGGCATCACGGAGACATGGCTCCAGGGTGACGAAGGCTTTGAACTCAACATCCAGGGGCATTCAACATTCAGGAAGGATAGACAGAAAGGAAAAGGAGGTGGGGTAGCGTTGCTGGTTAAAGAGGAAATTAACGCAATAGTAAGAAAGGACATTAAATTGGATGATGTGGAATCTGTATGGGTGGAGCTGCGGAAAATACCAAAGGGCATAAAACACTAGTGGGAGTTTTGTACAGATCACCAAACAGTAGTAGAGAGGTTGGGGACAGCATCAAACAAGAAATTAGGGATGCGTGCAATAAAAGGTACAGCAGTCATCATGGGGGACTTTAATCTACATATTGATTGGGCTAACCAAACAGGTAGCAATACGATGGAGGAGGATTTCCTGGAGTGTATTAGGGATGGTTTTCTGGACCAATATGTCGAGGAACCAACCAGAGAGCTGGCCATCCTAGACTGGCTGATGTGTAATGAGAAAGGACTAATTAGCAATCTTGTTGTGCGAGGCCCCTTGGGGAAGAATGACCATAGCATGGTAGAATTCCTTGTCAAGATGGAGAATGACAGAGTTAATTCAGAGACTAGGGTCCTAAACTTAAGGAAAGGTAACTTCGATGGTATGAGATATGAATTGGCTCGAATAGACTAGAAAATGATACTTAAAGGGTTGACGGTGGATAGGCAATGGCAAACATTTAATGATCACATGGATGAATTTCAACAATTGTACATCCCTGTCTGGAGTAAAAATAAAATGGGGAAGGTGGTTCAACCGTGGCTAACAAGGGAAATTAAGGATCGTGTTAAAAACAAGGAAGAGGCATATAAATTGGCCAGAAAAAGCAGCAAACCTGAGGACTGGGAGAAATTTAGAATTCAGCAGAGGAGGACAAAGGGATTAAATTGGAGGGGGAAAACAGAGTATGAGAGGAAGCTTGCCGGGAACATAAAAACTAACTGCAAAAGCTTCTATAGATATGTGAAGAGAAAAAGATTAGTGAAGACAAACGTGGGTCCCTGGCAGTCAGATTCAGGTGAATTTATAATGGGAAACAAAGAAATGGCAGACCAGTTGAACAAATACTTTGGTTCTGTCTTCACAAAGGAAGACAGAAATAACCTTCCGGATGTACTAGGGGACTGAGCATCTAGTGAGAAGGAGGAACTGAAGGATATCCTTATTAGTCAGGAAATTGTGTTAGGGAAATTGATGGGATTGAAGGCCGATTAATCCCCGGGGCCTGATAGTCTGCATCCCAGAGTATTTAAAGGAAGTGGCCCAGAAATAGTGGATGCATTGGTGATCATTTTCTAATAGTCTATTGACTTTGGACTGGAAGGTAGCTAATGTAATACCACTCTTTCAAAAAGGAGGGAGAGAGAAAATGGGTAATTATAGACCAGTTAGCCTGACATCAGTAGTGGGGAAACTGTTGGAATCAATTATTAAAGATGAAATAACAGCGCATTTGGAAAGCAGTGACAGGATCGGTCCAAGTCAACATGGATTTATGAAAGGGAAATCATGCTTGACAAATCTTCTAGAATTTTTTGAGGATGTAACTAGTAGAGTGGACAAGGGACAACCAGTGGATGTGGTGTATTTGGACTTTCAAAAAGCTTTTGACAAGGTCCCATACAAGAGACTGGTGTGCAAAATTAAAGCACATGGTATTGGGGGTAATGTATTGACGTGGATAGAGAACTGGTTGGCAGATAGGAAGCAGAGTGTTGGGATAAACGGATCCTTTTCAGAATGGCAGGCAGTGACTAGTGGGGTGCCGCTGGGCTCAGTGCTGGGACCCCAGCTATTTACAATATACATTAATGATTTAGATGAGGGACTTGAGTGTAATATCTCAAAGTTTGCAGATGACACTAAACTGGGTGGCGGTGTGAGCTGTGAGGATGATGCCAAGAGGCTGCAGGTTGACTTGGACAGCTTAGGTGAGTGGGCAAATGTATGGCAGATGCAGTATAATGTGGATAAATGTGAGGTTATCCATTTTGGGGGCAAAAACACAAAGGTAGAATATTATCTGAATGGTGGCAGATTAGGAAAAGAGGTGGTGTAATGAGACCTGGGTTTCATGGTACATCAGTCATTGAAAGTTGGCATGCAGGTACAGCAGGCGGTGAAGAAGGCAAATGGTATGTTGGCCTTCATAGCTAGGGGATTTGAGTATAGGAGCAGGGAGGTCTTACTGCTGTTGTACAGGGCCTTGGTGAGGTCTCACCTGGAATATTGTGTTCAATTTTGGTCTCCTAATCTGAGGAAGGACGTTCTTGCTATTGAGGGAGTGCAGCGAAGGTTCACCAGACTGATTCCCGGGATGGCTGGACTGACATATAAGGAGAGACTGGATTGACTGGGCCTTTATTCACTGGAGATTAGAAGAATGAGAGGGGATCTCAGAGACATATAAGATTCTGACGGGACTGGACAGGTTAGATGCGGGAAGAATGTTCCCGATGTTGGGGAAGTCCAGAACCAGGGGACACAATGTAATGATAAGGGGTAAGCCATTTAGGACTGAGATGAGGAGAAACTTCTTCACTGAGTTGTTAACCTGTGGAATTCCCTGCCGCAGAGAGTTATTGATGCCAGTTCATTGGATATATTCAAGAGGGAGTTAGATGTGGCCCTTACGGCTAAAGAGATCAAGGAGTATGGAGAGAAAGCAGGAAAGGGGTACTGAGGGAATGATCAGCCTTGATCTTATTGAATGGTGGTGCAGGCTCGAAGGGCTGAATGGCCTACTCCTGCACCTATTTTCTATGTTTCTAAGTGGCTCAAGAATCTAGTGCGAGACTCTAGTTAGGACCTCCTCCAGGGCACACTTTAAATGCCAGCTTGGCTTTTGGCAGCAGACTCCCATCGGGACCAGAAAATGGTGGGTTCAAATCCAGGATCGAAGATAACACATTGGCACAAAAGGGAGTGTTGCAGTGTATGAGGTCAGTCTTTGAGATGATACATGAAACAGAATTCCAATCTGCCTGGCAGTATTCAAAGAGCAGAGGTGGTTTTCCAGTGCCTGGCAACATTTATCCTCAATGAACATGACAAAAAGAGAGATTAGCCTGGTCATTTCTCTTATTACTGTTCACTGGGCCCTAACTGCACAAATTGATTGCCACATAGGCCTACATTACAACAATGACTACACTTTAAAAGTAATTCATAAGATGTGCACAGATATTTTGAGGATGCAACAGATACTTTAATAAATAGCCCAGAATTTGCTGGAATGATGCAGTTGGCCCCGAATTCCATAAATTAGACCATTGTGCACCCAAATGAACAGGAAACTTTACAACCATCTAGTATGTCCAAAACATAATTATTTTTGCTTCAATCTTGGAGCAATAAATCATGGCACTGCTCGGTTACCAGCGGTGTTCTGGTTCAATCCAAGTGGCAGTGGCAATCAAAGCAGTCACTCCTTTTCACCATGGACGTCCAGTCCCCTCCATCCCCAACTAGGATGGCCCACTTCTTCCTTGAACGTAGGTCAAACCAGTCCCCATTCACCAACACCCATACTCCGCTTGGATGAATTTGCTCTTGCATTTGAACAAATTTTTCTTCAACTCCACTCACTTCCTCCAAATATGAGAAATGTTCCCTTACATTTTGTTTGGCCCTGCGCAGGCCCTTTAAGGGGTTGCCCGGGCTATCCAAAATGCCACACATGCGTGGATTTTGTACTGACAAGGCTGCTGCGCAGGTACCCTGGAGCGCTGTGCAGCCACGCAGCTTACAAGGAACATTGAATATGAAGTGTCAATTTGGGAACAAATATGAGTCCTAGCTATGCCTGCTTTTTCATGGGGTATTCTTTGTTCTACAAGATTCTTTGTTCCCCTCCTATGCAGTTCACCTCCCTCACCTTTTTATCTGGTAAATTGCTAACTATATTGGTGCCGCTTCCTGCTCTCGCCTTGAACTGGAAAATATCAACTTCGCTTCAGTTTCTACCTCTCCCTCACCTTCACATGGTTCATCTCCGACTCTTCCCTTCCTCAATATCCATTTCTTAGGGATAGTCTTCCACCAATGTCTACTACAAGCCCAATGTCTCCCACATCTACCTTGATTGTACTTGCTCCCACCCAACTTCCTGTAAGGACTCCATTCCATTCTCTCCATCTCATCGGTTCTGATGATGCTACCTTCCACACTAGTGCTTCTGATGTCTTCTTTTTCCGCAACCAAAAATTCCCCTCCACCGTGGTTGACATGGCCCTCGACCGTTTCCGTCTTACTTCCCGCACATAAGAACATAAGAGCAGGAGTAGGCCACCTGGCCGGTCGAGCCTGCTCTACCATTTCATCATCATAGGCAGTCCCTCGGAATCGAGGAAGACTTTATTCCACTCTTAGAATGAGTCCTTAGGTGACTGAACAGTCCAATATATGAGAGCCACAGTCCCTGCCACAGGTGGGACAGACAGTCGTTGAGGGTAAGGGAGGGTGGGGCAGTTTTGCTGCACGTTCTTTCCGCTGCCTGTGATTGTTTTCTCCATGCACTCGGCGAGAAGACTCGAGGCGCTCAGCTCCCTCCCGGATCCACTTTGGGTGGTCTTTGGCCAGGGACTTCCAGGTGTTGGTGAGGATGTTGCACTTTATCAGGGAGGCTTTGAGGGTGTCCTTGTAACATTTCCTCTGTCCACCTTTGAACTCCTTCATGGGAAACGAGCCAGAATACAGCGTTTGCTTTGGGAATCTCATGTCTGACAAATGGACAATGTGGCTTGCCCAGCGACGCTGATAGAGTGTGGTCAGTGCTTCAATGCTGGGGATGTTGGCCTGGTCGAGGACACTAAAGTTGGTGCGTCTGTCCTCCCAGGGGATTTGCAGGATCTAGCGGAGGCATCGTTGGTGGTATTTCTCTAGCGACTTGGAAGTGTCTACTGTACATGGTCCATGTCTCTTAGCCATGGTATTGGGGGTAATGTACTGATGTGGATAGAGAACTGGTTGGCAGACAGGAAGCAGAGAGTCAGGTCCTTTTCAGAATGGCAGGGTAATGGAGTGCTGCAGGGCTCAGTGCTGGGACCTCCAGCTATTTAAAATATATATTAATGATTTAGATGAAGGAATTCAGTGTAATATCTCCAAGTTTTCAGATGACACTAAGCTGGGTGGCAGTGTGAGATGTGAGGAGGCCTCTAAGAGGCTGCAGGGTGACTTGGACAGGTTAGGTGAGTGGGCAAATGCATAGCAGATGCAGTATAATGTGGATAAATGTGAGGTTATCCACTTTGGTGGCAAAAACACGAAGGCAGATTATCTGAATGGCGGCAGATTAGGAAAAGGGGAGGTGCAACAAGACCTGGGTGTCATGGTACATCAGTCATTGAAAGTTGGCATGCAGGTACAGCAGGTGGTGAAGGCGGCAAATGGTATGTTGGCCTTCATAGCTAGGGGATTGGAGTATCGGAGCAGGGAGGTCTTACTGCAGTTGTACAGAGCCTTGGTGAGGCCTCATCTGGAATATTGTGTTAGTTTTGGTCTCCTAATCTGAGGAAGGATGTTCTTGCTATTGAGGGAGTGCAGCGAAGGTTCACCAGACTGATTCCCGGGATGGCAGGACTGACATATGAGGAGAGACTGGATCGACTGGGCCTGTATTCACTGGAGTTTAGAAGGATGAGGAGGGATCTCATAGAAACATATAAAATTCTGACGGGACTGGACAGGTTAGATGCAGGAAGAATGTTCCCGATGTTGGGGAAGTCCAGAACTAGGAGACATAGCCTAAGGATAAGGGGTAAGCCAATAAGGACTGAGATGATGAGAAACTTCTTCACTCAGAGTTGCTAACCTGTGGAATTCCCTACCACAGAGTTGTTGATGCCAGTTCATTGGATATATTCAAGAGAGAGTTAGATATGGCCCTTACGGCTAAAGGGATCAAGGGGTATGGAGAGAAAGCAGGAAAGGGGTACTGAGGTGAACGATCAGCCATATCTTATTGAATGGTGGCGCAGGCTTGAAGGGCTGAACGGCCTACTCCTGCACCTATTGTCTATGTTTCTATACAGGAGGGCGGGTATTATTACAGCCTTGTCGATCATGAACTTGGTGGTAGATTTGAGGGCCTGGTCTTCGAACACTCTTTTCCTCAGGCGGCCGAAGACTGCGCTGGCGCACTGGAGGTGTTGAATCTCCTCATCAATGTCTGCTTTTGTTGATAAGATGCTCCCGAGGTATGAGAAATGGTCTACGTTGTCCAGGGCCACGCCGTGGAGCTTGATGACTGGGGGGGCAGTGCTGTGCGGCGAGGACAAGCTGGTGGAGGACCTTTGTCTTACCAATGTTTAGTGCAAGGCCCATGCTTTCGTACGCATCAGTAAATACTTCAACTATGTCCTGGAGTTCAGCCTCTGAATACATAGACGACGCCTGCGTCTGCGCACACTGTAGCTCGAAGACAGAGGTTGGGGTGGTCTTGGACCTGGCCTGGAGACGGCGAAGGTTGAACAGCTTCCCACTGGTTATGTAGTTTAGTGCCACTTCATTGGGGAGCTTGTTGACTGTGAGGTGGAGCAGGCGATGACGCAACCCTGTTTGACCCCGGTCCGGACGTGGATTGGGTCTGTAATGGATCCATTAGTAAGGATCACGGCCTGCTCCACCATTTAATAAGATCATGGCAGATCTGATCATGGACTCGGCATTCCATTTGCCTTCCTGATTACTTGCTGTACCTGCATACTCACTTTTTGTGTGTTTCATGCACAAGGATCCCCGTGTACTGCAGCACTTTGCAATTTTTCTCCATTTAAATTATAATTTGCTTTTCTATTTTTTATGCCAAAGTGGATAATCTCACATTTTCCCACATTATACTCCATCTGCCAAATTTTTGCCCATTCACTTAGCCTGTCAATATCCATTTGCAGATTTTGTGTGTCCTCCTCACAATTTGCATCCTCACCAATCTATGTATCATCAGCAATCTTGACTACATTACACTTGGTCCCTTCATCCAAGTCATTGATATAGATTGTAAATAGTTGAGGCCCTAGCATCGATCCCTGCGGCACCTCACTAGTTAATGTTTGCCAACCGGAAAATGACCCATTTATAACGACACTCCGTTTTCTGTTAGTTAGCCAATCCTCTATCCATGCTAAATATATTACCCCCAATCCTGTGAGCTTTTATCTTGTACAGTAACCGTTTATGTGGCACCTTATTGAATGCCTTCTGTAAATCCAAATACACCACATCCACTGGTTCCCCCTTATCCACCCTGCTCGTTACATCCTCAAAGAACTCCAGCAAATTTGTCAAACATGATTTCCCTTTCATAAAACCATGCTGACTCTGCTTAATGGAATTATGCTTTTCCCAAATGTCTCGCTACTGCTTCCTTAATAATGGACTTCAGCATTTTTCCAACAACAGATGTTAGGCTAACTGGTCTATAGTTTCCTGCTTTTTGTCTGCCTCCTTTTTTAAATAGGGGTATTACATTTGCTGTTTTCCAATCCGTTGGGACCGCCCCAGATTTCAGGGAATTTTGGTAGATCACAACCAATGCATCCACTATCTTCACAGCCACTTCTTTTAAGATCCTAGGATGTAAGCCATCAGGTCCAGGGGACTGGTCCACCTTTAGTCCCATTATTTTACCTAGTACTACTTCTTTATTGATAGTAATTGTATTAAGTTCCTCCCTCCCTGTAGCCCCTTTATTATTCACTATTGGGATGTTTTTAGTGTCTTCTACCATGAAGACCGATACAAAATATTTGTTCAATGTCTCTGCCATTTTCCTGTTCTCCATTATTAATTCCCCGGTCTCATCCTCCAGGGGACCAACATTTACTTTAGCCTCTCTTTTTTCTTTTTATGTACCTGTAGAAACTCTTACTGTTTTCATATTCCGTGCCAGTTTACTTTCATAATCTATCTGCCCTCTCTATTATTCTTTTAGTCATTCGTTGCTGGTTTTTTTTTTTTAAATGTTTCCCAATCCTCTAGCCTTCCACTAATCTTGGCCACATTGTATGCCTGTTGTTTTCAATTTGATATCATCCCTTATTTCCTTACTTAGCCACGGATTGATATCTCTTCTCTTAGTCGTTCCTTTTCATTGGGATATATTTTTGTTGTGAGTTATGAAGTATCTCCTTAAATGTCTGCCACTGCTCAAACTTCAATCTATTTTCCCAGTCCGCTTTAGCCAACTCTGCCTTCATACCTTTGTAGTCTCCTTTATTTGAGCTTAGGACACTGATTTGAGATAGAAACATAGAAAATAGGTACAGGAGTAGGCCATTCGGCCCTTCGAGTCTGCACCACCAATGACTTCTTCCCCTTATTACTCCTTACCTCCACCCAAACTGATTCAACATCTTGATCTTCTGAGCCAATATAATTTCTCACTAAACGCACTGATCTCATCCTTTATTAACAGTGCTACCTCACCTCCTTTTCCTTTCTATCTGTCCTTCTGAATTGTCAAATACCCCTGAACATTTAGTTCATAATCCAGGTCACCTTGCAACCACATCTCTGTAATGGCCATCAGGTCATAGCCATTTGTATCTATTTGTGTCGTCAACTCATCTATTTTGTTACGAATGCTATGTGCATTCAGATAAAGGGCTTTTAAATTGTTGTTTTTTTTTTTTTAAAGCCAATTTTCCAGGCTTTGACCCCACTTTCTGATTCACCGTTATGTTTATACATTCTGTCCCTTCCTGCCATGCTCTGGTTTTCATTTCCCCCAGTGCTACCCTGCTCTATTGCCTTCTCATTCTTTGACTTTTTTTAATTTTCGCTCATCTGAATCCTCCCCCCTACTAATTAGTTTAAAGCCCTCGCTACAGCCCGAGTTATTTGATTTAACAGGACCCCAATCCCAGTATGGTTTAAGTGGAGCCCATCCAAACAGAACAGCTTCCTCTTACCCCAGTACTGGTGCCAGTGTCCCACGAACCAAAACCCATTTCTCCCACACCAGTCTTTGAGCCACGTGTTTAACTCTCTGATCTTATTTATCCGATGCAAATTTGCTCATGGCTCAGCAAGTAATCTAGAGATTACTACCTTTGTGGTTCTGCTTTTTAATTTGACCCCTAGCTGCTCATACTCCCTCAGCAGAACCTCTTTCTTTGTCCTACCTCTGTCGTTGGTACCCACGTGGACCATGACAACTAGATCTTCCCCCTCCCATTCCAAGTTCCTCTCCAGCCCGGAGGAGATATACTGCTTTGGATATTGTTGGGGGAGATGGCTCACCATGGGAAGGCAGCAGCAGCCAAGTTCATGGCACCGTGGGTGGCTCTGCTGCACAGGAGGGCACGAAAAAGAGTGGGAGAGCAATAGTGGTAGGGGATTCTACTGTAAGGGGGATAGATAGGCATTTCTGCAGGCGCAATCGAGACTCCAGGATGGTATGTTGCCTCCCTGGTGCAAGGGTCAAGGATGTCTCGGAGCGGCTGCAGGGCATTCTGGAGGGGGAGGGTGAACAGCCAGTTGTCGTGCTGCATATAGGTACCAACAATATAAGTAAAAAGCGGGATGAGGTCCTACAAGCTGAATTTAGGGAGCTAGGAATTAAATTAAAAAGTAGGAGCTCAAAAAGGTAGTAATCTCAGGATTGCTATCATTGTCACGTACTAGTCAGAGTAGAAATAGCAGGACAGCTAAGATGAATACGTGGCTTGAGGAATGGTGTAAGAGGGAGGGATTCAAATTCCTGGGACATTGGAACCGGTTCTGGGGGAGGTGGGACCAGTACAAACCGGACGTCTACACCTGGGGAGGACCGGAACCAATGTCCTAAGAGGAGTGATTGCTAGTGCTGTTGGAGAGGGTTTAAACTAATATGGCAGGGGGATGGGAACCTATGCAGGGAGACAGAGGGAAATAAAATGGGGGCAGAAGGAAAAGAGAGAAAGGAGAATAGTAAAAAAGTGGAGGGCAGAGAAACCCAAGGCAAAAATCAAAAAGGGCCACATTACAGCAAAAATCTAAAAAGTGACAAAATGTGTTGAAAGGACAAACCTGAAGGCTCTGTGCCTCAATGCAAGGAGTATTCACAATAAGGTGGATGAATTAACTGCACAGGCAGCTATTAACGATGATATAATTGGGATTACGGAGACATGGCACCAGGGTGACCAAGGCTGGGAACTCAACATCCAGGGTTATTCAACATTCAGGAAGGATAGACAGAAAGGAAAAGGAGGTGGGATAGCATTGCTGGTTAAAGAGGAAATTAACGCAATAGTAAGAAAGGACATTAGCTTGGATGATGTGGAATCTGTATGGGTAGAGCTGCGGAATACCAAAGGGCAAAAAACGCTAGTGGGAGTTGTGTACAGTCCACCAAACAGTAGTAGTGAGGTTGGGGATGGCATCAAACAAGAAATTAGGGATGCTTGCAATAATGGTACAGCAGTTATCATGGGTGACTTTAATCTACATATAGATTGGGTTAACCAAGCTGGTAACAATGCAGTGGAGGAGGATTTCCTGGAGAGTATTAGGGATGGCTTTCGAGACCAATATGTCGAGGAATCAACTAGAGAGCTGGCTATCCTAGACTGGGTGTTGTGTAATGAGAGGGGACTAATTAGCAACCTTGTTGTGCGAGGCACCCTGGGGAACAGTGACCATAATATGGTAGAATTCTTTATTAAGATGGAGAGTGACAGTGTTAAGTTCAGCACCCTAGTCTCTGTATTAAGGAAAGGTAACTCCGAAGGTATGAGACGTGAATTGGTTAGGATAGACTGGCGAATGCTACTTAAAGGGTTGACAGTGGATAGCTAATGGCAGACATTTATAGATCACATGGATGAACTTCAACAATTGTATATCCCTGTCTGAAGTAAAAATAAAATGGGGAAGGTGGCTCATCCGTGGCTAACAAGGGAAATTAGGGATAGTGTTAAATCCAAGGAAGATGCATATCAATTGGCCAGAAAAAGCAGCAAACCTGAGGACTGGGAGAAATGTAGAATTCAGCAGGAGGACGACAAAGGGTCCAATTAGGAGGGGGAAAATAGAGTATGTGAGGAAGCTTGCAGGGAACATAAAAACTGACTGAAAATGCTTCTAGAGTTATGTGAAGAGAAAAAGATTAGTGAAGACCAACAGAGGTCCTTTGCAGTCAAAATCAGGTGAATTTATAATGGGGAACAAAGAAATGGCAGACCAATTGAACAAATACTTTGGCTCTGTTTTCAGTAAGGAAGAAACAAATAACCTTCTGGAAATACTAGGGGTTCGAGGGTCTAGCGAAAAAGGAGGAACTGAAGAAAATCCTTTTTAGTCAGGAAATTGTGTAAGGGAAATTGATGGGATTGAAGGCCGATAAATCCCCAGGGCCTGATAGGCTGCATCCCAGAGTACTTAAGGAAGTGGCCCAAGAAATAGTGGATGCATTGGTCATCATTTTCCAACATTCTATTGACTCTGGATTAGTTCCTATGGGCTGGACGGTAGCTAATGTACCACCACTTTTTAAAAAAAAGGAGGGAGAGAAAAGAGGTAATTATAGATCGGTTAGCCTGACATCAGTAGTGGGGAAAATGCTGGAATTAATTCGTAAAGATGTAATAGCAGCGCATTTGGAAAGCAGTGACAGGATCGGTCCAAGTCAGCATGGAATTATGAAAGGGAAATCATGCTTGACAAATCTTCTAGAATTTTTTTGAGGATGTAACTAGTAGAGTGGATAAGGGGGAGCCAATGGATGTGGTGCATTTAGACTTTCAAAAGGCTTTTGACAAGGTCCCACACAAAAGAGATTAGTGTGCAAAATTAAAGCACATGGTCGTGGGGGTAATGCATTGATGTGGATAGAAAACTGGTTGGCAGACAGGAAGCAGAGAGTCGGAATAAATAGGTCCTTTTCAGAATGGCAGGCAGTGACCAGAGGGGTGCCGCAGGGCTCAGTGCTGGGACCCCAGCTATTTCCAATATACATCAATGATTTAGATGAAGCAATTGAGTGTAATATCTCCAAGTTTGCAGATGACACTAAGCTGGGTGGCAGAGTGAGCTGTGAGGAGGATTCAAAGAGGCTGCAGGGTGACTTGGACAGGTTAGGTGAGTGGGCAAATGCATGGCAGATGCAGTATAATGTGGATAAATGTGAGGTTATCCACTTTGGTGGCAAAAACAGGAAGACAGATTGTCTGAATGGTAACAGATCAGGAAAAGGGGAGGTGAAACGAGACCTGGCTGTCATGGTACATCAGTCATTGAAGGTTGGTATGCAGGTACAGCAGGCAGTGAAGGCGGTAAATGGCATGTTGGCCTTCATAGCTAGAGGATTTGAGTATAGGAGCAGGGAAGTCTTACTGCAGTTGCACAGAGCCTTGGTGAGGCCACAGCTAGAATAGTGTGTTCAGTTTTGGTCTCCTAATCTGAGGAAGGACATTCTTGCTATTGATGGAGTGCAGCGAAGGTTCACCAGATTGAATCCCGGGAAGGCAGGGCTGACATACGAGGAGCGACTGGATCGACTGGGCTTGTATCCACTGGAGTTTAGATGAATGAGAGGGGATCTCATAGAAACATATAAAATTCTGACGGGATTGGACAGGTTCGAGGCAGGAAGAATGCTCCCATTGCTGGGGAGTTCCAGAACCAGAGGTCACGGTCTAAGAATAAGGGGTAAGCCATTTCGGACTGAGATGAGAAGAAACTTCTTCACTCAGAGTGGTTAACCTGTGGAATTCTCTACCGCAGAAATTTGTTGAGGCCAGTTCGTTAGATATATTCAAAAGGGAGTTCGATATGGCCCTTACGGCCAAAGGGATCAAGGGGTATGGAGAGAAAGCAGGAAAAGGGTACTGAGGTTGAATGATCAGCCATGATCGTATTGAATAGCGGTGCAAACTTGAAGGGCCGAATGGCCTGCTCATGCACCTAATCTCTGTTTCCTTAACCCTGGCAGCAGGCAGGCAACAGCCTTCGGGACTCTCACTCACAGCTGCAGAGAATTGTATCTATCTCCCTAATGATGCTGTCCCCTGCTAAGACAACTCTCATCTCTTCTTCCTAGAACCATGACAGGGTTCCCTTTGTCTTCACCCTCCACATTCAACAGATCATCCTTCGCAATTTCTGACAGCTCCAGCGCGATGCCCCCAATAAACACAACTTCCCTCCCCTCCCTCTTCAGTATTCAGATAGGACCATTTGCTCTGTGACATCCTGATCCACTCTTCAATCACCCGCAGTACTCCCTCCCGAAGACACTTTCCCATGCAAGCACAGGAGATGCAACACCTGCACCTCCTCGCTTCCCACTATTCAGGTCCCCAAACACTCCTTCCATGTGATATAGTGATTTACTTGTAGTCTCATAACTTATACTGTATTCACTGCTCACGATGCAGTTCCCTCTACATTGGAGATTACCTTGCTGAACACATCCCTTCAGTCTGCAAGCATGGCCCTGCACGTTCGATCGCCCGTCATTTTAATTCTCCATCCCACTCCAACCTCCTGCACTGTTCCAATGATGCTCAACAATAGCTCGAGGAACAGCATCTCATCTTTTGATTATGCACTTTACAGCCTTCCAGACTCAACATAGAAGTTCAGATCATAATCATAACCTATCATTTCTCAAACAGCAGGTGCTGGTAATGGTTTTGCTGTTCCCATTTATACCTCCTCTGAATCATCTTTTGTTTTTGCTTCTTTTTTTGCCTTCCAGCCTCATCCCTTTTGACATTTAAACAATCCTGTCTCCCACCCTATCACCGACCTTCCCTTTTGTTCTTTTCTCAACTCTGCCGCCACCCCCGACCACCACCGTTTTCCCTGGCTCTGTACTTGCTTATATATCTCCAACTTCTTCCAGTTCTGATGAAAGGTCATCGACCTGCAACATCAACTCTGTTTTTCTCTCTCTCTCTACAGATGCTGCCTGATCTGCCGAGTAATTCTAGCATTCTGTGTTTTTATTTCAGATTTCCGCATCTGCATTTCTTTGAGTATGGAGATGGGAGTTAATTTCCCTCAGACCACGTGAAATAAATAGCTATTAATAGCAAAATATCACAAGATTTAGAAGGCCGATAGTTCATTAGATTTGTGGCTGAGCCCTACACACCAGGGAGTTACTGGGTTTGATCTGCGTCAAGTCAGTTATTCTCAGTCATTAGAGAACATCACCAAATGAAGGACAGGAAAAGACTAGCTGGCCCATGAAACCTGCTCCATACAGTCATGATGTCACTTGTGCCACCCCACCACTAGCAACACAATCTCCTGGGAGAAAAAAAAAAAGAGAAAAATCTAGGCTAGTTTAGGAAAATATCCTGGAAAATTCCTCTCTGACCCTAAAGATGATCGAACAAGTTCCAGGGGACTACAGTGACTGGGAAACACATTGGCCAATACCCCACCTACTTTCTATATGCACTTATGTTAAGCACACTCAGGAATTCAACCAGCTCCCTTTTGAATGCTTGCAACAAAGTTACACTCCCTATGTGTTACCGGCAACTTATGCCAGAGGTCGACATCTCTCTGCAAAAAGTAAAGAATTAACTTGCATTTATATAGCGCCTTTCACAAATCAGGACATCTCAGATACATGACAGCCAATTAAGTACTTAACTCTTTACAGTTAACCTAGTTCTATTCTTACATATTTTCTGTTCCTTGCTGCTCCCTAACCTATTGAGCTCAAAAGCCCATCTATAATAGACCAATTCTAATTTGGTCATTGTTTTAAAGACCTCAATCAAATCTCTTCAAAATATTAGTTTAAAATAAAAAGCCCCAGTTCTCTAAGCCAATACAGAAGCTACACTCGCCCTCAGTAACAGACAATTCTGACCAGAAGTGCGAGTGTTTGGACAGAGGGTGAAGATAAGTTCTAGCTTGACCACAATGCCTCTCAGTTGAATAGCCGACCAAACCTTGCTATCAAGGCACACATGAATAATGGTCATTTGCACAAGGTACCAAGGTACCCACCCCAGCAGTGAGTCAACACTTTCAGGAATAGAGAGGAAGGGAGGAGTGAAAAAAAGTTAGAAAGCAAAACAAATGGTGCAAACTAAAAATGGACACATTTGAATTGGAAACTTTAATGAATACAAGAGTGAAATACATCTGCTGTGTGATTTAAGTATTTCTCTTGTGAATACAGTCAATGAAAGGCCAAGATGAGCTCACTTAACTTCTTAGAATCAAAATCTTGATGAATGTTTCCATTTATAGAAGGTAAATTATGGGTTAGTTAGGCTTAGAAGGATTATAGGTTACTGTGGTCTGCTTGATTTTTTTTACTTGATTTCTTTAGGGAGTTGTAGAGAAATTCCCCAGACTTTTTCCTAAATTAACCTCAGATATTTTGCATGAAGAGGTGGATCAATGATGGACGTGGCTGCACTATATCAGAGTGGGCAGGCTTGATGGAATAGATTTTCTTCATTCATTTTGTATACTCATGTGTAAACTGGAACAAAATTTGATTTTTTTAAAATTTGGACCAAGGTTGATAAAATTAGTTCATTTTTAATTTAAGCTAAGAGCCCTGGATAAACATAAATTATGGATAAACATAATTTGGGTTATAAGAAGTATAAGTTAAGGTAAGATAGCTGGTTAAAATGTCAGCTTGCTATTTCAGAGCCCGGGGGAGGGGGCGTGGGGAAGGATAATGTTATGGAGCTATTGTCACAAACTTAAAAACTATCCAAATCTTTTATTTGGAGTCATTTGTACCATTGGCTAGGATTTCTTTACTTGTGTTTTCATTGTTGTGAAAGCTCTCAAAAATCAGCTAATTGCTGCCACTCCAACCCCACTCTAGTTGCTAACTAGCTTGAAAGTGTACCAAGTTTTTGTGATTTGTGTTCCCACAGACATGTTTTAATTGTGGTAAAATTAACTCCTTTTTTAATTAGGGTAAGACTTTAAAGTCCACCTTCTAGGTAATAATTGGTTCCCTAATCTTATTCAAAATGTTTGTTGGAGGGGCAGGGTAGGCTGCACATTGCATAGACCCAAGTACATATGTATTGAGCACTTGTGCATTCTAACTCAATGGCCGTAATCTTTACCTTGGAGTTGGGTTGTATGCATGCGGGCCGCCTAGCGTGTCGGGAACCCAAAAGGTGTGAACAGCGTGTTCTGCAGTGAGAGTTTAATTCAAGGGCCCCAATTAAAAGTCTTGCACATATTTCATTTTGTTGCTGTAGGAGTGGTGAAGGTGATTTCCAGAGCTCTAAATAGCTGAATAACTGACAATTCTGTGGGTCATGGAAACACAAAGGTAGTGGACAGCCCCAAAATTCACCAATGCCTCCCTGGAAGTTCTGGTGCTGGCAATAAGAGCATGCAGAGAGCTCCTCTTCCTGGCAATTGATGCAAAAGACCACCCAAAGATACAAAAAGGGAATGGTTGGAGATCGCAGAGGAGGTCAGTAGCAGGGATGTGGTCAGGAGGATGTGGATCCAGTGCCAGAAAAGATTCAGTGATCTCATGAGGCCAGAAAAGGTGAGCACAATGCCACACTCCCCTACATCTGATGTGCCCATCAGCACAACCCCATCACTCTGCCTTCCCAAGCTTACTCCTGCACATCATGACCAGATTTACTCAACTTGCTCCAATGCATAGGTCCACCCATCCCTCTCCGTCTATTTTCCGACTCACATCCCCATCTGGCTATCCACCACTGACACTCAACCTCATCGTCAGGCAATCATAGCAAGTAACACCACAGAAGGAGGCAATTTGGCAATGTCATGCCACTCCATTATAGTTACCCTCTGCAGATGTAGCCCATTCATTCCTTACACTCCTTTCATCACTCTCACTTGAAATTCTCTTCTTTCCCTCCTTGTAGGAGGAGAAGAGAGCCAACAATAGGGAGAGGCAGAGAACCGAAGGGATGCCCTCCAGTCTTCAGTCAATTGACTCCAGTAGAGAGGATGAGGCCCTTGAGATCCCTGGAGTTTCAGAACTGCTGGGAGATGGAGAGAAGGGGACTTCCCAGCAACCTGGTGACAGAATTAAATCTCTTACAGCCACATGGCATACAACAGTCACTTATATGGTGAATGATGTCAACATCCTGTGAAATGTCATTGTGTGCATGTTACCCATTCTTATTAAAGCACTTCTAATTCATCTCTTTACTCTCCCACAGGACCATCAAATACCCCCCGCCCCCCACCGGCCAGCTGCAGTAGGAAGATGGCCTCTCAGAGGAAGCTGCAGCCTCTGAGGGTGCACCATCAGCACACCCAAGTGCACCCAGCTCCAGCGCAGATACGCACATTTCGATGGGTCCTCTGGCAGATAGTGTTGTCACATCACAATTGAGCAAGAGCAGACAGTGTTGGCAGGGACAGCAGTGGAGACTCCTCGCTAGAGGGTGCAAGGTGCTCCAAGCTGAGCTGCATGCAGAACCTCGGGGGCCCATCAAGAAGGAAGGTGATCTTGGAGGGGCAGCAACAATTGCATGAAGCTCTGACATCTTTTTCAGCTGCGATGTGTGCAAAGAATGGAGGAGTCCATCTCCAACATGAGCAGCACCATGTCGCAGGTGATGAAGACGATATGCTCTTCCATGGAAAATATGGCCACCTGCATGGAGCAGCAAATGTGCCAGTCACATAAGAACATGCTTGCTGTGGACAACAGATGGTAGATGCTCATTGAACCCATCTCAAGGACAGATATAAACGTAGACGTCGAGCCTTCATCGCCTCACTGATGTGCAGCAAGGTGCTCTCCAGCTCCTTGCTAGCAGGGAAGTGTGGTTGGCCCATGAGAGGGACAATGTTGAAAGGGGACATGGAAGTGGGGCCTCTCCTCAAAGTGCTCATATTTCTCCCCCATTGACTCCCAATCGGTCATAGCCCCATAGGCTTCCTCAAGTCCTGATTGCCTCATCATGACCTTGGCCGCGTCTGCCCCTGGACAGTCGCAGGAGGAGCAGTCTTTGTTGGGAACCTCACAGGCCCTAAAATCCAGAGGACATCTGCCAAAAGTGTTGAAGCAATCCCAGCAGGGAAGTGAACAGGCTTCCTCTACCTTTGCTGAAGTCACGGGGGTTGCACCTCGTAGAAGCACTTGGAAAAGAAAAAAAAAACACATTCCTAGATGCACAAGAGTATGCACATGGGTGTATGAAAAATGTTAACTTTCAGATATATTTATGATGCACATAAATGTATTTGTTTGCACTACTTTCTGGTCTTGTCCATTTTTGCCTGCGACCTGAGAAGTGGCCTTGTCACTTGGAGTGAATGGTGAGACATCAGTTATCCTTGAGTTATGGGGATTTGGCTGAGAGGAATGGCTTGGTCATTGTAAGGCTGCTTTATGGTGCTGTTGGGAGTGGGGGTGGGGCATGGGGAGTGATGGAACTTAGTACAGCATGTGCCAGCTATATGGGTGCATTGGAGCAAGTAAAGTAAATCAGGCCATGATGAGGCCATCGGGCCTCTCAGAAGCAACGTGCCCAGCTGCTGATGCCATCACCCTCTCAGGTTCCTCCTCTTCCAACAATTCCTCCTTTTCCGAAGAGGCTGTGCGCTCGGTGCCTTGATCCTCCTGCAGCTCCAATGTTGTCTTTAGCATCTTCAACATGCCTATTGCTTGCTCGACGACACATCTGGCTCTCATTATAGTTCTCCTCAACCTCGTTTCCCCTTTCTCTCCCCCGCCCTCCCCACCCATCCCCTGGAATCAGGGGTCCAAAAATGTTCAGATGGGGTGAGGCAGTGGCAGTCAATCAAATAAAATGCAGATCTTAGTATATGCAAAGCACAAATGACAATTTATAAAAGGATGAACAAGTGTTTCCGGAACCCAGTATTCCATAAGCAAAGTTCAGGGACACATTCAAAGCTCTTCACTTCCACTTGGATCAGGTGACGGGGGGGGGGGGGGGGGGGGGCGGGGAGGAATTGCTGCTCCTCTTATTTGGGTACAAGTTACCCAGAGTGCAATAGGGGCACAGCCCCTACTGGCTGAAAGGCACTGGTATGCAAATGGGCATGGCAGAGGCTTAAAGGCATATTTTAGGAAGGGCCATAAAAATCAAGGTACCTCACGAGAAGCGATTTATACATGCACAAGCAGCAGAAATTGCCCCCACCCGAATTTCCTGAATGAAAATCAATTCTATGTAATTCCAGCACAGTACGTGTGTCAGAAACAGTGAGAAAATTCACCCACATAAAAAGCAGGGAAGCTTCGGAGAGGGATTGAAAATTGGCTAATTTCAAGAAAGGAAGGTGTTGGTAATGGAGTGGTATTGACGTGACATGGTGTCAATAGCAGAATGCCACAGGAATGTGTACTGTAGCCATTTAATAGATGACTGAGCTGGGGCAGGAATATTAAATTTGCAGATGACACCAAATTCTAAGGGGGTGGGGGGAGGGAAATCAAACAATAGGGAAACAGCATTCCAAATACAAGATCTTAAGGAGCCAAGGACTTCCCATACAATGCCTCTCGAAAGACAATCGACCAGCCAATTTAGATGGTCTAGACAGAGCTGGCAAAAGCTCAAAAGACCAACCATACTTTAAAGGCAGTGCACATAAATACTGTAGTTACAAGAGCAGGTCAGAGGCTGGGTACTCCACGGCGAGCGACTCACCTCACGACTCGCCAAAGCCTTTCTACCATCTACAAGGCACAAGTCAGGAGTGTGATAGAATACTGTCCACTCACCTGGGTGAGTGCAGCTCCAACACTCAAGAAGCTCGACACCATCCAGGACAAAGCAGCAGCTTGATTGGCACCCCATCGATCACCTTAAACATTCACTCCATCCACCATCAGTGCACTGTGGCTGGAGTGTGTACTGTCTACATGATGCACTGCAGCAAATCAAGGCTTTTTCAACAGCACCTCACAAACCCCTGATCTCTACTACCTAGAAGGATAAGGGCAGCAGGCGCATGGGAACACCACCACCTCCATGTTCCCCTCCAAATCACGCTCCATCTTGACTTGGAAATAGATCGTCGTTCCATCATTATTGCTGGGTCAAAATCCCAGAACTCCCTCCCTAATAGTACTGTAGTTCGTCAGACTGATTCCTGGGATGGAGGGTGGGTGGGGGAGGGAAATATTCCCATGAGGAGAGATTGAGCACACTAGGCCTATATTCCCTACTATTTAGAAGAATGAAAAGTGATGAAATAAAATTCTTACAGGGCTTGACGGGGTAGATGTTAGAAGAATGTTTCCTCTGGCTGTGGAGCCTAGAACTAGGGATCATAGGCTCAGAATTAGGGAATTGCCATTTAGGACTGAGACGAGAAGAAATTTCTTCGCTCAAAGCATTGTGAATCTTTGGAATTCTCTATTCTAGAGGGCTGTGGAAGCTAAGTCATTGATATATTTTTGGATATTAAGGGAATCAAGGGATATGAGGAGTGTGGAAAGGTGAAGTTGAGTAGAAGATCAGCCATGATTTATTGAATGGCGGCGCAGGCTTGAAGGGATGTATGGCCTACTTCTGCTCCTAATTCTTCTGTTCACCTCATGGACTGCAGTGGCTCATCACCACCTGCTCATGGGCAATTAATGCTGGCCTTGCCAGTGATACCCACATCCCATGGATAAATAAAGTCAGACCACCTGAGGTATCAGTGATGCCCAGCCTGAACTAACAGGGTGGTACTGTTACAGGATGGGTTTTGCAACATTATAGATCAAAATTAGTTCACAATGTAGCTTCGCACAGCATTCCATCTTCCATATTTTTCCATCTTCTCAGTCGGAAGAATTAAGCATAAAGTTCCTGTAAATCTACAGTGCATCATTGTTTCTGTTCACATTCATTTACTGGTTAATGTATCAGTTTGGTTATATCCAAAACAACCTCCTAGTGTTTATTCTATCCCCTCACAAAGTCAAAGTTAAGGAAGATAAAGGCCAGAATTTTCACATTGCAGATTTGAGAGCGGGTCGGTGGTTAAAAGTTCTGACATTTTCAACGCGTCAGGAACCCGCATTCATCCCACTGACTTTCACCTTTACTCGGGCTCGTTTAGAAGCCATCATGGACCCGCTTGGGAGAGGTGGGAGACCTCATTAAGATTGTTAACTGCTCATTGAGACCCTCAATAGCTTTTAATGTGGGGTTTCAACTTTAGCTGGTTGTGCACGGGATTCACGGATCTCGGTAAGCTCGCCTGTGAAGTTCATTAAGTGACAACTGGAAAAAGCACATAGATACCGACACTTTACACTACTTCCTTGACTAAGGGAAAGGTTCTTGCTGGCCCCATTTTATGCAGAGACTTTGCTTTCAGGAGTTTGTAGGTGATTTTGACAACATCGGAAGCCACTCTCACTGTTATATATGTGGACTTGTATTTACTCTGTACAGCCACCAGAGGGCTCATTCCCCAGAGTCCCAAGGGATCCCATAATCCCTTGGGAGCACAGGTATTTAAGAAGGCTTCACAGGTTGGAGAGGCACTCTGGAGTCCTGCAATAAAAGACTAAGGTCACACTTTACTTTGAGCTCACACACTTTCTCCATACACAACATTCACCACATTGGAGAATTGTGCGTCTGATCTCCACTTTACCTGGCATCTATCAGATCAGCATGGGTGCTGCTTATGCTGTCTCACCTTGGACTTCAGATTCGGACAAAGATGAGTCCCAGTACCAACACCAGCAGTACCACCACCAGCAGCACCACCACCAGCACAACCCCCCCACCCTTCTCCTCAACGACCCGAGAGGGTCCACAGGAGAGAGGGGATCAGCACAGGGGTGCACCGCGCTGCAGGCGATACTCCATCACAAGGTAGTCCAGGTACAGCAGAGCGACCTATAAAGGCCCAGCGTCGTTTGGAGAGGCGGGAGTGCGAGCAGCAGGAGTCTAGGACAGCGGAACAGCCTATAAAGGCCCAGCATCGTTCGGAGAGGCGTGCTTGTGCAGCTGCAGCGGGAAGAGAAGTCAAAAAAGTAGAAAGAAATCGAAAGGTGATGTCACAGCCAAGGGGGTAAGTGATTGGTGAGTAGCTTTTCTTTTTCTTTACTATATCAGTAAGTAACCCTTAGCATTGCTGTTGCCAAATTAAGTAAACCTAGGGGTTAAGTCATGGCAGGACAGCTCGGACATGTGTTAAGCTCCTCCTGTACCATGTGGGAACTCAGCGACGCCTCCGGTGTCCCTGACGACTACGTGTGCAGGAAGTGTATCCGCCTCCAGCTCCTGACGGACCGCGTTGCGGAACTGGAGCTGCGGGTGGATTCACTCTGGAGTATGCATGATGCTGAGAATGATGTGAATAGCACATTTAGTGAGTTGGTCTTACCGGAGGTAAAGGGTCCACAGCCAGATAGAGAATGGAAGACCAACAGGAAGAACAGTGCAAGGATGGTAGTGCAGGGGTACCCTGAGGTCATCCCCCTGCAAAACAGATACAGCGCTTTGGGTACTGTTGAGGGGGATGACTCATCAGGGGAGAGCAGCAGCAGCCAGGTTCATGACACCGTGGCTGGCTCTGCTGCACAGGAGGGCAGGAAAAAGAGTGGGAGAGCAATAGTGATAGGGGATTCAATTGTAAGGGGAATAGCTAGGCGTTTCTGCGGCCGCAACCGAGACTCCAGGATGGTATGTTGCCTCCCTGGTGCAAGGGTCAAGGATGTCTCGGAGCGGGTGCAGGACATTCTGAAAAGGGAGGGTGAACAGCCAGTTGTCGTGGTGCATATAGATACCAACGATATAGGTAAAAAATGGGATGAGGTCTTCCGAGACGAATTTAGGGAGCTAGGAGTTAAATTAAAAAGTACAACCTCAAAAGTAGTAATCTCAGGATTGCTATCAGTGCCACGTGCTAGTCAGAGTAGGAATCGCAGGACAGCTCAGATAAATAAATGGCTTGAGCAGTGGTGCAGAAGGGAGGGATTCAAATTCCTAGGGGAGGTGGGACCAGTACAAACCGGACGGTCTGCACCTGGGCAGGACCAGAACCAATGTCCTAGGGGGAGTCTTTGCTAGTGCTGTTTGGTAGGAGTTAAACTATTATGGCAGGGGGGTAGGAACCTATGCAGAGACAGAGGGGAATAAAATTGAGACAGAAGCAAAAGATAGAAAGGAGAATAGTAAAAGTGGAGGGCAGAGAAACCCAAGGCAAAAAACAAAAAGGGCCACTTTGCAGCAGAATTCAAAAGGGTCAAAGTGTGTTTAAAAAGACAAACCTTGAAGGCTCTGTGCCTCAATGCGAGGAGTATTCGGAATAAGGTGGATGAATTAACTGCGCAGATAGCAGTTAACGGACACGACGTGATTGGCATCACGGAGACATGGCTCCAGCGTGACCAAGGCTGGGAACTCAACATCCAAGTGTATTCAGCATTAATGAAGGATGGACAGAAAGGAAAAGGAGGCAGGTGGCATTGCTGGTTAAAGAGGAAATTAATGCAATTGTAAGGAAGGACATTAGCTTGGATGATGTGGAATCGGTGTGGGTGGAGCTACGGAATATCAAAGGGCAGAAAACGCTAGTGGGTGTTGTGTACAGGCCATCAAATAGTAGTAGTGAGGTTGGGGACAGCATCAAACCAGAAATAAGGGATGTGTGCAATAAAGGTGCAGCAGTAATCATGGGTGACTTTAATCTACATATTGATTGGGCTAACCCAACTGGTAGCAATGCGGTGGAGGAGGATTTTCTGGAGTGTATTAGGGATGGTTTTCGAGACCAATGTGTCGAGGAACCAGCCAGAGAGCTGGCCATCCTAGACTGGGTGATGTGTAATGAGAAGGGACTAATTAGCAATCTTGTTGTGTGAGGCCCCTTGGGGAAGAGTGACCATAATATAGTAGAATTCTTTAGTAAGATGGAGAGTAATTCAGAAACGAGGGTCCTGAACTTAAGGAAAGGTAACTTTGATGGTATGAGGCACGAATTGGCTAGATTAGACTAGGCAAATGATACTTAAAGGGTTGACGGTGGATAGGCAATGGCAAACATTTAAAGATCATATGGTCGAACTTCAACAATTGTACATCCCTGTCTGGAGTAAAAATAAAACGGGGAAGGTGGCTCAACCGTGGCTAACAAGGAAAATTAAGGATAGTGTTAAATCCAAGGAAGAGATATACAAATTAGTCAGAAAAAGTAGCAAGCCAGAGGACTGGGAGAAATTTAGAATACAGCAGAGGAGAACAAAGGGTTTAATTAGGAGGGGGAAAATAGAGTACGAGAGGAAGCTTGCCGGAAACATAAAAAAATGACTGCAAAAGCTTCTATAGATATGTGAAGAGAAAAAGATTAGTGAAGACAAACGTAGGTCCCTTGCAGTCGGATTCAGGTGAATTTATAATGGGGAACAAAGAAATGGCAGACCAGTTGAACAAATACTTTGGTTCTGTCTTCAAAAAGGAAGACGCAAATAACCTTCCAGATCTACTAGGGATCCGAAGGTCTAGTGAGAAGGAGGAACTGAAGGATATCCTTATTAGGCGGGAAATTGTGTTCGGAAAATTGACGGGATTGAAGGCCGAAAAATCCCCAGAGCCTGATAGTCTACATCCCAGAGTACTTAAGGAAGTGGCCCTAGAAATAGTGGATGCATTGGTGATAATTTTCCAACAGTCGATCGACTCTGGATCAGTTACTATGGACTGGAGGGAACACCACTTTTTAAAAAAGGAGGGAGAGAGAAAACGGGTAATTATAGACTAGTTAGCCTGACATCAGTAGTGGGGAAAATGTTGGAATCAATCATTATGAAATAGCAGCGCATTTGGAAAGCAGTGATAGGATTGGTCCAAGTCAGCATGGATTTATGAAAGGGAAATCATGCTTGACAAATCTTGTGGAATTTTTTGAGGATGTAACTAGTAGAGTGGAGTGGATAGGGGAGAACCAGTGGATGTGGTGTATTGGGACTTTCAAAAGGCTTTTGACAAGGTTCCACACAAGAGATTGGTGTGCAAAATCTAAGCACATGGTATTGGGGACAATGTATTGACGTGGATAGAGAACTGGCTGGCAGACAGGAAGCAGAGAGTCGGGGTAAACGGGTCCTTTTCAGAATGGCAGGCAGTGACTAGTGGAGTGCCACAGGGCTCGGTGCTGGGACCCTAGCTCTTTACAATATACAGTAATGATTTAGATGATGGAATGGAGTGTAATATCTCCACGTTTGCAGATGGGTGGCGGTGTGAGCGGTTAGAAGGACGCCAAGAGGCTGCAGGGTGACTTGGACAGGCTAGGCGAGTGAGCAAATACATGGCAGATGCAATATAATGTGGATAAATGTGAGGTTATCCACTTTGGGGGCAAAAACACGAAGGCAGAATATTATCTGAATGGCAGCAGATTAGGAAAAGGGGAGGTGCAGCGAGACCTGGGTTTCATGGTTCATCAGTCTTTGAAGGTTGGCATGCAAGTACAGCAGGCGGTGAAGAAGGCAAATGGTATGTTGGCCTTCATAGCAAGGGGATTGGAGTATAGGAGCAGGGAAGTCTTACTGCAGTTGTACAGGGCCTTGGTGAGGCCCCACCTGGAATATTGTGTTCAATTTAGGTCTCCTAATCTGAGGAAGGACATTCTTGCTATTGAGTTAGTGCAGCAAAGGTTCACCAGACTGATTCCTAGGATGGCAGGACTGACATAGAAACATAGAAACATAGAAAATAGGTGCAGGAGTAGGCCATTCGAGCCTGCACCGCCATTCAATGAGTTCATGGCTGAACATGCAACTTCAGTACCCCATTCCTGCTTTCTTGCCATACCCCTTGATCCCCCTAGTCGTAAGGACTACATCTAACTCCTTTTTGAATATATTTAGTTAATTGGCCTCAACAACTTCCTGTGGTAGAGAATTCCACAGGTTCACCACTCTCTGGGTGAAAAAGTTTCTCCTCATCTCGGTCCTAAATGGTTTACCCCTTATCCTTAGACTGTGACCCCTGGCTCTGGACTTCCCCAACATTGGAAACATTCTTCCTGCATCTAACCTGTCTAAACCTGTCAGAATTTTAAATGTTTCTATGAGATCCTCTCTCATTCTTCTGAACTCTAGTGAATACATATGAGGAGAGACTGGATCGACTGGGCCTTTATTCACTGGAGTTTAGAAGGATGAGAGGGGAACTCATAGAAACATATAAAATTCTGACGGGACTGGACAGGTTAGATGCAGGAAGAATGTTCCCGATGTTGGGGAAGTCCAGAACCAGGGGACACAGTCTAAGAATAAGGGGTAAGCCATTTAGGACTGAGATGAGGAGGAACTTCTTCACCCAGAGAGTGGTGAACCTGTGGAATTCTCTACCACAGAGTGTTGTTGATGCCAGTTCATTGGATATATTCAAGAGGGAGTTAGATATGACCCTTGCAGCTAAAGGGATCAAAGGGTATGGAGAGAAAGCAGGAATGGAGTACTGAAGGAATGATCAGCCATGATCTTATTGAATGGTGGTGCAGGCTCGAAGGGCCAGATGGCCTACTCCTGCACCTATTTTCTATGTTTCTATGTTAAACAGGCAGGGCATAAGCTTCCTGGACATCAGTGAACAACAGTGCTTCAGGCAGCTCAGGCTATCATGTCAGGTCATCACAGACATTAGTAACTTTCTGGAACAAAACCTGCAACCCAGAGGACCTGGTGGACGTGCCTTACTAGTATCGCAAAGTCACCAGCGGCCTCAATTTCTTCACCTCAGGCTCCTTCCAGGGATCTGCAGCAGACATTTGCAGGATCTCACAGTCGGCCACCCACAAATACATCACCCAGGCCGATGCCCTGTTTCATAAGTCAGCCACTTGTGTAAACTTTGCCACTGATGAAGCCAGTGTTACTGAGCAGGCGCTCGACTTTGCAGCTTCCCACAGGTGCAGGCATCATCGACTGCATGCATGTGGCCATCAAGACATCCCACATCACCCAGGAGTGTTTGTAAACTGCAAAGGCTTCCACTCCATCAATATGCAGCTCATCTGCAACCATAAAAAGATCATACATGTGTGCCAGATTCCCTGGGAGCTGTCATAACTCTTTCATGCTGTGCCAGTCCACCCTCCCTCAGCTCTTCACACCGCCAAACAGACTTACCGGCTGGCTGCTTAGAGACAAGGGGCCGACTCAGCCATCGAGATGCGAGGCAGCATGTGGGACTCTGACTGAGGGGGAGGCAATGGGGGAGAAGCGAGAGCGCTTTCAGCAGAGTCCCCACTTCCATGTGCCCTCTCACCATCAACCCTTTCATGGGCCACCCTCATCTCCCTGCTACCAAGGAGCTGGACAGCACCTTGCTGCACATCAGTGGGGCAATAAACACCCAAGTCTATATTGATATCCCACCTAGAGATGAGGTCAATGAGAGTCTGCAATGTGTTATTCACAGCAAGCATGTGCTTGTTTGACTTTTGCATTCGCTGCTCCATACAGGTGGTCATCCTTTCCATGGAACTGCATACTGTCGTCATCGCCTACGATATGGTCCTGCTCATCTCGCAGATGAACTCTTCCATGCTCTGTACAATTGCGCACATCCCTGCTGGAAAAGCTGCCAGAGCCTCAAGCTGTTGTTGCTGTTCCTCCAAGATCAATCTCTTTGTCGACAGCCCCCAAGGTCCAGCTAAGCAGAGCTTGAAGCTCCGGCATGGACTCTGCACTGCTATCCCCGTCTCCACCATCAGCTCTTGTTCATTTGTTATGTGAGAGACACAAGGTGACAACACTACTCTGTCTAGATGGAGCCACTGACGTGCGCATATCTGCACTGGTGCTGGGTGTGCATGGGTTTGGTGTCAGTACGCCCTCAGAGAGGGGAGCCTCCTCTGAGAAGTCATCTTCCTCCTCCAGCTGGACAGTGCAGGGAGAAGGGGGGGGGGGTGCATTTGATGCAGCTGTGAGAGAGTATAGAGATGAATTTGAAGTCTTATGATAAAATATGTAACATTATCATTATGTACCTGATGACATCTCACTGGCGGTTGACATCAAGTCACCATGAGTGACTGTTGTATGCTATGTGGCTGTATGATATTTAATTCTGTCACTATTTTGCTGTAAAGTCCCCCTCTCTCCATCTCCCATTGCCATCAGCTCTGCAACTCAACTTATTTGTAGCACTGACTCCAGCAGAGGAGGACATGTGCTGTAAATTGTAGGGCCTCTCTGATTCTCTCCCTCTCCCAGATGTTCTTTCCCTCCTTGCAGGAGAAGAGAGTGTAGAAGAGAACTTTTGAGTGAGAGCGATAGAATGAACGTAATGGATGGTGGGCTACATCTGTCGAGGGTGACTATGTGGCAGTGGCGTGACATTGTCAAATGGACTCCTTCCTGTGGTTGCATTAGAATGAGGTTGAGTGTCAGTAGTAGTCAGGTGGGGTTGAAAGGTTGGTGTGAGAATTGACGTATAGGAGTAGGCTCGAGAAAGCAGAGTAATGGGGTTGGAGTGACATGCACATCAGGATGTCGTTGAATGTGTCATTGCACCTCACCTTTCCTGACCTTTTAGGCTCATTGAACCTTTTGCGGCACTATATCCAGGAGCCGCTGACTATACCCCTGCTGCTGAACTCCTGGACGATCTCCAACCGTGCTCTCTTGGTCTCAGTGGATGGTCTCTTGCGCCTGTTACCAGGAAACAGGATGTCCCTGCATGCTTGAATTCCCTGGAACAGGACTTCCAGGAGGAAGTCGGGACTCCACGCTTCCCCCTTAAGCCTCAAAGCAAAAGTCTCACCAATCACATCTGTGATGCTCCTCCAACAACCTACAAGTGTTGTGTGTGGAAAACCCCTGTAAATATGTAGCTTAAGGTGAGTCATTGATGATGTCACCAAACCAGTCCATTTAATTGGCTGGGGAATCTGCATGCCCAACTCAATTGATCTAATTCAGTTAAAGACAAAGTGTTCAGCGCACTGCTGAGAGGTTCATGAGGCAGACTTGCTAGACAGCCCCCCTGCACCCGATTTTCCTCACAGGTAAAATTTCCAGCCCATGTGAGGGCACATGTTATAACCAATAAGCCAAAACACAGCACTGAGAATTTTCCATTCACTGCCTGGGCTCTCTACAAATTAGTTAGATATTGGGCCATAAGGACCAAGGGCTTACCTACAGAAGTGGTCTGAGAACCTATGCCCAACATAATTATTTACAGCTAAAATCCCCAAAATTTAAAATCTATTCCAAGTTTACTTTTCAGTATTTTCCATTTATGTCCTCTAGGTCTTCGTGGAATAATCTGAAGTACTAATCTGTTTTTATTTATCAATACCTTTTAATTTTTATGTAATTAAATCTTGCATAGCTTCAGACCTACAAAGGTGTCACACATTTACGGGCAAAGGAAAAATGATTATTGCCACAAATAACCATTGGCTCGGTTTTTTGCGGGGGTTAATAACTGCGAACTGTCAACGATCGCCAGCGTCAGTCATCATTACTCCTCTGAAACTGACTGTAACCTCATGATTTCGTGCTTGCGCAGCTAAAAAATCCTGAAGTTGCGGTCAGTCATTCACTGCTCAGACACTGGCTGTACTGTGGACTACATCCCCATAACCGGCAATCAGTGAAATCAGTCGAACTGACGAAAACATCAGCTTTTCCACACTGTCACTGTTAAACATCCCATTAATTGTTAAGCCTTACTGGAACTGGTTGGGGTTTTAACAGCATATTGACTGCTAAACTACCGTTCTGCTCCTGAAAAACTAATTTTATATTTATGGAATGTCAAATATCTCTATTGGTGATAAAAATTACTAGATTTGTTTAAATATATGTATTTCTTTTAAAGATTGGTCATAATATGTCAGCTTCCACCTATGTACCTACCTACCTATTAACCACATGTGTATGTCTCAATCTTTATTTCACTAACGTTTTTTTTAAAGTGCAGATAATTAGTGCTTTTCATTTCCTGGTTTGTTGTCTGTGAGAATTCTTCAATATGATTGGCTGCTTCGACAGCTTGATGACATCACTGCTGCTCTATGCTAGGAAACTTCTATTGACAGCGCTACAAATCAATTACACATCGAGAAAGCTAAAGTTGTCGCCACAGACCACAAATTACTGGCCATTAGCTGTTAATTTAACCATGTTAATTAGATTGTTGGAAATATCCCATTGACAATACAAACCAATTCAAGAAAACATTTCTATTCACTAGATGGGCAAGAACAGCTACTAATCGGCAATGAGCAAGTTCGGGTGGTTTGCATCAACCATTAAATAGCAACAGAACAACGGCAGCCACCATTTTCAACAAGTTGGCAGCACTACCATTGCCTGCTATCAGCGAGAGTATTTTAAGGAGGTAGAGCAGGATGTCAATCGGCATGCAACGTCAAGTTGATGCCAGCTCATCCATTTTGCTTGCATTTCCGCCTGCGCTAAATGACACTTGTATTTGCTGCCGCTAAAAGTTTTTTCAGCAGCGTTAACGACCATGAGGAATCTGGTAGGACTTATGAGAATGGATGCTGGAAATTCAAAGGCTTCTTTTGCCAAGCTTCTTCCTTTCAACTTTAATTTTTTTGTCCATCAGTGGATGGGGGGGAGGGGGGGGCAGGGGGTTGCATTTTCTGGCAGCTTTCCAGGAGGCCTACAGTGTTTGTGGGTCAGTAAATCAATGGATGAACTCCATTGCACCAACTGAAGATGATCTGTGATAAGATCTCTTTTTATCTGCATTCATTTTATAAACGAACAATAAAAAAAGACAAATATCGGATGGCAGCTAATATGTTTTGGAACAAGTGCAGCAATTGTTCTCGTCACTCCTTTCTTCCCTGCTCCCCTACACTGCAAGCGGGAGACAGAGGCGACCTTTGCCCTCCTTCTGAGATTTGCACTGCAAAGAGCGCGTTACACTAGAAAATCACCGCCAAGCTGATGTTAATGAGCAGGCAGTACCAAATGCTCTCTCGGGCAGCGATTGTTACCCTTGGCCGCCAATGTTACTGGCAGGTTTCCAGCGTTCCCCAATTTCTAGGCCAAAGAGCCCAAGTTTTTCAAATTCAACCCAGCAATCTTGAATCAGCAACTACCATAAAATGAACTAAATAACTTAAATGATTGTTAAATGACTTTCAGCCACATGGTCATGTATGCTTGGGATTACTAGCCACCAGGGGGCGCCACTGTTGGAGGTCATTGGGCTGTACGCACGTGTGCGGGCCAGGTATATAAAGCAAGCCATCATGTAATGTGGGCACTTTGGGCCCAAATAAAGTTGAGCCAGGTTTGCACCTGAGTGAGTTTACAGTATTCAATCTAGCGAGTTATTACATACATAACACACATTTAGGTGACTACACATTTAGCTAAAATCACTAAACCTTATCCATAAAATTAGTCATTTCATGTTTGAAATATCTACCAGATGTTTCCCGGTCAGCTTACCTTTTCTCTCTCTCGGGTTTAAAGCTCGAGTTTTGCTTCTGTCCCAAAGTTGGAAATTTCACCAGGGCTTGAGTGTCTGGAAGAATTCAGCTCCTGCTGACAATGTGAGAGAGACACATCAGTTTTGTCATTTTCACAATTTGGTCCCGTGGAACTACAATTGTCCAGAGTACACCATGACAATCAACCAGAAAATTTACAAAACAACTAAAAAAAAAATTTTTTTAAATCACTTTTTTTCAGCGATTTCCATTAAATTAAAAACATTCTAAGCTGAAAGTATGGTTTGAGTTGAGTTTATTTGAATGTTTATGAAGCACTTTGACCTTGCATATCGGAGTTAGACCCAAGTCAGGGCATGACAGAGCATCTAGACGAAAGATTAACATGCTAAATGAAACTTTGTTTCCCTCATGTCTAAACGATAAGCAATTGTTAAACTGTCTATATAAATCAAGAAATACATGACCCCATTGTGTTGGGAAGTCCTTTGATTCCTGTGTGTGTGTGAAAAACAAATGAGAAGATGACAAAAAGAGAACTAAATAGGCAGAGAGAGACTTCTGAAATAGAAGAGAGATCTGCTTTTGAAATGGGAGAGGCGCTTTTGAAATAGGAGAGGACAGGCTTTTGAAATGAGAGAGACAGGCTTTTGAAATAGGAAACCTATGAGGGCAGTCAATTTTATTCAGAGAAGTGTTGAGGGCTTTCACTGAAGCAAAGAGGTTAGAAATTATGGAGCATCATTGAAAGCCAGCCATCTTGTTTAAGTTAAAGTAAGAAAACCCATAGATGTGGGTCAGCATGGTGTGCTCCCTCATTTTGTATTATTCAGTGAAGATAAGTTGTACATATTGCATTAATCGAGTCTGATCATAATGGCCGTCCTGCATGTTCTCCTTATTGTGAAATAAGGCAGCTTAACAATTTATATTTGATCGCATCTCAGCAAGTGTTTGCTTGGCTCACCTTCGGAGAGATTGAAGTACCGATGATACGAAAGATGCAAATACCCAATTCAGGGCACAAGGAGACACTATTTTGTTACATCCCAGGTGACATGATTGCAGAAGTAGATATAGGTAGAGCAAGTCAATTCCCACAAAAGCACTTAAGGCTGTTTATGGCAGCAACCAACTTCACTGTACCAAAGAAGGTATCTATGGCAAAACTGAATTTGTAATAAATATCAAAGCTCAAGTAATTCCCAAAATTTCTTTATAAACTTACCCTTAAAATCACCTCTCATTGGAAAGGAGTTCAATAACTTCGCCTAACCTCCCTCAGGGACCAGAGCTTTTGCATTGCTGTCTTCCAATGACTCTTATTATTCAGGCTTCCATGAACACAGGGCCCCAATATCCACGGACATCATTACCAGGCCACTATTCTAATTGCTTCAGTTTTTTTTTTAAGTGCCTTTTTTTTAGCCCCAAGTGATTCAATACAAAAATTAAACATATGTCGCCATGTAGACTGAAACAGAGGAAGACTTTGAGGATGTAAATATTAATACCAAAACATTCTTTCATTCTGAATAGATGCAATACTTTTATAAAAAGCTTTGAAGATACAAATAATTATGCAACACTGTGTATCCTGGCCTCCCCTAGGCACCAGATTAAAACAGACATATTATTAAGTATTTTTGTAGCCCTTATATATACTCTAGGTTTCTGGAAGAAGAAAAGTGGTTAACGGAAATAATTAGATCATTTCAGAATTTGAAGATTTTGATTCATAAAGGAGAATCAAAATATATAAGGCAAGATATTGATTTTTTTAAAAAAACAAGTTCTTGTAAAGAGAATATCCCTTAAGAGGTTATTAATGAAGGTAAAACTGATCTATTGTGTCAAAAATACAATAGTTCTAGCTTACTTATTAGCATTTCCTTGGTAGGGGTTCGGCAGGTGAGGGAAAAGGTACTAAGAATTGGTTTACTTTACTAGTGTGCTTCAAAATGTTTCCCTAAAAAATTGACAAATATATCAACACAACAAAATATGAAATATAAAGCAAATAAGCAGAGACTGATTATCACAGTAGATTCTGCTTACCATTTTTCATTTTTTTTAAAAAAGTTTTTGAATGCTATTCTTTAGCTAATCAAAGAGCATCTTTGTACTTAACATCCCACCTCATGCATGTGCAGTAAAAGACACTTGTTTTTCTTAGAATTACAGCAAGACATCACTGTTGCACCCACACTCGACCCATACAGATTTCAAGCTTGTTTGAACAGGTTTTATTTTCCCAGTTGAAATTATTTTTCTAAAAGCCATAGGGAGGTGGAAAGCTAAAGTCTTGCTTAATGGCATCAATTTTTATACTTTTTGATGACCAAGCACGAGTACTAGAGATTATATAGAATTATAAAATCAGACTACTGGTCCTAACCAATCAGGAGTAACCCATGCACAAGAATATACTACACAATCACAGGTTTTATACAGATTTATAAACCGCGGTTAATTACAGGCATCCAGTAATTATGGTTTCCACCGCTTTCAATAATTGTAACATGCTGGGCACAGTAGAAGGAAATAAACTTTTTCTTACAAGAAGAAACAATCATGTGATGTGCCTACATTAATTCTGGGTGGTTTGATTTTTATAATTATATTTATCAGTGTCAGAAGTGTATTACAAGGCAGTAACACAATTGAGGGGTCGAGATAATGTCACAAATCACAACAGCAAAGCCCGAGTAGTTTAGTAATGTCACCTCACCCAGAGTGATGTTACCACCTGGTAACAGATTCCTTTTTATATATATTTTGTGCATATAAATTTAGGGATTTCTTACAATTTTCAGTGAAGACAACATTGACGAACAGCAAGCACCAACTAATGTGATTTGACAAGTGCAATTTTGTTCCACGTGACTAACAAGGAGAATAATCAGGATTTATTTTATAAAAAGTCATTGCAATTTTTAGAATGCAATTACTGTCACAGTTAACGGTCTATTTATTGAATAGTGTATTCTGCTGAGCTGGAATGTCTGTACATCTGCCAGAAAAAGGAAGGTGCCGAGTTTCATTGGCAGCACAAACCTGGAGCAGCTGGAGGGAGATTTAAACATCAGCGTCTCCCTGACAACAGAGGCAGCACGAGCCTGGAGCTATACAAGTCCTGTCAAGAGAACAAAATGAGAAATAAAAAAGTAATAAAATTATGACATCACAAGGATGGAGGACAATGACTGGATCTTCCAGATTAATTGAATCTTAAAGACAGCTAATAACTGATTTAATTTGCTTCAATTGCTGATTTTCAAATTTTAAACTTCATTTATAATTATGGTATATTATTTAATTTTGTTTAAGTATAATTAATCTTTATTACACTGATTTTACTATTGCATACTCCTTATTGTAATATTTACAATATCATTTGAATTTTTAAAGTTTTTTCGCCTGTTTCTTTCTGCATGCACATTTTGGCTGCCGCTTCGGCCCCAAGCCTTTAACATCTTGTTACACTTCCGTCTCGCACTTTTTCTCTCTTTCCCTCAATGGTCAATATCTAACATGTTGCAAAATTGTTGTGAAGTGCCTCGGGACGTTTTACTACATTAAAGGCGCAATATAAATAAAAGTTATTATTATTCATTGATAAGGAGTCAGATCATTTTGGCCAGGGGGCAACAGGATGCTACAATTTGCCAGAAATTATCAGCAAGTGTTTCAATTTATGCTCATTTGAATTTTAGATGAACAAAACTGACTTCAGTTCCGATGGGGTTTCTGGTTGAAATTCTGGAATTCCCTCCCTAAAACCTCTCCGCCTCACTACCTCTCTATCCTCCTATAAGACGCTCCTTAAAAATCAACCTGTTTGATCAAGCTTTTAGTCATCTGCCCCAACATCTCCTTATCGGTGTTAAATTTAGTTTGGATACTGCTTCTATAAAGCACCTTGGAATGTTTTATGATGTTAATGGCACTATATAAATGTAAGTAAATGTTTTTGTTGAAAAGCCCATAACAATCACTGTTTAGATTCTCATATAAAGGATTTCTCAGGCAAGGCACTGAAGGACTTCTGACACACCACGACATGAGTCGCTACCTTCAAAAATAAGGGAAGGGAAAAACAACACAAACAACAAACTTGAAGGAAGTAAGTAAGGTTACTCAGCAAAGGATTGCATGATTCAGGACAACGCTGCATCAAGAATAGAGCGTGGGTTTCAAATATTTGTGTGTGGGATCTCTGCAAATATTGACACATTCCTGGAAACCTCTGGTCCAAACTTCTAAAAAAGTGTCAACTATCCAATGGAAAGCAGTACTATCACTGCCAAATCAGGTAAAAAACGGGATGAGGTCCTACGAGACGAATTTAGGGAGATGGAGCTAAATTAAAAAGAACTACCTCAAAAGTAGTAATTTCAGGATTGCTACCAGTGCCACGTGCTAGTCAGAGTAGGAATCGCAGAACAGCTCAGATGAATACGTGATTTGAGGAGTTGTGCAGAAGGGAAGGATTCAAATTCCTGGGATTCAAATTCCTGGGATATTGGAACCGGTTCTGGGGGAGGTGGGACCAGTACAAACCAGACAGTCTGCACCTGGGCAGGAGCGGAACCAATGTCATTGAATCATGGAAAATAGGTGCAGGAGTAGGCCATTCGTCTCTTCGAGCCTGCACCGCCATTCAATGAGTTCATGGCTGAACATGCAACTTCAGTACCCCATTCCTGCTTTCTCGCCATACCCCTTGATCCCCCTAGTAGTAAGGACCACACATCTAACTCCTTTTTGAATATATTTAGTGAATTGGCCTCAACAACTTTCTGTGGTAGAGAATTCCACAGGTTCACCACTCTCTGGGTGAAGAAGTTTCTCCTCATCTCGGTCCTAAATGGCTTACCCCTTATCCTTAGACTGTGTCCCCTGGTTCTGGACTTCCCCAACATTGAGAACATTCTTCCTGCATCTAACCTGTCTAAACCCGTCAGAATTTTAAACGTTTCTATGAGATCCCCTCTCATTCTTCTGAACTCCAGTGAATACAAGCCCAGTTGATCCAGTCTTTCTTGATATGTCAGTCCCGCCATCCCGGGAATCAGTCTGGTGAACCTTCGCTGCACTCCCTCAATAGCAAGAATGTCCTTCCTCAAGTTAGGAGACCAAAACTGTACACAATACTCCAGGTGTGGCCTCACCAAGGCCCTGTACAACAGCAGTAACACCTCCCTGCCCCTGTGCTCAAATCCCCTTGCTATGAAGGCCAACATGCCATTTGCTTTCTTAACCGCCTGCTGTACCTGCATGCCAACCTTCAATGACTGATGTACCATGACACCCAGGTCTCGTTGCACCTCCCCTTTTCCTAATCTGTCACCATTCAGATAATAGTCTGTCTCTCTGTTTTTACCACCAAAGTGGATAATCTCACATTTATCCACATTATACTTCATCTGCCATGCATTTGCCCACTCACCTAACCTATCCAAGTCACTCTGCAGCCTCATAGCATCCTCCTCGCAGCTCACACTGCCACCCAACTTCATGTCATCCGCAAATTTGGAGATACTACATTTAATTCCCACGTCTAAATCATTAATGTACAATGTAAACAGCTGGGCCCCCAGCACAGAACCTTGCGGTACCCCACTAGTCACTGCCTGCCATTCTGAAAAGTATCCATTTACTCCTACTCTTTGCTTCCTGTCTGCCAATTAGTTCTCAGTCCACGTCAGCACACTACCCCCAATCCCATGTGCTTTAACTTTGCACATTAATCTCTTGTGTGGGACCTTGTCGAAAGCCTTCTGAAAGTCCAAATACACCACATCAACTGGTTCTCTCTTGTCCACTCTACTGGAAACATCCTCAAAAAATTCCAGAAGATTTGTCAAGCATGATTTCCCTTTCACAAATCCATGCTGACTTGGACCTATCATGTCACCTCTTTCCAAATGCACTGCTATGACATCCTTAATATTTAATTCCATCATTTTACCCACTACCGAAGTCAGGCTGACCGGTCTATAATTCCCTGTTTTCTCTCTCCCTCCTTTTGTAAAAAGTGGGGTTACATTGGCTACCTTGCACTCCACAGGAACTGATCCAGAGTCGATGGAATGTTGGAAAATGCATCCGCTATTTCCAAGGTCACTTCCTTAAATACTCTGGGATGCAGACCATCAGGCCCTGGGGATTTATCGGCCTTCAATCCCATCAATTTCCCCAACACAATTTCCCAACTAATAAGGATTTCCCTCAGTTCCTCCTTCTTACTAGACCCTCTGACCCCTTTTATATCCGGAAAGTTGTTTGTGTCCTCCTTAGTGAATACCGAACCAAAGTACTTGTTCAATTGGTCTGCCATTTCTTTGTTCCCAGTTATGACTTCCCCTGATACTGACTGCAGGGGACCTACGTTTATCTTTACTAACCTTTTTCCCTTTACATATCTATAGAATCTTTTGCAGTCCTTTTTAATGTTCCCTGCAAGCTTCCTCTCGTACTCTATTTTCCCTGCCCTAATCAAACCCTTTGTCCTCCTCTGCTGAGTTCTAATGTCCTAGAGGGAGTGTTTGCTACTGCTGTTGGGGAGGAGTTAAACTAATATGGCAGGGGGATGGGAACCTATGCAGGGAGTCAAGGAGAAATAGAATGGGGGCAGAAGCAAAAGATAGAAAGAAGAAAAGTAAAAGTGGAGGACAGAGAAACCCAAGGCAAAAAGCAAAAAGGGCCACATTACAGCAAAACTTTAAACATAGAAAATAGGTGCAGGAGTAGGCCATTCAATATCATGGCTGATCATTCCCTCAGTATCCCTTTCCTGCTTTCTCTCCATATCCCTTGATCCCCTTAGCCATAAGAGCCATATCTAACTCCCTCTTGAATATATCCAATGAACAGGCCTCAACAACTCTCTGCGGCAGGGAATTCAAAGGTTAACAACTCGCTGAGTGAAGAAGTTTCTCCTCATCTCAGTCCTAAATGGCCTACCCCTTATCCTAAGACTATGTCCCCTGGTTCTGGACTTGCCCAACATCGGGAACATTCTTCCCGCATCTAACCTGACCAGTCCTATCAGAATCTTATACGTTTCTATGAGATCCGCTCTCATTCTTCTAAACTGCAGTGAATAAAGGCCCAGTTGATCCAGTATCTCCTCATATGACAGTCCAGCCATCCCTGGAATCAGTCTGGTGAACCTTCGCTGCACTCCCTCAATAGCAAGAATGTCCTTCCTCAGATTAGGAGACCAAAACTGTACACAATATTCCAGGTGAGGCCTTGTACAACTGCAGTAAGACCTCCCTGCTCCTATACTCAAATCCGCTCGCTATGAAGGCCAACATACCATTTGCTTTCTTCACCGCCTGCTGTACCTGCATGCCAACCTTCAATGACTGATGAACCATGACACCCAGGTCTCGTTGCACCCTCCCCTTTTCCTAATCTTCCGCCATCCAGATAATATTCTGCCTTCGTGTTTTTGCCCCCAAAATGGTTAACTTCATATTTATCCACATTATACTGCAGCTGCCATACATTTGCCCACTCACCTAACTTGCCCAAGTCACCCTGCAGCCTCTTAGTGTCCTCCTCACAGCTCACACCGCCACCCAGTTTAGTGTCATCCGCAAATTTGGAGATAATGCACTCAATTCCTTCATCTGAATCGTTAATGTATATTGTAAAGAGCTGGGGTCCCAGCACTGAGCCCTGCGGCACTCCACTAGTCACTGCCTGCCATTCTGAAAAGGACCCGTTAATCCCGACTCTCTGCTTCCTGTCTGCCAACCAGTTCTCCATCCACGTCAGTAGATTAACCCCAATACCATGCACTTTGATTATGCACACCAATTTCTTGTACTGGTCCTTGTCAAAAGCCTTTTGAAAGTCTAAATACACCACCTCCACTAGATCTCCCTTGTCCACTCTGCTGGTTACATCCTCAAAAAATTCCAAAAGATTCATCAAGCATTATTTCCCTTTCATAAATCCATGCTGACTTGGTCCGATCCGGTCACTGCTTTCCAAATGGGCTGCTATTTCATCCTTAATAATTGATTCCACATTTCATTTTCCCCACTACTGATGTCAGGCTAACCAGTCTATAATTACCCGTTTTCGCATGTGTTAGAAAGGCAAGCCTGAAGGCTCTGTGCCTCAATGTGAGGAGTATTCAGAATAAGGTGGACGAATTAACTGCGCAGATAGCAGTTAACGGTTATGATGTAACTGGCATCACGGAGACATGGCTGCAGGGTGACCAAGGCTGGGAACTCAAAATCCAGGGGTATTCAACATTTAGGAAGGATAGACAGAAAGAAAAAGGAGGCAGGGTGGCATTGCTGGTTAAAGAGGAAATTAATGCAATAGGAAGGAAGGACATTAGCTTGGATGATGCGGAATCGGTATGGGTGCAGCTACGAATACTAAAGGGCAGAAAACACTAGTGGGAGTTCTGTCCAGACCATCAAACAGTAGTAGTGAGGTTGGGGACAGCATCAAACAAGAAATAAGGGAAGCATGCAATAATGGTACCGCAGTTATCATGGGCGACGTTAATCTACGTATTGATTGGGCTAACCAAACTGGTAACAACACGGTGGAGGAGGATTTCCTAGAGTGTATTAGGGATGGTTTTCTAGACCAATATGTTGAGGAACCAACTAGAGAGCTGGCTATCCTGGACTGGGTGATCTGTAATGAGAAAGGACTAATTAGCAATCGTGTTGTGTGAGGCCCCTTGGGGGAAGAGTGAACATAATATGATAGAATTCTTTAAGATGGAGAGTGACACAGCTAATTCAGAAACTAGGATCCTGAACTTAAGGAAAGGAAAGGTCGATGGTATGAGGTGTGAATTGGTTAGAATTGACTGGCAAATGATACTTAAAGGGATGACGGTGGCTAGGCAATGGCAAACATTTAATGAGCATATGGATGAACTTCAACAATTGTAAATCCTTTCTGGTGTAAAAACAAAACGGGGAAGGTGGCTCAACCGTGGCCAACAAGGGAAATTAAGGATAGTGTTAAATCCAAGGAAGAGGCATATAAATTGGCCAGAAAAAGCAGCAAACCTGAGGACTGGGAGAAATTTAGAATTCAGCAGAGGAGGACAAAGGATTAAATTAAGAGGGAGAAAATAGAGTACGAGTGGAAGCTTGCCGGGATCATAAAAACTGACTGCAAAAGCTTTTATAGATATGTGAAGAGAAAAAGATTAGTGAAGACAAACGTGGGTCCCTTGCAGTTGGATTCAGGTGAATTTAAATTGGAGAACAAAGAAATGGCAGACCAATTGAACAAATACTTTGGTTCTGTCTTCATGAAGGAAGACACAAATAACCTTCCGGAAGTATTAGGGGACCGAGGGTCTAGTGAGAAAGAGGAACTGAAGGATATCCTTTTCGGCAGGAAATTGTGTTAAGGAAATTGATGGGATTGAAGGCCAATAAAGCCCTGGGAGCTGAGTCTGCATCCCAGAGTATTTGAAGCGGCCCTAGAAATAGTGGATGCATTGTGATCATTTTCCAACAGTTCCTATGGACTGGAGGGTAGCTAATGTAACACCACTTTTTAAAAAAGGGAGGAAGAGAGAAAACGGGGAATTATAGAACAGTTAGCCTGACAACAGTAGTGGGGAAAATGTTGGAATCAATTATTAAGGATGAAATAGCAGCACATTTGGAAAGCAGTAATAGGATCGGTCCAAGTCAGCATGGATTTATGAAAGGGAAATCATGCTTGACAAATCTTCTGGAATTGTTGTGAGAATGTAACTAGTAGAGTGGACAAGGGAGAACCAGTGGATGTGGTGTATTTGGACTTTCAAAATGTTTTTGACAAGGTCCCACACAAGAGATTGGTGTGCAAAATCAAAGCGCATGGTATTGGGGATAGAGAACTGGTTGGCAGACAGGAAGCAGAGAGTCAGGATAAATGGGTCCTTTTCAGAATGGCAGGCAGTGACTAGTGGAGTGCCGCAGGGCTCAGTGCTGGGACCCCTTCTCTTTACAATATACATTAATGATTTAGATGAAGGAATGGAGTGTAATATCTCTAAGTTTACAGATGACACTAAACTGGGTGGCGGTGTGAGCTGTGAGGAGGACGCTAAGAGGCTGCAGGGTGACTTGGACAGGTTAGGCGAGTGGGCAAATAAATGCATGGCAGATGCAGTATAATGTGGATAAATGTGAGGTTATCCACTTTGGGGGCACAAACACGAAGGCTGATTATCTGAATGGTGGCAGATTAGGAAAAGGGGAGGTGCAATGAGACCTGGGTGTCATGGTTCATCAGTCATTGAAAGTTGGCATGCAGGTACAGCAGGTGGTGAAGAAGGCAAATGGTATGTTGGCCTTCATAGCTAGGGGATTTGAGTATAGGAGCAGGGAGGTCTTACTGCAGTTGTACAGGCCCTTGGTGAGGCCTCATCTGAAATATTATATTCAGTTTTGGTCTCCTAACCTGAGGAAGGACGTTCTTGCTATTGAGGGAGTGCAGCGAAGGTTCACCAGACTGATTCCTGGGATGACAGGACTGACATATGAGGAGACATTGGATCAACTGGGCCTTTATACACTGGCGATTAGAAGAATGAGAGAAGATCTCATTCGAAACATATAAAATTCTGACGGGGCTGGACAAGTTACATGTGGGAAGAATGTTCCCGATGTTGGGGATGTCCAGAACCAGGGGACACAGTTTTAGGATAAGGGGCAGGCCATTTAGGACTGAGATGAGGAGAAACTTCTTCACTCAGAGTTGTTAACCTGTGGAATTCCCTGCCACAGAGAGCTGTTGATGCCAGTTCATTGGATATATTCAAGTGGGAGTTAGATATGGCCCTTACGGCTAGGGGGATCAAGGGGTATGGCGAGAAAGCAGGAAAGGGGGTACTGAGGGAATGATCAGCCATGATCTTATTGAATGGTGGTGCAGGCTCGCAGGGTCGAATGGCCTACTCCTGCACCTATTTTCTATGTTTCTATGCTGGAGTTCTGTGAGGGTGTAACGAGCAGGGTGGATAAAGGGGAACCAGTAGATATCGTGTATTTGGATTTCCAGAAAGCATTCGATAAGGTGCCACACAAAAGGTTACTGTACAAGGTAAGAGCTCACAGGGTTGGGGGTAATATATTAGCGTAGGTAGAGGATTGGCTAACAGAAAATAGGAAGTCAGGATAAATGATTCATTTTCAGGTTGGCAATCTGTAAATAGTGGGGTGCCACAGAGATCAGTGCTGGGGCCTCAACTATTTACAATCTATATTAATTACTTGGATGAAGGGACCGAGTGTAACGCAGCCAAATTTGCTGATAACGATAAATCGGAAAGCAAGTTGTAAGGAGGCCGCAAAGAATCTACAAAGGGATATAGATAGGCTCAGCAAGTGGGCAAAAATTTGACTATAATGTGCGAAAATGTGAGGTTATCCACTTTAGTTGGAAAAATAAAAAATAAAACTACTATTTAAATGGAGAGAGATTACAAAATGCTGCACTAGAGGGATCTGGGGGTTCTTGTACATGAAACACAAAAAGTTAGTATACAGGTACAGCCAGTAATCAAGGCGGCAAATGGAATGTTGGCCTTTATTGCAAGGGGGATGGAGTATAAAAGCAAGCAAGTCCTGCTACAACTGCACAGGGTGTTGATAAGACCACACCTGGAGTACTGCGTACAGTTTTGGTCTCCTTATTTAAGGAAGAATATACTTGCATTGGATGCAGTTCGGAGAAGGTTCACGAGGTTGATTCCCGAGATGAAGGGGTTGTCATATGAAGATAGGTTGAGTCTATACTCATTGGAGTTTAGAAGAATGAGAGGCGATCTTATTGTGATCTGCACAGAGATCTTAAACGGAGTGGAGTTAAACAGAGTGGTTTATTCGGGAATTTGGAAAGAGTGAGAATTCGGAGAAGAGAAGATTAATTTAAAAATTAAAAATAGGCAGTGATATTTCAGAGGCAGCGGACCTGCATGGGAGCAGCAGCGGGAGCGGAGACTTAAAAGACAAGGCTCAACAGGCAACATTCGAAAAGGATGTCAAAGTTTAAAAGTAATGTCGGCACAAGGAAATAGCTGATTGGGGAGTGTGTTTTTTTTTCTCTTAAGTTAGTACTTAGTCTTTAAATAAAGGGGAGTTAAATCAGCTGATTGCCGAGTAGTTGCTGGGTGTGTTTTGCTAAGATTCAGAGTTTAGTATTGCTTGATAGTTCAGAGTCTAACTAGAGGCATGGCAAGGCAGCTCAATCCTGTGGATTGCACATCCAGTGGCATGTGAGAAATCCTGGACGCTTCACGCAGCCGGGACGACCACGTGTGCAGGAGGTGTCTCCAGCTGCACCAACTTGAGCTCTACATTTTGGAGCTTGAGAAGCGGCTGGAGTCACTGCGGTGCATCCGAGAGACAGAGAGCTACGTGGATAGCATGTTTCTAGAGCTGGTCACCCCACAGCTTAAGAGTTTGCAGGCAGAGAGAGAGTGGGTGACCGCCGGACAGAAGAGGTGGTCTAGGCAGGTAGTGCAGGAGTCCCGAGTCCAACTGGTATTCTCTTCTGAGTACTGGTAGGGGAGACGGTGCCTCTGGGGAATGCAGTTGGAGCCAAGACCATGGCACCACGGGTGGCTCAGCTGCATTTGGGGGGGCGGGGATAGGAAGAAGAATGGAAGACTATAGTGGTGGGGAATTCAATAGTCAGGGGAGCAGACAGGCGTTTCTGCGGCCGCAGACATGACTCCAGGATGGTATGTTGCCTCCCTGGTGCCAGGGTCAAGGATGTCACCAAGCAGCTGCAGGGCATTCTAGGGGGTGATCAACCAGAGGACGTGGTCCATATCGGGACCAATGACATAGGTAGAAAGAGGGATGAGGTCCTGCAGGCAGAGTTTAGGGAGCTAGGAGAGAGATGAAAGAGCAGGACCTCAAAAAAGGTAGTAATCTCCAATTACTCCTGGTGCCATGAGCTAGTGAGAAACAGGAGGCTAGAGCAGCTGAATGCATGGCTGGAGAGATAGTGCAGGAGGGAGGGCTTTAGATTCCTGAGACATTGGGATCGCTTCTGGGGGAAGCGAGACTTGTACAAGCCGGACAGGTTGCACCTCAACAGAGCCGGGATCAATATCCTCGCGGGCGGGGTTTGCTAGTACTGTTGGAGATGGTTTAAACTAGCTTGGCAGGGGGATGGGAACCAGAGAATAGATTCAGTAGGGAGAGGAGTAAAGTTGGAATTAGAAAGCAAAAATGTACAAAGTAAGTTTGAAGGACAGAGGAAACAAGCAAGAAAAAAAAAGGGTAAAAAAAATTTAAATGCTCTTTGTCTAACTGCATGTAGCATTCGTAGCAGAATAGATCAGTTGACGGCACAAATAGATACAAATGGATATGATCTGTTAGCCATTGCAGAGACATGGTTGCAAGGTGACCAGGACTGGGAACTAAATATTCTGTGGTATTTGATCATTCAGAAGGACAAAGGAAAAGGAGGTTAAGAATGGGATAAGTGCGCTAGTGAGAAACGATATTGGCTCAGAGGATCAAGATCAGTTTGGGGGGAAAATAAGGAATAATAAAAGGGAAAAAGTTGCTGGTGGGTGTAATTTATAGGCCCCCTAACAGTAGCTACACTGTTGGATGGAGAATAAATCAAGAAATAATGGAAGCTTGTAATAAAGGAATGGCAATAATCATGGATGATGTTAACCTTCACATTAATTGGACAAAGCAAATTGACCAGGGTAAACTTGAGGAAGAGTTCATAGTTTCCTTGAACAGTATGTTGTGGAACCAACCAGGGAGCAGGCTATCTTAGATCTGGTACTGTGTAATTCTAAAGTGCTGCAGTACAGAGAGACCTGGGGGTCCTTGTGCATGAAACACAAAGTTAGTATGCAGGTACAGAAAGTAATCAGGACAACTGTACAGGGTATTGGTGAGGTCACACCTGGAGTACTGCGTACAGTTTTGGTCTCTGTATTTAAGGAAGGATATACTTGCATTGGAGGCTGTTCAGAGAAGGTTCACAAAATTGATTCCGGAGATGAGGAGGTTGATTTATGAAGATAGGTTGAGCCTATAATCATTGTTCAGAAGAATGAGTGGTGATCTTATTGAAACTTATAAGATAATGAGGGGCCTCAACAAAGTGGATGTAGAGAAGATATTTCCACTCAGAGGAGAAAGTAAAACTAGGGAATATAGTCTCAGAATAAGGGGCTGCCCATTTAAAACTGAGATGAGGAGAAATTTCTTCTCTCAGAAGGTTGTAAATCTAAGGAATTCTCTGCCCCAGAGAGCTGTGGAGGCTGGGTCTTTGAATATATTTAAGACGGAGATAGACAGATTTTTGAGCGCTAAGGGAGTAAAGAGTTATGGGGAGCGGGCAGGGAAATGGAGCTGAGTCCATGATCAGATCAGCCATGAACTTGTTGAATGGCAGAGCAGGCTCGAGTGGCCAAATGGTCTACTCCTGCTCTTATTTCTTGTTATGATTTTATAAATACCTTTTTTCCCCCCCAAAAAAATGACTTTACCACATGCATCTTGTCCTTCATTCAGTTCCACTTGACCATCACTCCTCTCTTTACTGATCTACATTGGCACCCCATTCCCCCAGCATTACATTTAAGATGCTCAAATTCAATCTCGTCTTTAAATCCCTTTGTGGCCTCACCTCACTTTATTTCTGCTATCTCGTGCAAAAACTCTGTTCTCAAGACTGTCCTTTTGCGCATCTTTCCTCTTCCCTTCATCCCACCATTGGAGGCAGAGCCCTCAACTGCCTGGCTATAGTCTCCTGACTTTGCTCCTTAAACTTCTTAATCGCCCTCTTTTTCTTTAAAACCTTCTCAAATCCCATCTCTTCGACCAAGCCTTCATTCACACCTCCTAATCTGGCTTAGGAATGGTTTTCCTTACACCTATCTGCGTAGCTTCTTGGAACATCTACATTAAAAGGCATTAGATAAAAGGCAAGTTTTTAAACTGTTGGTTATTATCCGAAGACATGGGGCGAGTGCCAGACGTACACTGCTGACACACAGCTCTACATCTACACCACTTCTCTTGAACCTGCCACTACTTATCCAACAGCCGGTCTTGGCTGAGGTGCAATCTCCTTCAGTTAAACATTGGGAAGACAAAAATCATTATTTGTCCTCGCCACAAACTCCTTACTCTTGCCACTGATTCCGCGCACACTCCAGACATTGGCCACAATTGTTCATATCAGGTCAGGAACGAGGTGGGTAACTTTGAGCACAGCTGGAACCTTCTTCATCCGCCTCTGTTCAAGTGGCTGGGGTTTATTAAATCTGTCCTGTGAGGTTCCAGGCCAATTAAAAGAAAGCGGGTCTGACGAGCCGGTTTCCTTAAAGGGACCATGCCCATATACATTTTGATCGATGTGCGGTCAATGTTCTGCAGCATTGAGGTGCTGAAAACACTGACAACTCTTTCTGTTGGGAACAAATAAACATGAACTCAAGTGCTGGGGGACACTCTGATCTGGGGGACACTCCAAACACTTTCAAACAAGTACCCTTTTTTTTTGTCTTTTTGGGGGGGGGGGGGGTAGGTGGGGTTTGTGTTTTCTTTTGGCGCTAAAACCATAAATTTTTACAAGTGCCCCCTATAAAAGGGGAGGGGGACACTAAAAACCCAGCAATAAAAACAAATTAAACTTTAAAACATGTCAAATCAAATTAAAATTTGGTTGCCGGGGGTGATGATGCACTCCAGTCCCTCCGGCGCCCACCTCTCGTGGAAGGCCGCGTGCGTACCGGTAGACACCGCATGCTCCATCTCCAGGGACACCCTGGCTCGGATGCAAGCACGGAAGAGAGGCAGGCAGTCAGGCTGAATGACCCCCTCGACTGCCCGCTGCCTGGACCGGCTGATGGCACCCTTGGCCGTGCCCAGGAGCAGTCCTACGAGGAGGCCTTCGGACCTACCCGCACCCCTCCGCACAGGGTACCCAAAGATCAGGAGTGTGGGACTGAAGTGCAGACAGAATTTGAGGAGCAGCCCTTTTAAATAATGGAACAGCGGCTGCAACCTCGTACATTCAGTAAAGACATGGAACACGGACTCCTCCAGACCGCAGAAATTGCAGGCGGCCTGGGAGCCCGTGAACCGACTTAAAAATTTGTTGCACTGGACTGCTCCATGCACCACCCTCCAGGCCAAGTCCCCGATAAATAGTGGGAGGACTCCCGCGTAGAGTGCACTCCATCGGGGACCCCCGCCTCCTCTGGACGGCAAGGTGGTGCGCCATGGCGTGTCCGGACGGCAGACGAGGATGGCAAGGTGGAGTGTGTGCAGGAGCAGCCCGTACAGGAAACCCCTCCACGCAGAACTGAAAGGCATGGAGGAGATTTCCCCGAGGTGGCTCAAGTTGTGATGCAAACACTAACAAGCACTGCATAAAGATGCACAGCTGCATCCAGGCTCTCCCATCACTCCTTCCAGATGCTTATGGAGGAAATCACAGCACACAGGTAGGTTTTCTTCCCTTCCAATGGGCGAAAGAGACCTCCCCAGGACACCAACGCAGCCTGGTTGCACATTGTACTGGAGCACATAAGCAGGGATGTCTTCAGGAGTGCCTGGCTGCAGTGGCGCAAACATTTTAATGATTTCAGTCGATCACGAAACGTTACTGCAAAGCCACACTCAACCTCATGCTGCTGTGCCACTCAACACATCACCATCACTTTGCCTTCCCCACCCAACTCCTGCACTTCATTACTCATACTAACTTACCCTGCACCTTCAACCATCCCTCGCTATCTACATGATTACATCTCCATCTCATTAGCTGCCCCTCACATTCACCCTCATCCTTGTCCAATCATATCAACTAACAACACTCCTGAAGACATCCCCATTTGTGTCCTCCAGTACAACGTGCAACCAGGTTGCGTTGGTATTGTGGGGAGGTCTCTTGGATGTTATCACCAATGCTGATGCAAAGTTTCTGCTAATCTGTTGTCAAACATTGAAATCTTTAGTTTCAACATTTTGCCTTCTTGGACAGATCTGTGTGCACCTTGAAAATGGCTCAGTGAGTTGCAGTGAATGGCGAGACACAATGGTACCCCCCCCCCCCCCCATCACAATGGTGATGAGTGTGAAAGGAATGGTTTGTCATTATAGAGATGCTTTATAGTATTGGTGTGGGGTGGTGCCAACCTGGCACATCATGTGGTAGCCAAGGTGTACAGTGTCAATTGAAGTAAATCAGACCATGGTGAGGCCATCCCTGGCAGCAATGTAGTTGGGTGCTGATGCCGTGTCCTGTGTAGCATCAGGTGATTGCGGAGAAGGTTGTTGTTGTTGTTTTTGGTGATGCTGGTGTGCCTAGTGATGTTGGTGTTGGGGCCGATTGTGGTGGGATTTTTTCAAGGGCACCAATGCTGATGGAATAGATGGCAGATGAAATTATGACAGGAGCGATCTGTCAATGGAGAGACATTGAAGTGACATTGGATAGAGAGTTCACTGCAAACACTTCAAACCTGCATAAAGCTGAAAAGTGTGTTCAAAATCCTGAAGACTCCAGCTTCTAAGATTGGAAATCAAACAGTTATGAAATGGCAGCTTTTATACCACTTCTGCAGCTGTCAACTAGTCAAACCAATCCAGAGTTATTGCAAACCCAACGCATCTACCCGTCGTGATCCCTGAAGGACTCAACATCATAAAAGACTTGGTAAAATGGTTAGGACCTGGTAAAATTCTGCTTAACTATCTTAATTGCCTGACATGCCGCTTAGTGCCAGGTCTGAAAACTGCTGGCAGAGTCGGCACTTGGGAAATTCACATGGATGTGGATTCAGAGTGAACTTCCACCCTGCTGTCAATCACAGCCATTTTGACAGCAGGCTCGCCTCCAAACTCGCATGCCCAGGGCTGGTAAGATTCCGGCCAAAGTGTCAGGCAAAATCAATCTGTACGCCTCCCTCGGCATCCTATTGATCCCCAAGCTAAACTTCCCAACCCATATGCTCTCCATCACATCTCCATCTACTTTCACCTCCACAACATTGCCCACCTCAGCCTTTCTGCTGCTGAAACTCTCATCTATACCTTAGTCAACACCAGACTCATCTAGTTCACATGCTCCTATTCCAATGCTCTCCGAGCCAAGCTGCCATTCCCTATGCTCTGTAAATGTCAGCTCATTCATAACTCTTCTGCCCATTTCCTATGCTGCAGAAAATTCCACTCACCAATCACCTTGTCCTTGCTAATTTACATTGGTTCCTGATCTTCCAATTTAATGTTTGTGTTTAAATCACTCCACAGTCTTGTTCCTCTCTATCTTTTTCACCTTTTCCAGCTTTGCATCCCCAGAACTCTCCATTCATCTGATTCTGGCTTCTTGTGCATCCCTTCCTCACTTCTTCCTACCATTGACAGCTGTGAATTCAGCCGCCTTCGCTCTAAAATTACCTCCCTAAACCCGCCTCACTTCTCTTTCAAGACCCTCCTTAAATTCCATTATTTGACTACGGTTCCCAAACTATCTTTTTCTTTGAAACGGTATCCATTTTTGTACGATTATTCCTCTATAAAGCGCCTTGGGAAGTTTTTTTTCTGTTAAAGACACTACATAAATGCAAATTGTTGTTATTGTAGTACATCAACGGGAATAATAGCACAGAATTTGCTGGATGGGACATCGCGTGGCAGCCTCATTGGTTAGATTTTTCCTCAGCCTTCAGCTTGAACATTTTTTGGCCCTCAAACTGCTGGAAGTGCAAACTGGTAACGGTAAGTTCAACAGGGCCTCTGGGTCATTGGTAATTGAAGGGATCAACTGTCTAACTCCTCAACCAATGATATTTAAGAATAAAGAAACAGAGGAATGATGGAGAAGGAAATAGGGTGAATTAAGAGTCAAATTAGGGAAAGAGTGAAAAATGAGGGGGAAAGAAATATTGGATTAAGAAAACGAGATAAAGAGACAGAAAGGAAAATAATTTTTTTAAGTTTTAAGCTTCAACTGTTCCATTTCTGAGCCGGAGGGTCCTGACATCATTAAGTACCAGCCCTAACTTTCTGCAGCATATTTAATACATTGTAACAGTGCAAATGCAGCAATTTATTGAAACTCGCAGGGAAGTTGAAGATGAGCTCTCACTTTTTGCAAAGCTAACGGCAGAGCAGCGCAAATTGTCCAACAACTTGTGGCAATTTGCAACTCACGGGATCTATCACCCTCGCCACAAATTGTTGGGTTATTTACACACTTGTGGCAGCATGAGCATTAAACTCGCCGTTGTTTTGCCAGCAAATTCTGGCCCAATGTGCCAATAAATTCATACAGAAACATTCAAAGATCTGATGCAGGTGGACAGAAATCAGAAGATATCAGGAGTTTCCCCCAAGTTGAAAATGTATGATAAAAATAGTAACCGCTGTCTGCAACAGAATTCTTTTTATTTTTGTTTACGTTAACTGCTTCTGCGTTGTTTGAACAATTTGATTGCGACTGTCCCGGTGTCTAATTTCAGATTACTCAACAGGCCACCATCGAGCACCACCTGCTCATGCATAAAGCCCAGAGCGGTCTATCTCCGAGTACCCAGGTGGACTACACTTAACCAATCAAGAAGCAGAGAGTTAATCAGGCACGATGCGTCACTGGCCGTCAATTTCCGAATCTGAAACTGAGGTAAAGTTCCAGGAACACCTGGCATCCAGACACACGACAGTAACCATGTGTCCCAGCTTCTAAAACATTTTTCGCAAGACCTATTCCAGATAACATACATAAATAAGTATATTAACTTTTTTTAAAAAGAATGCACTGGGCGAGTGATGTGTCTTTAAAGTCCCATTTGATTCCCTTCTAACCGCAGCCCTTCACCCTGTTTAAAAGCCCAGGATCACCAGCTGCTTCCCGCAGTTAACAGTAAATCCTTACATTCTGAAAAACGAACAACAATGCAAGAACATCTCAGCTCGGTAAAACCACCTAATATATAATTATTACAAGAAATTGACCCCGTTATCGACTGTAGCTATATGTTGGAAACAGTCTGCGAGATTATAAATGGCTTGGTTACAACCAGAAGCCGATGGCAGCCATAACCATGGACACGAAACATCTCACACTTCCGCTCAAGAACAAATATAAAAACACAACTCACACAGGAAGCCGAACAGCGCTGTCTAGATTTGCCTCGGAACACTCTGGAAAAGACAAGAGAGGGCCCACTGTGCTGCAGAAATGCTTATAACAGCCTGACGTCACCTAAATCTATCTTTAGTCCATGACCAATAAGGAGGAGATTTAACCCGTACACTGCCGTGAAATGAGGAAGCACTATATTATGATTTGTATGTTTTAATACTGTATTTATTAGATGCGTTACTATATATGTCGCATTTAAAAAAATGTATTAGTAATGCACACAAAGGGTGAAATAAAAAAGGACTGTAATAGCATGTTAAATCTTCGTGTGCAGTTATGTTTTATCTAACGGGACGCCAATGGTGTGACAATACAATACACAAAGTAGGAAATTTACCAACAGTGAACGCTTGCTATGCAGCTATTAGATTTGTTTTCCGTAGTAGGTTGAACCTCGAGAGACAAAACTTCTATATAAGCAAAAGAAAATAAATATACCGCAGGGAGATATAATTCTGATCTCCTTCCGCTTGTAGAGAAATGATTGACAGAGCCGTCATCCAATGAACAATTACCAAGGTCGAAAAAAGTAGCCAATCACGAAAGATGCGTTTCTGATCTTAAAAATAAATTAAACTGAAGGTTAGATCTACGGACTAACTATTTGTACTGCACTTTTTTGACCGATAGGCGACAAGTCCCGCCCGAATCATTCCATGTGTGTGGTGTTGAGCAGCAGGACTTGAGGCACCGACTCTCCGCCCCCCCCCAGCCCCCACCTAGCCAGCGTGAGCCAGATGGCGGCAGGGGGGGGGGGGGGCGATGGCGGCAGTCCTGGACCCGAAGGCGGGTGAGGAGAGAGAGAGAGGGGCTGGGGGAGGGAGAAAGAGACAGGCGGCGGGGGGGGGGGGGGGGGGTCAGAAGGGAGAGAGGGAACTCAGGAAAGACGATCACGTTCTTCCAACCCCCTACAAGGGACATCGTTGGAGTAGATTAATATGTCCTTACTATACAGTATAAATGCACACGAGGCCCATACTTGAGAGAAGGTCACTCTGTGACCAGTTACCTTTATTAGCCAGCACTGAAGTGATGAAAGTGGGTGGAGCTTCCCCTTTTATACCTGAAAGTCCAGGTTAGGAGTGTCTCCCACAAGTTCACCACCTAGTGGTCAATATTCTCACGGTGCACAACTTTAGGTCAGTTTATACATGGGTTACAATGACAGTTGAATACATGACATCACCTCCCCCACCAAAATCTTATTAGGATCACAGATTAAGTCTCTCTGGTGGTTTACTCTCCCTTGTAGAGCGCCTGAGTTGGGGCTCTGGTTGTTGGACGCTGGCCTGAATGTCTGCTGTATGCGGTGCCTCAGACCTGTCCAGACTGCCCACAGTCCACCTGTGGTGGAGTGAACGCTACATCGTGTTCTTCCTCTGCTTCTTCTATGGGGTTGCTGAACCTCCTTTTTGTTTGATCCACGTGTTTGTGGCAGATTTGTCCATTGGTAAGTTTAACTATCAGAATCCTATTCCCCTCTTTGGCAATCACAGTGCCTGCGAGCCATTTGGGCCCTGCAGCGTAGTTGAGGACAAAGACTGGATCATTGACATCAATACATCGCGCCCTCGCATTCCTGTCATGGTAGTCACATTGTGACTGGTGCCTGCTCTCAACAATTTCTTTCATAGTGGGGTGTATAAGGGATAACCTGGTTTTGAGCATCCTTTTCATTAGCAGCTCTGCGGGTGGAACCCCTGTGAGTGAGTGTGGTCGGGATCTATTGGCCTACAGAAGGCATGATAAGCGGCTTTGTAGGGAACCCCCTTGGATTCTGAGCATCCCGTGTTTGATTATCTGCACTGCTCGTTCCGCCTGGCCATTTGAGGCTGGCTTGAACGGTTCCGTGCTGACATGGTTAATACCATTTCCTGCCATGAAGTCCTGAAATTCAATGCTTGTAAAGCATGGGCCATTGTCACTGACCAGGTCCGGTAGGCCATGGGTGGCGAACATTGCCCGTAGACTTTCTACCGTGACAGAGGATGTGCTTGAATTAAGAATGTCACACTCAATCCATTTGGAGTAGGCGTCTACTACAACCAAAAACATTATTCCCATGAAAGGACCTGCGTAGTCCACATGGATGCTTGATCATGGCTTGGCGGGCCAGGACCAGGGGTTAAAGGGGACTTCCCTGGGTGCATTACCCAGCTGGGCACACGTGTTGCACCTGCGAACACAAAGTTCCAGGTCTGCATCTATCCCTGGCCACCAAACATGTGACCTGGCAATTGCCTTCATCATGACAACGCCTGGATGCTCATTGTGGAGTTCTCTGATGAACACCTCTCTGCCCATCTGGGGCATGACTACTCAGTTTCCCCATAGTAGGCAATCGGCCTGAAACGAGAGTTCATCCTTGCGCCTGTGAAATGGTTTAAGTACCTCAGGGCATGCCCAGTATGTGGCTGGCCAGTCTCCATTCAGGACACATTTCTTGACTAAAGACAGTAGCGGGTCTCTATTTGTCCAGACTTTGATCTGACGGGCTGTAACGGGTGAGCCTTCACTTTCGAAAGCTTCAACAGCCATGACCATCTCAGCAGTAAGCTCGGTTGCCCCCTTGGTGGTGGCTAATGGGAGCCTGCTGAGTGCATCGGCGCAGTTTTCAGTGCCCAGTCTGGGCCAAATTGTATAGTCATAGGCGGCTAACGTGAGTGCCCCCACCTCTGTATGTGGGCCGATGCATTTGCATTTATGGCCTTGTTGTCGGCCAAAAGGGACGTTTGGGGTTTATGATCTGTCTCCAGCTCAAATTTCCTGTCAAACAGGGACTGGTGCATTTTTTTTACTGCATATACACATCCAAGCGCTTCCTTTTCTACCATCCCGTAGCCCCTTTCTGCCTGGGACAGACTTCGGGAGGCATAAGCTACCAGCTGTAACTGACCCTTGGCATTAACATGCTGCAACACACACCCGACCCCATAGGACGATGCATCGCACGTTAAAACAAGTTTCTTACCTGGGTCATATAGCGTTAACACATTGTTGGAGCATAACAAATTGCGTGCTCTATCAAAAGCCCTTTCAAGGCTGTCCCCCCCAGACCCAATCGCGACCTTTGCGTAGGAGCACGTGTAGCGGCTCTAACAGCGTGCTCAATTTGGGAAGAAAGTTACCAAAATAGTTCAGGAGCCCCAGGAACAAATGCAGCTCCGTCATGTTACGGAGTCTGGGCGCACTCTGGATCGCTTCCGATTTGGATGCAGTAGGTCTGATCCCATCTGCTGCTACCCTCATCCCCAGGAATTCTACCTCTGGAGCTAGGAAGACGCTCTTCGCCTTTTTCAGTCGCAGCCCTACCCGGTCCAGTCTGCGTAGCACCTCCTCCAGGTTGTGGAGGTGTTCTTCAGTATCGCAACCCGTGATGAGGATGTCATCTTGAAAAACCACCGTCCTTGGAATCGACTTGAGGAGGCTTTCCATATTTCGTTGAAAGATCGCGGCGGCCGAGCGAATCCCGAACGGACATCTGTTGTACTCAAACAACCCCTTGTGTGTCGTGATGGGGGTCAGCTTCTTCGACTCACTCGCCAGCTCCTGGGTCATGTAAGCTGGGGTCAGGTCCAATTTTGAAAAAAGTTTGCCACCGGATAACGTCGCAAAGAGATCCTCCGCTCTCGGTAGCGGGTACTGGTCTTGGAGTGACGTACGATTGATGGTGGCCTTGTTATCACCACATATCCTGACCGACCCAATTGCCTTGAGCACCGGCACAATCGGGCTCGCCCAGTCACTGAATTCGACTGGCGAGATGATGTCTTCCCTTAGCAGGCGGTCCAATTCGCTTTCTATCTTTTCCCGCATCACGTATGGCACCGCTTTGGTGTTGTGGTGTACTGGCCTGGCGTCATGTGAATCACTACCTTGGTCCCCATGAAAGTGCCAATACCGGGTTGAAATAATGAGTCAAATTTATCCAGGACCTGTGAGCATGATACTCGCTCCACAGAAGAAATTGCATTGACATCGCCATGTTTCCAGTTCATGACAGCAAGCCAACTCCTCCCCAGTAGTGCGGGACCGTCCCCCGGGACAATCCAGAGTGGCAATCTGTTCTCCGAATCTTTGTGAGTCATGACTACCGTGGCGCTGCCTAGCACCGGAATGATCTCCTTTGTATATGAGAGTAGCTGTGCATCAATCGGCAATAATTTTCGCCTCCTGGCCTTGGATGCCCACAACCTGTCGAACTGTTTGATACTCATCAGGGACTGGCTTGCCCCTGTGTCTAGCTCCATTGATACTGGGATGCCATTGAGGAGCACTTTCATCATTATCGGTGGCGTCCTGGTGTATGAACTGTATATGTGCTCCACATGAACTCGCTGAACTTCAGCTTCCAGCAATTTTCCCCAGTGTTCACTTGGCCTCGTAGGGCTTACATCGGGCCCGTCTTCCTCGTACATCAACCTGTCTGCAGGCTTCCTGCACATACGCGCCAAGTGACCGCTGACGTTGCAGTTACTGCAGGTATTTTGCTGATACCTGCAAGCTCTGGCTGGGTGTTTGCCTCCATACGTCCAACATGAGCCGTTGTTGGAAACAAAAGGTCCATTACCAGTCGATCGTCTCTGACTGTCTCTGTAACTGTCCTTAAGTGCACCATTGACAGGTGTTGATGGCCCCATTAGTGGCCGCATTGTCCCTTGCGATGGCATGAATCGCCGTTCAGCTAGCCATTGTCTCTGTTGAATTCCCCCTTTGGGTTCGACTACATGCTCGGGCATGTCCAATTGCCCCTGCCTGCCTGGAGAACTGTGTCCCACGTTAACAATGTTGACTCCCTGTCCATTTGCTGCATTTAAGCCAAGATTTTTGTCAAACATCATTCTGGTCTCTTCCTCCCCTGAGATAAATGTCTGGGCCATCAAAGCCGCCGTTACCAGGATCAAGTCTTTGGTCTCAATCAGTTTCCTGAAAATCCCAGTGTGCCCGATGTCCTCAATAAAAAAGTCTCGCAGCATCTCCGCTCTGCATGCATCTGGGGACTTACATAGGCTCGCCAGTCACCGGAGGTCTGCCATGAAGTCTGGAACGCTTTGCCCTTCTCGCCGCCGGTGCGTGTAAAACCGGTGTCTCGCCATGTGCATACTGCTCGCCGGTTTAAAGTGTTCCCCAATCAACTTACTGAGCTCTTCAAAAGTTTTGTCCGCTGGCTTCTCTGGCGCTAGTAGGTCCTTCATCAGGGAGTACGTCCTGGATCCACAAACCATCAGATGAGCCCTGCGTTTGTCGGCCGAATCCTGTCCCAGCCATTCCTTAGTGACGAAACTTTGCTGTAGTCTCTCAATAAAATCGTCCCAATCATCACCAACACAGTACCTCTCATCTGTGCTGCTAGTGGCCATGCTCGCATGGTTTAAATCCCAGTTTCTTGTCGCCAATAATATGTCCTTACGATACAGTATAAATGCACACGAGGCCCATACTTGAGCGAAGGTCACTCTGTGACCAGTCACCTTTATTAGCCAGCACTGAAGTGATGAAGATGGGTGGAGCTTCCCCTTTTATACCTGAAAGTCCAGGTTAGGAGTGTCTCCCACAAAATCACCACCTCGTGGTCAATGTTCTCATGGTGTACAACTTAGGTCAGTTTATACATGGGTTACAATGACAGTTGAATACATGACATGGATGATATCCAGAAGTCACGACACCGTCACTATTCACTTCATACCCAATCAACCTGTTAACAATCTGTACACAATGCCCCATATATGGTGGGGGTGGGGGGAAGGGGAGGATGCACTTGCGCTGGGGCAGGGCACTTTGGCTGGGGGAGGGATGCATTTGGACTCGGGTATGGCACTTTGGCTGGCCCTTGCTGTCTTCGGGGGATATCTGTCCTCTGTCACTTCAGGAAGTCAAAGTGGATCGAGTTACAATTTGCAATATCACTGAGACCTTGGGATGGGCAGTTCCAGTTACACATTCCTGTGAAACTTCAGGGTGTGGCTTATCCTCCAAGGGGACCAATCAGAAACAAAGGGTGGCTCACAGTGGCCATTTTGGCAGTACAAATAAACACGTCCTTAAATCTAAGGTTGATATGAGGATTCTGTTCTTGGCTCATTACCAGAAAAAAGTGTTTATGTTACTAGACGAGTAATCCAGGGGCCTGGACTAATGATCCTGAGACGTGAGTTTAAAACCCAGCAAGGCAGCTGTGGAATTTAAATGCAGTTAAATACTGAAGCTGGGTATTCCTCAGCCAGTGACTCACCTCCTGACTCCCCAAAGCTTTTATACCGCCGACAAGGTACAAGTCAGCAGTGTATTGGAATGCACTTCAGTTGCCTGGATGAGTGCTCCTCCAACACTCAAGAAGCTCATCACCATCTAGGACAAAGCAGCCTGCTTGATTGGCACCCCATCCACCACCTTAAACATTCACTCCCTCCACCATCGGCACACCGTGGCTGCAGTGTGTGCTATCTACAAGAGGCACTGCAGCAACTCACCAAAGCTTCTTCGGCAGCACCTCCCAAATCCGCGACCTTTATCACCTAGAAGGACCAGAGCAGCAGGTGCATGGGAACACCGCTACCCCCACATGTACCTCTGTGTACAGGGCCATGAATGGTATTCTCATTGTTTCCATTCTTGAAACGTGCGCAAACCATCGTAGTTATCTTTCTTGGATCTTCTGTATAAGCTTTGTTCCTTGTCCAAGCCATGTTCTTATTACATCATTCTTGATTCTTTGCATCCTGGATACTCCCAGTATACCTCTTAGAAATTTACAGCACAGAAGGAGGCCATTTTGGCCCATCGTGTCCGCGGCGGCCGACAAAGAGCCACCCAGCCTAATCCCACTTTCCCCCTCGGTCCATAGTCCTGTAGGTTACAGCACTTCAAGTGTACATCCAGGTACTGTTTAAATGTGGTGAGGGTTTCTGCCTCTACCACCCTTTCAGGCAGTGAATTCCACCCCAGACCCCCGCCACCCTCTGGGTGAAGATATTTCCCCTCAAATCACCTCTAAACCTCCCCCCAATCTAAGCCTCTCTGCTTAGGGAAACAGGTCCGTCCTATCCACTCTATCCAGGCCCCTCACAATTCTACACATCTCAATCAGATCTCCCCTCAGCCTCCTCTGTTCCTAAGAAAACAAACTCCAGCCTATCCAATCTTTCCTCGTGGTTAAAATGCTCCAGTCCCGGCAACATCCTGGTAATGACACGCGGCACGAGCTGGACGGAGAGGCGAGGAAGCTTCGGTGAAAACGCGCCCCGATTTCAGGCCACGTTAAGCGCCAACCCAGTGGGCAGACACAGCAGGAGGTCTTTCATTACGGCAACTCGAGTCAGGATTTTATTTCGTGCCATCTTCCACCAAACGAGCACCGAAAAATCACCGCTGCTGAAAACAGGCATTTTGTGTTTTTAAAAAAGCTGTCTGGAGATGAAAGGGGTTGACTTATGAGGAAAGGTTCAGCAGGTTGGGCCTCTACTCATTGGAGGTTAGAAGATTACCCTGTTATTAAAGATTTCACATTGAGGCACCCTTCCTGTCTGCGCAACTTGATTCCCAGTTGTCACCTGTTCCGAGAGGAATGTTCCAGATCTTCTTTCCTCAATTGGCCTTAGGTTTCTATTTGGTTTCTCTTTTCTTCAAGGGGATTACATGGCTCCTGGTGAGTAGGGAATGTCTAATGCATGATTTATAAGGCAGCATGACTGTATGAGACAGGCTCAATGAACATCTGGCCATTTTCTGGGCAATATTTTAGTATGTATGGGGCCGATTTTCATCGATGTCCCGCCCGCAGCCGGCGAGGTTCCGGCGGAAATGGCCTTTTTCTGGGTGATTCCTCTGGAACCGCCCATCTTCTGTCGAGGTTCCACCTGGCGGAAGATTGGAGGGGAAGGGTACCGCCCACGTCGCAGCATCTCACCCACCCATGCCGGAAGTCTGTTAATCGTCATTTGATCACTTTTCGTGGACTCCTGCCGACCTGCCGCCCACCAGAAGGATCACTCTGGAAAAGCAGGTCTGAGCTGGGCGGCAGTGAGCCAGCAATCGTACATCAGGCGGGAGGGAGGCAGGCAGCAGTGTCATCGGGCAGCAATCGCACAGCGGGTATGCAGGAGGGAGAGAGGGAGGCAGGCAACAGTATCATCGGGCAGCAATCGCACAGCGGGTAGGCAGGAGGGAGAGAGGGAGGCAGGCAACAGTATCATCGGGCAGCAATCGCACAGCGGGTAGGCAGGAGGGAGAGAGGGAGGCAGGCAACAGTATCATCGGGCAGCAATCGCACAGCGGGTAGGCAGGAGGGAGAGAGGGAGGCAGGCAACAGTGTCATCGGGCACATCGGATGGGTGGGAGGGAGGAAGGCAGCAATGGAATCGGGCACATCGGGTGGGTGGTGGGGGGAGAGAGGCAGGCAGCAGTCGCAGATCGGGTGCGTGGGAGGGAGGGAGAGGTGGAGTTCATTGGGGCAGCACTGGCACATCGGCTGGGAGGAAGTGCTGGTGGCTATCACATCACGGCAGCCAGTCGGATTCTGCACCATATCAGTGCGACTGCTGGAAAGAAGTTAGGTCAATGTTGTATTACATTCTTGTTGATGGTGATGTTTAAATTTGATGTGATAAATGTGTCTAAGCTAATGGAGGCATTTTTGTTGCAACTTGTTGAGTCTTTCATTCAGAAGGCCAATAGAAAAGGGAAAATTATTTTGAGTGACTGAAAAGTGTTCAGCATCTCACATTTTGTACATCCAAGCTGATTCATTACTTGTCTCGCATAATTTACTGCAATGTAACTGATGACCATGTCATCTCGGGGGTGGCAGTCCTCCATGTTTGGCCTCGCAAAAAGAGGGTTGAAGTGCAAGCCTTAAGGTCTGCCCTGCAACTTGGTAAACTAGAGTAATTGAATGGCAGCTGTTATGCATGAATAAAGAGTCTGACTGGATACTGTGAGCTCAAAGTATAGTGTGACCTTAGTCTTTTATTCCAGCTTGTGAGGCCTTCTTAAGTAACTGTGCTCCCAAGGGATTGTGGGATCCCTTGGGACTCCAGGGGATGAGCCCTCTGGTGGCTACACAAGGTATATACAGGTTTACATATATAACAGCAGCCTTCCTGCATTCATTGTCGTCTTTCCTGATGACAGAACCCATTATACACTGCAGTCAGATGTGGATGGGAAGATATTCCTGAAGAAGCAGGTGACCTGAGGGACAGATGTGTGGTTAGCGCAACGCACCACACATATGACGTTAAAATGACACAGGCATAAACAATGTGAGTGTATTTACAAGTGCACAATGATAAACGTTACAAAATATGATGACATATACATACATTTAGACAAGGAAGCAACACCCATTCCTCTACCTGGCACCACCATCTCACGTCCCCCACTTGCAGCTATGCCCGATTTCCTCTTCCTCCCCATGTCTACACGACGGAGTGGTCCTCCACTGCCCCTCACTGCCTCTGGTTCAGGAGGTTGTGCGGCAGAGCAACGGGATGTGTATAGATGTGTGCGTCTCAGTGAGAACGTTGGGCGTGGGACCGAAGGCACCGGGATCTCCGGCTCTTCCGCACCTGTGTGCCTTGAGGGTGTGGGGTTGGGGCCTTGCAGCACGCATGGAGAAGCCATCTCCTGCTTTATGGCCTCAATGCTTTCTGATGTGCACTCCAACATTGTGAGGAGGCGCTCCATCCTTTAATCGCGCTGCTGGGTGAATGTGGCGATGCTGGCAGCTATCCCAGCCATGGTCTGTGCATCTCGCAACCTACCTCCATGCTGGTAGTTGATAGCTGCACCATCTGGCTCAATAGCGTGAGCCATCCTGCATCCACAGGTGGTTGCTCTCTGCTGCTGGATGGTGGGGCTTTGCTTCCCTTTGCGCCATGGACTCTGCACTTGCTTGTGCTTGTTTGAGTGGAGTCTGTGGGAAATCCCAGGAAATCTGAGCCTGACACCGAGGTTCTGCGGACACTCAGCTGACTTGGCAGGGGGCTCATGTCAGGCGCTTCCGGATCCTCCAGGTAAAGGGGTACAAATATGGGCCCTTCTCCCTCCTCTCTCTCCTCTTCTTCCTGGCCCTGGGTGGTGGAGGTGGGAGCGGTGGACATGGGCTGGGGGTGCAGGAAGGATCCAGTGTCCTCAGGTGTAGAGAACGTCGGGGTGGGAGATGCTGGGGTGTGACGGCGTCTGTGAAGACCAGCGGTCGATGGTCTCTCTAGATCCATGGTGTCTGATTCAGCATCTGCAAGTAGAGAACAACATTTCAGTCTGTAGGGAGTGGCGGATCGTGGTGGTGAAACTGAGATGTGAACTGTTCCATCTCACATTATGCCAGCAAGGTGTCCCATCTGTACATGTCCACACCAATAAAGTGTGCGTTCAACCATGAGTGCCTTAATATTGCAAGTACTTTCATTCCGTGACTGTCGCTGACTTTAGAGATGAGTGTAGCCTTACCGTGCGGTAGCACCACATCTGCAGAAACGTTTGTGCTTGAAACACGGCGATGTCCCACCAATGCTCCTCCACCTGGTCAATTCCACCACGTCTTGTGGGTGCCCTCTGGTCACACTCAGGTTTGCCTGTTTGGCTGCTTGTTTTCTCTGCACAAAAAAACATCGCAGCCTTTACCCGCCTTGCTCATAACCCCCACACTCCCACACACACACATCGTGCGCACAACCTTTTTGGCTTTGGCCAGGAGGGGACGAATAAATTTGTGCTCACTTTAGCTGCCACCACCAAATCATTCCACTGTTTGCGGCGTTGGTCCACATCCCACTCCACGTTGCCCATTGCACTGACCATCTGACCTATGTCCATCCAAAGATGTCCATATTCGGCTGGTGGAGGCTTGCCACGCCCATCCCGGGTGAGTTCACTGTACCTGCGCTCCACCTCTTTCACTCGCTCCTCCAACTCCTGCTCATTGAACCACGGAGCTCTGGGCCTGGTTCTGACAGTCTTCATTGACGCTTTCTGCCCACTCATCCTCTATGATGAGAGGAATGGCTGCTCAACAGTCTGGGTATAAATTTGTCCCACTGCCCCCTCTGCAACTCAGACTGGCCCTTCTCCAATGCCACCTCTGCTCTCTAACCTCCAACTCACTCCTCTCTCTCTCTCTCCTCTCTTCTCTTCTCTCTTTTCTCTGTATCCTCTCTCTCTTCTACGTAAGAACATAAGAAATAGGAACAGGAGTAGGCTATATGGCCCCTCGAGCCTGCTCCGCCATTCAATAAGATCATGGCTGATCTGATCATGGACTCAGCTCGACATCCCCACCCGCTCCCCATAACCCCTTATTCCCTTGTCGGTTAAGAAACTGTCTATCTCTGTCTTAAATTTATTCAGTGTCCCAGCTTCCACAGCTCTCTGAGGCAGCAAATTTCATAGATTCACAACCCTCTGAGAGAAGAAATTTCTCCTCATCTCAGTTCTAAATGGACGGTCCCTTATTCTAAGATCATGCCCTCTAGTTCTAGTCTCCCCCACCAGTGGAAACATCCTCTCTGCATCCACCTTGTCAAGCCCCCTCATAATCTTATACGGTTCGATAAGATCACCTCTCATTCTTCTGAATTCCAATGAGTAGAGGCCCAACCTACTCAACTTTTCCTCATAAGTCAACCCCCTCATCCCCGGAATCAATCTAGTGAACCTTCTCTGAACTGTCTCTAAAGCAAACATACCCTTTTGTAAATATGGAAACCAAAACTGCATGCAGTATTCCAGGTGTAGCCTCACCAATACCCTGTACAGCTGTAACAAGACTTCCCTGCTTTTATATCCATCCCCTTTGCAATAAAGGCCAAGATTCCATTGGCCTTCCTGATCACTTGTTGTACCTGCATACTATCCTTTTTGTGTTTCATGCACAAATACCCCCAGGTCCCGCTGTACTGCAGCATTTTGCAATCTTTCTCCATTTAAATAATAACTTGCTCTTTGATTTTTTTCTGCCAAAGTGCATGACCTCACACTTTCCAACATTACACTCCATCTGTCAGATTCTTGCCCACTCACTTAGCCTGTCTATGTCCTCCTGCAGCCTCTTTATGTCCTCCTCACACGTTGCTTTTCCTCCCATCTTTGTATCGTCAGCAAACTTGGCTACGTTACACTCAGTCCCTACTTCCAAGTCATTAATATAGATTGTAAATAGTTGGGGTCCCAGCAATGATCCCTGCGGCAGCCCACTGGTTACTGATTGCCAACCAGAGAATGAACCATTTATCCCGACTCTCTGTTTTCTGTTTGTTAGCCAATCTTCTATCCATGCTAATATATTACCCCCAACCCCGTGAACTTTTATCTTGTGCAGTAACCTATTGTGTGGCACCTTGTCAAATGCCTTTTGGAAGTCCAAATGCACCACATCCACTGGTTCCTCTTTATCCACCCTGTTTGTTAAATCCTCAAAGAATTCCAGCAAATTTGTCAAACATGACTTCCCCTTCATAAATCCATGCTGACTCTGCCTGACCAAATTTTGCTTTTCCAAATGTCTTGCTATTGCTTCTTTAATAATAGACTCCAACATTTTCCCAACCCAGATATTAGGCTAACTGGTCTATAGTTTCCTGCTTTTTGTCTGCCTCCTTTTTTGAATAGGGGCATTACATTTGCAGTTTTCCAATCCGCTGGGACCTCCCCAGAATCCAGGGAATTTTGGTAAATTACAACCAATGCATCCACAATCCCTGCCACTACTTCTCCTAAGACTCTAGGATGCAAACCATCAGGTCCAAGCGATTTATCTGCCTTTAGTCCCATTATCTTACTGAGTACCACCTCCTTAATGATTGTGATTGTGTTAAGTTCCTTGCCCCCATAGCCCCTTGACTATCCACTTTGATTATCCACTGTTGGAATATTGTTAGTGTCCTCTACCATAAAAACTGATACAAAATACTTGTTTAGAGTTTCTGCCATCTCCATGTTCCCCATTACTAATTCTCCAGTCTCGTCCTCTAAGGGACCAACTTTAACTTTAGCCACTCTTTTTCTTTTTACACACCTATAGAAACTCTTGCTATCTCCTTCTCTCTCCTCTCTCTATCCTTTCTTCTCTCCTCTCATCTCTCCTCGCTTCTCTCCTCTTCTCTGCATCCTCTCTTCTCTGCATCCTCTGTCTCCTCTCCTCTCTTGCCGGGAACATAAAAACTGACTGCAAAAGCTTCTATAGATATGTGAAGAGAAAAAGATTAGTGAAGACAAATGTAGGTCCCTTGCAGTCAGAATCAGGTGAATTTATAATGGGGAGCAAAGAAATGGCAGACTAATTGAACAAATAATTTGGTTCTATCTTCACTAAAGAAGACACAAATAACCTTCCGGAAATACTAGGGGACCGAGGGTCTAGCGAGAAGAAGGAACTGAAGGAAATCCTTATTAGTCAGGAAATTGTGCTAGGGAAATTGATGGGATTAAAGGCCAATAAATCCCCAGGGCCTGATCGTCTGCATCCCAGAGTACATAATGAAGTGGCCCTAGAAATAGTGGATGCATTGGTGGTAATTTTCCAACATTCTATAGAATCTGGATCAGTTCCATTGGATTGGAGGGTAGCTAATGCAACCCCACTTTTTAAAAAAAGGAGGGAGAGAGAAAACAGGGAATTATAGACTGGTTAGCCTGACATCGGTAGTGGGGAAAATGTTGGCATCAATTATTAAAGATATAATAGCAGCGCATTTGGAAAGCAGTACAGGATCGGTCCAAGTCAGCGTGGATTTATGAAAGGGATATCTTGACAGATCGGAAAAGCTGGTTTTCGGCGAATGCATATTCTGTACAGACCTGGCGAGGCCGGGATTTCAGGCCAAATCATACTCACAAAATTGTACCTACCAGCCAGCATCCCAGATTCCTCCATCACGATCCCTGGGTATGTCCAGTCCCACCGGCAAGGACAGATTCGCCAGAGGTGGTGGCACAGGGGTTTATAGTAGGGAGGGGGTGACCCTGGGAGTCCTCAACATTAACGCAAGACCCCATGAAGTCTCATGGCATCAGGTCAAACATGGGCAAGGAAACCTCTTGCTGATTACCATCCACTGCCTTCCTTCAGCTGATGAATCAGTACTCTTCCATGTTGAACACCACTTGAGGCAAAGGCACAGAATGTACTCTGGGTGGGAGACTTCAATGTCCAAAACCAAGATTGGCCCGGTAGTACTGACCACTGACGGAGCTGGCCAAGTCCTGAAGGATGGAGCTGCCAGACTAGGACTGCAGTAGGTGGTGACAGTCACATAACCAACATGAGGGAAAAACCTACTTCAACTCGTCCTCACCAATCTACCTGTCACAGATGCACCTGTCCACGACAGTATTTGTTAGGTCTTGAATAAAGCAATGTAACTGAGTACTGTAGACATGAGTAAATGTGACCTTAGTCTCCTATTCTAACTCCAGAGTGCTGGTACAGCATTGGAGGCCTGCTTATATACAGTGCTCCCAAGGGATGCTGGGATCCCTTGGGACTCCATCAGATACGCCCTCTGGTGAAGGTAGTGTGCAGGTTACATAGGATTGCATACATAACATCACTCCCTCCCAAAGTCAATGGTATTATTTACAGGGTGAGATGATCTGGGGCTTTCCGTTCCCTAATCGATCGTCGTGGTACAAATGCAAGTGCAGGTGAGTTGGTTGGGCCTTCGCTGGGCTGCTGCACAGCTGGCCTTGCTGGGCTGCTGGGGTTGATGAGTTCAGCTTCGTGGTCAACCGAGATGTCGGTTGCCACTTGTGTGTGTGTCGGAGGGTCGAAGTTGGTGATGTCCTCTTCAGGTTGCTCGTGGCTGTCTGTGAATCGCAGTGTGGTTTGGTCCAAATGCTTTCTGCACGTTAGTCCATTGGCCAATTTGACCTGAAACACCCTACTCCCTTCTTTGGCTATGACTGTGCAGGCAAGCCATTTTGGACCATGTCCATAGTTGAGTACAAATACAGGATCATTGACTTCAATATCGCGTGACAAATTTGCACTATCATGGTACTTGCTTTGTTGATGCCGCCTGCCCTCGATGTGATCATGGAGATCAGGGTGGACTAGAGAGAGCCTTGTTTTGAGTGCCCTTTTCATGAACAGCTCGGCTGGGGGAACCCCGGTGAGCGAGTGGGGTCTTGTGCGGTAGCTAAGCAGGACTCGGGACAAGCGGGTCTGCAGGGAGCCTTCCGACATGTGTTTCAAGCTTTGCTTGATGGTTTGGACTGCCCATTTGCCTGGCTGGGTTGGATGCGGGCTTGAACGGGGCAGATGTGACATGCTTGATCCATTGTGGGTCATGAATTCCTTGAATTCAACGCTGGTGAAGCACGGCCCACTGTCGCTGACAAGGATATCAGGCAGGCCGTGCGTGGCAAAAATGATTCGTAGACTTTCGATGGTGGCAGTGGACGTGCTTACGGACATTATTACACACTTAATCCATTTTGAATAAGCATCCACAACAATCAAAAATATTTTGCCTAGAAACGGGCCAGCAAAGTCAACGTGGGTCCTAGACCATGGTTTGGAGGGCCATGACCACAAACTTAGCGGTACCTCCCTGGGTGCATTGCTCAGTTGAGAGCAAGTGTTGCATTGGCGCACGAAAGTCTCCAAATCTGAGTCGATGCCAGGCCACCACACATGGGATCTGGCTATAGCTTTCATCATTACTATGCCTGGGTGGGTACTGTGTAGGTCGTGTGTAAACGTTTCCCTGCCTTTCTTGGGCAAAACCACATGATTACCCCACAAAAGACAGTCTGTCTGAAAGGACATTTCGTCTTTGCGCCGCTGGAATGGCTTTATCTCTTCATGCTGTGTCCTCCATGGGATGCTGGACCAACTCCCATGGAGGACACAGTTTTTTACAAGGGACAGTAAAGGATTCTGGCTGGTCCAGGTCCTGATCTGGCGGGCTGTAACGGGTGACTTTTTGTTTTCAAATGCATCCATCACCAAGAGCAAGTCTGCAGGCTGTACCATTTCCACCCCGGTGGTGGGCAATGGTAGCCAACTGAGGGCATCAGCGCAGTTCTCTGTGCCTGGCCTGTGGCGAATTACATAGTTATATGCAAATAGCGTGAGCGCCCATCTTTGGATGCGAACAGAGGCATTGGTATTGATGCCTTTGCTCTCTGAGAATAGCGATATAAGCGGCTTATGGTCAGTTTCCAACTCGAACTTAAGCCCAAACAGATACTGATGCATTTTTTTTATCCCGTAAACGCATGCCAGAGCTTCTTTTTCAATCATGGTGTCGGCCCTTTTGGTCTTGGAAAAGCTCCTGGATGCATAAGCGACCGGTTTCAATGTTCCCGATTCATTTGCTTATTGTAACACAAACCTGACCCCATACAAGGATGCATCGCAAGCTAGCACTAAACATTTATAAGGATTATACAGGACAAGCAGTTTGTTAGAACATAACAGATTTCGGACTTTCTCAAAAGCTGTCTCTTGTGATTTCCTACATACCCAGTCATCTCCCTTGCGTAGCAACACGTGTAGAGGTTCTAGTAAGGTGCTTAACCCGGGTAGGAAATTACCAAAATAATTGAGGAGTCCCAGGAACGAACGCAGCTCCGTCACGTTCTTGATGGCCTCTGTCTTGGCGTTGGTGGGTCTGATGCAGTCTGCCGTGATTCTTCTCCCTAAGAACTCGACCTCTGGCGCCAGGAAAATACACTTCGAGCGTTTCAACCTGAGTTCCACATGATCTAGCTGAATTAGAACCTCTTCCAGGTTCTGCAAGTGTTCGATGGTGTCCCGACCTGTGATCAATATGTCGTCCTGGAAAACCACGGTGCGTGGAACTGACTTTAACAGACTCTCCATGTTTCTTTGAAAAATAGCCGCGACCGATCGAATCCCAAACGGGCATCTATTGTAGATGAACAGACCTTTTTTCGTGTTGATGCAGGTGAGGCCTTTCGAAGATTCTGCCAGCTCCAGCGTCATGTAGGTCGAGGTCAGGTCCAACTTGGTGAACGTCTTTCCTCCTGCCAGCGTCGCAAATAGGTTATCTGCCTTGGGTAGCGGGTACTGGTCCTGCAAAACGGTTAATCATTACTTTATAGTCCCCACTTATTTTGACCGTGCCATCGCCCTTGAGGACCGGAACAATCGGGCTGGCCCATTCGTTGAACTCCACCGGCGTGATGATGCCCTCTCGGTGCAGCCTGTCTAGCTTGATCTCCACTTTCTCTCGCATCATACATGGCACCGCCCATGCCCTGTAGTGGATCTGCACCTTTTCCCCTGAGAAACTTCCGATGCCTGGCTTAAACAATGACGGAAACTTGCTCAGAACCTGGGCACATGAGGCATCATCAACGGACGAAAGCGCTCGGATGTCGTCCCAATTCCAACGGATTTTTCCGCAGACAGCTTTTGCCGAAGAGTGTGGGGCCATCTCCTGGTACAACCCATAGTGGTAGTTCATGCACTGCTCCATCGTAGGAGACTTTTACTGCTGCGCTGCCAATTACAGGGATCAGCTCTTTGGTGTAAGTTCTCAGCTTGGTATGAATAGGGCTCAGCTTGGGCCTGTGTGCCTTGTTGCACTACAGCCCGTCGAAGGCCTTTTTGCTCATGCTGGACTGACTCGCACCCGTGTCCAGTTCCATGGATACTGGAATTCCATTCAGTTCAACTTTTAACATGATAGGTGGACATTTCGTTGTGAAAGTGTGTACCCCATACACTTCTGCCTCCTCAGTTTAAGTCTCTAGTTCAGGTTGATCCACCATGGATCGGTCTTCCTCTGCAATGTGGTAGTTTGCAGGGTTTGCAGCTCGTCTGCACATTCGCTGGAGGGTGTCCCATTGTTCCACAGCCTTTGCATGCGTAGTTTTTGAAGCAGCATTGATGGGCTCGATGATCACCTCCGCAGCACCAACAATGTGTCAATTGCCTCGCATTAACGCTTGATGGCGGACTCTGAGTTATCTGAGGTCGTGCAGCTGCAGGCATGTAGTTCTGCCATATACATTCCTGCCTGAAAACGAAGTTACTTTGTGTACAGTACTTGCTGAAACATCTTTATGCTGCGAAATTTGTTTGGTGTTATTGCTGGTGGACATAAATGCCTGGGATATCATTATGGCTTTACTCAGGTTCGGTGGTTAAACATTCAATAGTTTGCAATGGATAACCTCATGGCCAATGATAAGCACAAAAAAGTCTCTTAGCATTTGCTCCAGGAATCCATCAAATTCACAATGCCCTGCAAGGCGCCTTAGTTCGGCGACGTAGCTCGCCACTTCCTAGCCTTCAGAACGTTGACTTGTGTAAAATCGATACCTTGCCATCAGAACGCTCTCCTTTGGATTTAGGTGCTCCCAGACCAGCATACACAGTTCTTCATGTGATTTTGTTGTTGGTTTCACCAGAGCAAGAAAATTCTTCATGAGGCCATAGGTTGTTGCCCCGCAGACGGTGAGGAGGATCACCCTTCATTTGGCATGTTGACACTCCCAGCTCGTTGGCCACGAAGTATTAGTTGAGTCGTTCCACGAAGGCCTCCCAATTGCCCCCTTCTGAGAATTGCTCCAGGATGCCAACAGTTCTCTGCATTTTTGCGTGATGGTTCGTTATCTCGTTGCCAGTTGTTATGTCTTGAATAAAGCAATGTAACTGAGTACTGTAGACGTGAGTAAGTGTGACCTTAGTCTCTTCTAACTCCAGAGTGCTGGTACAGCATGGGAGGCCTGCTTATATACAGTGCTCCCAAGGGATGCTGGGATCCCTTGGGACTCCATCATATACACCCTCTGGTGGCGGTAGTGTGCAGGTTACGTAGGGTTGCATACATGACAATATTGGGAGGAGTGACCATCGCACAATCCTTGTGGAGACAAAGACCTGTCATCACACTGAGGACACCCTCCATTATGTGGCACTACCACCATGCTAACTGGGATAGATTAAGAACAGATCTAGCAGCTCAAAATTGAGCATCCATGAAGTGTTATGGGCTATCAGCAGCAGAATTGTATTCCACCACAATCTCTAACCTCATGGCCCGGCATATCCTTCACTCTACCATTATCATCAAGGCAGGGGACAAACCCATGTACAATAAGAACACAGAACATAAGAAATAGGTGCAGGGGTAGGCCATTTAGCCCCTCAAGCCTGCTCCACTACTTAATAAGATCATGGCTGATCTGATCTTGGGCTCAGCTCCACTTCCCTGCCCGCTCTCCATAACCCTTCACTCCCTTATTATTCAATAATCTGTCTATCTCCACCTTCAATGACCCAGCCTCCACAGCTCTCTGGGGCAGAGAATTCCACAGATTTCTGACCCTCCGAGAGAAGAAATTCTTCCTAATCTCAGTTCTAAATGGGCAGCCCCTTATTCTGAAACTATGCCCCCTAGTTCTAGATTCCCCCACGAGTGGAAACATCTTCTCTGCCTCTCCCTTGTCGAGCCCCCTCAGTATCTTATATGTTTCAATAAGATCATCTCTCATTCTTCTAAACTCCAATGAGTATAGGAGCAACCTGCTCACCTTTCTTCATAAGTCAATCCCTTCATCTCAGGAATCAACCTTCTCTGAACTGCCTCCAATGCAAGTATATCCTTCCTTAAATAAGGAGACCAAAATTGTATGCAGTACTCCAGGTGTGGTCTCACCAAAACCCTGTGCAGTTGTAGCAGGACTTCTCTGCTTTTATACTCTATCCCCCTTGCAATAAAGGCCAACATTCCATTTGCCTTCCTGATTACTTTCTGTACCTGCATACTAACTTTTTGGGTTTCATGCACAAGGACCCCCAGGTCCCTCTGTAGTGCAGTATTTTATAATCTCTCTCCATTTAAATAATAATTTTCCTTTTTCCTTTTCCTGCCAAAGTGGATGACCTCACACTTTCCCACATTATACTCCATCTGCCAATTTTTTGCCCACTCACTTAGCCTGTCTACATTTCTTTGCAGATTCTTTGAGTCCTCCTCACAACCTGCTTTCCCACCCAACTTTATATCATCAGAAAACTTGGCTACATTACACTCGGTCCCTTCATCCAAGTCATTAATATAGATTGTAAATAGTTGAGGCCCCAGCACTGATCCCTGTGGCACCCCACTAGTTACAGTTTGACAACCAGAAAATGACCCATTTATCCTGACTCTCTGTTTTCTGTTAGTTAGCCAATCCTCTATCCATGCTAATATATTACCCTCAACCTCATGAGCTCTTATCTTGTATAGTAAACTTTTATGTGGCACATTATCGAATGCCTTCCGGAAATCCAAATACACCACATCCACTGGTTCCCCTTTATTCACCCTGCTCGTTATATCCTCAAAGAGCTCCAGAAAATTTGTCAAACATGATTTCTCTTTCATAAAACCATGCTGACTCTGCTTGACTGCATTATGATTTTCCAAATGTCCTGCTACTGCTTCCTTAATATTGGACTCCAGCATTTTCCCCAATGAGGAGTGCAGAAGAGCATGCCAGGAACAGCACCAGCCGTACCCTAAAATGAGATGCCAATCTAGTGAAAGTACAACACAGGACTACATGATGCTAAACAGCTATAGATAGAGCTAACCGATCCCATAACTTGGTTGAGATTAAAACTCTGCAGTGGTGCCACATCCAGTCATGAATGGTGATAAACAATTAAACAACTAACGGGAGAAGGAGACTCCGTGAATATCCCAATACTTAATGATGTTCGCAACCATCTTCAGCCAGAAGTGCTGAGTAGATGATCCATCACGGCCTCCACCTGAAGTCCCCACCATCACAGAAGCCAGTCTTCAGCCAATTTGATTTAGTCCATGTGATATCAAGAAACAGTAGAGCGCACTGGATACAGCAAAGGCTATGGGCCCCGACAGCATCCCAGTTGTTGTGCTGAGACTTGTGCTCCAGAACTGGCCGCACCACTAGCCAAGCTGTTCCATTACAGCTACAACACTGGCATATATCCAAAAAAGTGGAACATAGCCCAGGTAAGTCCTGTCCACAAAAAACAGGACAAATCTAATCCGTCCCATCAGCCTACTCTCAATCATCAATAAAGTGATGGAAGGTGTGATCAACAGTGCTATCATGTGGCACATATGCAGCAATAACCATCTCATCGATGCTTAGTTTGCATTCCGCAAGGATCACTCGGCCCCAGACCTCATTGCAACCTTGGTCAAGAGATGGACAAAAGAGCTGAATTCCAGAGGTGAGGTGAGAGTGCCTACCTTTGACATCAAGGTAACATTTGACCGAGTGTGACATCAAGAAGCTGTAATAAAACTGAAGTCAATGGAGATGAGGGGAAACACTCTCCACTGGCTGGAATCATACCTAGCACAAAGGAAGATGGTTGTGGTTGTTGACTGCCAATCATCTCAACTCCCATCATTACTGCAGAAGTTCCTCAGGGCAGTGTCCTTGGCCCAGTCATCTTCAGCTGCTTCATCAATAAGGTCAGGAGTAGGAATGTTTGCTGATGATTACACAGTGTTGAGCTCCAGTTGCAATTCCTCAGATAATGAAACAGTCTATATCCGCATGCAACAAGACCTAGGCAATATCCAGGCTTGGGCTGATAAGTGGCAAGCAACATTCATGCCGTTGAAGTGCCAGGCAATAACAATCTCCAACAAGAGTGAGTCTAACCGCCTCCCCTTGATATTCAATGGCATTATCGTCATTGAATCCTCCAACATCAACATCCTGGGGGAGTCACCATTGACCAAAATTTAACTGGACCCGAAACATAAATACTGTGGCTACAAGAGTAGGTCAGAGGCTGGGTATTCTGTGGCAAGTGTCTCACCTCCTGACTCCCCAAAGTCTTTCCACCACCTACAAGGCACAAGTCAGGAGTGTGATGGACTACTCTCCAGTTGTCTGGGTGGTTGCAGCTCCAACAACACTCACGAACCTTAACATCATCCGGGACAAAGCAGTCCACTTGATCATTATCCCATCCACCAACTTAAACATTCACTCCCTCCACCCCGGTGCACCATGGCTGCAGTGTGTACCATCTACAAGATGCACTGCAGCAAGTTGCCAAGGCTTCCTCGACAGCACCTCCCAAACCTGCGACCTCTGCAATACGGAAGGACAAGGGCAGCATGGGCATGGGAACACCACCAGCTCCAAGTTCCCCTCCAAGTCACACACCATTCTGACTTGGACATATATCGTCATACCGTCATCATCACTGGGTCAAAATCCTGGATCTCCCTACCTAATAGCACATAGACTGCTGCGGTTCAAGAAGGCGCCTCACCACCACCTTCTCAAGAGCAATTAGCCATGGGCAATAAATGTTGGGCCCACATCCTGAGAATAATTATTTTTTAAACTGTGCACATTGTGTGTGGTCTAACCAAGGTTCGACACAAGTTTAACATAATTTCTCTGCTTTTCAATTCTACCCATCTAGAAATGAACCCCAGTGCATTGTTTACTTTTTGCATGCCATTAACCTGCCTGGTTACTTTTAGTAATTTGTGACTCTGTAGCCCAAGATACCTTTGCTCCTCTACCCGATTTAGACCTTTATTACCAAACAGTATTGGTTTCCTTATTCTTCCTACCAAAATGTAATACCTCACACTTATCTATATTGGAGTCATTTGCTAATTACATGCCTATTCTGCAAGTTTATTAATGTCTTCTTGCATTATTATAGATTATTATTATAGATTTGCCTTCTTTCTTCATCTCCAGTGTCAGCCTGTTACTGTGCTAAAGATAAAGGTATGTGGAGTCAGCGGAAATGTATTAGCATGGATAGAGAATTGGCTGGTGAACAGAAAGCAGAGAGTCGGGATAAATGGTTCTTTTTCAGGTTGGAAATCAGTGGTTAGTGGTGTGCCACAGGGATCGGTGCTGGAACCACAACTGTTTACAATATACATAGATGACCTGGAGGAGGGGACAGAGTGTAGTGTAACAAAATTTTCAGATGACACAAAGATTAGTGGGGAAGCGGGTTGTGTAGAGGATACAGAGAGGCTGCAAAGAGATTTAGATAGGTTAAGCGAATGGGCTAAGGTTTGGCAGATGGAATACAATGTCGGAAAATGTGAGGTGATCCACCTTGGAAAAAAAATTAGTAAAAGGGAATATTATTTGAATGGGGAGAAATTACAACATGCTGCGGTGCAGAGGGACCTGGGGGTCCTTGTGCATGAATCCCAAAAAGTTAGTTTGCAGGTACAGCAGGTAATCAGGAAGGCGAATGGAATGTTGGCCTTCATTGCAAGAGAGATGGAGTACAAAAGCAGGGAAGTCCTGCTGCAACTGTACAGGGTATTGGTGAGGCCGCACCTGGAGTACTGTGTGCAGTTTTGGTCACCTTACTTAAGGAAGGATATACTAGCCTTGGAGGGGGTACAGAGACGATTCACTAGGCTGATTCCGGAGATGAGGGAGTTACCTTATGATGATAGATTGAGTAGACTGGGTCTTTACTCGTTGGAGTTCAGAAGGATGAGGGGTGATCTTATAGAAACATTTAAAATCATGAAAGGGATAGACAAGATAGAGGCAGAGAGGTTGTTTCCACTGGTCGGGGAGACTAGAACTAGGAGGCACAGCCTCAAAATACGGGGGATCCAATTTAAAACCAAGTTGAGAAGGAATTTCTTCTCCCAGAGGGTTGTGAATCTGTGGAATTCTCTGCCCAAGGAAGCAGTTGAGGCTAGCTCATTGAATGTATTCAAGTCACAGATAGATAGATTTTTAACCAATAAGGGAATTAAGGGTTATGGGGAGCTGGCGGGTAAGTGGAGCTGAGTCCACGGCCAGATCAGCCATGATCTTTTTAAATGGCGGAGCAGGCTCGAGGGGCTAGATGGCCTACTCCTGTTCCTAATTCTTATGTTCTTATGTTCTTATGTTCTAATATCCACCTGTTTACAAACTTCCAATCATTTGAAGTCCAATTTTTTTCTGCCTTTCCTTCCAGTTTATCAAATATAAATGGTTCTTGATAGCTGACTCAATGCTCCTTGCAAATCTCAAAGTTCTTACTCAAGGGACCGTATGGCCTACTTCTGTTCCTATTTCTTATGTTCTTGTGTTCTTATGTATAGGTGCAGCCCATCTGTCTTGTACCAGTCCTTTTTGTCCTGAAAATATTCTCAGTTATTTATGAAAGAATCATCAATATTTTTATACCATATTACAATCTACTTAATTATGTACTATATTTTTTGGTGAATGTCCCTCCTTTACCAAACACTGGATGTATACTAGAAAATAGTACTTTGCACCCCATCTATAAGTTTTGACTATCCTTGTATATATATTTTTAAGACCACATATTGGCCTGGAAATTCCGAAGTCCCGGGCCCGTACGAAGTTTCTACGGACTCGGGAAGGCATTGGAAAAGCTGGTTTTCAGCACGCAATGTGCATGTGCTGAAAACCGGCTTTTCCGATCTGTCAAGCTGGAGCTAGTGTTCTAGACATCTCTGGAGCGAGAACAGTTGCAAGGGCAAGATTGCAGGATTTATGCATATCTTGCCCAGCAAATGTCCTCAAAAACCTTGCGCCTGAAAAAGCAGGCGCATAGCCTACTTTTACAGGTGCAAGTGTTTTAAAAAACACACATAAACACAATAAAATAAAATAAAATAAACACATTGTATTTGTCATGTATTTCACCATCTTGCAATGACAATAGTTATGTAACTGTAACTCATGCACACTATACCTGTACCCCTGAAATGCACATCCTGACCACAGGGGGTGAGACACTCCTCACCTGGGTTTCCAGGTATAAAAGGGGAGGTCCCACCCAGGGTCCTTGGTCCTGAGAATAAAGTGAAGGTCACAGAGTGACCGTGTCTGATACATACATGCCTCATGTGAGTTTGTAACAAGGTGCAGAGACATTACATTTTGCGACGAGAAACGGGAATCACTGAACCACGAGGATGGCCACCGGTGGCACAGAGGAATGCTACTGTGTGGGTGAGGACTGGGACAACTTTGTGGAAAGACTCCAGCAGAGCTTTGTCACAAAGGACTGGCTGGAAGAGACAGCGGCTGACAAGCGGAGGGCGCATCTACTGACCAGCTGTGGCCCACAGACGTATGCGCTGATGAAAGACCTGCTCGCACCCCAAAAGCCAGCGGACAAGTCATTCGAAGAGCTCAGCCAGCTGATCAGTGAGCATCTCAAGCCGGCAAGTAGCGTACACATGGCCCGGCACTGGTTCTACTCTCACCGGCGTCGGGACGGTCAAAACGTTTCGGACTTCGTGGCGGAACTGCGGCGTTTGCCCAGTCTCTGTAAGTTCTCCGATGCCTGCAGGGGGGAGATGTTCAGGGACTTTTTCATCGAGAGCATTAATCAAGCTGGCATTTTCAGGAAGCTCATAAAGACTTAGGACTTGACCTTAGAAGGGGCGGCGTTGATAGCTCAGACATTTATGGCAGGGGAAGAGGAGACCAAGCTAATTCACGCACGCAGCCCTGGTTTTAACATTGCGATGAACCAGGGAATTAATGTTGTAAAAGTGATACAGAACCCAGAACACAGAACTGCAGGCAGGCAAGGGCAATTCAACATCGCCCAGGCAGGCAGGCAAGGGCAATTCGACACCGCCCAGGCAGCAACAAGCTCCAGGGTGGGCCCGCAACAGGGACAATGGAAAGGGGATCGGCAATTCACGCCATCACGAGGAACAATGCATCCTGTGATGGGACCAATAACACCCTCCATCAGAGTGCTTAGAAACAGCCAAATGAGCCATCAGTGAGGAATGCCTGGGAACAGTCCTTTTGTTATCAGCAATCTCAGCTCATGCTGGCGGTGTGGAGGTAGACACACTGCCAAAAGCTGCAGGAAGCAGCTTTATACCTGTAGGATTTGTAATATCAGTGGACATTTGGCCAGGATGTGCAAAAAGGCAGTAGCGAGGCGAGTCTGTGAGACAGAGGAACCAGATGAGGGGTCTGCAATGCAGGATGAGGCCTGAGGAACAACCATGGATACTGAAGTTCAGAGAGTTCATGTGGCTGACGTCCACAGCTCATACACTAAAACGCCACCCATGATGATGAAAGTCTTACTGAATGGCATCCCCGGTGCACATGAAGTTGGATACGGGAGCTAGCCAGTCACTCATGAGCACCCAACAATTTGAGAGACTATGGCCACACAGAGCTAGCAGGCCCAAACTGGAACGCATTGAGACGCAGCTACGTACGTTACCAAAGCGATAATCCCAGTGCTGGGCAGTGCAAACTTGGTGGTAACGCTTAATGGATTACAGAACCGGCTGCCACTCTGGATTGTTCCGGGAAATGGCCCCGCGCTTTTGGGGAGGAGTTGGCTAGCTGAGATGAATTGGAAATGGGGGTATGTGCACGCCATTTCATCCGTGGAGCGAAGTTCATGCTCGCAGGTATTGCAAAAATTCGAGTCACTCTTTCAACCGGGTGTCGGAACGTTCAAGGGCACTAAAGTAGTGATACGCATCACTCCGGACGACAGACCAATGCACCACAAAGTCAGAACGGTGCCGTATGTGATGCATGAGAAAATTGAAAGTGAACTGGACAGGCTGCTCAGAGAGGGCATAATTTCGGCCGTTGAATTCAGTGACTGGGCAAGTCCCATCGTTCCCGTCCTCAAAGCAGATGGCTCGGTTAGGATTTGTGGCGACTACAAAGCCACCATCAACCGAGTGTCGCTGCAAGACCAATACCCGCTTCCCAGAGTGGAGGACCTCTTTGCCACGCTGGCAGGTGGCAGGCTGTTCATGAAGCTGGACCTCACTCCGGCCTACATGACTTCGGAACTGGCTGAAGATTCCAAGCGTCTGACCACCATCACGACGCACAAAGGATTAATTGTCTACAACAGGTGCCCATTTGGCATTCGTTTGGCAGCGGCTATCTTTCAGCGAAACATGGAAAGCTTGCTCAAGTCCATCCGTGGAACGGTCGTATTCCAAGACGACATCCTTATAATGGGTCGAGGCACCGAGGAACACCTCCGCAACCTGGAGGAGGTACTACGCCGATTGGATCGGTTAGGCTTGCGGCTGAAAAAGGCCAAGTGCATGTTTTTGGCCCCAGAGGTCGAGTTCCTGGGCAGGAGGGTTGCCGCAGACGGGATCCGGCCCACTGAATCAAAAACTGAGGCGATTCGCCGGGCACCCAGGCCCGGCAACATGTCAGAGTTGCGATCATTCCTGGGACTTTTGAACTATTTTGGGAACTTTCTGCCGAACTTAAGCACATTGTTGGAGCCATTACACATGCTCCTCCGTAAAGGTTGTGAATGGTTTTGGGGGTACTGTCAAGAACGGGCTTTCAATAAGGCGAGGAACCTGCTGTGTTGACTTTGTATGACCCCTGTAAAAAAACTGGTTTTATATCCGATGCGTCATCCTACGGGGTTGGGTGTGTGTTGCAGCAGGGTAACGATGACGGCCGACTCCAACCAGTGGCTTACGCCTCCAGGTCACTCTCCCAGGCAGAGCGTGGATACGGCATGGTCGAGAAGGAAGCACTTGTGTGTGTGTACAGTGTGAAAAAGATGCACCAGTACCTTTTCGATAGTTCGAGCTAGAGACTGACCACAAGCCGTTAACATCCCTGTTGTCCGACAGCAAGGCTGTCAACGCTAATGCGTCAGCTCGCATACAGCGATGGGCCCTCACGCTGGCTGCATATGACTACACTATACGGCACCAGCCAGGCACCGAAAATTGCGCTGACGCACTCAGCAGGCTCCCACTGGCCACCACCGAGGGGGCGTCGGAGCAGAGCGCTGAGATGGTCATGGCCGTTGAGGCTTTTGACACTGCGGGCTCCCCCATCACAGCCCGACAGATCAAACTCTGGACCAACAGGGACCCCCTCCTATCCATGATAAAGAATCCTGACTGGGAATTGGGCGCCCGCACACAGGGCGTGCCCTGAGGAAGTCAGGGCATTTCAGAGACAGATGGATGAACTCTCCATCCAAGCCGACTGCCTGTTATGGGGCAGCCGGGTAGTCATGCCCCAGAAAGGAAGGGAAGCGTTCATCAGGGAACTCCACAGCAAGTACCCTGGCATCGTGTTAATGAAGGCTATTGCCCGGTCACATGTATGGTGGCCGGGGATTGACTCAGACCTGGATCACTGGGTTCGCAGGTGCATGACGTGTGCCCAGCTGGGCAATGTCCCCAAGGCCATGGTCACGCATTCACATAGACTATGCGGGCCCGTTCAGAGGGAAAATGTTCCTGATCGTTGTCGATGCATACTCGAAGTGGATCGAGTGCATCATATTGAACTCGTGCACAACATCCATCACCGTGGAGAGTCCGCGTACAGTTTTCGCGACCCATGGCTTGCCGGAGATCCTGGTCAGCGACAATGGCCCGTGTTTCACCAGCCATGAATTCCAGGAGTTTATGTCGGGCAATGGGATCAAGCACGTCTGGACAGCGCCGTTCAAGCCGGCTTCCAATGGCCAGGCGGAACGGGCGGTCCAAGTCATAAAGCAAGGCTTGCTACGCATCCAAGGACCCTCCCTTCAGTACCGCCGATCACGCCTCCTGCTGGCCTACAGGTCCCTGCTGCACTCGCTCACGGGTCCTGCCAGCTCCTCATGAAACACACGCTCAAGACGCGGCTGTCCCTCATTCACCCAGGCCTGGCAGACATTGTTGGGGGCAAGCGCCAGTCCCAAACCGAGCTCCATGATCGAGGCTCAAGGGGGTGGTGTATAGAAATAGATGACCCGGTATTTGTTCTTAACCATACTTTGGGACCCAAAGGGCTTGAGGGCACTGTAATCAGCAAAGAAGGAAACAGGGTCATGGTGGTCAGACTAAACAATGGGCAGATATGCCGCAAACACTTGGACCAAATAACGATAAGGTTCAGCATAGACACGGAGAAACCAGAAGAAGAGCATGATGAGATAGCACCCACACCACTGCCAGCGTACGAGCAACAAAGACAGCCCTCAGCATGCACAGTCCCAGCGACCAGCCCAGACAGGCCGGAATCACCTCAAGTGACAGAGACGCGTGCTGAGGCTCAGCCAACAGACCCACAACTGCGGCGCTCCACGAGAGAGCGTCGATCACCCGATAGACTTAACCTCTGAAACTAAAAGACTTCGGGGGGAGGTGATGTCATGTATTTCACCATCTTGCAATGACAATAGTTATGTAACTGTAACTCATGCACACTGTACCTGTACCCCTGAAATGCACACCCTGACTACAGGGGGGTGAGCTTGTGGGAGACACTCTTCACCTGGGTTTCCAGGTATAAAAGGGGAGGTCCCACCCAGGGTCAGCACTCCTTGGTCCTGGGAATAAAGTGAAGGTCACACAGTGACTGTGTCTGATACATACATGCCTCGTGTGAGTTTGTATCAAGGTGCAGAGACACTACAGTATTGTTAAAAACTCTGCGCACTAAGGTAAGTTTATTTTTATCCCGAATTACAAAACTTAAAAAGATTTGGAAATATATTGTTTTTTTCTAAAGATAATTTATTAACTTTAATTTCAATTAATTTTAATTTTGTGAGGTCTGTTTTTTATTTTTTATTAGTGTGTGTTTTTTTTCCCCATTAATAGCACTGAGAACTCATAGTTATGCGAGTCTCAGTGCTATTAATGGGAACCTGTGAACTACCTACCTGATTGGCTGAGCAGTCACACATGACTGCATCTTCTACGTGGGTACCCTCCGGACGGGAGCACGCTTCACAGCACGGGAAGAGAAGGCCTCCCCGCCTCCTAGACCACCAGGTAGATTCGTAAAACATCTCCGGTCGGAAGGCAATTGCCCGCGGGAAACCTCCGACCGGAATTTTCGGGCCAATTATTTCTCTCCATGCCTTTTACCTCTGTATGGACTATCAACACTGCAGCTCTTCCTTTCTCCTTCTCCTTCATTAGCCCTTCCAACCTTTCCCTTATTTGGGCTTCTGCAGCTTCAAGTAAACAACTCATCATCCTATAGGAACTGTCCTAACGACACATAACTATCCATCTTCCCGAGCCAAGCTGCCCCACGACTGTAATTTGTCTGAGCCTTCACCTTTGTCCCAACTATTTTCTCTAGATTTCAATCTACCTCTGTTTCTATGGTCTGGTCTCTTCCAGCAATACTAGAGAGTGCCTGGTATGTGTTTGTTATTGTAATTTCTTGAATAGGTTCACTGACTTTCTTACCTTTTCTGCTCCTTTTCTCAACTTAATCCAGTCAATATCCTAATTTTTTTTTTGGTCTCCCTCTCTTCAATTTCTATTATACCTTGCTTTCATGTGTCTAAACATTCACCATTAAAAACACCTCATAACCTCCATCTTAATTATACTGCTTTCAGCTGCTCTTTTAACTTTACTTTTCTCAAGTGCTCTCCTTTTATTTTACTTCACTTGGTTCTTTCCTTTTAATTTCAGTTTTCTTGGATATTCCCTTTAACTTTTCCTTATCTCAGGTACTCAACTATTTTGTATGTTCTTATTTTCTAATTCTATTTGAGCAATGTGGATTCTTCGAAGGAAGGCACATACAATCTGCAAAAGTAATCCAGCAGCCTTGAGATGCACAGATGAAATTGGCAACACATTAAAGAAGGATGGTAGATTCTATCAGGAGCTGTCAGTATTTGAAGATAAAGTAAACATGCAAATGGTGCAGTATTTCATTCCAGGAGAGATCTCTTCTCCAGAACCCTCATAGCAGTATAAGAAAGCAACAGAAACAGGCAGTTTAAAAGAGTGGATCAATAAAAAAATGGAGCAGTAAGCAGAGACAAATTTAGATGGGGACAAGAGAGAGAAGTAAAATTAAAAGTTGATTCATGGGGCACTGGCACCAGTACTGGGATAACATGGAGCTGTTCCGTCAGGACGGGCTTCACTTGAACCAGGCTCCGACCTTCAATTCCGGTCAGAGGCCGCCTTTCGATGCATAGCGTATGGGAAGAGGACTTCCGTGCACACACGAAAAAGCTGGAGTCACATGGGCTTGGACCACCAATCACTCTGCAGTATTCTCATGGACAATAATGGGAACTCCGTTTTTACGAGTTCCCATTATTATGAATGAGCATAAACCCCTAAGACAAGAAACACAACATAATAAATAAATAAACCACCTCACATGTTCAAAATTAATTCAAATTAAAGTTAATTAAATGTTTTAGAGCAAAAAAATTAATTTTTTTAAATGTGTTTTAATAGGGTTTAAAATAAACTTACCTTAATGGACAGGGTTTTTTCTGTAAAAATGTGTATTTAAATGTAATTGTTATATGTTTTAAAACTCATACGCTGGTAAAAGTAAGCTATGTGCCTGCTTTCACCAGGCGTAAGAGTTTGAAGGAGATTCACTGGGCATGAGTTGGGCAAATAGCCCAAACTCATTCGTGCAAATGTCGTTCTCCCAGGGACGCGGAGGATCTGTCAAGAGAAATCTTGACAGATCAGAAAAGCTGATTTTCGGCGCATGCGCATCACGCCCCAAAAACAGGCTTTTGCGAGGCCTCGCTGGGTCCGTCTGGACTTCGTCCCATGGAAATTTTAGCCCCATTAATTCTCCAGTCTCATCCTCGAAGGGACCAATGTTTACTTTAGCTACTCTTTTCCTTTTTTTGTACCTGTAGAAGCTCTTGCATATAAACATAGAAACATAAAAAATAGGTGCAGGAGTAGGCCATTTGGCCCTTCGAGCCTGCACCGCCATTCAATAAGATCATGGCTGATCATTCCCTCAGTACCCCTTTCCTGCTTTTTCTCCATACCCCTTGATCTCTTTAGCCGTAAGGGCCATATCTAACTCCCTCTTGAATATATCCAATGAGCTGGCATCAACAACTCTCTGCAGCAGGGAATTCCACAGGTTAACAACTCTCTGAGTGAAGAAGTTTCTCCTCATCTCAGTCCTAAGTGGCCTACCCCTTATCCTAAGACTATGTCTCCTGATGATTCAGAAAGATAGACAAGAAGGGAAAGGAGGTGGGGTAGCTCTGTTAATAAAGGATGATATCAGGGCAGTTGTGAGAGACGATATTGGCTCGAATGAACAAAATGTTGAATCATTGTGGGTGGAGATTAGAGATAGTAAGGGGAAAAAGTCACTGGTGGGCGTAGTTTATAGGCCCCCAAATAATAACTTCACGGTGGGGCGGGCAATAATCAAGAGAATAATGGAGGCATGTGAAAAAGGAACGGCAGTAATCATGGGGGATTTTAACCTACATATCGATTGGTCAAATCAAATCGCACGGGTAACCTGGAGGAGGAATTCATAGAATGCATACGGGATTGTTTCTTAGAACAGTATGTTACAGAACCTACAAGGGAGCAAGCTATCTTAGATCTGGTCCTGTGTAATGAGACAGGAATAATAAACGATCTCCTAGTAAAAGATCCTCTCGGAATGAGTGATCACAGTATGGTTGAATTTGTAATTCAGATTGAGGGTGAGGAAGTAGTGTCTCAAATGAGCGTACTATGCTAAAACAAAGGGGACTACAGTGGGATGAGGGCAGAGTTGGTTAAAGTAGACTGGAAACACAGACTAAACGGTGGCACAATTGAGGAACAGTGGAGGACTTTTAAGGAGCTCTTTCATAGTGCTCAACAAAAATATATTCCAGTGAAAAAGAAGGGCGGTAAAAGAAGGGATAACCAACCGTGGATAACCAAGGAAATAAAGAAGAGTATCAAATTAAAAACCAATGCGTATAAGGTGGCCAAGGTTAGTGGGAAACTAGAAGATTGGGAAAATTTTAAACGACAGCAAAGAATGACAAAGAAAGCAATAAAGAAAGGAAAGATAGATTACGAAGGTAAACTTGCGCAAAACATAAAAACGGATAGTAAAAGCTTTTACAGATATATAAAACGGAAAAGAGTGACTAAAGTAAATGTTGGTCCCTTAGAAGATGAGAAGGGGGATTTAATAATGGGAAATGTGGAAATGGCTGAGACCTTAAACAATTATTTTGCTTCGGTCTTCACAGTGGAAGACACAGAAACCATGCCAGAAATTGCTGGTCACAGGAATGTGGGAAGGGAGGACCTTGAGACAATCACTATCACTAGGGGGGTAGTGCTGGACAGGCTAATGGGACTCAAGGTAGACAAGTCCCTTGGTCCTGATGAAATGCATCCCAGGGTATTAAAAGAGATGGCGGAAGTTATAGCAGATGCATTCATTATAATCTACCAAAATTCTCTGGACTCTGGGGAGGTACCAGCGGATTGGAAAGCAGCTAATGTAACGCCTCTGTTTAAAAAAGGGGGCAGACAAAAGGCAGGTAACTACAGGCCGGTTAGTTTAACATCGGTGGTGGGGAAAATGCTTGAAACTATCATGAAGGAAGAAATAGCGGGACATCTAGATAGGAATAGTGCAATCAAGCAGACGCAGCATGGATTCATGAAGGGGAAATCATGTTTCACTAATTTACTGGAATTCTTTGAGGATATAACGAGCATGGTGGACAGAGATGTACCAATGGATGTGGTGTATTTAGATTTTCAAAAGGTATTCGATAAGGTGCCACACAAAAGGTTACTGCAGAAGATAAAGGTATGCGGAGTCAATGGAAATGTATTAGCATGGATCGAGAATTGGCTGGTGAACAGAAAGCAGAGAGTCGGGATAAATGGGTCCTTTTCAGGTTGGCAATCGGTGGTTAGTGGTGTGCCACAGGGATCGGTGCTGGGACCACAACTGTTTACAATATACATAGATGACCTGGAAGAGGGGACAGAGTGTAGTGTGACAAAATTTGCAGATGACACAAAGATTAGTGGGAAAGCGGGTTGTGTAGAAGACACAGAGAGGCTGCAAAGAGATTTCGATAGGTTAAGCGAATGGGCTAAGGTTTGGCAGATGGAATACAATGTCGGAAAGTGTGAGGTCATCCATCTTGAGGAAAAAAACAGTAAAAGGGAATATTATTTGAATGGGGAGAAATTATAACATGCTGCGGTACAGAGGGACCTGGGGGTCCTTGTGCATGAATTCCAAAAAGTTCGTTTGCAGGTGCAACAGGTAATCAGGAAGGTGAATGGAATGTTGGCCTTCATTGTGAGAGGGATGGAGTACAAAAACAGGGAGGTCCTGCTGCAACTGTATAGGGTATTGGTGAGGCCACACCTGGAGTACTGCGTGCAGTTTTGGTCACCTTACTTAAGGAAGGATATACTAGCTTTGGAGGGGGTACAGAGACGATTCACTAGGCTGATTCCGGAGATGAGGGGGTTACCTTATGATGATAGATTGAGTATACTGGGTCTTTACTCGTTGGAGTTCAGAAGGATGAGGGGTGATCTTATAGAAACATTTAAAATCATGAAAGGGATAGACAAGATAGAGGCAGAGAGGTTGTTTCCACTGGTCGGGGAGACTAGAACTAGGGGGCACAGCCTCAAAATACGGGGGAGCCAATTTAAAACCGAGTTGAGAAGGAATTTCTTCTCCCAGAGGGTTGTGAATCTGTGGAATTCTCTGCCCAAGGAAGCAGTTGAGGCTAGCTCATTGAATGTATTCAAGTCACAGATCGATAGATTTTTAACCAATAAGGGAATTAAGGGTTATGGGGAGCAGGCGGGTAAGTGGAGCTGAGTCCACGGCCAGATCAGCCATGATCTTATTGAATGGCGGAGCAGGCTCGAGGGGCTAGATGGCCTACTCCTGTTCCTAATTCTTATGTTCTTATGTTCTTATGATCTTCTGGTTCTGGACTTCCCCAACATCGGGAACATTGTTCCTGCATCTAACCTGTCCAGTCCCGTCAGAATCTTATACGTTTCTATGAGATCCCCTCTCATCCTTCTAAGTTTCAGAGAATAAAGGCCCAGTTGATCCTGTCTTTCCTCATATGTCAGTCCAGCCACCCCTAGAATCAGTCTGGTGAACCTTCGCTGCACTCCCTCAATAGCAAGAACGTCCTTCCTGAGATTGGGAGACCAAAACTGAACACAATATTCCAGGTGAGGCCTCACCAAGGCCCTGTACAACTGCAGTAAGACCTCCCTGCTCCTATACTCAAATCCCCTAGCTATGAAGGCCAACATACTATTTGCCTTCTTCACCGCCTGCTGTACTTGCATGCCAACTTTCAATGACTGATGAACCATGACACCCAGGTCTCGTTGCACCTCCCCTTTTCCGAATCTGCTGCCATTCAGATAATATTCTGCCTTTGTGTTTTTGCCCCCAAAATGGATAACTTCACATTTACCCACATTATACTACATCTGCCATGCATTTGCCCACTCACCTACGCTGTCCAAGTCACCCTGCAGCCTCTTAGCGTCCTCCTCACAGCTCACATCGCCACCCAGTTTAGTGTCATCTGCAAACTTGAAGATATTACATTCAATTCCTTCATCTAAATCATTAATGTATATTGTAAAGAGCTGGGGTCCCAGCACTGAGCCCTGCTGCAGCCCACTAGTCACTGCCTACCATTCTGAAAAGGACCCGTTTATCCCAACTCTCTGCTTCCTGTCTGCCAACGAGTTCTCTATCCATGTCAGTACATTACTCCCAATACCATGTGCTTTGATTTTGCACACCAATCTCATGTGCGAGACCTTGTTACTGTCTGTTTTTATATTTCTTGCTCGTTTACTTTCATAAACTATCTTCTCTCTCTTTATTATTTTTTTAGTCGTCTTTTGCTGGTTTCTAAAAGTTATCCAACCCTCTGGCCTTCCACTATTCTTCGCAACATTCTATGCCTTTGTTTTCCATTTGATACCATCCTTTACTTCCTCATTTAGCCACGGATAGTTCATCTGTCACTTAGATTTTTTCTTTCTCACTGGAATATATATTTACTGAGAGTTATTAAGTATCTCCTTGTATTTGCCGCTGCTCCTCTACCGTCTTACCTTTTAATCTATTTTCCAAGTCCACTTTAGCCAACTCTATCTTCATACCTTTGTAATTGTCTTTATTTAAGTTTAGACACAGTTTGAGACCTAGCTTTTTCACCCTGAAACTGAATTTGAAATTCTACCATGCTATGATCACTCTTCCCAAGAGGATCCTTTACTATGAGATCATTAATTAATCTAGTCTCATTACGCATTACCAAATCTAAAATCGTCTGCTCCCTCTAAGAAACCATCCCAAATATACGCTATGAACTTTTCCTCAAGGCTATCTTTGCCAATTTGATTTGTCCAATCAATATCAAGATTAAAATCACCCATGATTAGTACCGTACCTTTCTTACAAGTCTCCATTATTTCTTGATCTATACTCTCCTACAGTGTAGCTACTGTTAGGGGGCCTAGAGACTACTTTTTTCCCCTTATTATTTCCACCCAAACTGATTCTACATCTTGATCTTCTGAGCCAATATCATTTCTCGCTACTGCACTGATCTCATCCTTTATTAACAGAGATACCCCACCTCCTTTTCCTTTCTGCCTATCCTTCTGAAATGGAAAAACCCCCTGAATATTCAATTCCCAGCCTTGGTCATCTTGCAACCACGTCACTGTAATGGCTATCAGATCATACCCATTTATTTCTATTTGTGCCATCAACTCATCTATCTTGTTACGAATGCTGTGTGCATTCAGATAAAGAGGTTTTAATGTTGTCTTTTTACCATTCTTCCCTACTCTGACCCTACTTCCTAATACACTCTTATTTTTACACGCTCTGCCCCTTCCTGTCCACTCTGGTTATCATTACCCCTATTGCTACCCTGCACTATTGCCTTCTCCTTTTCAATTTCCGCTCACCTGATCCCTCGCCCCCCACTACTTAGTTTAAATCCCGAGTTATTCGATTCACCAGGAAACTGGTCCCAGTCTGGTTCAAGTGAAGCCCGTCCCAACAAAACAGCTCCCTCTTACTCCAGTACTGGTGCCAGTGCCCCATGAATCGAAACCCATTTCTCCCACACCAATTTTTGAGCCACACATCCATTTCTCTGATCTTATTTACCCAATGCAAATTTGCTCATGTCTCAGGTAGTAATCCAAAGAACTCCACAAGACTGAGTACTGTGAGCTAAAACTGATGTGACCTTAGTCTCTTTAATACATCTCCAGAATGCATAAGCAGCATGGCAGACAACCTTTTATACTCCCTTGCACGAGGTGTGCAGGTGACCCTTGGACCTCCAACAGTTGCGCCCTCTGGTGGCAAGTCTTACAGTTACAGTGTTTACATACATAACATCATTCCTCCCACAAAGTCTTTGATACAAATTATTTACAAGTTGAGACGATCAGGGCCCTTTTCTCCCTGGTTGATCGTCTGAGTTCAAACTCTGGCATGGGTGAGTTGGTCGGACCATTGCTGCACTGCGGCACGGCTGGTCTGACCAGACTGTTGGGAATGATGGGTTCATCCTCTTGATTGATGCCGAGGTCGATTGCTGGTTGGGTGTGTGTTGGTGGATCAATGATGGTGATGTCATCTTCAGGTTGTTCCTGGTTGTCGGTGAACCGCAGTTTGGTCTGATCCAAATGCTTTCTGCACGTTTGTCCATTCAATAGTTTGACTATAAACACTCTATTCCCCTCCTTGGCCAAGACAGTGCCAGCAATCCATTTAGGACCATGACCGTAATTAAGGACAAACACAGGGTCGTTAACATCAATGTCACGCGATACAGCCACGCGATCGTGGTACATGTTTTGCCGGTGAAGCCGGGTTTCAACATGATCATTTAGATCCGGGTGGACTAGGGAGAGCCTGGTTTTGAGTGCTCCCTTCATTAACAATTCTGCAGGGGGAACCCCAGTGAGCGAGTGGGGTCTTGTCCGGTAGCTGAGCAGAACCCGAGATAAGCGAGTCTGCAAGAAGCCTTCCGTCACACGTTTCAAGCTCTGCTTGATAGTTTGGATTGCCCGTTCCGCTTGACCGTTGGATGCGTGCTTAAACAGGGCAGATCTGACATGCTTGATGCCATTGCAGGTCATAAAGTCGTTGAATTCCGAGCTGGCGAAACACGGTCCATTGTCACTGACAAGGACGTCGGGCAAGCCATGGATGGCGAACATAGCCCACAGGCTTTCAATGGTGGCAGTGGATATGCTGGATGATATGATTATGCATTCAATCCATTTAGAGTAAGTGTCCACTACAACTAAAAACATATTTCCGAGAAAGGGGCCAGAAAAATCTAGGTGGATCCTGGACCATGGTTTGGAGAGCCATGACCACAGACTCAATGGAGCCTCCCTTGATGCATTGCTCAGTTGTGAGCATGTGTTGCACTGGTGTAGGCATGACTCTAAGTCCGAGTCAATGCCGGGCCACCAAACATGCAACCTGGCTACAGCTTTCCTCATGACTATGCCTGGGTGGGTATTGGGTGGGTATTGTGTAGGTCGCGTATAAATGTTTCCCTGCCTTTTTTTGGCAAAACCACACAATTACCCCATAAGAGACAATCTGACTGGACGGACATTTCATCTTTGCATCAGTGAAACGGATTAATTTCATCTTGCATTTCCCCGGGAACGGCCAACCAGCTCCCATTGAGGACGCATCTTTTTACAAGTGATAGCACAGGATCCTGGTTGGTCCAGGTCCTGATCTGGCGAGCAGTGATGGGTGACCCCTCGCTCTCAAAAGCATCCATGACCAGAAGCAAGTCTGTGGGCTGTGCCATTTCCACCCCGGCAGTGGGCAATTGTAGCCGACTGAGGGCATCAGCACAGTTCTCCGTGCCTGGACTGTGGCGGATAACATAGTCATAGGCGGACAATGTTAGTGCCCATCTTTGGATGCGGGACGAAGCATTGGTGTTTATACCTTTGCTTTCTGAAAACAGCAAAATGAGCAGTTTGTGGTGAGTTTCAAGCTCAAACCGAAGTCCAAAATAGGTATTGGTGCATTTTGAGTGGCAGTGTGAGCTGCGAGGAGGTTGCTATGAGGCTGCAGAGTGACTTGGACAGGTTAGGTGAGTGGGCAAATGCATGGCAGATGAAGTATAATGTGGATAAATGTGAGGTTATCCACTTTGGTGGTAAAAACAGAGAGACAGACTATTATTTGAATGGTGACAGATGAGGAAAAGGGGAGGTGCAACGAGACCTGGGTGTCATGGTACATCAGTCATTGAAGGTCGGCATGCAGGTACAGCAGGCGGTTAAGAAAGCAAATGGCATGTTGGCCTTCATAGCAAGGGGATTTGAGTACAGGGGGAGGGAGGTGTTACTACCGTTGTACAGGGCCTTGGTGAGGCCACACCTGGAGTATTGTGTACAGTTTTGGTCTCCTAACTTGAGGAAGAACATTCTTGCTATTGAGGGAGTGCAGCAAAGGTTCACCAGACTGATTCCCGGGATGGTGGGACTGACATATCAAGAAAGACTGGATCAACTGGGCTTGTATTCACTGGAGTTCAGAAGAATGAGAGGGGATCTCTTGAAACGTTTAAAATTCTGATGGGTTTAGACAGGTTAGATGCAGGAAGAATGTTCCCAATGTTGGAGAAGTCCAGAACCAGGGGTCACAGTCTAAGGATAAGGGGTAAGCCATTTAGGACCGAGATGAGGAGAAACTTCTTCACCCAGAGAGTGGTGAACCTGTGGAATTCTCTACCACAGAAAGTTGTTGAGGCCAATTCACTAAATATATTCAAAAAGGAGTTAGATGTAGTCCTTACTACTAGGGGGATCAAAGGGTATGGCGAGAAAGCAGGAATGGGGTACTGAAGTTGCGTGTTCAGCCATGAACTCATTGAATGGCGGTGCAGGCTCGAAGGGCCGAATGACCTACTCCTGCACCTATTTTCTATGTTTCTATGTTTCTTAAGCACATATACACATGCTAATGCCTCTTTCTCGACCATACTGTAAGCTCTTTCAGCCATAGACAGACTTCTAGACGCGTATGCAACCAGTTGAAGTTCGCCCGATACATTGGTTTGCTATAACACACAGCCGACCCCATATGAAGATGCATCACAAGCTAGCACTAATCGTTTACACGGATCATACAGTACAAGTAACTTATTCAAACAAAGTAGGTTTCTGGCTATCTCAAAGGCTGTCTCTTGAGATTTACCCCAAACCCAGTCATCACCTTTACGTAGCAACATGTGCAAAGTGATTAACCCAGGTAGAAAGTTACCAAAATAGTTGAGGAGTCCCAGGAACGAACACAGCTCTGTCACATTCTGTGGTCTGGGTGCATTCTTGATGGTCTCTGTCTTTGAGTCCGTGTGTTTGATGCTGTCTGCCGCAATGCTTCTCCCCAAAAATTCGATCTCTGGTGCCAGGAAAACACACTTGGAGCGTTTCAGCCTAAGTCCCACTCTGTCTAGTCGAATTAGAACCTCTTCCAGGTTGTGCAAGTGTTCGGTGGTGTCACGACTGGTGATCAGGGTGTCGTCTTGAAACACAACGGTGCGTGGAACCGATTTCAGCAGATTCTCCATGTTCCTCTGGAAGATGGCAGCAGCTGAGCAAATCCCAAAAGGGCATCTGTGGTACATAAACAGTCCTTTGTACGTGTTGATGCACGTCAATCTTTTCGAAGATACAGCCAGCTCCTGTATCATGTAGGCAGAGGTTAGGTCCAACTTGGTGAATGCAGCAGCAGTTCAGAGTGCGAAGGTAAGAGTTTGGTAAATGGGAGATCTTTAAGGGTTAAGCCCTTTTAAACCATTCAAGGTTGGTGTACATTACTAGTGACAATTGCTAGTAGCTTCTAAAGGTAAAATAAGATTACAAGTTTAAGTAAAACTGAAATATTAAAGTGAGGATTCTTGTAGGTTTAAGCAGAGACAAACAAGCAAGCTAGCTTAGTTAATTGGCCAGCTCGTAAAAACTGGGTCCCTAAATAGGCCAGTGGTGAGTCAGCTAGAAACAGTATAAAAACAGAGGGCTTTGCGCAGATCTGCACAGAGTGCAGAAGCAGCTCAAAGTGCAAAAGTAAGAGTTCGGGCAAGTGGGAGCAGGAACAGGAGGTGTTGCTTTGTCTTCATTTCCCCATCAGTGCTGACCCCCTGACCTGGGAGGAAAAGAAAACAAAGTGTGATGTCACAGCCAAGAGGCAAGTGATTGGCTGGTTGATTGGTGAGTAGTTTTTCCTTTTTGCTTATCTTGTCAGTAAGAAACCTTTGGCATTGTTGACAAATTAGGTTATTTTAAGGGTTAAGTCATGGCAGGAGAGCCCAGACCCATGTCATGCACCTCCTGTGCCATGTGGGAAATCAGGGACACTTCCAGTGTTGCTGACGACTATGTGTGCAGGTAGTGTATCCAGCTGCAGCTCCTGTTAGACCGCTTGACAGCACTGGAGCAGCGGATGGAATCACTCTGGAGCATGCGCGATGCTGAGGATGTCGTGGATAGCACGTTCAGTGAGTTGTTCACACCGGATGGTCTGCACCTGGGCAGGACCGGAACCAATGCCCGAGGGGGAGTGTTTGCTAGTGCTGTTGGGGAGGGGTTAAACTGATATGGCAGGGGGATGGGAACGTATGCAGGGAGACACAAGGGAATAAAATGGGGGCAGAAGCAAAAGATAGAAAGGAGAATAGTAAAAGTGGAGGGCAGAGAAACCCAAGGCAAAAATCAAAAGGGGCCACATTACAGCAAAATTCTAAAGGGACAAAGAGTGTTAAAAAGACAAGCCTCAAGGCTCTGTGCCTCAATGCGAGGAGTATTCGTAATAAGGTGGATGAATTAACTGCGCAGCCAGCTATTAACGATTATGATATAATTGGGATTAAGGAGACATGGCTCCAGGGTGACCAAGGCTGGGAACTCAACATCCAGGGGTATTCAACAATCAGGAAGGATAGATAGAAAGGAAAAGGGGGTGGGATAGCGTTGCTGGTTAAAGAGGAAATTAACGCAATAGTAAGAAAAGACATTAGCTTGGATGATGTGGAATCTGTATGGGTAGAGCTGCGGAATACCAAAAGGCAGAAAATGCTCGTGGGAGTTGTGTATAGACCACCAAACAGTAGTAGTGAGATCAGGGATGGCATCAAACAAGAAGTTAGGGATGCGTGCAATAAAGATACAGCAGTTATCATGGACGACTTTAATCTACATATAGATTGGGCTAACTAAGCTGGTAGCAATGCGGTGGAGGAGAATTTCCTGGAGTGTATTCGGGATGGCTTTCTAGACCAATATGTCAAGGAACCAATTAGAGAGATGGTCATCCTAGACTGGGTGTTGTGTAATGAGAAGGGACTAATTAGCAATTTTGTTGTGCAAGACCCCTTGGGGATGAGTGACCATAATATGGTAGAATTCTTTATTAAGATGGAGAGTGACAGTGTTCATTCAGAGACTATGGTCCTGAACTTAAGTAAAGGTAACTTCGATGGTATGAGACATGAATTGGCTAGCATAGACTGGCAAATGATACTTAAAGGGTTGACAGTGGATAAGCAATGGCAGACATTTATAGATTACATGGATGAACTTCAACAATTGTACATCCCTGTCTGGAGTAAAAATAAAACGGGAAGGTAGGTCAACCATGGCTAACAAGGGAAATTAGGGATAGTGTTAAATACAAGGAAGAAGCATATAAATTGGCCAGAAAAAGCATCAAACCTGAGGACTGGGAGAAATTTAAAATCCAGCAGAGGAGGAAAAAGGGTCTAATTAGGAGGGGGGAAATAGAGTATGAGAGGAAGCTTGCAGGGAACATAAAAACTGACTGCAAAACCTTCTATAGATATGTGAAGAGAAAAAGATTAGTGAAGACCAACGTTAGGTCCCTTGCAGTCAGAATCAGGTGAATTTATAATGGGAACAAAGAAATGGCAGACCAATTGAACAAATACTTTAGATCTGTCTTCACTAAGGAAGAAACAAATAACCTTCCAGAAATACTAAGTGTTCGAGAGTCTAGCGAAAAGGAAGAACTGAAGGAAATCCTTATTAGTCAGGAAATTGTGTTCGGGAAATTGATGGGATTGAAGGCCGATAAATCCCCAGGGCCTGATAGGCTGCATCCCAGAGTACTTAAGAAAGTGGCCCTAGAAATAGTGGATGCATTGGTCATCATTTTCCAACATTCTATTGACTCTGGATCAGTTCCTATGGACTGGAGGGTAGCTAATGTAATGCCACTTTTTCAAAAAGGAGGGAGAGAGAAAACAGGGAATTATAGACCAGTTAGCCTGATATCAGTGGTGGGGAAAATGTTGGAATCAATTATTAAAGATAAAATCGCAGCGAATTTGGAAAGCAGTGACAGGATAGGTCCAAGTCAGCACGGATTTATGAAAGGGAAGTCATGCTTGGCAAATCTTCTGGAATTTTTTGAGGATGTAGCTGGTAGAGTGGAAAAGGAAGAACCAGTGGATGTGGTGTATTTGCACTTTCAAAAGACTTTTGACAAGGTCCCACACAAGAGATTAGTGTGCAAAATTAAAGCACATGGTATTGGGGGTAATGTATTGACGTAGATTGAGAACTGGTTGGCAGACAGGAAGCAGAGAGTCGGAATAAACGGGTCCTTTTCAGAATGGCAGGCAGTGACCAGTGGGGTGCCGCAGGGTTCAGTGTTGGGACCCCAGCTATTTACAATATACATGAATGATTTAGATGAAGGAATTGAATGTAATATCTCCAAATTTGCAGATGACACTAAGCTGGGTGGCAGTGTGAGCTGTGAGGAGAATGCTAAGAGGCAGCAGGTTGACTTGCACAGATTAGGTGAATGGGCAAATGCATGGCAGATGCAGTATAATGTGAATAAATGTGAGGTTATCCACTTTGGTGGCAAAAACAAGAAGATAGAATATTATCTGAATGGTGACAGATTAGGAAAAGGGGAGGTGCAACGAGACCTGGTTGTCATGGTACATCAGTCTTTGAAGTTTGGCCTGCAGGTACAGCAGGTGGTGAAGAAGGCACATGGCATGTTGGCTTTCATAGCTAGAGGATTTGAGTATAGGAGCAGGGAGGTCTTACTGCAGTTATATAGAACCTTGGTGAGGTCATACCTTGAATATTGTGTTCAGTTTTGGTCTCCTAATCTGAGGAAGGACATTCTTGCTATTGAGGGAGTACAGTGAAGGTTCACCAGATTGATTCCCGGGATGGCAGGACTGACATATGAGGAGAGACTGAATCAACTGGACTTGTATCCACTGGAGTTTAGAAGAATGAGAGGGGATCACATAGAAACATATAAAATTCTGACGGGATTGGACAGGTTAGAGGCAGGAAGAAGGTTCCTGTTGCTGGGGAGTTCCAGAAACAGGGGTCGCAGTCTAAGAGGAGGCAGCAGCCTATAAAAGCCCAACAGTCGGGAGTCCGGGGAGACCAATTTCGAGGAGGAGCGGCCTATAAAGGCCCAGCCAGTGCAGCTGCAGCAGGGGCAGCAGGGAAACAAAGAAGTAGAAAGAAATCGAAAGGTGATGTCACAACCAAGGAGGTAAGTAATTGGCTGGTGATTGGTGAGTAGTTTTTCTTTTATTTTCCTTATCAGTAGGTAACCTTTATCATTGTTGTTTCCAAATTAAGTCAACCTAGGGCTTAAGTAATGGCAGGAGAGCTCAGACACGTGTTATGCTCCTCCTGTGCTATGTGGGTACTCAGGGACACTTCCAGTGTCCCTGACGACTACATGTGCGGGAAGTGTGTCCTGCTGCAGCTACTGACATTCCGCATTGTGGCACTGGAGCTGTGGGTGGATTCACTCTGGAGCATCCGTGATGCTGAGGATATCATGAATAGCACATTTAGTGAGTTGGTCAGACCGCAGGTAAAGGTTACACAGATGGTGTCATGTATCTTACATTATTATATATAACTGTATCCTAACATGCTATACATGACTGTAATAAGATAGGACCTGTCACCACCAGCATACCTTACCACCAGGGGTGCACTTGCAAGAGAGAGGTATATAAGGAGAGGTCTCAGGCAAGTGCAGCATTCCAGAGCTGTGAAATAAAGGTGCAGGTCCAGAGTGACCTTGACTTCACTACATGCCTCATGTGAATCTGTACAGGTTGGATCGGGTAGGCCTACGAGTCAAGAAATCCAAGTGCCTGTTTCTCGCACCCGAGTTTGAATTTTTGGGCAGAAGGATTGCCGCTGATGGAATCCGCCCAACAGAGTCCATAACAGAAGCAATTCGCCTGGCACCCAGGCCCCGGAATGTCTCAGAACTGCGCGCCTTTCTCGGGCTACTCAATTACTTTGGGAACTTTATGCAGATCTTAAGCACGCTGCTGGAGCCTCTCCATGTGCTACTCAGGAAGGGATGTGATTGGTTTTGGAGGATGCCCAGGAACGCGCCTTCAATAAGGCATGCAACCTTCTGTGTTCCAACAGTGTTTTGACTTTCTTTGACCAAGGTCAAAAGCTAGTTCTCACATGCGATGCGTCAGCGTATGGGGTCGGGTGCGTTTTTCAGCATGTCAATAGTGCGGGCAAATTACAACCCATAGCTTAAGCCTCCAGGTCAGTTTCGCGGGCGGAGCGCGGGTACGGAATGGTAGAGAAGGAGGCGCTCGCGTGCGTGTACAGTGTCAAAAAGATGCACCAATACCTTTTCGGGGCCAAGGTCGCATTAGAAACCGACCACAAGCCCCTCACGTCCCTCCTATCTGAGAGCAAGGCAATAAATGCCACGCCTCGGTGCGAATTCAACGGTGGCCACTCATGCTGGCGTCCTACGACTATACCATAAGGCACAGACCAGGCACAGACAACTGTGCCGACGCGCTCAGCAGGCTACTCCTGGCGACCATGGAAGGGTCTGACAAACAGGACTGTGAGATAGTCATGGCAATCAATGCCTTTGAGTCCACAGGTTCGCCCATGATGGCTCGCCAAATCAGAACCTGGACGGCCAGCGACCCCACATTATCCTTAGTAAAAAGATGTGTTCTAACCGGTGACTTGGCAGAGGCTCGCGATGCCTGCCCCGAGGAATTAAAACCCTTTCACAGGCGCATGCATGAGCTATCACTACAAGCAGACTGCCTGATGTGGGGCAGCCGAGTAGTCATGCCTCTGCGAGGCAGAGAGGCATTTGTCCGGGAGCTCCACCGCGAGCACACGGGGATTGTTCTCATGAAGGCCATAACCAGATCCCTCGTCTGGTGGCCTGGTATTGACATGGACTTGGAGCTCTGAGTCCGAAGGTGCACCATTTGTGCCCAACTCAGCAATGCCCCCAGGGAGGCTCCACTGAGCCCCTGGCTCTGGCCTACCAAACCGTGGTCGCGTAGACTATGCGGGCCCATTCATGGGCAAAATGTTCCTCGTAGTTGTAGATGCATTTTCAAAGTGGATCGAATGCACCATTTTAAACTCGAGCACAACCTCCACCACTGTGGAGAGCCTCGCAACCATGTTTGCAACGCACGGAATCCCTGACATTTTGGTCAGTGACAATGGTCCGTGCTTCACCAGCGCAGAATTCCAAGACTTTATAATTGACCATGGCATAAATCACGTCAAGACGGCACCGTTCAAGCCGGCCTCCAACGGCCAGGTGGAGAGAGCAGTGCAAATCATTAAACAAGGCATGCTTAAAATCCAAGGTCCCGCACTGCAGGGTCGCCTGTCGCGACTGCTGCAGGCATACAGATCTTGTCCGCACTCATTGACTGGGATTCACCCCCGCGCAACTGTTGATGAAAAGGTCTTTAAAAACAAGGCTCTCATTAATCCTCCCAGACATGCACAACATCATTGAGGCAAAGCGCCATAAGCTGACTGAGTACCATGACAGAAATTTGAGGGGGAGATGGAATGAGATAGGGGACAAAGTGTTTGTACTAAACTATGGCAGGGGTCCCAAATGGCTTGTAGGGACAGTAACGGGCAAGGAAGGAAACAGGCTACTGCTTGTACAAATGGACAATGGCAAAACCTGCCGGAGGCATGTAGACCAAGTCAAAAGCAGATTTACCAACAACACTGCGGAACTACAATGTGGAACTCGCACCACACCTGGTGGACAGACAGAGGGAACAACCTGAGGAAAGGGCAATCCCAACAGACAGCCCAAGCAAGTCAACAACAATCTTACCAATCGAAACAGACAGCCCAGGTGAGATACCAGCAACCACACCCAAAGAAAAACAGACACCAAGGCAAACAACTGAACCACAACTCAGACGCTCCACGTGAGAATGTAGACCACCTGAGAGACTGAACCTATAAAGAGAATTAGACATTGGGGGTGGGTGATGTCATGTATCTTACATTATTATATATAACTGTATCCTAACATGCTATACATGACTGTAATAAGATATGACCTGTAAGCACCAGCATACCTTACCACCAGGGGTGCACTTGCAAGAGACAGGTATATAAGCACAGGTCTCAGGCAAGTGCAGCATTCCAGAGCTGTGAAATAAAGGTGCAGGTCCAATGTGACCTTGACTTCACAACATGCCTCATGTGAATCTGTACTGAGGGGACAGGACTTTACAGATGGATAGGGAATGGATGACCAACAGGAAGAGCAGTGGAAGGAAGGTAGTGCAGAGGTCCCCTGTGGTCATCCGCTTCCAAAACAGATACACTGTTTTGGGTATTGTTGGGGGGGATGACTCCTCAGCGGAAGGCAGCAGCAGCCAAGTCCATGGCACCATGGGTGGCTCTGCTGCACAGGAGGGCAGCGAAAAGAGTGGGAGAGCCATAGTGGTAGGGGATTCTATTGTTAGGCGAGTAGATACACGTTTCTGCAGCCGCAATCGAGAATCCAGGATGGTATGTTGCCTCCCTGGTGCAAGGGTCAAGGATGTTTCTGAGCGGTTGCAGTACATTTTGTCGCGGGAAGCTGAACAGCCAGTTGTCATGGTGCATATAGGCACCAACGATATCGGTAAAAAATGGGATGAGGTCCTACAAGATGAATTTAGGGAGCTAGGAGTTAAATTAAAAAGTAGGACCTCAAAGGTAGTAATCTCAGGATTGCTACCAGTGCCACATGCTAGTCAGAGTAGAAATTGCAGGATAGTTCAGATGAATATGTGGCTTGAGGAGTGGTGCAGAAGGGAGGGATTCAAATTCTTGGGACATTGGAACCGGTTCTCGGAGAGGTGGGACCAGTACAAACTGGATGGTTTGGAGCTGCGCAGGACCAGAACCAATGTCCTAGGGGGAGTGTTTGCTTGTGCTGTTGGGGAGAAGTTAAACTAATATGGCAGGGGGATGGGAACCTATGCAGGGAGACAGAGGGAAGTAAAATGGGGGCAGAAGCAAAAGATAGAACGAAGAAAAGTAAAAGTGGAGGGCAGAGAAACCCAAGGCAAAAATCAAAAAGGGCCACATTACAGCAAAATTCCCAAAGGGCAAAGAGTGTTAAGAAGACAAGCCTGAAGGCTCTGTGCTTCAAAGCGAGGAGTATTCATAATAAGGTGGACGAATTAATTGCACAGGCAGCAATTAATGAATATGATATAACTGGCATCACGGAGACATGGCTCCAGGGTGACCAAGGCTGGGAACTCAACATCCAGGGGTATTCAACATTCAGGAAGGATAGACAGAAAGGAAAAGGAGGTGGGGTAGCATTGCTGGTTAAAGAGGAAATTAACGCAATAGTAAGGAAGGATATTAGCTTGGATGATGTGGAATCTGTATGGGTAGAGCTGCGGAATACCAAAGGGCAGAAAGCGCTAGTGGGAGTTGTGTAAAGACCACCAAACAGTAACAGTGAGGTTGGGGACAGCATCAAACAGGAAATTAGGGAGGCGTGCAATAAAGGTACAGCAGTTATCATGGGCGACTTTAATTTACATATAGATTGGGCTCACCAAACTGGTAGCAATACGGTGGAGGAGGATTTCCTTAAGTGTATTTGGGTGGCTTTCGAGACCAATATGTCGAGGAACCAACTAGAGGGCTGGCCAACCTAGACTGGGTGATGTATAATGAGAAAGGACTAATTAGAAATCTTGTTGTGTGAGGCCCCTTGAGGAAGAGTGCCCATAATATGGGAGAATTCTTTATTAAGCTGGAGAGTGACAGTGTTAATTCAGAGACTATGGACCTGAACTTAAGGAAAGGTAACATCGATGGTATGAGACGTGAATTGGCTAGCATAGACTGGCAAATGATACTTAAAGGGTTGACAGTGGCTCGGCAATGGCAGACATTTTATAGATTACATGTATGAACTTCAACAATTGCACAGACCTGTCTGGAGTAAAAATAAAATGGAAAGGTCGCTCAACCGTGGCTAACAAGGGAAATTAGGGATAGTGTTAAATACAAGGAAGAGGCATATAAATTGGCCAGAAAAATCAGCAAACCTGAGGATTGGGAGAAATTTAGAATTCAGCAGAGGAGGACAAAGGGTTTAATTAGGAGGGAAAATAGAGTATAGGAGGAAGCTTGCTGGGAACATAAAAACTGACTGCAAAACCTTCTATAGATTTGTGAAGAGAAAAAGATTAGTGAAGACAAACGTATGTCCCTTGCAATCAGATTCAGGTGAATTTATAATGGCGAACAAAGAAATGGCAGACCACTTGAACAAATACTTTGGTTCTGTCTTCACAAAGGAAGACACAAATAACATTCTGGAAGTACTAGGGGACCGAGGGTCGAGAGAGAAGAAGGAACGGAAGGATATCCTTATTAGGCGGGAAATTGTGTTAGAGAAATTGATGGGATTGAAGGCCGACAAATCCCCGGGGCCTGATAGTCTGCATCCCAGAGTACTTAAGGAAGTGGCCATGGAAACAGTGGATGCATTGGTGATCATTTTCCAACAGTCTATCGACTCTGGATCAGTTCCTATGGCCTGAGGGTAGCTAATGTAACACCACTTTTTGAAAAAAGGAGCGAGAGAGAAAACGGGTAATTATAGACCGGTTAGTCTGACATCAGTAGTGGGGAAAATGTTGGAATCAATTATTAAAAATGAAATAGCAGCACATTTGGAAAGCAGTGACAGAATCAATCCAAGTCACCATGGATTTATGAAAGGGAAATCATTAGTGAATAGTAGAGTGAACAAGAGAGAGCCAGTGGATGTGGTGTATTTGGACTTTCAAAGGGCTTTTGCCAAGGTATCACACAAGAGATTGGTGTGAAAAATCAAAGCACATGGTATTGGGGGTAATGTACTGACGTGGATAGAGAACTGGTTGGCAGATAGAAAGCAGAGAGTCAGAATGACAGGCAGTGACTAGTGGGGTGTCGCTGGGCTCAGTGCTGGGACCCCAGCTATTTACAATATACATTAATGATTTAGATGAAGGAATTGCGTATAATATCTCCAAGTTTGCAGATGACACTAAACTGGGTGGTGGTGTGAGCTGTGAGGAGGATGCTAAGAGGCTGCAGGGTGACTTGGACAGGTTAGGTGAGTGGGCAAATGCATGGTAGATGCAGTATAATGTGGATAAATGTATGGTTATCCACTTTGCAGGCAAAAACACAAAGGTAGAATACTATCTGAATGGCAGCAGATTAGGTAAAAGGGAGGTGCAGCGAGACCTGGGTGTCATGGTTCATTAGTCATTGAAAGTTGCCATGCAGGTACAGCAGGCGGTGAAGAAGGAAAATGGCATGTTGGCCTTCATAGCTAAGGGTTTTGAGTATAGGAGCAGGAAGGTCTTGCTGCAGTTGTGCAGGGCCTTAGTGAGGCCTCACCTGGAATAGTGTGTTCAGTTTTGGTCTCCTAATCTGAGGAAGGACATTCTTGCTATTGAGGGAGTGCAGCGAAGGTTCACCAGACTGATTCCAGGGATGGCTGGACTGACATACGAGGAGAGATTGGATCAACTGGGCTTTTTTACATTGGAGTTTAGAAGGATGAGAGGGGATTTCATAGAAACATATAAGATTCTGACGGGACTGGACAGGTTAAATGTGAAGAATTTTCCCGATGTTGGGGAAGTCCAGAACCAGAGGACATAGTCTTAGCATAAGTGGTAGGCCATTTAGGACTGAGATGAGGAGAAACTTCTTCACTCAGAGAATTGTTAACCTGTGGAATTCACTACCGCAGAGAGTTGTTGATGCCGGTTTATTAGATATATTCAAGAGGGAGTTAATTATGGCCCTTACGGCTAAAGGGATCAAGGGGTATGGAGAGAAAGCAGGGAAGGGGTACTGAGGGAATGACCAGCCATGATCTTATTGAATGGTGGTGCAGGCTCAAAGGGCCGAATGGCCTACTCCTGCACCTATTTTCTATGTTTCTATGTAAGAATAAGGAGTAAGCCATTTAGGACTGAGATGAGGAAAAACTTCTTTACTCAGAGAATAGTTAACCTTTGGAATTCTCTACCACAAAAAGTTGTTGAGGCCAGTTCATTGGATATATTCAAAAGGGAGTTAGATATGGCCCTACGGCCAAAAGGATCAAGAGGTATGGAGAGAAAGCAGGAAAGGGGTACTGAGGTTGAATGATGTAAGGTTGCAAAATTCGTGGGAAAAAAACCCCAGTGTTTGGACTCATTGGAAAGGAAATTTAATTTGGAACTATCAACCAGAAAGTTTGAGATCCTGGAGTTCACATGGAAGAAACTACGAGTTTTAATCGAATTCGGGATTTTACAAGGCAGATTGGGTCCGTGTGGAAAGGGCTGAAAACTAAAGGATAACTATCCTTCAAAATAAACCAGTTTTGTGTACTGAAACTGTCTGGGGTATTGAAGCTAAACAAATCGTCTGGGGAATTGTGTAAATTCGAAAACCCTTCTCCCCGGGAGACATTAACATAGCAACAATCAACTCAGAGATAGCCAGCCATCACCCTGGGCAAGAAACCAATCCAGCATATACATAATGACAATGGCACATCCAGCCCGCATGGAGAACCCAGGCCTAGGCAGTCATTACAAATACCAAATCTAATTTTTCCCCATCAAGAAACAAATTTAAAAGATCGACACATCCGAGACAGTTTAACATTAATGGGCCCGCCAAAATATGACAAAGAGAAATCAAGCCTGCCAAAAATTAAACAAAGAATCAGGGCTGATTTGGTGCAAAGATTAGAACAGCTCCCAAGGTATAACTGTTTTAACGAAATTTTGTGCAATGCATCAGGAGGAGAAAGGAGCCCCAGTAACTCCGGACATCACCATCGTGACAGCAACCGACCACAGCCAATGTGATACCATCGAAAACACCGTGATCAACCAACTCCGGAACAAAACTCCTCAAAGAAGAAACCGAAAATTCGAAAGTTTCCACTCTACAATCTAGTCCTGACTGCCAACAGGTGAAGCATTATCTAAAGAGACTTTTGAAGCCTATTGCTAACGAAAGAAAGTGGGTACTCACCCCATAAGTCCAATATGTGCCCTACCACATCAGCAGACACCACCCAACTGAAGACTACACAGTCAGAAGTCCTCTATGACATTCGGGGTACGGCAAGCAGAACCTAGAGAGTCCAGCAAACCCCGAAATTGCGAACTACCGCCAACGAACAATAAAGGATTGGTGAGCATAGTCCCTGTTTGCCCTGGAGTTTAACCTAGTCAGAGTTAGGCATTTGGAGGTGGGAGGTGTATTATTTCTGTAAACCCCTTTGAATGTGTGATATAGTGTTCTTTATTTGAATGATTACAAGTTTGACATTGTATTTTCTTGTTCTTAATAAAATCGAAGTTCTTTGCACCAAACCAGTTGTCTCTTGCACTTTGTCACATCCCCCAAATAAATCCAAAGTCTAGAACCCAAGGAGTGGGAGCGATTCAAACTGCTCAGAAGGTCAGAGATGAACCTGACCCCACACACCACCCAATACAGAATGGCGACCGCAGCAGGACTTTAGTATAAGGGATGTGATGCAGAGATTGCTGTTTTGGAGGAAAGAATCAAGATGAAAGAGTGGATTTCCTCCTATGTGTACAAGAAAGTGAATGTCACTAAAGAATGGGTACTTGGTCTATTGCGCGCTGAGCATCCGGGAGACGCTGTGGCCCAGTGGACAGCAAGCAATGACCATAAAGAATCGATAGAAAAGGCAATTTGGTTGGTTCAACTCCTAGACAAGAACATCGAGTCACTGCAGGTGGAACAATGGGAATGTGCAGGGACATCACATGAAAGGGCTATGGCAGGAGAAAGGTTATGGGGAGAACTCCGCAAAGTGAAGCATGGAAAGGCGCAGCTAATGGAGAGGTTCAAGAACAGCCAGGACTATTTTCAGTGTCAGGTTACCGAAGTTAGGAATAATGAAAAGATACTGCGGGAGGAAAACACTCGCCTCACCCTTCAAGTAAAAGAGCTGGAGGCGAAGTTAAGAGACGTACAGGCAGCTTATAAAGTAACCAGCACTAATGTGTTTGAGGCGGGAGACCACGGTCCCTGCCAGCAACAAATCAAGAGTTTAACCCTTGCTCTGTCCAAGGCCAAAGGCATGGTATGCCTAATAAACCCAGGTACGGCCCGGGTAAACCTGAAAGAGAAGGAGGACACTGTTCGACCACCACCTGTGGCGCCGGTAACTACACCGGTTCATCAGCGGGGGGGGTGGGCGGGTTGTGGGAGGACAGGGATAACGGACCACCACCTATGGCGCCGAGGTTCTGCTCAGTTTGGCAGCAGGGAGAGGTGGTCGAGCCAGAGCAGGAAGAGCCAGAGCCGGGGCCGATGTGCCCGGTCCGGCAACAGAAATTTGGCCCACCCAACGGCACTGGGGGCCCCTGGAAAGTCAGTTTGTGGTCCCCCACACTACCCAACAGCTTAGGGCTATGATAAGTCACCTGGGAAAGCTCACTCCAAAGGGAGACCCCTCGGTCCACTTTATGGAAGTGGAACAGGCAGGGGATATCAACGGGTGCGATGATGCCGAGATAGCATAAATGCTTCTCCTCTCACTGGACGGCAAGCTGTACTAGTCCCTCTCTGCCGAGAACAAAAGGGGGCAGAGTATATGTGTCGCCATACAGGAAGACATTCTAGAAGCCATGGGCTGTAATGACGGGAGTCCCTTCTCCAGAGTGGAGAAGACAGTGCAGTTCACAGGGGAAACCCCGCAGGCTTTCGCAGACAGACTGTGGCATGTGTACCAGAGCGCCTGTGGTGGGGACCTCAACCGGGATTACCTAACCCGGGACGAAAGAGCCCACTGGCTCCGAAGCCTGGTGGCAAAAGTTCACCATGGATCAGAACAAAGGCTGAGGCCTGGTTTGACCCGAGAGATCCCCAGGCCACCGAGCAGGGAGTGGTCAGGCAACTGACCCTAGCCTACTGGAACGGCAGGGGGACGAAAGAGCACCCACCCAAGGGAAGGATCCACGAGGTCAGGCCTAGTCAGGATAAGAGGGAATGGCACCACTCCGATTCAAAATGTACCTGCTTTGGGTGCGGAAAGAGTGGGCACTGGAGAAAGGATTGTAGGAATCCATGGAAGAGTAGTGCAGGGAAGAATTCTCCAGCCCCTGCCCAAAGGACTGAGACCGAGAAGCCAGTCTCTCCCCACACGTTTGACACATTCAGGACTGCGCTCCGAACAATGCTAGATGGCCCTGGGAGGGTAGCCTCCGCCACCGGTACCGAAATCCCATCTGCCCCATCCCAGCCAAAACAGTGACTAGGACAGACACAGCCTGTTCACCTGTGTTCCCTCGAGTACGGTGCGTGGGGGAGACCGAACGTTCAGATGGAAGTGGAAAAGGTGAAAGGGACTTATCTGCTGGATACCGGTGCCTCAAGCACCCTTGTCAATGCAGCTAACCCCGCTGCCTCACCTCTGTCTAGCGGGGTCCCCTACAGCTTGGTGGGTTTCGCAGGCACGGAGCAGACTGGCTCATTCTCCGTTCCGCTCTCTATTCGTTTGGGAACACTCCACACCGTGGACTTGTGTCCTGATGAAGTGGGAACAGGAAGGGAGGGGGATCCTGGGGGCTGACTTCATTCTAGACCACGGGATCCTAGTGGATTTAAGAAACCACTGTCTTTGGGGGGCAGTATGTACGGGACAGGAGAGTGAGGTGATGGTTATCCCCAAAAAATGGGGAAAAGGGACGGTGTGCACCATGAAGCCAAAGGAGGGTTACGATCTTGAATCACTGGTCAGTAACACTCCGATGGAGTACCAAGAGTATGTGAGGGCAAACCTTGCAGCTTTTGCCACTCTCAAACACGACTGTGGAAGGATACACGGGGCCGAGGTTAGCATAGATGGGGACCCCATGACCCGACCACAGAAACAGTATAACTTTCCCAGGGAGGCGGAGGCAGACATGGAAACAGCCTTGGTTTCGTTGGTTAAATAGGGGTAGCTATTGGTCTCAATACCCCGGTTAAGAAACCGGACAACTCATGGAGAGCCGTAACATCCCCGCCTATGCACCCACGGTTGCCGCCATCGCTGACCTCATTGGAAGTATCCCAGCCTCCGCGACCACCTTCACGGTGCTGGATATTTCCAACGGGTTTTGGTCCATCCCTTTACGAAGAGAAGACCAGTACAAGTTTGCTTTTACCTTTAAAGGACAGCAATAAGTACACTTGGAACTGTCTCCCTCAGGGCTTCCACAACAGCCCTAGCATTTTCCACCAATGTATGGACAATTGTTTAAAGAACTTCAGCAGACCCCAGCAGCTCATACAGTATGTGGATGACCTGCTCCTGTTCACTGATGAGGGGGAGGAGCATGGCCTACTGCTGGCTGAACTGCTGGAGCTGCTGAAAGAAGAAGGGTTTAAAGTGAACCCCAAGAAAGCACAGATCAGCCAGAAGGAAGTAAAATTCCTGGGACTTGCTGTGCGTGCTGGGGAAAGGGCCATTGACAAAGCTAGAAGGGAAGCAGTGCAGGAGTTACCAGCCCCCAACACAGTAACAGGAGTAAGATGTTTTCTAGGGCTAACCAGGTACTGCAGAGATTTCATTGAGGATTATGCAGCCACAGCAACCTCTCTGCTCCGACTCCAACACAAGGGAGTGGAGTGGGATTTATCCAACTCAAGAAGGACCTGCAGACCGCGCCAGCTCTAGGAGCTATTGATGGGGGAAAAGAGTTCTTCCTGGAGGTAGTAGCCAGTGGAGACAGTCTGAGCACAGTACTGCTCCAAGAGCAGCATGGCCGGCTGAGGCCAGTAGTCGACACCTCCAGGATACTCACGGACGTGGAGAAGGGATACTCCAACTATGAGCGGCACCTCCTAGCTACTCACTGGGCTATGAAAACTTCACAGGGGGGGTCCCCTATCACACTCCTTACCCACCATACACCCACCCAAATGCTCCTGGATGGGAGGATCAAGGACGTGACGGTGAGCAGTGCCCGTATTGCTCGTTGGACCCTACTCCTCTCTCAGATGGACCTAAGGGTAAAGGGTCTCTGCGAGCCAAGCCTCGCAGCCAACATGATCTATCCAGGGACATCCCACTGGTGTTCCATAGAAGGGTTATAGGAAATTAATATAGGTTTTCGGGCAGGGTTACACCCCACAGGCCGAGAGATCTATGTGGACGGTTCAAGCACGGTATCTGCGGGCGAACGACTCACAGGCTGCGCAGTGTATGACCCAGTGGCAGGCATTGCCCTGGCGATTAAACTCCCCAGTACTATGAGTGCCCAGCATGCTGAACTGTCAGCGGTGGTGTACGTGATCACACACCCAGAAGAATTCCCTACCCCATACATGATTTGCTCGGACAGTATGTTCACATGCAATTTGTGTACTGAGTACCTGGCTATCTGGTCCTGTCACGGATACACATCTGCAGACGGGAGACCCCTGGCAATTAAGCCTTTATTGGAAAAGATCATGACAGTCGTGGGGGAGGAAGGGAATATTTATATACATAAAGTGAAGGCACATTCCACCACTGAATCCCGTAGCGAGGGAAAACAGCAGGCTGACATGTTGGCCAAGCAAGGTGCCCGCACGGGCAAGCTCTGGAATCCTTACAATCCAGGCCCCATCGCAGCAGTCAGAGCAGGATTGGGACGACAGGAAGGGCAGGGGTAGCATTGACCCCGGACCCGATAATGGTTCAGACCCAAGACCCCGTCCTCAAAACTGCCCTGAACACACTAGCTAAAGGTGAAAAGGTAGATGGCCCGTATGGCACCGCAGCGATAGCCATTAAGGAAGGCATGCTGTTCAGGGGGGAGCAATGGGTAGTACCGCAACAACACCGGAGAGAATTCCTCCAGCTGGCCCACGAGGGTCCAGGAGCAAGACACATCGGACCTGAGACCACTTGGCAACAGGTGGAACAGGCAGGGTGGTGGCCAGGGCTCAGGGAAGACGTCCGTGAGTTCTGCGCCAGCTGTCTGGTGTGCGTGGCCAACAACTCTGACCCCCAGAAAAGAAAGGTGTCGATGGGACATATCAGGAGGGTGGAGCGACCCTGGCAGTCAATCCAGGTCGATTACATTGGGCCCCTACCCACTGTCCAGGGAGGCTACAAATACTGCCTAGTGTTGGTGGATGTATTCACCATGCCAAACAGCCACTGCATTAGGGACAGCTAAAATCTGGTAAGGTAGGTGTTCTCCCGATGGGGACTACCCCAGTACGTGGAGTCTGACCAAGTGATTCACTTCACCGGGCAGGTGATGCAGGAGACCCTTAAGGTGCTCGGCATCGAGGGGAAATGGCATGTCGCCCACAACCCGCAGTCATCCGGGCCTGTGGAGCGTTTAAACCGCACTATAAAGAAAAGATTACGCAAGGAGACGGGGGACCCACCCAAGAAATGGGTAGAGGTTCTACCACTGGTCCTCATGGGGATCCGGGCCAGCCAGTCAAAGAGCACGGGGTACTCCCCATACGAGCTCATGACCAGCAGCGCCATGTGAACCCCCACCCATGTATTAGCCCCGGTACTCACGGAAGGTCAGTTTAGGGAACCGAATCAGGACAGCTTTGTCAGGAATTTGTTTGAACACCTTAAACAGATTCACTGGCAGGCTGCTAACAACATGGGAAAACAGCATCGGAGCAATCGAATGTTGCTAGAACCCCGCAAACACCACGAATGGGAGGTAGGGGACCAGGTCATGGTAAGGAACTATGCTCGAGTAGGGGTTTTTGAGGCACTGTACATGGGACCGTACCACATTGTCGACAAGGCAAGCCCCATGGTCTATGCTGTAAAGATGCCCCGCCGTACATAGTGGTTCCACATAAACCAGTGCAAACTTTTCAACCCCGGGATAGCAGCGAAGCATAAGGGACAGCCAGAAACAGTGAACTGTACTAAAGGCAGGGATCCTTAGCTAGCAGCCCCCGACTGTGGAGATCCCACATGGGACATGGCAGACCCACACACTGCACCTAGAGGGGCGGTGGACTGTGTTACTGGAGGAGCTATCCCCCCAATCATTTGGGACTCGGACGCACCCCCCGGTAGTTATAGCCCTGAGAAGAACTCTCCTCATGCCACGCCCTAAGGCACCATGGTCACCAGCACCTCAGTTTAAGTGGTTCAGCCCCGGGAGAGGGACCAGCCGCAAAGGGGTACCTAGGATCAGGGACCCCCAGCCGGTAGTCTTGGGCGACGAGGGACCCCTGGAAGAGATAGTGGTGGACCAGCCACCAATTGGGAGACCCCAGCCCACAGCCCTCGACTATGTCGAACCCTCAGGTGACGAAATGAACCATGCAGCCACCCCCAAAGGGGCGGTGTGCTGCAGCACTGGAGGGAACATTCCCCCGATAGTGTGGGACTCAGACCCGCCTCCAGTCAGGACACTCCGGGTCCTGCGGTACAGGCCGACCTCCTACCGGCCCCGTTGGAAACCCAGAGGCCAGAGAAGAAAGGAGAAGAACAGGAGTTAATCTGGCCACCCGGAGACGGGTGGCAGATGTACAGAAATAGGATGATAAGAATCAAGCGTAGCGTAGGATTAAGGTTTTTCTTTTTATAGGGTCACCACGACCGAAAGTAAACCATGCGTATGGAATTAGTGAAACGAGTAAAATAGGATAAAAGCATTTGTATAAATATGTAATGGACGAGCTCCGGATGGCAGCCGGTGCCAAATTAGTGACATAGGCCTAGTAGTATTTGAAAGAAGCACCAATAACAGTTCTTGGGGATAGGAAAAGATCCCATCTTGTAGGCAGTAAAAGAGGCACTACAAGAACGATAAGAGTAAGATGAGACAAAAGTTGATAACAGACATCAGTTCCTGCAGGAACTGGAAAAGACAGCCAATTGATTAAAGACTTTATTGGGTTTCCGAGAAGAAATGAGCCCAAATGAAAACTCGATCACCTTTTGTCAAGCCAGAGAGCTTTTTTTCAGAGCTGGACAATCTGTTTTATGTGCCCCTACAGGAAGGAGAACAACATGTGAAGGATCCTGTTCCTGCTCACTTTGATAAGGATGAGCAGCGGCGGCCAAGGAGACGTGGAAGAATCCCTCATCTATGGGTGCTCGGAAGAGAGAGCACCGATCGTGACTGCAGGGGGTAGCACACCGGGTGTGGAAGAGCTCGCCGTTTATGCCCACGAAGGGAGGTGGCCAGGGTGCCTGGGGTATAATTCCACCCCTACTCCAGCCAGGAAGGGTTTACCTATGGGGAGGCTTCCGTTCCATGCCCCAGAATATGGATCGTTGCTGCGCGGGTCAGTGTTACGGAGGGAAAACGTGTGTGTTTGACTTGTAAAGGGCAGATTCCCCTGGGTAGATGGTGATGGCTCAGGAAGCTGAGCAAGGACATGGGAGACCAGGAATCTGACTGGAAAAGACTCGATAATGATACGCACCTTACCATCACAGGGACACGGGGAGGAGTGAAGGTGTGTTGGAACAAGTGGTGGGAGTCTAAACAGGGAATTTACATCTGCATGTGGGGGTCAGAGCAGATCTGTCCCACAGGTATATCAATCGCCTTCGCCAGGCAATGGGAAGATGACGGGGAAGGAATGGGGTGGGATTCCAGCCTACACGGGTGTGCAGTGCTGCACTCCCCACTCCCAATTAATGCCATCGAACTTAGAGCACACATTAAGAAACCCCTGCCCACGACCCCGCTAGTGCGAACAATAATAGAAAGGTGTCCTACCACCACCAAGGGACCAGGGAATGGATTAGTATTGGTACCGACCGAAAAGGTGTTATACCAGGGGGTACACTATGCTGTAGCTTCAGTTATTTTAAACCTTACCGAGGTGCACTTACCTGCATGGTGCCTGAAGGAAACAGAACAGCTATACCAGGCTCTACTCAGAAAAATGTTCAAAAAATTTTACGAGTTAGACTTTGGGAACGTAGATAAAGCAGATCTATACATCCTATACGCTAGGGATACCATGGGCACGGGGAAATCTAGAAGGGGAACCTTGAACAACATTTTTACTGCATATAATACAGGATCCTCTGTGATAAATAGCCTAGATGATATAGAACTGTAAACGCAGATAAATGGTCTAAAGAACCAACTGAGAAAGATCCTAAAAGAAGAAATCACAGTAGTAGGCTCAGAGCAACATGAGGACCAGGCTATGATGGTCCATTTAAAGGAGATTGTGGCTGAGCTGGAAAAACATGCATAGACAGTGAATGCACTTATACGGGAGGATAGGAACGCTTCAGACCAGGCTGCACAGAATGAGGTGTGCGTGCTGTATGGGGCATGATTATTGGGTGAGGACCGCAACAACCTGATGAATTTAAAACAAGGTTTAGTCCCCTCCTGGATCAGTAACAAGCACCTCGCAGCCCTCCACCTGTACAGTAATTCACTGAACCCGTGCCAGCTCCGCCTAGTTCTGAAACCTACCCTGTCCCAGTAGATTACGGGCGTTCTAATCACACCATCATGGGGATAGTACTAAGGATGCTGGTCATGGGTGGGACAATCCGACCCGCACCGGTATACAGGATGGAAAACATTGGAGTCATTCAAGGAGGTGCACACGTTCATTTCACAGCGGTCCCACCGAATGTCATAAAGTGGGAGCACACTTTGACGGGTACTCACCTCTCCGGGTGCCGGAGCCAGGGTGCACACATAATACTGTGTCCCCAGCACTTGAACGCCTATTTTAAACCACAGTGTGGGTTTAAAGCTGCTGGCGCACAGCCTATTAACTGTACCATGGAGGTAATGGCACAAGACCAGGTCCCTCCACAGGTAGCATACATAGGGAGTGGGACATATTGTGTCACCACCAGTGTGCCCCACTACCAACATGGACAACACTTCTGGTGTCTGGGCAGTGACAGCAGATTCTGCTTTAAATCCGAAGCAGAAGTTCAAGTGGCCCAGGAACGGATTCTCCCCATTCCTGAACCCTCCACTGTTCACCTCACTGTGAGAGAAAACATCACAAACCTGCAAGATTATGTTGTACATATTGGCTATGAAATTCCCCCTCTACCCGAACATCTTACCGCTCTACTAGAAGCTGTAGTAATCTCACAAAAACATTTCTTTCCTCTAGAACAGAAAACAATTGAGATATGGAGAAAAATTTTAGAGATCACAACTCCACCTTCGTGGGACATTTTCAGGAATATAGAAGTTCCTGCCTTGATCAGAATAGCTTCCCACGTTTTGGTTGTCTGTCAACTCGCGATTATTCTTTACTTATGGTGTCTCACTTGTCGAGTGAAACGCAGAGGCCATCGGGTCAGGCACCAAAGGGTGCTGTACACTCCCTGGCCAAACTTGGGGATCGCACAGGGAGGGGTAACACCATATTACCACGTTTGAGTTGTTTTACCTTTACCTGCTGTAAAAACGCAGAAATCGAGTGTTGTAAGAATGTTACTTAAAAATGTGTTTGACTATGTAGCTTTATTTCCTGTAAAACGGGTAATAGAGGGGCATTGGACCCCCTCTATGCTGTAACATAATTGAAATGACCATATTTGCCTGTAAACTGCATTGCATTTCAAACGGGGATGCACATTTAAGTTTTAGTTAGGCAAATACAGGGAAGGTTGACTCTCGGGAGATCAGGAATTTTGCTCACCTAGCATGACACTCTAGTATGTAGAGTGTCACAGGGGGACTGTAAGGTTGCAAAAGTCGTGGGAAAACCTCCCCAGTGTTTGGACTCATTGGAAAGGAAATTTAACTTGGAACTATCAACTAGAAAGTTCGAGATCCTGGAGTGCACATGGAAGAAACTACGAGTTTTAATCGAATTCGAGATTTTACAAGGAGATTGGGTTCATGTGGGAAGGGCTGAAAACTAAAGGATAATTGTCCTTCAAAAGAAACCAATTTTGGGTATTGAAGCTGTCTGGGGTATTGAAGCTAAACAAATCGTCTGAGGAATTGTGTAAACTCGAAAATCCTTCTCCCCAGGAGACATTAACATAGCAACAATCAACCAGAGATAGCAAGCCATCACCCTGAGCAAGAAATCAATGCAGCATATACATAATGACAATGGCACATCCAGCCCGCATGGAGAACCCAGGCCTAGGCAGACATTACAAATACCAAAGCTAATTTTTCTCCATCAAGAAACAAATTTAAAAGATTGACACATCTGAGACGAGTTAACATTAAAGGGCCCGCCAAAATATGACAAAGAGATATCAAGCCCACCAAAAATGAAACAAAGAATCAGGGCTGATATGGTGCAAAGATTAGAACAGCTCCCAAGGTATAACTGAGGTCCTGTTTTAACCAATGTGTGCAATGCATCAGAGGGAGAAAGGAGAGAGACTACCGCGGCAGTTTTAACAAGCCTCTCCAGCCTCGACGACACTCCTGGGACCACAATGCCCTGCTATCAAAGAAGAAGGAAGAACATCACCACGCCAGAGAAAGCAGCCCCAGTAACTCCGGACATCACCATCGTGACAGCAACCGACCACAGCCAATGTGATACCATCGAAAACACCGCGATCAACCAACTCCGAAACAAAACTCCTCAAAGAAGAAACCGAAAATTCGAAAGTTTCCACTCTACAATCTAGTCCTGACTGCCAACAGGTGAAGCATTATCTAAAGAGACTTTTGAAGCCTATTGCTAACGAAAGAAAGTGGGTACTCACCCCATAAGTCCAATATGTGCCCTACCACATCAGCAGACACCACCCAACTGAAGACTACACAGTCAGAAGTCCTCTATGACAGTCGGGGTACGGCAAGCAGAACCTACAGAGTCCAGCAAACCCGAAATTGCGAACCACTGCCAACTAACAATAAAGGATTGGTGAGCATAGTCCCTGTTTGCCCTGGAGTTTAACCTAGTCAGAGTTAGGCATTTGGAGGTGGGAGGTGTATTATTTCTGTAAACCCCTTTGAATGTGTGATATAGTGTTTTTTCTTTGAATGATTACAAGTTTGACATTGTATTTTCTTGTTCTTAATAAAATCGAAGTTCTTTGCACCAAACCAGTTGTCTCTTGCACTTTGTCACACCTGCCAAATAAATCCAAAGCCTAGAACCCAGGGAGTGGGAGCGATTCGAACCGCTCAGATGAACTTGACCACACACACCACCCCCTACAATGATCAGCATGATCTGATTGAAAGGCGGTGCAGGCTCGAAGGGCTGAATGGCCTGCTCCTGCACCTAATTTCTATGTTTCTATGTTTCTAATGACTTCCCCCTGCTAACGTTGTGAATAGCTCATCCGCCTTGGGTAGCGGGTACTGGTCCTGCAACGAGACTCTGTTGATCGTTACCTTGTAGTCTCCACAGATTCTGACCATGCCATCACTTTTCAACACCGGAACAATCGGACTGGCCCACTCGTTGAACTCGACTGGCGATATGATTCCCTCTTGTTGAAGCCTGTCCAGTTCGATCTCGACTTTTTCCCTCATCATATATGGAACCACTCAAACCTTGTGATGAACTGGCCTTGCATCGAGGACTAGATGGTTCCGCACCTTGGCACCTGTGAAGTTGCCGATGCCTGGTTCAAATAGCGACGGAAACTTGCTCAGCACTTGGGCGCACAAGGCATCATCCACTGAAGATAGTGCTTTGATGTCGTCCCACTTCCATCGAATCTTTCCCAGCAGCTTCTGCCGAATAGCGTTGGGCCATCGCCTGGTACAATCCACAGTGATAAATCATGCACAGCTCCATCATACGATACCTTAACTGCCACACTGCCAATGACTGGTATGAGCTCTTTGGTATAGGTGCACAGCTTTTTCTGAATCGGGCTCAGTTTCAGCCTTTGTGCCTTGTTGCCCCACAGTTTCTCAAAAGCCTTCAGGACTCCAACCCAGGCGATCGATCCGAGGACGCGGGGCATCAGATCGCCTCAACTTGCAAATAACTTGCACATAAGACTTTGGTGGGGGAGTGGGGGGGGGAGGGGAGTGATGTTATGTATGTATGTAAACCTTACCAAAATGTAAGACTTGCCTCTAGGGGGCACACCTGTGGGAGACCTAAGGGTCACCTGTGCACCCTGGGGCAAGCAGGTATAAAAGGTAATTCACCATGCTGCTTCCTCACTCTGGAGTCTGAATAAAGAGACTAAGGTCACAACAGTTCGAGCTTGCGATATAGTCCTGTGGATTTATTCTGAATATAACAGTTACAATGTTTACATACATAATAATTACCTTTGTGGTTCTGTGTTAAGTATCGAATAACTCCATGAGGCTAAGTACGGTGAGCTGGTTCAGGCATGACCTTACTCTAGTTTATTTATTCTCAAAGTGAGAATTCAACATGGCTGCCAACATTATATACACAGCTTGCACGTGTCTGCCAGTGACCATTAGGACTCCGACAGTCGCGCCCTCCAGTGGCAGGTAAAACCCAGTTAACATACATAACATCATTCCCCCAAAGTCCTTGGTACAGGTTGTATTTACAAGTTGAGACGGTCCGGGGCCTTCGGCTCGCTGGTTGATCTTCTCAGTTCGAACCCAAACTTGGGTGAGTTAGTAGGACCATTGCTGCATTGTGAAGCAGTCGGTCTGGCAGGACTGTCGGGGATGATAGGTTCATCTTCGTGAATGACACAAGGGTCAACTGATAGTTGGATGTGTGATGGTTGGTCAATGATGATGTCATCTTCAGTTTGTTCTGGGTTGTCTGTGAGTCACAGTTTGGTTTGGTCGATGTGCCTCTTGCACGTTTAGCCATTTGACACTTTGACTACAAACACTCTGTTCCTCTCCTTGGCCAAAACCATGCCAGCAACCCACTTTGGACCATGACCATAATTCAGGACAAACACAGGGTCATGAACAGCAATGTCACGTGATACGGCTGCACGATCGTGGTACCATTGCTGCCCTTGCCTTATGATTTTGACATGATCATTGAGATCCGATGTACAAGGAAGAGCCTGGTTTTGAGGCCTCTCTTCATTAACAGCTCGGCAGGAGGGACCCCGGTGAACAAGTGGGGTCTCGTCCAGTAACTAAGCATAATGCAGGATAAGCAGGTCTGTAGGGAGCCGTGAATCATGCGTTTTAGGCTCTGCTTAATGGTTTGGACAGCCCGCTCTGCTTGACCGTTAGACGCGGGTTTGAAAGGGGCAGGCCTGACATGCTTGATGCCATTATGGGTCATAAACTCGTGGAACTCTGAACTGATGAAACACGGTCAGTTGTCACTGACAAAGATGACGGGCAGGCCATGGGTGGCGAACATGGCCCGGAGGCTTTCAATAGTGGCTGTGGATGTGCTGGATAACATGATTACACATTCAATCCATTTGGAGTAAGCGTCCACTACCACTAAAAACATTTTGCTGAGAAAGGGGCCGGCAAAGTCTATGTCGATCCTTGACCACGGTTTGGATGGCCATGATCACAGACTCATAAGAAGATAAGAATTAGGAACAGGAGTAGGCCATCTAGCCCCTCGAGCCTGCTCTGCCACTCAACAAGATCATGGCTGATCTGGCCGTGGACTCAGCTCCAATTACCCGCCCGCTCCCCATAACCCTTAATTCCCTTATTGGTTAAAAATCTATCTATCTGTGATTTGAATACATTCAATGAGCTAGCCTCAACTGCTTCCCTGGGCAGAGAATTCCACAGATTCACAACCCTCTGGGAGAAGAAATTTCTTCTCAACTCGGTTTTAAATTGGCTCCCCCATATTTTGAGGCTGTGCCTCCTAGTTCTAGTCTCCCCGACTAGTGGAAACAACCTCTCTGCCTCTATCTTGTCTATCCCTTTCATTATTTTAAATGTTCCTATAAGATCACCCCTCATCCTTCTGAACTCCAACGAGTAAAGACCCAGTCTACTCAATCTATTATCATAAGGTAACCCCCTCATCTCCAGAATCAGCCTCGTGAATCGTCTCTGTACCCTCTCCAAAGCTAGTATATCCTTCCTTAAGTAAGGTGACCAAAACTGCATGCAGTACTCCAGATGCGGCCTCATCAATACCCTGTACAGTTGCAGCAGGATCTCCCTGCTTTTGTACTCCATCCCTCTCGCAATGAAGGCCAACATTCCATTCGCCTTCCTGATTACCTGCTGCACCTGCAAACTAACTTTTTGGGATTCATGCACAAAGACCAAAAAGAGTTTCATGCACAAAGACCCCCAGGTCCCTCTGCACCGCAGCATGTTGTAATTTCTCCCCATTCAAATAATATTCCTTTTTACTGTTTTTTTTTTCCAAGGTGGATGACCTCACATTTTCCAACATTGTATTCCATCTGCCAAACCTTAGCCTATTCACTTAACCTATCTAAATCTCTTTGCAGCCTCTCTGTGTCCTCTAAACAACCCGCTTTCCCACTAATCTTTGTGTCATCTGCAAATTTTGTTGCACTGCACTTTGTCCCCTCTTCCAGGTCATCTATGTATATTGTAAACAGTTGTGGTCCCAGCACCGATCCCTGTGGCACACCACTAACCACCGATTTCCAACCCGAAAAGGACCCATTTATCCCGACTCTCTGCTTTCTGTTCGCCAGCCAATTCTCTATCCATGCTAATACATTTCCTCTGACTCCGCGTACCTTTATCTTCTGCAGTAACCTTTTGTGTGGCACCTTATCGAATGCCTTTTGGAAATCTAAATACACCACACCCATCGGTACACCTCTATCCACCATGCTCGTTATATCCTCAAAGAATTCCAGTAAATTAGTTAAACATGATTTCCCCTTCATGAATCCGTGATGCGTCTGCTTGATTGCACTATTCCTATCGAGATGTCCCACTATTTCTTCCTTAATGATAGCTTCAAGCATTTTCCCCACTACAGATGTTAAACTAACCGGCCTATAGTTACCTATAGCAGAGCCTCCACAGATGCGTTACTCAGTTACATGCAAGTGTTGCACTGATGCACGCATGACTCCAAGTCCAAGTCAATGCCGGGCCACCAAACGTGAGACCTGGCAATGGCCTTCATCATGACAATGCCTGGGTGGGTACTGTGTAATTCTCGCACAAAAGTTTCCCTGCCTTTTTTTGGCAAATAACAACACGATTACCCCATAACAGACAATCAGACTGAATAGACAATTCATCTTTGCGGCGGCTATAATGCTTAATTTCATCCTGCTTTTCTCTAGGAATGGCAGACCAATTTCCATTTAGGACACACCTTTTTACGATTGACAGTACAGGATCCTGGCAGGACCAGGTCCTAATTTGGCAAGCCGTGACGGGTGACCCCTCGCTCTTGAAAGCATCCATGACCAGTCTGGTCATGCGGGTTGCGGCATTTCCACCCCGGTTGTGGGCGATGGTAGCCGGCTAAGCACATCAGCACAGTTTTCAGTGCCTGGTCTTTGGCGGATGACATAATCATAAGCGGATAATGTCAGTGCCCATTTCTGGATGCGGGACGAGGCATTGGTGTTTATACCTTTGCTCTCAGAAAACAATGAAATGAGTGGCTTGTGGTCTGTTTCAAGCTCAAACCAAAGCCCAAACAGGAATTGGTGCATTTTCCTAACCCCATATACGCATGCTAAAGCCTCTTTCTCAACCATACTATAGACTCTTTCAGCCGTAGACAGACTTCTGGACGCGTATGCAACTGGTTGGAGTTTGCCTGATACATTGGCTTGCTGGAGCACACAACCGACCCCATATGATGAGGCGTCGCAGGCCAGTACTAACCACTTACATGGTCATAGTGTACCAGTAATTTATTAGAAACATATTAAGTTCAACACAGATAAATGTGAGGTATTACATGTTGGTAGGAAGAACTTGGAGGGTAAGAATATAGGTGGCGTAGAAGAACAAAGGGATCTCGGAGTACAAATACACAAATCACTAAAGGTCGTGACACAGGTTAGCAAGGTCATAGAAAAAGCAAACATAGAAACATAGAAACATAGAAAATAGGTGCAGGAGCAGGCCATTCAGCCCTTCTAGCCTGCACCGCCATTCAACGAGTTCATGGCTGAACATGAAACTTCAGTACCCACTTCCTGCTTTCACGCCATACCCCTTGATCCCCCGAGTAGTAAGGACTTCATCTAACTCCTTTTTGAATATATTTAGTGAATTGGCCTCAACAACTTTCTGTGGTAGGGAATTCCACAGGTTCACCACTCTCTGGGTGAAGAAGTTCCTCCTCATCTCGGTCCTAAATGGCTTACCCCTTATCCTTAGACTGTGTCCCCTGGTTCTGGACTTCCCCAACATTGAAAACATTCTTCCTGCATCTAACCTGTCTAACCCCGTCAGAATTTTAAACGTTTCTATGAGGTCCCCTCTCATTCTTCTGAACTCCAGTGAATACAAGCCCAGTTGATCCAGTCTTTCTTGATAGGTCAGTCCCGCCATCCCGGGAATCAGTCTGGTGAACCTTCGCTGCACTCCCTCAATAGCAAGAATGTCCTTCCTCAGGTTAGGAGAGCAAAACTGTACACAATACTCCAGGTGTGGCCTCAGCAATGCCCTGTACAACTGTAGCAACACCTCCCTGCCCCTGTACTCAAATCCCCTCGCTATGATGGCCAACATGCCATTTGCTTTCTTAACTGCCTGCTGCACCTGCATGCCAACCTTCAATGACTGATGTACCATGACACCCAGGTCTCTTTGCACCTCCCCTTTTCCTAATCTGTCACCATTCAGATAATAGTCTGTCTCTCTGTTTTTACCACCAAAGTGGATAATCTCACATTTATCCACATTATACTTCATCTGCCATGCATTTGCCCACTCACCTAACCTATCCAAGTCGCTCTGCAGCCTCATAGCATCCTCCTCGCAACTCACACTGCCACCCAACTTAGTGTCATCTGCTAATTTGGAGATACTACATTTAATCCCCTCGTCTAAATCATTAATGTGCAGTGTAAACAGCTGGGGCCCCAGCACAGAACCTTGCGGTACCCCACTAGTCACTGCCTGCCATTCTGAAAAGTACCCATTTACTCCTACTCTTTGCTTCCTGTCTGACAACCAGTTCTCAATCCATGTCAGCACACTACCCCCAATCCCATGTGCTTTAACTTTGCACATTAATCTCTTTTGTGGGACCTTGTCGAATGCCTTCTGAAAGTCCAAATATACCACATCAACTGGTTCTCCCTTGTCCACTCTACTGGAAACATCCTCAAAAAATTCCAGAAGATTTGTCAAGCATGATTTCCCTTTCACAAATCCATGCTGACTTGGACCTATCATGTCACCTCTTTCCAAATGCACTGCTATGACATCCTTAATAATTGATTCCATCATTTTACCCACTACCGATGTCAGGCTGACCGGTCTATAATTCCCTGTTATCTCTCTCCCTCCTTTTTTAAAAAGTGGGGTTACATTGGCTACCCTCCACTCCATAGGAACTGATCCAGAGTCAATGAAATGTTGGAAAATGATTGTCAATGCATCCACTATTTCCAAGGCCATCTCCTTAAGTACTCTGGGATGCAGTCCATCAGGCCCTGGGGATTTATCGGCCTTCAATCCCATCAATTTCCCCAACACAATTTCCTGACGAATAAGGATTTCCCTCAGTTCCTCCTCCTTACTAGACCCTCTGACCCCTTTTATATCCAGAAGGTTGGTTTGTGTCCTCCTTAGTGAATACCGAACCAAAGTACTTGTTCAATTGGTCCGCCATTTCTTTGTTCCCCGTTATGACTTCCCCTGATTCTGACTGCAGGGGACCTACGTTTGTCTTTACTAACCTTTTTCTCTTTACATATCTATAGAAACTTTTGCAATCCGTCTTAATGTTCCCTGCAAGCTTCTTCTCGTACTCCATTTTCCCTGCCCTAATCAAACCCTTTGTCCTCCTCTGCTGAGTTCTAAATTTCTCCCAGTCCCCGGGTTTGCTGCTATTTCTGGCCAATTTGTATGCCACTTCCTTGGCTTTAATACTATCCCTGATTTCCCTTGATAGCCATGGTTGAGCCACCTTCCCTTTTTTATTTTTACGCCAGACAGGAATGTACAATTGTTGTAGTTCATCCATGCGGTCTCTAAATGTCTGCCATTGCCCATCCACAGTCAACCCCTTAAGTATCATTCGCCAATCTATCCTAGCCAATTCACGCCTCATACCTTCAAAGTTAGCCTTCTTTAAGTTCTGGACCATGGTCTCTGAATTAACTGTTTCATTCTCCATCCTAATGCAGAATTCCACCATATTATGGTCACTCTTCCCCAAGGGGCCTCGCACAACAAGATTGCTAATTAATCCTCTCTCATTACACAACACCCAGTCTAAGATGGCCTCCCCCCTTGTTGGTTCCTCGACATATTGGTCTAAAAAACCATCCCTTATGCACTCCAGGAAATCCTCCTCCACCGTATTGCTTCCAGTTTGGTTAGCCCAATCTATGTGCATATTAAAGTCACCATTATAACTGCTGCACCTTTATTGCATGCACCCCTAATTTCCTGTTTGATGCCCTCCCCAACATCACTACTACTGTTTGGAGGTCTGTACACAACTCCCACTAACGTTTTTTGCCCTTTGGTGTTCTGCAGCTCTACCCATATAGATTCCACATCATCCAAGCTAATGTCCTTCCTAACTATTGCCTTAATCTCCTCTTTAACCAGCAATGCTACCCCACCTCCTTTTCCTTTTATTCTATCCTTCCTGAATGTTGAATACCCCTGGATGTCAAGTTCCCAGCCCTGATCATCCTGGAGCCACGTCTCCGTTATCCCAATCACATCATATTTGTTAACATCTATTTGCACAGTTAATTCATACACCTTATTGCGGATACTCCTTGCATTAAGACACAAAGCCTTCAGGCTTGTTTTTTTAACACCCTTTGTCCTTTTAGAATTTTGCTGTACAGTGGCCCTTTTTGTTCTTTGCCTTGGGTTTCTCTGCCCTCCACTTTTCCTCATCTCCTTTCTGTCTTTTGCTTTTGCCTCCTTTTTGTTTCCCTCTGTCTCCCTGCATTGGTTCCCATCCCCCTGCCATATTAGTTTAACTCCTCCCCAACGTATCAGGTTCCTGGCCTTCTCAAAGGCTCTGTCTTGAGATTTGCCCCAAACCCAGTCGTTACCCTTTCTCAGCAACATGTGCAAGGGCTCTAGCAATGTCCTCAAGCTAGGTAGAAAGTTACTGAAATAGTTAAGAAGACCCAGGAATGAACACAGCTCTGTCACACTCTGAGTTCTGGATGCATTCTTGATGGTCTCTGTCTTTGGGTCCGTAGGCCTGATGTCGTCTGCTGCAATCTTTCTCCCCAGGAATTCGACTTCTGGTGCCATGAAAATGCACTTGGAGCAATTTAGCCTGAGTCCCACTCTGTCCAGATGGCGTAGAACCTCTTCCTGGTTGTGCAGGTGTTCTGTGGCATCGCAACCGGTGATCAGGATGTCATCTTGGAACAGTTCTCGGGACGGACTTCAGCAAACTCTCCATGTTTCTCTGAAATATGGCTTCCGCCAAGCAAATTCCGAAAGGGTATCTGTGGTATATAAACATTCCTTTGTGCGAGTTGATGAACATCAGTTTTTTTGAAGATTCGACCAGCTCCTGTGGCATGTAAGTAGAGGTCAGGTCCAATTTGGTGAACAACTTCTCCCCCCCCCCCCCCCGCTAGCATTGCAAACAGGTCATCAGCCTTGGATAACGGGTACTGATCCTGCATCGAGACTTGGTTGATCGTTACCTTGTAGTCGCCGCAGACCCTGACCGTGCCATCATTATTCAACACCGGAACAATTAGACTGGCCCATTCGCTGAACTCGACTGGTGATATGATTCCTTCCCGTTGAAGTCTGTCCAGTTTGATCTCGACCTTCTCCATCATCATGTACGGAACCGCCCGAGCCTTATGATGGATGGGTCTTGCATCCGGGCCGAGGTGGATCTGCACCTTTGCTCCTGTGAAGTTGCCGATGCCTGGTTCGAACAAAGGAAACTTGCTCAGCACTTGAGCACACGAAGCATCATCCACTGATGATAAGGCTTTAATATCGTTCCAGTTCCATTTAATTTTCTCAAGCCAGCTCCTGCCGAACAGCGTTAGCCCATTGCCTGGAACGATCCACAACAATAAATCATACGCACCCCCATCGTATGATACCTTTACTGCCACACTGCCAATGACTGGTATGAGCTCTTTGATGTAGGTATGCAGCTTCGCATTGATTGGGCTCAGTTTGGTTCTTTTTCCCTTAGTGTCCCACAGCTTTTCGAAAGCCCTCTGGCTCATTATTGACTGACTCACACCTGTGTCCAATTCCATGGATACTGGAACCCCATTTAATTTAACTTCCAGCATTATCGGAGGACTTTTGGTCAAAGAATGTACCTCATACACTTCTTCATCCTGTACCTCGGGTTGAGTTGCCTGTGCCGCTTGATCCACACTGGATCGATCATCCACAGCCATGTGGTGTGTCACAGCCGCTTGCTCGGTTGCGGACACATTCGCTGAAGGTGCCCAATTGTTGCACAGCCTTTGCACACATATTGCTTGAATCGGCATTGATGGGCCCAATGATAGTCCCCACAACGCCACCAAGGCGAGATTTGATTCACCCCCGATGGCGGACTTTGAGCAGTTACAGGTCGTATGTACACAGACGAGTAGGCCCTGCCATGTGGAGCTCTGCCTGCCGACGATGTTATTTTATGCACAGTGTTGCCGGTGAGTTTCGATGCTGGAAAGATATCTGTTTCGAGTTTTCATCCATGGACATGCATGCCTGGGCGATCATGATAGTCCTGCTCAGGTCTAGAGATTCAGCAGCCAGCAGCTTTCGAAGGATGACCTCGTGGCCAATGTCAAGCACAAAAAAGTCCCGCAGCATTTCCTCCAACGCAGCTCCGACGTTGCATGGCCCAGCTAGACGTCTCAGATCGGCGACAAATTCCGCCACTTCCTGGTCCTCAGAGCGATTGTGCGTATAGAAACGATACCTCGCCATGATGATGCTTTCCTTCGGTTTAAAGTGGTTCCGAATCAGCGTACACATCGTAAGTCTTATCCGTTGGTTGAGTCGGTGAGAGTAGATTCTTGATAAGGCCATAAACTTTTGACCCACAAACAGTGAGGAGAACCGCCCTGCGCTTAATTGCGTTATCGGTTCCTTCCAATCCATTGGCTATGAAGTATTGGTCGAGCTGATCAGTGAAATCCTCTCAGTCTTCCCCTTCCACGAACCTCTCCAAAATTCCAACAGATATGGTTGTGTGAAAGTTCATATTTTAACTCGTCAGCAATTGTTAAGTATCAAATAATTCCACGGTGAGCTAGTTCAGGCATGACCTTACTCCAGTTTATTTAGTCTCAAAGTGAGGATTCAACATGGCTGCCAACATTATATACATCATCATCATAGGCGGTCCCTTGAACGAGGATGACTTGCTTCCACATGAGTTGACAGATGTTTCAATGAAGGACCCGATGTTCCAGTCCTGAATTCCAATTGAGGGGTGGAAGATTTGTGCATGGATTTTTTTAATGTGTGGTGACCATTGCACATCAGCCACCTCACAGGCTTGACAGAGCTTGGCCTTTATCCAGTGGCAAGGGTTGAATCAGGATGACTGGAGACCTGCTCTCCTGCACGGACCTAGTGCGCACACATATCACAGTGTGGGTTGATTCCCCTATCTCCCATTTACTGGTGGCCCTCTCCAATCCCCCATTTATTGGTGCCCCTCCCCTATCCCCCATTAACTGGTGCCCCTCCCCTATCCCTCATTTACTGGTGCCCCACCCCTATCCCCCATAGACAGACGATGACAATGTTAACACAAAAATATCCCAAGGCGAGAAACAGGTAAACTGAACTATGGAACCAGAGTTTCAAGAGGTGACCATAAGCCTGGGGTTTCAGAGAATTTTTCCAAGTGGAGAGAAAAGTGGAAAGGGTTAAGGAGGTAACTCCAAAGCAGAAGGCCAAAGCAGATGAATTCACTACCATGAGTAGTGGGTGAAGGAACCAGGATGCACAAAAGACCAAAGTTAGGGGACTGAAAAGTGTGGGTGCCAATGTTGGGGTTGAAGAGGTTTCTTATATACACGGCTTGCACGTGTCTGCCAGTGACCATTAGGACTCCAACAGTTGCGCCCTCCGGTGGCAGGTAAAATCCAGTTAACATACATAACATCCTACTTTTTAATTTAGCCTTTAGCTGCTCATACTCCCTCAGCAGAACCTCTTTCTTTGTCCTACCTATGTCATTGGTACTTATGCGGACCACGACAACCGGATCTCTTCCCTCCCCTTCCAAGTTCCTGTCCAGCCCAGAGGAGATGTCCTTATCACTGGCACCGGGCAGGCAACACAGCCTTCTGGACTCATGCTCTCAGCTGCAGAAAACAGTATCTATCCCCCTAACTATATTGTCTCCTACCACTGCAATGTTTCCTTTTACTCTCCCAATTTGAATGGTCCCCTGTACCATGGTGCTGTGATCAGTTTGCTCATCCTCCCTGCAATCCCTGCTCTCGTCCACACAGGGAGTAAGAGCCTCGAACCTGTTGGACAAGAGCAAGGGCTGAGGCTCTTCCATCACTACATCCTGGGTCCCCATATCTGCCTCGCTCATAGTCACACCCTCCTGTCCCTGACCACAGACCAAATTTGAATTATTTAATTTAACGGGTGGTGACTGCCTCCTGGAACACTATGTCCAGGTAACTCTCCCCCTCCCTGATGTGTCACAGTGTCTGCAGCTCGGACACCAGCTCATCAACACGAAGCCGAAGTTCCTCGAGCTGCCAACATTTACTGCAGGTGTGGTCGCCGTGGATCACACTGGTGTCAACCAGCTCCCACATGCTGCAGCTGCAGCACATCGCCTGCCCTACCAACTCGAATGTATTTTATTTAATTAATACATTTTCAAGTTTGGAAATATCAATTATCTGTTTAATTTTTAAACCCGCCTCTTAATTTAAAGCAATGCCAAGTTTAGAAAAAAAGAGAGAAATACTGACCAACCAATCATTTATGTGCTTTCCTGTTCAAATCACACTTTAATTTCTTTTTACTTCTCCTCACAGGCCCATTGGTGGTGTTCCGGGCTAGCTGCTTTTAACTCCCGCTGGTTTTGCGCCAACTCTGATTTTGCTTTTAACTCCCGCTGGTCTCACGCTGCTTTTAACTCACAACTTAATTAGGTGAAATAAAACAAATTGTTAACCCCTTTAAATCTTCTCCTGGATTGTTCTGAATGAAAGCTTGGCTGCCCATATCTTGCCTGATCACCAAAGAAAAATTGATAAAATACAAAACATGAATGGGGGTGGGGGAAATCTTATCAAAACTGAAGCTAAAAGAAATGAAGCTAAAAGAAAAAAACATATGAATTATACAGAAAAGAAAACTGAAAGCTATATTGGCCCTGAATTTGCTGTTGTGATGATGGTGAAACAGTCAGCGTCACCGTCATTACTATGTCAAACTGACAGCAAATTCTGCCATCTGCACATGCGTAGTTAAAATCCGAAAGTTGCTGTCAGTGATAACCTGCTCCTCCACAGGGTGTGCTGTTGCAGTCTTCACAGATGGAATGAACACAGAATCAATGATTTGATGTGAACTGCATCTATTAACAAACTATTCTCACTGTAATATCCAATGAAAATGCCTTATTACATCCAAATTAAACCTGACTATCAGCAATAAAGTAAAGCAACATCCACCTCACGTTTTCCAGCAGTCCCACTCATGATGGTCCAGCACCTGTACCATAGCCGCGATGTGCAGCGCTGCAGCACTCGGAGCCCTTCTCCCTGCCACCCGACACACGGCCAGGTCAGACCTGCTTTTTGCGAGTGGTCCTTCAGGCGGGCAGCAGGTCGATCTGAGGCCAGTATCCCTTAACAAAATGGCCGATTTGCAGAATCCGGCATGGGTGGGCGGCATGACATCATGCTGGCGGATCCCTCCCCGACCAATCTCGCGGCGGGCGGATCCTGGACGGCAGATGGGCGGTTCCAGAAGAATCGCCCAGAAAACTTACATTTCCAGTGGATCCTCGGCGGCTGCGGGCGCAACCCGCACCAAATTCAGCCCCACCCCAATATATTCCACTAAAAGGAAAGAACAAACTAAACACTAATGAGACTCCATGGATGACTAAAGCCATAAGGGAACAATTGAGGGTAAGGGAAGAGGCATGCATTAAGTACATAGACTGCAAGGGAGTGCATGATAAGCGAGAATATGAAAAGATTAAGAGAGAAGTCAAAAAAACAGATAGGAAGGCAAAGAGGAACTATGAAATTAAATTATCAAGGAACATAAAGCAAAATAGTAAAATATTTTACAGGCACATCAATAAAAAAAGGAAGGTTGGGATGGGAATAGAACCATTAAGGGATAGACAGGATAATAGAGATATGGCAGAAATATTAAATAATTATTTTGCTTCAGTATTTGCCAGGGAGATAGAACAGGTGGACATGACATTAGATGATGAGATTAGTACTAGGATAAGTACATTTAAAATAATGTAGAAACATAGAAACATAGAAAATAGGTGCAGGAGTAGACCATTCAGCCCTTCGAGCCTGCACCGCCATTCAATGAGTTCATGGCTGAATATGCAGCTTCAGTACCCCATTCCTGCTTTCTCACCATATCCCTTGATTCCCCTAGTAATAAGGACTACATCTAACTCCTTTTAGAATATATTTAGTGAATTTGCCTCAACAACTTTCTGTGGTAGAGAATTCCACAGGTTCACCAATCTCTGGGTGAAGAAGTTTCTCCTCATCTCGGTCCTAAGTGGCTTACCCCTTGTCCTACGACTGTGACCCCTGGTTCTGGACTTCCCCAACATTGGGAACATTTTTCCTGCATCTAACCTGTCTAAACCTGTCATAATTTTAAACGTTTCTATGAGATCCCCTCTCATTCTTCTGAACTCCAGTGAATACAAGCCCAGTTGATCCAGTCTTTCTTGATAGGTCAGTCCCGCCATCCCGGGAATCAGTCTGGCGAACCTTCGCTGCACTCCCTCAATAGCAAGAATACCCTTCCTCAAGTTAGGAGACCAAAACTGTACACAATACTCCAGGTGTAGCCTCACCAAGGCCCTGTACAACTGTAGTAGCACCTTCCTGCCCCTGTACTCAAATCCCCTCACTATGAAGGCCAACATGCCATTTGCTTTCTTAACCGCCTGCTGTACCTTCATGCCAACCTTCAATGACTGATGTACCATGACACCCAGGTCTCGTTGCACCTCCCCTTTTCCTAATCTGTCACCATTCAGATAATAGTCTGTCTCTCTGTTTTTACCACCAAAGTGGATAACCTCACATTTATCCACATTATACTTCATCTGTCATGCATTTGCCCACTCACCTAACCTATCCAAGTCACTCTGCAACCTCATAGCATCCTCCTCGCAGCTCACACTGCCACCCAACTTAGTGTCATCCGCAAATTTGGAGATACTACATTTAATCCCCTCGTCTAAATCATTAATGTACAATGTAAACAGCTGGGGCCCCTGCACAGAACCTTGCGGTACCCCACTAGTTACTGCCTGCCATTCTGAAAAGTACCCATTTACTCCTACTCTTTGCTTCCTGTCTGACAACCAGTTCTCAATCCACGTCAGCACACTACCCCCAATCCCATGTGCTTTAACTTTGCACATTAATCTCTTGTGTGGGACCTTGTCGAAAGCCTTCTGAAAGTCCAAATACACCACATCAACTGGTTCTCCCTTGTCCACTCTATTAGAAACATCCTCAAAAAATTCCAGAAGATTTGTCAAGCATGATTTCCCTTTCACAAATCCATGCTGACTTGGACCTATCATATCACCTCTTTCCAAATGCGCTGCTATGAAATCCTTAATAATTGATTCCATCATTTTGCTCACTCCTGATGTCAGGCTGACCGGTCTATAATTCCCTGTTTTCTCTCTCCCTCCTTTTTTTTAATATTAAATAAACTAATCACATTCAAAGAAGATAAAACGCCTGGTCCGGATGGATTGCATCCACGCATTTTAAAAGAATCTAGGGAAGGGATAGCAGAGGCATTGCTACATATATTTAATAATTTGTTAAGAAAAAGATGTAGTGCCACCTAATATCTATATTTAAGAAATGGGATAGAACATGTTCAGGAAATTATAGACCAGTCAGCTTAACATCGATGATAGGAAAAATAATGGAATCCCTACTAAAGGAGAAAATGGAAGAATATCTAGAAACCAAAAGTATAATAATGAATAGTCAGCATGGATTTCAAAAAGGAAAGTCTTGCTTGACCAACATTGAATTTTTTGAAGAAGTACCAGAGAGAGTAGATAATGGTATGATCTTATTGAATGGCGGTGCAGGCTCGAAGGGCCAAATGGCCTACTCCTGCACCTATTTTCTATGTTTCTATGTTTCTATGTAATGCAGTAGATGTAATTTATCTAGATTTTCAAAAGGCCTTTGATAATAGACTGATGAACAAGGTCAGAGAATGTGGGGTCAGGGCACAAATAGCAGAACGGATAGTTAGCTGGCTTCAAGACAGAAAGCAGAGAGTGGGGTAAAAGGTAGCTATTCACAGTGGCAGAAGGTGGGTAGTGGTGTTCCACAAGGATCAGTGCTGAGACCACTGTTGTTCACAATTTATATTAACAATTTAGACTTTGGAATCAAAAACACAATTTCTAAATTTGCGGATGACACCAAATTAGGGTGACAGTCAATACCGAGGAGGACTGCAACAAAATACAGGAGGACATTAATAAACTTGCAGAATGGGCATATAATTGGCAAATTAAGTTCAACACAGATAAATGTGAGGTATTACATGTTGGTAGGAAGAACTTGGAGGGTAAGAATATAGGTGGCGTAGAAGAACAAAGGGATCTCGGAGTACAAATACACAAATCACTAAAGGTCGTGACACAGGTTAGCAAGGTCATAGAAAAAGCAAACCAAGCACGAGGGTTTATTTCTAGAGGTATAGAATTGAAAAGTAGGGAAGTTATGCCAAACCTGTATCGAACTTTGGTTAGACCACACTTAGAGTACTGTGTACTGTTCTGGTCACCATATTATAAAAACGATATAGAGGGTGCAGAGAAGATTTACAAGGATACCAGAAATGCGAGGATACATATCAAAAAAGGATGAACAGGCTGGGTCTCTTTTCACTTGAAAAATTGCTGAGGGGTGACATAACAGAGGTCCTTAAAATTATGAAAGGTTTAGATAGAGTGGATACAGAGAGAATGGGCTCAATTTTGGGCAGAATTCCGTGCTGGTTTTTTGGGCAATGATGCTTTTTTTTGGAGCAGACTAAAATCTGCACGTTTGGCCAAAGTTTCTGCACCGTTTTAAAGTAGATATGTCCAATTAGTTTAGTTCCCGATTTTTTTACGTCACTGGGAGAAGAACCTGTTGGGTGTGCCACTTCTGGCCATTTAAGCGAGTTTGGCCAAGTACGATTTTTTTCTGAAACAGCGCACTGCACCCTTGTGGAAAACCTTCCTTACACTTAAGGAAATCAGCACAGAGAAGAAAAAATCGGCAGAGAGAAGCTATTGTTTTAGCCAAGCTGAAGACACAGCACCGGGGCTGGGTGGGGGGGCCTTTTAGCCCGGGATTGCAGTGGCACCGGCTGGAGCAGAGGGCCTTTCGGCCCGGGATGGGAGCGGCACCAGGGGCGTGGGCGGGGCCATTCAGCCCGATATGGGAGCAGCACCGGGGGCGAGGGGGCCATTTGGCCCGGGATAACAGCGGCACCAGGGCCGGCGGGCGCTCCGTGCCTCAAGCCCGGTGATCATCGGAGAGGGGAGAATTGCAGTTTGTTCCAGAGGTAACAATACATATTGAATATTTTCCCCGAGTCTTCATGTTATGCCATGTATTTTGTGCTGTGTGTATGCCCGAAATCTCTGCCTTGAGCATCACGTCACCATAGAAACCGAGCCTACTGATGCGCATGCGCAGACCAGGGTGTGGTCCATGGAATAGGGCATCAACCTTTTGTAGGGAGAGGGAAAAAGTATGAGTGCTTTGTGAGAGTAGTTTCATTTCATTTGCAACTAAGAAAAACCAATTGGGGTGATCCTAGCAATGCCTCGTGTAGTAAGAACATTTTGCTTCATGGCTATGCAAAGGAAAAGATTAATAAGACAACAATATCTCAGGAACCAGAGAGCTTGAAGAATGATGACGAGGAGGCCTTACCCGGATCGGATGTTCAGGGAGAAGCACTCATACCTGCACCTGAGTGAGGCAGACTGCACTCACAGACTACGCTTTGAAACTAGCACAAAATTAAAAAACTGATAGCAAGAGTTTCTACAGGTATATAACAGGGAAAAGAGTTGCTAAAATAAATGTTGGTCCCTTAGAGGATGAGACCGGGTAATTAGTGATGGGGAAAATGGAGCTGGTAGAAACTCTGAACAAATATTTTGTATCAGTCTTTACATAGAAACATAGAAACATAGAAAATAGGTGCAGGAGTAGACCATTCGGCCCTGCTAGCCTGCACCGTCATTCAATGAGTTCATGGCTGAACATGCAACTTCAGTACCCCATTCCTGCTTTCTCGCCATACCCCTTGATCCCCCTAATAGTAAGGACTTCATCTAACTCCTTTTTGAATATATTTAGTGAATTGGCCTCAACAACTTTCTGTGGTAGGGAATTCCACAGGTTCACCATTCTCTGGGTGAAGAAGTTCCTCCTCATCTCGGTCCTAAATGGCTTACCCCTTATCCTTAGACTGTGTCCCCTGGTTCTGGACTTCCCCAACATTGAAAACATTCTTCCTGCATCTAACCTGTCTAACCCCGTCAGAATTTTAAACGTTTCTATGAGGTCCCCTCTCATTCTTCTGAACTCCAGTGAATACAAGCCCAGTTGATCCAGTCTTTCTTGATAGGTCAGTCCCGCCATCCCGGGAATCAGTCTGGTGAACCTTCGCTGCACTCCCTCAATAGCAAGAATGTCCTTCCTCAGGTTAGGAGAGCAAAACTGTACACAATACTCCAGGTGTGGCCTCAGCAATGCCCTGTACAACTGTAGCAACACCTACCTGCCCCTGTACTCAAATCCCCTCGCTATGAAGGCCAACATGCCATTTGCTTTCTTAACTGCCTGCTGCACCTGCATGCCAACCTTCAATGACTGATGTACCATGACACCCAGGTCTCTTTGCACCTCCCCTTTTCCTAATCTGTCACCATTCAGATAATAGTCTGTCTCTCTGTTTTTACCACCAAAGTGGATAATCTCACATTTATCCACATTATACTTCATCTGCCATGCATTTGCCCACTCACCTAACCTATCCAAGTCGCTCTGCAGCCTCATAGCATCCTCCTCGCAACTCACACTGCCACCCAACTTAGTGTCATCCGCAAATTTGGAGATACTACATTTAATCCCCTCGTCTAAATCATTAATGTGCAGTGTAAACAGCTGGGGCCCCAGCACAGAACCTTGCGGTACCCCACTAGTCACTGCCTGCCATTCTGAAAAGTACCCATTTACTCCTACTCTTTGCTTCCTGTCTGACAACCAGTTCTCAATCCATGTCAGCACACTACCCCCAATCCCATGTGCTTTAACTTTGCACATTAATCTCTTTTGTGGGACCTTGTCGAATGCCTTCTGAAAGTCCAAATATACCACATCAACTGGTTCTCCCTTGTCCACTCTACTGGAAACATCCTCAAAAAATTCCAGAAGATTTGTCAAGCATGATTTCCCTTTCACAAATCCATGCTGACTTGGACCTATCATGTCACCTCTTTCCAAATGCGCTGCTATGACATCCTTAATAATTGATTCCATCATTTTACCCACTACCGATGTCAGGCTGACCGGTCTATAATTCCCTGTTATCTCTCTCCCTCCTTTTTTAAAAAGTGGGGTCACATTGGCTACCCTCCACTCCATAGGAACTGATCCAGAGTCAATGAAATGTTGGAAAATGATTGTCAATGCATCCACTATTTCCAAGGCCATCTCCTTAAGTACTCTGGGATGCAGTCCATCAGGCCCTGGGGATTTATCGGCCTTCAATCCCATCAATTTCCCCAACACAATTTCCTGACGAATAAGGATTTCCCTCAGTTCCTCCTCCTTACTAGACCCTCCGACCCCTTTTATATCCAGAAGGTTGGTTTGTGTCCTCCTTAGTGAATACCGAACCAAAGTACTTGTTCAATTGGTCCGCCATTTCTTTGTTTCCCGTTATGACTTCCCCTGATTCTGACTGCAGGGGACCTACGTTTGTCTTTACTAACCTTTTTCTCTTTACATATCTATAGAAACTTTTGCAATCCGTCTTAATGTTCCCTGCAAGCTTCTTCTCGTACTCCATTTTCCCTGCCCTAATCAAACCCTTTGTCCTCCTCTGCTGAGTTCTAAATTTCTCCCAGTCCCCGGGTTTGCTGCTATTTCTGGCCAATTTGTATGCCACTTCCTTGGCTTTAATACTATCCCTGATTTCCCTTGATAGCCATGGTTGAGCCACCTTCCCTTTTTTATTTTTACGCCAGACAGGAATGTACAATTGTTGTAGTTCATCCAATCCGGTCTCTAAATGTCTGCCATTGCCCATCCACAGTCAACCCCTTAAGTATCATTCGCCAATCTATCCTAGCCAATTCACGCCTCATACCTTCAAAGTTAGCCTTCTTTAAGTTCTGGACCATGGTCTCTGAATTAACTGTTTCATTCTCCATCCTAATGCAGAATTCCACCATATTATGGTCACTCTTCCCCAAGGGGCCTCGCACAACAAGATTGCTAATTAATCCTCTCTCATTACACAACACCCAGTCTAAGATGGCCTCCCCCCTAGTTGGTTCCTCGACATATTGGTCTAAAAAACCATCCCTTATGCACTCCAGGAAATCCTCCTCCACCGTATTGCTTCCAGTTTGGTTAGTCCAATCTATGTGCATATTAAAGTCACCATTATAACTGCTGCACCTTTATTGCATGCACCCCTAATTTCCTGTTTGATGCCCTCCCCAATATCACTACTACTGTTTGGAGGTCTGTACACAACTCCCACTAACGTTTTTTGCCCTTTGGTGTTCTGCAGCTCTACCCATATAGATTCCACATCATCCAAGCTAATGTCCTTCCTAACTGTTGCCTTAATCTCCTCTTTAACCAGCAATGCTACCCCACCTCCTTTTCCTTTTATTCTATCCTTCCTGAATGTTGAATACCCCTGGATGTCGAGTTCCCAGCCCTCATCATCCTGGAGCCACGTCTCCGTAATCCCAATCACATCATATTTGTTAACATCTATTTGCACAGTTAATTCATACACCTTATTGCGGATACTCCTTGCATTAAGACACAAAGACTTCAGGCTTGTTTTTTTAACACCCTTTGTCCTTTTAGAATTTTGCTGTACAGTGGCCCTTTTTGTTCTTTGCCTTGGGTTTCTCTGCCCTCATCTCCTTTCTGTCTTTTGCTTTTGCCTCCTTTTTGTTTCCCTCTGTCTCCCTGCATTGGTTCCCATCCCCCTGCCATATTAGTTTAACTCCTCCCCAACATATCAGGTTCCTGGCCTTCTCAAAGGCTCTGTCTTGAGATTTGCCCCAAACCCAGTCGTTACCTTTCTCAGCAACATGTGCAAGGGCTCTAGCAATGTCCTCAAACTAGGTAGAAAGTTACTGAAATAGTTAAGAAGACCCAGGAATGAACACAGCTCTGTCACACTCTGAGTTCTGGATGCATTCTTGATGGTCTCTGTCTTTGGGTCCATAGGCCTGATGTCGTCTGCTGCAATCTTTCTCCCCAGGAATTCGACTTCTGGTGGCATGAAAATGCACTTGGAGCAATTTAGCCTGAGTCCCACTCTGTCCAGATGGCGTAGAACCTCTTCCTGGTTGTGCAGGTGTTCTGTGGCATCGCAACCGGTGATCAGGATGTCATCTTGGAACAGTTCTCGGGACGGACTTCAGCAAACTCTCCATGTATCTCTGAAATATGGCTTCCGCCAAGCAAATTCCGAAACGGTATCTGTGGTATATAAACATTCCTTTGTGCGAGTTGATGAACATCAGTTTTTTTGAAGATTCGACCAGCTCCTGTGGCATGTAAGTAGAGGTCAGGTCCAATTTGGTGAACAACTTCTCCCCCCCCCCCCCCCCCCCCCCGCTAGCATTGCAAACAGGTCATCAGCCTTGGATAACGGATACTGATCCTGCATCAAGACTTGGTTGATCGTTACCTTGTAGTCGCCGCAGACCCTGACCGTGCCATCATTATTCAACACCGGAACAATTAGACTGGCCCATTCACTGAACTCGACTGGTGATATGATTCCTTCCCGTTGAAGTCTGTCCAGTTTGATCTCGACCTTCTCCATCATCATGTACGGAACCGCCCGAGGCTTATGATGGATGGGTCTTGCATCCGGGCCGAGGTGGATCTGCACCTTTGCTCCTGTGAAGTTGCCGATGCCTGGTTCGAACAAAGGAAACTTGCTCAGCACTTGAGCACACGAAGCATCATCCACTGATGATAAGGCTTTAATATCGTTCCAGTTCCATTTAATTTTCTCAAGCCAGCTCCTGCCGAACAGCGTTAGCCCATTGCCTGGAACGATCCACAACAATAAATCATACGCACCTCCATCGTATGATACCTTTACTGCCACACTGGTATGAGCTCTTTGATGTAGGTATGCAGCTTCGCATTGATTGGGCTCAGTTTGGTTCTTTTTCCCTTAGTGTCCCACAGCTTTTCGAAAGCCCTCTGGCTCATTATTGACTGACTCACACCTGTGTCCAATTCCATGGATACTGGAACCCCATTTAATTTAACTTCCAGCATTATCGGAGGACTTTGGTCAAAGAATGTACCTCATACACTTCTTCATCCTGTACCTCGGGTTGAGTTGCCTGTGCCGCTTGATCCACACTGGATCGATCATCCACAGCCATGTGGTGTGTCACAGCCGCTTGCTTGGTTGCGGACACATTCGCTGAAGGTGCCCAATTGTTGCACAGCCTTTGCACACATATTGCTTGAATCGGCATTGATGGGCCCAATGATAGTCCCCACAACGCCACCAAGGCGAGATTTGATTCACCCCCGATGGCGGACTTTGAGCAGTTACAGGTCGTATGTACACAGACGAGTAGGCCCTGCCATGTGGAGCTCTGCCTGCCGACGATATTATTTTATGCACAGTGTTGCCGGTGAGTTTCGATGCTGGAAAGATATCTGTTTCGAGTTTTCATCCATGGACATGCATGCCTGGGCGATCATGATGGTCCTGCTCAGGTCTAGAGATTCAGCAGCCAGCAGCTTTCAAAGGATGACCTCGTGGCCAATGTCAAGCACAAAAAAGTCCCGCAGCATTTCCTCCAACGCAGCTCCGAAGTTGCATGGCCCAGCTAGACGTCTCAGATCGGCGACAAATTCCGCCACTTCCTGGCCCTCAGAGCGATTGTGCGTATAGAAACGATACCTCGCCATGATGATGCTTTCCTTCGGCTTAAAGTGGTTCCGAATCAGCGTACACATCGTAAGTCTTATCCGTTGGTTGAGTCGGTGAGAGTAGATTCTTGATAAGGCCATAAACTTTTGACCCACAAACAGTGAGGAGAACCGCCCTGCGCTTAATTGCGTTATCGGTTCCTTCCAATCCATTGGCTATGAAGTATTGGTCGAGCTGATCAGTGAAATCCTCTCAGTCTTCCCCTTCCACGAATCTCTCCAAAATTCCAACAGATATGGTTGTGTGAAAGTTCATATTTTAACTCGTCAGCAATTGTTAAGTATCAAATAATTCCACGGTGAGCTAGTTCAGGCATGACCTTACTCCAGCTTATTTAGTCTCAAAGTGAGGATTCAACATGGCTGCCAACATTATATACATCATCATCATAGGCGGTCCCTTGAACGAGGATGACTTGCTTCCACATGAGTTGACAGATGTTTCAATGAAGGACCCGATGTTCCAGTCCTGAATTCCAATTGAGGGGGTGGAAGATGCCTGTGCATGGATTTTTTTAACGTGTGGTGACCATTGCACATCAGCCACCTCACAGGCTTGACAGAGCTTGGCCTTTATCCAGTGGCAAGGGTTGAATCAGGATGACTGGAGACCTGCTCTCCTGCACGGACCTAGTGCGCACACATATCACAGTGTGGGTTGATTCCCCTATCCCCCATTTACTGGTGGCCCTCTCCAATCCCCCATTTATTGGTGCCCCTCCCCTATCCCCCATTTACTGGTGCCCCTCCCCTATCCCTCATTTACTGGTGCCCCACCCCTATCCCCCATAGACAGACGATGACAATGTTAACACAAAAAAATCCCAAGGCGAGAAACAGGTAAACTGAACTATGAAACCAGTTTCAAGAGGTGACCATAAGCCTGGGGTTTCAGAGAATTTTTCCAAGTGGAGAGAAAAGTGGAAAGGGTTAAGGAGGTAACTCCAAAGCAGAAGGCCAAAGCAGATGAATTCACTACCATGAGTAGTGGGTGAAGGAACCAGGATGCACAAAAGACCAAAGTTAGGGGACTGAAAAGTGTGGGTGCCAATGTTGGGGTTGAAGAGGTTTCTTATATACACGGCTTGCACGTGTCTGCCAGTGACCATTAGGACTCCAACAGTTGCGCCCTCCGGTGGCAGGTAAAATCCAGTTAACATACATAACATCCTACTTTTTAATTTAGCCTTTAGCTGCTCATACTCCCTCAGCAGAACCTCTTTCTTTGTCCTACCTATGTCATTGGTACTTATGCGGACCACGACAACCGGATCTCTTCCCTCCCCTTCCAAGTTCCTGTCCAGCCCAGAGGAGATGTCCTTATCACTGGCACCGGGCAGGCAACACAGCCTTCTGGACTCATGCTCTCAGCTGCAGAAAACAGTATCTATCCCCCTAACTATATTGTCTCCTACCACTGCAATGTTTCCTTTTACTCTCCCAATTTGAATGGTCCCCTGTACCATGGTGCTGTGATCAGTTTGCTCATCCTCCCTGCAATCCCTGCTCTCGTCCACACAGGGAGTAAGAGCCTCGAACCTGTTGGACAAGAGCAAGGGCTGAGGCTCTTCCATCACTACATCCTGGGTCCCCATATCTGCCTCGCTCATAGTCACACCCTCCTGTCCCTGACCACAGACCAAATTTGAATTATTTAATTTAACGGGTGGTGACTGCCTCCTGGAACACTATGTCCAGGTAACTCTCCCCCTCCCTGATGTGTCACAGTGTCTGCAGCTCGGACACCAGCTCATCAACACGAAGCCGAAGTTCCTCGAGCTGCCAACATTTACTGCAGGTGTGGTCGCCGTGGATCACACTGGTGTCAACCAGCTCCCACATGCTGCAGCTGCAGCACATCGCCTGCCCTACCAACTCGAATGTATTTTATTTAATTAATACATTTTCAAGTTTGGAAATATCAATTATCTGTTTAATTTTTAAACCCGCCTCTTAATTTAAAGCAATGCCAAGTTTAGAAAAAAAGAGAGAAATACTGACCAACCAATCATTTATGTGCTTTCCTGTTCAAATCACACTTTAATTTCTTTTTACTTCTCCTCACAGGCCCATTGGTGGTGTTCCGGGCTAGCTGCTTTTAACTCCCGCTGGTTTTGCGCCAACTCTGATTCTGCTTTTAACTCCCGCTGGTCTCACGCTGCTTTTAACTCACAACTTAATTAGGTGAAATAAAACAAATTGTTAACCCCTTTAAATCTTCTCCTGGATTGTTCTGAATGAAAGCTTGGCTGCCCATATCTTGCCTGATCACCAAAGAAAAATTGATAAAATACAAAACATGAATGGGGGTGGGGGAAATCTTATCAAAACTGAAGCTAAAAGAAATGAAGCTAAAAGAAAAAAACATATGAATTATACAGAAAAGAAAACTGAAAGCTATATTGGCCCTGAATTTGCTGTTGTGATGATGGTGAAACAGTCAGCGTCACCGTCATTACTATGTCAAACTGACAGCAAATTCTGCCATCTGCACATGCGTAGTTAAAATCCGAAAGTTGCTGTCAGTGATAACCTGCTCCTCCACAGGGTGTGCTGTTGCAGTCTTCACAGATGGAATGAACACAGAATCAATGATTTGATGTGAACTGCATCTATTAACAAACTATTCTCACTGTAATATCCAATGAAAATGCCTTATTACATCCAAATTAAACCTGACTATCAGCAATAAAGTAAAGCAACATCCACCTCACGTTTTCCAGCAGTCCCACTCATGATGGTCCAGCACCTGTACCATAGCCGCGATGTGCAGCGCTGCAGCACTCGGAGCCCTTCTCCCTGCCACCCGACACACAGCCAGGTCAGACCTGCTTTTTGCGAGTGGTCCTTCAGGCGGGCAGCAGGTCGATCTGAGGCCAGTATCCCTTAACAAAATGGCCGATTTGCAGAATCCGGCATGGGTGGGCGGCATGACATCATGCTGGCGGATCCCTCCCCGACCAATCTCGCGGCGGGCGGATCCTGGACGGCAGATGGGCGGTTCCAGAAGAATCGCCCAGAAAACTTACATTTCCAGTGGATCCTCGGCGGCTGCGGGCGCAACCCGCACCAAATTCAGCCCCACCCCAATATATTCCACTAAAAGGAAAGAACAAACTAAACACTAATGAGACTCCATGGATGACTAAAGCCATAAGGGAACAATTGAGGGTAAGGGAAGAGGCATGCATTAAGTACATAGACTGCAAGGGAGTGCATGATAAGCGAGAATATGAAAAGATTAAGAGAGAAGTCAAAAAAACAGATAGGAAGGCAAAGAGGAACTATGAAATTAAATTATCAAGGAACATAAAGCAAAATAGTAAAATATTTTACAGGCACATCAATAAAAAAGGAAGGTTGGGATGGGAATAGAGCCATTAAGGGATAGACAGGATAATACGACAGGTAACTATAGAGATATGGCAGAAATATTAAATAATTATTTTGCTTCAGTATTTGCCAGGGAGATAGAACAGGTGGACATGACATTAGATGATGAGATTAGTACTAGGATAAGTACATTTAAAATAATGTAGAAACATAGAAACATAGAAAATAGGTGCAGGAGTAGACCATTCAGCCCTTCGAGCCTGCACCGCCATTCAATGAGTTCATGGCTGAACATGCAGCTTCAGTACCCCATTCCTGCTTTCTCGCCATATCCCTTGATCCCCCTAGTAATAAGGACTACATCTAACTCCTTTTAGAATATATTTAGTGAATTTGCCTCAACAACTTTCTGTGGTAGAGAATTCCACAGGTTCATCAATCTCTGGGTGAAGAAGTTTCTCCTCATCTCGGTCCTACATGGCTTACCCCTTGTCCTACGACTGTGACCCCTGGTTCTGGACTTCCCCAACATTGGGAACATTTTTCCTGCATCTAACCTGTCTAAACCTGTCATAATTTTAAACGTTTCTATGAGATCCCCTCTCATTCTTCTGAACTCCAGTGAATACAAGCCTAGTTGATCCAGTCTTTCTTGATAGGTCAGTCCCGCCATCCCGGGAATCAGTCTGGCGAACCTTCACTGCACTCCCTCAATAGCAAGAATACCCTTCCTCAAGTTAGGAGACCAAAACTGTACACAATACTCCAGGTGTAGCCTCACCAAGGCCCTGTACAACTGTAGTAGCACCTTCCTGCCCCTGTACTCAAATCCCCTCACTATGAAGGCCAACATGCCATTTGCTTTCTTAACCGCCTGCTGTACCTTCATGCCAACCTTCAATGACTGATGTACCATGACACCCAGGTCTCGTTGCACCTCCCCTTTTCCTAATCTGTCACCATTCAGATAATAGTCTGTCTCTCTGTTTTTACCACCAAAGTGGATAACCTCACATTTATCCACATTATACTTCATCTGTCATGCATTTGCCCACTCACCTAACCTATCCAAGTCACTCTGCAGCTTCATAGCATCCTCCTTGCAGCTCACACTGCCACCCAACTTAGTGTCATCCGCAAATTTGGAGATACTACATTTAATCCCCTCGTCTAAATCATTAATGTACAATGTAAACAGCTGTGGCCCCTGCACAGAACCTTGCGGTACCCCACTAGTCACTGCCTGCCATTCTGAAAAGTACCCATTTACTCCTACTCTTTGCTTCCTGTCTGACAACCAGTTCTCAATCCACGTCAGCACACTACCCCCAATCCCATGTGCTTTAACTTTGCACATTAATCTCTTGTGTGGGACCTTGTCGAAAGCCTTCTGAAAGTCCAAATACACCACATCAACTGGTTCTCCCTTGTCCACTCTATTAGAAACATCCTCAAAAAATTCCAGAAGATTTGTCAAGCATGATTTCCCTTTCACAAATCCATGCTGACTTGGACCTATCATATCACCTCTTTCCAAATGCGCTGCTATGAAATCCTTAATAATTGATTCCATCATTTTGCTCACTCCTGATGTCAGGCTGACCGGTCTATAATTCCCTGTTTTCTCTCTCCCTCCTTTTTTTTAATATTAAATAACTAATCACATTCAAAGAAGATAAAACGCCTGGTCCGGATGGATTGCATCCACGCATTTTAAAAGAATCTAGGGAAGGGATAGCAGAGGCATTGCTACATATATTTAATAATTTGTTAAGAAAAAGATGTAGTGCCACCTAATATCTATATTTAAGAAATGGGATAGAACATGTTCAGGAAATTATAGACCAGTCAGCTTAACATCGATGATAGGAAAAATAATGGAATCCCTACTAAAGGAGAAAATGGAAGAATATCTAGAAACCAAAAGTATAATAATGAATAGTCAGCATGGATTTCAAAAAGGAAAGTCTTGCTTGACCAACATTGAATTTTTTGAAGAAATACCAGAGAGAGTAGATAATGGTATGATCTTATTGAATGGCGGTGCAGGCTCGAAGGGCCAAATGGCCTACTCCTGCACCTATTTTCTATGTTTCTATGTTTCTATGTAATGCAGTAGATGTAATTTATCTAGATTTTCAAAAGGCCTTTGATAATAGACTGATGAACAAGGTCAGAGAATGTGGGGTTAGGGCACAAATAGCAGAACGGATAGTTAGCTGGCTTCAAGACAGAAAGCAGAGAGTGGGGTAAAAGGTAGCTATTCACAGTGGCAGAAGGTGGGTAGTGGTGTTCCACAAGGATCAGTGCTGAGACCACTGTTGTTCACAATTTATATTAACAATTTAGACTTTGGAATCAAAAACACAATTTCTAAATTTGCGGATGACACCAAATTAGGGTGACAGTCAATACCGAGGAGGACTGCAACAAAATACAGGAGGACATTAATAAACTTGCAGAATGGGCATATAATTGGCAAATTAAGTTCAACACAGATAAATGTGAGGTATTACATGTTGGTAGGAAGAACTTGGAGGGTAAGAATATAGGTGGCGTAGAAGAACAAAGGGATCTCGGAGTACAAATACACAAATCACTAAAGGTCGTGACACAGGTTAGCAAGGTCATAGAAAAAGCAAACCAAGCACGAGGGTTTATTTCTAGAGGTATAGAATTGAAAAGTAGGGAAGTTATGCCAAACCTGTATCGAACTTTGGTTAGACCACACTTAGAGTACTGTGTACTGTTCTGGTCACCATATTATAAAAACGATATAGAGGGTGCAGAGAAGATTTACAAGGATACCAGAAATGCGAGGATACATATCAAAAAAGGATGAACAGGCTGGGTCTCTTTTCACTTGAAAAATTGCTGAGGGGTGACATAACAGAGGTCCTTAAAATTATGAAAGGTTTAGATAGAGTGGATACAGAGAGAATGGGCTCAATTTTGGGCAGAATTCCGTGCTGGTTTTTTGGGCAATGATGCTTTTTTTTGGAGCAGACTAAAATCTGCACGTTTGGCCAAAGTTTCTGCACCGTTTTAAAGTAGATATGTCCAATTAGTTTAGTTCCCGATTTTTTTACGTCACTGGGAGAAGAACCTGTTGGGTGTGCCACTTCTGGCCATTTAAGCGAGTTTGGCCAAGTACGATTTTTTTCTGAAACAGCGCACTGCACCCTTGTGGAAAACCTTCCTTACACTTAAGGAAATCAGCACAGAGAAGAAAAAATCGGCAGAGAGAAGCTATTGTTTTAGCCAAGCTGAAGACACAGCACCGGGGCTGGGTGGGGGGGCCTTTTAGCCCGGGATTGCAGTGGCACCGGCTGGAGCAGAGGGCCTTTCGGCCCGGGATGGGAGCGGCACCAGGGGCGTGGGCGGGGCCATTCAGCCCGATATGGGAGCAGCACCGGGGGCGAGGGGGCCATTTGGCCCGGGATAACAGCGGCACCAGGGCCGGCGGGCGCTCCGTGCCTCAAGCCCGGTGATCATCGGAGAGGGGAGAATTGCAGTTTGTTCCAGAGGTAACAATACATATTGAATATTTTCCCCGAGTCTTCATGTTATGCCATGTATTTTGTGCTGTGTGTATGCCCGAAATCTCTGCCTTGAGCATCACGTCACCATAGAAACCGAGCCTACTGATGCGCATGCGCAGACCAGGGTGTGGTCCATGGAATAGGGCATCAACCTTTTGTAGGGAGAGGCAAAAAGTGTGAGTGCTTTGTGAGAGTAGTTTCATTTCATTTGCAACTAAGAAAAACCAATTGGGGTGATCCTAGCAATGCCTCGTGTAGTAAGAACATTTTGCTTCATGGCTATGCAAAGGAAAAGATTAATAAGACAACAATATCTCAGGAACCAGAGAGCTTGAAGAATGATGACGAGGAGGCCTTACCCGGATCGGATGTTCAGGGAGAAGCACTCATACCTGCACCTGAGTGAGGCAGACTGCACTCACAGACTACGCTTTGAAAATAGCACAAAATTAAAAAACTGATAGCAAGAGTTTCTACAGGTATATAACAGGGAAAAGAGTTGCTAAAGTAAATGTTGGTCCCTTAGAGGATGAGACCGGGTAATTAGTGATGGGGAAAATGGAGCTGGTAGAAACTCTGAACAAATATTTTGTATCAGTCTTTACATAGAAACATAGAAACATAGAAAATAGGTGCAGGAGTAGGCCATTCGGCCCTTCTAGCCTGCACCGCCATTCAATGAGTTCATGACTGAACATGCAACTTCAGTACCCCATTCCTGCTTTCTCACCATACCCCTTGATCCCCCTAGTAGTAAGGACTTCATCTAACTCCTTTTTGAATATATTTAGTGAATTGGCCTCAACAACTTTCTGTGGTAGAGAATTCCACACGTTCACCACTCTCTGGGTGAAGAAATTCCTCCTCATCTCGGTCCTAAATGGCTTACCCCTTATCCTTAGACTGTGTCCCCTGGTTCTGGACTTCCCCAACATTGGGAACATTCTTCCTGCATCTAACCTGTCTAACCCCGTCAGAATTTTAAACGTTTCTATGAGGTCCCCTCTCATTCTTCTGAACTCCAGTGAATACAAGCCCAGTTGATCCAGTCTTTCTTGATAGGTCAGTCCCGCCATCCCGGGAATCAGTCTGGTGAACCTTCGCTGCACTCCCTCAATAGCAAGAATGTCCTTCCTCAAGTTAAGAGACCAAAACTGTACACAATACTCCAGGTGTGGCCTCACCAAGGTCCTGTACAACTGTAGCAACACCTCCCTGTGCCTGTACTCAAATCCCCTCACTATGAAGGCCAACATGCCATTTGCTTTCTTAACCGCCTGCTGTACCTGCATGCCAACCTTCAATGACTGATGTACCATGACACCCAGGTCTCTTTGCACCTGCCCTTTTCCTAATCTGTCACCATTCAGATAATAGTCTGTCTCTCTGTTTTTACCACCAAAGTGGATAACCTCACATTTATCCACATTATACTTCATCTGCCATGCATTTGCCCACTCACCTAACCTGTCCAAGTCACTCTGCAGCCTCATAGCAACCTCCTCGCAGCTCACACTGCCACTCAAAATGCACCAATACCTATTTTGGACTTCGGTTTGAGCTTGAAACTCACCACAAACTGCTCATTTTGCTGTTTTCAGAAAGCAAAGGTATAAACACCAATGCTTCGTCCCGCATCCAAAGATGGGCACTAACATTGTCCGCCTATGACTATGTTATCCGCCACAGTCCAGGCACGGAGAACTGTGCTGATGCCCTCAGTCGGCTACAATTGCCCACTGCCGGGGTGGAAATGGCACAGCCCGCAGACTTGCTTCTGGTCATGGATGCTTTTGAGAGCGAGGGGTCACCCATCACTGCTCGCCAGATCAGGACCTGGACCAACCAGGATCCTGTGCTATCACTTGTAAAAAGATGCGTCTTTGCTTCCTGTCTGCCAACCAGTTCTCAATCCACGTCAGCACACTACCCCCAATCCCATGTGCTTTAACTTTGCACATTAATCTCTTGTGTGGGACCTTGTCGAAAGCCTTCTGAAAGTCCAAATATACCACATCAACTGTCGAGAACACCAAAAACAACCCAACAGTGGATAGTCAAGGGGCTATAGACGGAGAGGAACTTAACACAATCACAATCACTAAGGAGGTGGTACTCAGTAAGATAATAGGAATAAAGGTGGATAAATCCCCTGAACCTGATGGCTTGCATCCTAGGGTCTTAAGAGAAGTAGCAGCACGGATAGTGCATGCATTGGTTGTAATTTACCAAAATTCCCTGGATTCTGGGGCGGTCCCAGCAGAATGGAAAACTGCAAATGTAATGCACCTATTTAAAAAAGGAGGCAGACAAAAATCAGGAAACTATAGACCATTTAGCCCAACATCTGTGGTTGGGAAAATGTTGGAATACATTATTAAAGAAGCAGTAGCAGGACATTTGGAAAAACATAATTCAGTCAGGCAGAGTCAGCATGGATTTATGAAATTGAAGTCATGTTTCACAAATTTGCTGGAATTCTTTGAGGATGTAACAAACAGGGTGGATAAAGGAAAACCAGTGGATAAGGTATATTTGGACTTCCAGAAGGCATTTGACAAGGTGCCACATAAAAGGTTACTGCACAAGATAAAAGTTCACGAGGTTGGGGGTAATATATTAGCATGGATAGAGGATTGGCTAACTAACAGAAAACAGAGAGTAGGGATAAATGGTTCATTCTCAGGTTAGCAATTTGTAAGTAGCGGGGTGCCACAGGGATCAGTGCTGGGACCCCAACTATTTACAATCTATATTAACGACTTGGATGAAGGGAGCGAGTGTAACATAGCCAAGTTTTCTGACGATACAAAAATGGGAGGTAAAGCAATGTGGGAGGTCACAAAAAAATCTGCAAAAGGACATAGAAAGGCTAAGTAAGTGGGCAAAAATTGGCAGATGGAGTATAATGTTGTAAAGTGTGGGGTTATGCACTTTGGCAGAAAAAAATCAAAGAGCAAGTTATTATTTAAATGGAGAAAAATTGCAAAGTGCTGCAATAAATCGGGACTTGGGGGTCCTGGTGCATGAAACACAAAAGGTTAGTATGCAGGTACAACAAATGATCAGGAAGGCCAAGGAATCTTAGCCTTCATTGCAAAGGGGATGGAGTATAAAAGCAGGGAAGTCTTGCTACAGTTATACAGGGTATTGGTGAGGCCACACCTGGAATTCTGCATATAGTTTTGCTTTCCATATTTACGAAAGGATATACTTGCTTTGGAGGCAGTTCAGAGAAGATTCACTAGGTTGATTCTGGAGATGAGGGAGTTGACTTATGAGGAAAGGTTGAGTAGGTTGGGCTTCTACTCATTGGAATTCAGAAGAAGGAGAGGTGATCTTATTGAAATGTATAAGATTATGAGGGGGCTTGACAAGGTGGATGCAGAGAGGATGTTTCCACTGATAGGGGAGACTAGAACTAGGGGGCATAATCTTAGAATAAGGGGCCGCCCATTTAAAACTGAGATGAGGAGGAATTTCTTCTCTCAGAGGGTTGTAAATCTGTGGAATTCACTGCCTCAGAGAGCTGTGGAAGCTGGGACACTGAATAAATTTAAGACAGAGATAGACAGTTTCTTAACCAATAAGGGAATAAGGGGTTATGGGGAGCGAGCAGGGAAGTGGACCTGAGTCCATGATCGGAACAGCCATGATCGTATTAAATGGCGGAGCAGGCTTGAGGGGCCGCATGGTCTATTCCTGCTCCTATTTCTTATGTTCTTATGTTCTAAGGAGGTGATCACCTAGATCTGCCAACTGATGAGAGCAGAAGTGCAGCCTAGAAGCGGGAGGAGGACTGCACTACCCATAGAAGTCAAGGTGAGTGCAGCACTTGCGTTCTATGCCTCTGGCTCATTCCACGCTTCAACTGGGGACATATACTACATCTCGCAGCATGCGATGCATAGCTGCATTCGACAGGTCACGACTGCACTGTATGCCCGCAGGGACAACTAAATCAATTTCCCCATGACCACCCAGGCAATGCGTGACAGTGCTGTGGGCTTCTCGAGGATTGCTGGTTTCCCCAAGGTGCAGGGTGCAATAGATTGTACTCACATTGCCTTGCGAGCACCTTTGAACAATTCAGAGATTTACAGGAACAGGAAAGGGTTCTACTTACTAAATGTGCAGCTGGTCTGTGACAACATGCAATGCATCATGGCAGTTGATGCCAGATACCCAGGGAGTATTCATGATGCGTTCATGTTACGCGACAGCGCTATATCTGCCATTTTTCAGCAGCAGCCAGAACGGCAGAGCCTGTGGAATTCACTGCCTCAGAGAGCTGTGGAAGCTGGGACACTGAATAAATTTAAGACAGAGATAGACAGTTTCTTAACCAATAAGGGAATAAGGGGTTATGGGGAGCGAGCAGGGAAGTGGACCTGAGTCCATGATCGGAACAGCCATGATCGTATTAAATGGCGGAGCAGGCTTGAGGGGCCGCATGGTCTATTCCTGCTCCTATTTCTTATGTTCTTATGTTCTAAGGAGGTGATCAAGGACAAGGGTTATAGGCTTGCCACCTGGCTCATGACTCCCCTACGTAATACCCGAACAGAAGCCGAGTGTCGGTACAGTATGTCCCACATAACCACATGCAGCATCATTGAAAGGACAATTGGAATACTAAATAAGCGTATCAGATGTCTAGACCATTCTGGAGGCTACCTGCAATACGCCCCTGAGATGGTCGGTCAGTTCACTGTTGTGTGCTGCATGCTGCATAACTTAGCCATCATGAGGCAACATGCACTGGAAGTTGAAGAGCAACCTCAGGCGAGAGGGGATGAGGAGGACGACAAGCAGGCTGACTATGAGGTGGAGCAGCAGCAGCAGGAGGAAGCCATGCCACCACCTCGACCCGCAGGACGATGGCGGAGGAGGGGAGCCCTCATGCACCTATAGCCATTGCAAGAGCCTTGCGTCAGCGGCTAATCTTTGAACGCTTTGCCTCATGAAGGCTGAGCGGCATGTTTGATCATTCACCATGTTGGTTGACTGTTTGTTGCATTAATTTAAAGAATAATGTTAATGATTCTGGTTTAATTGAAAAAAGAATTATGTTTATTAAACATTTGTACACTTGTACTTAACCTAACTTTAATTTAAATGTTTTTTTACAAACTTTAACCTTTTCCATTAAGATCACATACAGACTTGCTTTTCATGTTACATGATTTTAAAACTTTAAACTCTTCAATTAAGATCAGTTAAATAACAATAACATAAGAACAACAGTAACAACAGCGTCATCATCATCATCATAGGTGGTCCCTCGTATCGAGGATGACTTCCTTCCACGCTAAAAAGGGATGAGTTCACGGATCTTCCAATGAAGGATCTAATATTCCAGGTCCCGAACTGCATGTTGAAAGGTGGAAGATACCTGTGTGTGGATTGTTTTTATGTGTGGTGGCCGTTGCACACCAGCCATCACACGGGCTTGACAGAGCTAGGTCTTGGTCCAGTGGCAAGGATTAACCAAGACGACTGGAGGCCAGCTCTGCTGCATGGATCTAGTGCGCACACATATCGCAGTGTGGACAGGTCTGTGTTGTCCCTGGGTCCTCGCCTCTTCTGGGCTCCGAACTCAAGCCTCTCCTGAGCCCCGATCACGTCGCTCCACGATCTCTCGCCGCTCCTGCTGTATCTGCCCACGCTCCAATCACTGACCTGGATTATGGTGATGTCCAATCCAGTCGCCCTCTTCGCGGCCGTCGCTCTACTGCACCAGCACGTGCTGCTCCCTGGAGTGGTATGTCTCTGCACGGTGCTCCTTTGAAGGCCCCAACCTGCTGATGGTCCTTGCAGGTCGGATCAACGTGCTGAATGCCCGGTCGGGCCTCTGCACACACGTTAACACCAGTACTCCTCTCTCGCATTCAACTCCAAACACCCGAACTCATCTAAAAACATTTGTAGGTATTTACACCTGTACATTGCAGCAATGATCTACAATACAATGAATCCCCTGCCATGCCCACCAGTTGCAATGTGGTGGGCACCACATGTTCCTTCTCAATTTCTTTTTCTTAGGCAGTCCCTCGGAGTCGAGGATGATTATGCGGGAGTCCATGTGTACACAGGGAAAGTTTTCAGCGTGCCGGGCTCCGACCACTCGCTGCACCTCAGCAAAGCCAAGAGTGAGTAGTCAATGCCCGTGACCCTCCCTCCCTCCATCTCCATCTCACTCACTCACGCATTCTCTATCTCACTCACTCACTAACTCACTAATAACAACAGCAGCAAACAACTTTAGCTGTTGCCATCTCTCTTCCCCCTTATTCTAAGACCACCTGCCATTGCAGTTGCCCTTGCTGCCTCTACTCTTGGCTGGTGAGGCAGGCCTTCTCCCACTGCAACCAAGTTGCTTTTTTCGAGCATCTCGTGGACAGTGATGTTCTTGTGGGCTGGTGTGGGCCCTAAGAGATGGCACTGTGGAAGGCCCGGCTTGGGCCTCCTCAGCCTCTTCCTCGGATTGTGAATGCACCGGCACGCCACCTGAGGTTGGTCTGGAGATTGGAGTGGGAGTGTCACCAGGCGAATCCGTCATTCACCGCTGGCCTGGGCGTGTTCCCTTATTGCAGCAGCTAACTCCAACATTCCCTCCCTAATCTGTCCCGACAGTGTATCACCTACCTCCAACATTCCCTCCCTAATCTGTCCCGACAGTGTATCACCTACGTCCAACATTCCCTCCCTAATCTGCCCCGACAGTGTATCACCTATCTCCAACATTCCCTCCCTAATGTGTTGTGACAGTGTTTCCATTTCTTCCGAGAGTGTTGTTACTTCGGACGACAATCCCGCTATCTCATGACCCACCCTGCCCATGGTGTCCAGGAGTGATTGGATAAGTTCAATGCTCTCCCCACTCATTGCCATGAGCTGAACCATGTCTGTTGGATCCTGCATTTCAGGAGAGCGCTCTTGAGCACTCATTCCCCTCCTCACCCTGGGTGTTGCTCGCTGCAACCCACTGGGGCGCACAACCTCAGACTATGGGACACCATGAAATGTCCCCTCGGTCGTAGCAGTCCGGAAAGGGATTGGCACATCCACGTGCGGCACCACCTCCTGCAGATGTAGTGCCACAGTCTCAACATTGGGGCCTTGCCACTCCCCCTGGTCCTCCTGCTCATCCCCGTCCTGATCTTCCTGTGGAAGTTCTGCATGAACGACTTCATCCTGGTCAGGTTCCTCCGCGAATGTGGCAAGGGTTTGTGATTCCTCAGGGCTGGGCGCAACTTCTGCAAAATATAACAGAGCAGATGATCGGGTAGCAGCAGGGGAGGGGGAAGAGTGGCATGAGTGGGCTCAAATAGCGCAGGCTCATTTGAAGGACCACGATGAATGAGGACTTACCCTAATATGTCCTTACTACACAGTATAAATGCACACGAGGCCCATACTTGAGAGAAGGCCACTTTGTGACCAGTAACCTTTATTAGCCAGCACTGAAGTGAAGTAGGTGGGTGGAGCTTCCCCTTTTATACCTGAAAGTCCAGGTTAGGAGTGTCTCCCACAAGTTCACCACCTAGTGGTCAATGTTCTCACGGAGTACAACTTAGGTCAGTTTATACATAGGTTACAATGACAGTTGAATACATGACATCTCCTCTCCCCGCAAAGTCTTATTGGGATCACAGGTTAAGTCTCTGGTGGTTTACGCTCCCTTGTAGAGCGCCTGAGTTGGGGCACCGGTTGTTGGGCGCTGGCCTGAGTGTCTGCTGTTTGCAGTGCCTCAGGCCTGTCCGGACTGCCCACAGTGACTGGGCTCTCCTCCGCTTGGTTCCGGTGTTCGGTTGCCTGTGGAGGAGTGAACTCTACATCATGTTCTTCCTCTGCTTCTTCTATGGGGTTGCTGAACCTCCTTTTGTTTGATCCATGTGTTTGCGGCAGATGTGTCCATTGGTAAGTTTAACTACCAGAATCCTATTCACCTCTTTGGCAATCACAGTGCCTGTGAGCCAGTTAGGCCCTGCAGCGTAGTTGAGGACAAAGACAGGGTCATTAACATCAATACATCACGCCCTCGCATTCCCGTCATGGTAGTCACATTGTGACTGGCGCCTGCTCTCAACAATTTCTTTCATGGTGGGGTGTATAAGGGATAACCTGGTTTTGAGCGTCCTTTTCATTAGCAGCTCTGCGGGTGGGACCCCTGTGAGTGAGTGTGGTCGGGATCTATTGGCCAAGAGGAGGCGTGATAAGTGGCTTTGTAGGGAACCCTCTTGGATTCTGAGCATCCCCTGTTTGATTATCTGCACTGCTCGTTCCGCCTGGCCGTTTGAGGCCGGCTTGAACGATGCCGTTCTGATGTGGTTGATACCATTTCCTGCCATGAAGTCCTGGAATTCAATGCTTGTAAAGCACAGGCCATTGTCGCTGACAAAGACGTCCGGTAGACCATGGGCGGCGAACATTGCCCGTAGACTTTCTACCGTGGCAGAGGATGTGCTTGAATTGAGAATGTCACACTCGATCCATTTGGAGTAGGCGTCTACTACAACCAAAAACATTTTTCCCATGAAAGGACCAGCGTAGTCCACATGGATGCGTGACCATGGCTTGGCGGGCCAGGACCAGGGGCTAAGGGGGACTTCCCTGGGCGCATTGCCCAGTTGGGCACACGTGTTGCACCTGCGAACACAAAGTTCCAGGTCTGCATCTATCCCCAAACGTGTGACCTGGCAATTGCCTTCATCATGACAATGCCCGGGTGCTCATTGTGGAGTTCTCTGATGTTCATCTCTCTGCCCATCTGGGGCATGACTGCTCGGTTTCCCCATAGTAGGCAATCGGCCTAAATCGAGAGTTCATCCTTGCGCCTGTGAAATGGTTTGAATTCCTCAGGGCATGCCCCGTACATAGCTGCCCAGTCCCCATTCAGGACACATCTCTTGACTAAATACAGTAGCGGATCTCTATTTGTCCAGACTTTATTCAGACAGGCTGTCACAGGTGAGCCTTCGCTTTTAAAAGCTTCAACAGCCATGACCATCTCAGCAGCATGCTCGGTTGCCCCCTCGGTGGTGGCTAGTGGGAGCCTGCTGAGTGCATCAGTGCAGTTTTCAGTGCCCGGTCTGTGCCGAATTGTATATTCATAGGTGGCTAACGTGAGTGCCCACCTCTGCATGCGGGCTGATGCATTTGCATTTATGGTCTTGTTGTCAGCCAAAAGGGTCTCGAGCTCAAATTTCCTGCCAAACAGGTACTGGTGCATTTTTTTTAGAGCATATACACATGCAAGTGCTTCCTTTTCTACCATCCCGTAGTCCCATTCTGCCTGGGACAGACTTCTGGAGGCATAAGCTACCGGCTGTAACTGACCCTTGGCATTAACATGCTGCAACACACACCCGACCCCATAGGACGACTCGTCGTGCGTTAAAACAAGTTTCTTACATGGGTCATATAGCGTGAACAGATTGTTGGAGCATAACAAATTTCGTGCTCTATCAAAAGCCCTTTCCTGGCTGTCCCCCCAGACCCATTCGCGACCTTTGCATAGGAACACGTGTAGCGGCTCTAACAGTGTGCTCAATTTGGGAAGGAAGTTACCAAAATAGTTCAGGAGCCCCAGGAACGAACGCAGCTCCGTCGTGTTACGGGGTCTGGGTACTCTCTGGATCGCTTCCGTTTTGGACGCAATAGGTCTGATCCCGTCTGCTGCTACCCTCATCCCCAGGAATTCTACCTCTGGAGCTAGGAAGACGCACTTCGCCCTTTTCAGTCGCAGACCTGCCCGGTCCAGTCTGCGTAGCACATCCTCCAGGTTGTGGAGGTGTTCTTCAGTATCACAACCCGTGATGAGGATGTCGTCTTGAAAAACCACTGTCCTTGGAATCGACTTGAAGAGGCTTTCCATATTTCGTTGAAAGATCGCGGCGGCCAAGCGAATCCCAAGCGGACATCTGTTGTACTCAAACAACCCTTTGTGTGTTGTGATGGTGGTCAGCTTCTTCGACTCATTGGCCAACTCCTGGGTCATATAAGCTGAGGTCAGGTCCAATTTTGAAAAAGGTTTGCCACCTGATAGCGTCGCAAAGAGGTCCTCCGCTCTCGGTAGCGGGTACTGGTCTTGGAGTGAATCCGATTGATGGTGGCCTTGTAATCACCACATATCCTGACCAACCCATCCGCCTTGAGCACCGGCACAATCGGGCTCGCCCAGTCACTGAATTCAACTGGCGAAATGATGCTTTCCCTCAGCAGGTAGTCCAATTCGCCTTCTATCTTTTCCCGCATCACGTATGGCACCACTCTGGCCTTGTGGTGTACTGGCCTGGCATCTGGGTTTATGTGAATCACTACCTTGGTCCCCATGAAAGTGCCAATGCCGGGTTGAAATAGTGAGTCAAATTTGTTCAGGACCTGTGAGCATGATATTCGCTCCACAGAAGAAATTGCGTTGACATCGCCCCATTTCCAGTTCATGACAGCAAGCCAACTCCTCCCCAGCAGTGCGGGACCATCCTCCGGGACAATCCACAGTGGCAACCTGTTCTCCAAATCTTTGTGGGTCACGACTACCGTGACGCTGCCTAGCACCGGAATGATCTCCTTTGTATATGTCCGTAGCTGTGCGTCAATTGGCAATAATTTTGGCCTCCTGGCCTTGGATGCTCACAACTTGTCGAACTGTTTGATACTCATCAGGGACTGGCTGGCCCCTGTGTCTAGCTCCATTGATACTGGGATGCCATTGAGGGGCACTTTCATCATTATCAGTGGCGTCCTGGTGTATGAACTGTATATGTGCTCCACATGAACTTGCTGAACTTCATCTTCCAGCGATTTCCCCCAGTGTCCACTTGGCCTCATAGGGCTTACATCGTCCCCGTCCTCCTCGTACATCAACCTGGCTGCAGTTTCTGACTGTCTCTGTAAGTGTCAGTCAGATCGTCTCTGACTGTCTCTGTAAGTGTCCTTAAGCGCACCATTGACAGGTGTGGATGGCCCCATTACTGGCCGCATTGTCCCTTGCGATGGCATGAATTGCCGTTCAGCTAGCCATTGTCTCTGTTGAATTCCCCCTTTGGGTTCGACTACATGCTCGGGCATGTCCGATTGCCCCTGTCTGCCTGGAGAACTGTGTGCCGCGTTAACAATATTGACTCCCTGTCCATTTGCTGCATTTAAACCAAGATTTTTGTCAAACATCATTCTGGTCTCTTCCTCCCGAGATAAATGTCTGGGTCATCAAAGCCGCCGTTTCCAGGGTCAAGTCTTTGGTCTCAATCAGTTTCCTGAAAACCCCAGTGTGCCCTATGCCCTCAATAAAAAAATCTCCGCTCTGCATGCATCTGGGAACTTACATAGGCTCGCCAGTCGCCGGAGGTCTGCCATGAATCTGGAACGTTTTGCCCTTCTCGCCGCCGGTGCATGTAAAACCGGTGTCTCACCACGTGCATGCTGCTCGCTGGTTTGAAGTGTTCCCCGATCAACTTACTGAGCTCTTCAAAAGTCTTGTCTGCCGGCTTCTCTGGTGCTAGAAGGTCCTTCATCAGGGAGTACGTCCTGGATCTACAAACCGTCAGGAGATGAGCCCTGCGTTTATCGGCCGAATCCTGTCCCAACCATTCCTTAGTGACAAAACTTTGCTGTAGTCTCTCAATAAAACCATCCCAATTATCACAAACACAGTACCTCTCTTCTGTGCTGCTAGTGGCCATGCTCGCGTGGTTTAAATCCCAGTTTCTCGTCGCCAATAATATGTCCTTACTATACAGTACAAATGCACACGAGGCCCATACTAGAGAGAAGGCCACTGTGACCAGTAACCTTTATTAGCCAGCACTGAAGTGATGAAGGTGGGTGGAGCTTCCCCTTTTATACCTGAAAGTCCAGGTTAGGAGTGTCTCCCACAAGTTCATCACCTAGTGGTCAGTGTTCTCACAGTATACAACTTAGGTTAGTTTATACATGGGTTACAATGACAGTTGAATACATGACATACCCTGTAAACTGGGCCCAGCTTATGCAGCAGTTGTTGACCTTCTAGAGCCAGCACCAATCATACCAGCGATCCTCGCTTGCAGGGGTGTCAGTAGGTGCACATTTGCCCAGTCTCCTTCAGTTTTTGTTCGCTCTCTATTTATGTCGCCTCCTTCCTCTGCAAAGATGAAAATAGAACTTTTTAAGAGAGGGGGTCTGCTGTGGTGGCACACACAGATGGTCACATTTACAATTGTAATTCCATTGCATAAATGAAAATATTACTTGCAGAAACTATTTGCCCAAGGTCCTGCCACTTCTTTTTGCACTGCTTGCCGGTCCTCGGGGTGGTCACTGTTGCAGGGAAATCATCTCCAACTTTGTCCCAACGTTTGTTCATTTCTCGGGGCTTTACTTTAACTGGACCTTTGTTCTGAAGCTTGTGCCATCTACTCTCAATGATAAAAACCAGGGCCTCAGTTTCATCTGCTTGAAAATTCCTGATCTTTACCCCATATTGCAGCAGCTCCAATTTTTATATTCACAAGCAGCTTGGAAAGTGCGCAGCACAACACAACCCATCATGTGCAAAATGGGAATTTATTTTTTGGTGGGTGCCTCTCGGCCCGGGATAGCAGCGGCAGCAGTTGGACTGAAGGGCCTTTCGACCCGGGATAGGAGCATCATCATTTTCCATTTCCAGCCCGGCCTCAGCCCTTCGTCAGCAGTTTCCAGCCTCAGCCCTTCAGAGCGTCCCTTGTTACCCTGGCAACATGAGTTTTTGGCGCCGACCTTAAGCTCCACCCACAGAGCTTAAGGCCAATGTGCACCACTCCAAATTCAAAGTTAAAACCAGGAAAATTCTGAAAATTTTTTTCTGGCGCAGTCGGGCAACAAAAAAAAATCAGACTAACCTCTTCAAATTATGCCAAAAATTGCCGATGTGGAAAATTGAGCCCAATGTTTACACTTGTGCGAAAGAGCATAACTAGAGGCCATCAATATAGGATAGTCACCAAGCAATCCAATCGGGAATTCAGCAGAAAATTCTTTAGCCAAAGAGTGGTGAGAATGTGGAATTCGCTACCACAGGGAGTAGTTGAAGCGAATAGTTTAAGGGGAGGCTGGACAAGCATATGAGGGAGAAGGAAATAGAGAGTTTGCTAAAATTCTTTGAGGAAGAAACGAACAGGGTAGATAAAGTGGAACCAGTGGATGTGGTGTATTTGGATTTCTAGAAGGCATTTGACAAGGTGCCACATAAAAGGTTACTGCACCAAGATAAAAGTTCACAGGGTTGGGGTACTAAATTAGCATGGATAGAGGATTGGCTAACTAACAGAAAACAGAGAGTAGGGATAAATGGTTCATTCTCGGGTTGGCAATCAGTAACCAGTGGGGTGCCGCAGGGATCAGTGCTGGGACCCCAACTATTTACAGTCTATATTAACAACTTGGTGGAAGGGACTGAGTGTAAAGTAGCCAAGTTTTCCGACGATACAAAGATGGGAGGCAATGTGTGAGGAGGACACACAAAATCTGCAAAAGGACATAGACAGGCTAAGTGAGTGGGTAAAAATTTGGCAGATGGAGTATAATGTTGGAAAGTGTGAGGTCATGCATTTAGGCAGAAAAAATCAAAGAGCAAGTTATTATTTAAATGGAGAAAGATTGCAAAGTGCTGCAGTACAGCAGAACCTGGGGATACTTGTGCATGAAGCACAAAAAGTTAGTATGCAGGTAATGCAAGTGATCAGGAAGGCCAATGGAATCTTGGCCTTGATTGCAAAGGGGAAGGAGTGTAGAAGCAGGGAAATCTTGCTATAGTTGTACAGGGTATTGGTGAGGCCACACCTGGAATACTGCATGCAGTTTTGGTTTCCATATTTACAAAAGGATATACTTGCTTTGGAGGCAGTTCAGAAAAGGTTCACAAGGTTGATTCCGGAGATGAGGGGGTTGACTTATGAGGAAAGGTTGAGTAGCTTGGACCTCTGCTCATTGGAATTCAGAAGAATGAGAGGTGATCTTATCGAAACGTATAAGATTATGAGGGGGCTTGACAAGGTGGATGCAGAGAAGATGTTTCCACTGATAGAGGAAACTAGAACTTAGAATAAGGGGCCGCCCATTTAAAACTGAGATGAGGAGAAATTTCTTATCTCAGAGGGTTGTAAATCTGTGGAATTCGTTGCCTCAGAGAGCTGTGGAAGCTTGGACATTGAATAAATTTAAGACAGAAATAGACAGTTTCTTAAATGATAAGGGAATAGGGGGTTATGGAGAGCGGGCAGGGAAGTGGACCTGAGTCCATGATCAGATCAGCAATGATATTATTGAATGGCAGAGCAGGCTAGAGGGGCCGTATGGCCTTCTCCTGCTCCTATTTCTTATGTTCTTAAGTTCTTATGCTATAGATTTAGATGAAAAAAGATGGGAGGAGGCTCGAGTGGAGCATAAACGGCGACTGATTAGGCCGAATTGCCTGTTTCTGTGCCGTATACCCTGTGTAAAAAATAGCAGATTTAAAAATATATATATTTTTTATTTTATTATTTTAAAAAATAATTTTATATTTAAGCTTTTCCAGTAATCCCATGTGTATGTCCCGATCATTATTTCAATTCCCTGCTTTTTGCTTCCACTTTGCTGTCTGTGAGAATTCTTCAATCCGATTGGCTGATCAGCCTCTCTGCTGCTTGCCCTGTGCTGAGTGCTCCAGATCTCCTATAGATGGCGCCATAGTCAAAGAGACGTTGCAATAGAGGAAATCTAAGCTCTCGAGCCCGCTAAATCTTTGTGGGCAGCTTTTTACAAGGAAAGCGGCAAGCGCCGTCCCTTCGCTGCTGACTGCAAAATCCGGGCCAATAAAATGATGCAGCAAAGTAAGTAGGAAAAGAAACAATTTAGAAAAAGGAAAGGAAGAGAGCAGCAACAAAAAGTTGAGAAAATAAAACTGAACAAATAACAATTTACAAAAAGCAACATGAAAGAGAAAAATAGAAGCTAAGAAAATGAATGTTTTTAATTTTATTTTAGTTTGTTCTTTTATTCTATTTTAAAATGTTGTTCTACTCATGTAAGACTTGACCTCATGCTATGCATTTAGATAGCTATCCCTGCATCCAGATCTCTCATTCATGATCAAGCCACTAGGAATATTGGTTGTGAAAGTCAACATGGGTTAACACATTCTTCAACTTTCCCTTCCTGTGGGGAAGAAGCTAACCTTCATGCTATGAAAGTAGATTTTCTGACTCACAAAGTTCAGGTATAAACAATTAGCACACTTGTACTATATGCCTTTTAGGCAGAGGTTAACATCTTTAACCCAAGATTCATACCGGAACTTTACTGATCAGGAAATATATTCCATGTAGTTTGTCCTGGCTTCCAGAAGATTAGAAGCTCAATGCTTATGGAAGTACAAGCATAAATCCACAAGTTACCAAACTATGGTGCAGTATATCAGACACCAACTGCAGTGTGTTACAATGGGGCTGAAATTCCAGTCAGAGGCTTCCTTCGGACGAATGCCTTCAACCCAAAATTTTTCTACGAAGGTACCTGGTCGTCCCGGAAGCGCCTTCAATTCTGGTCAGAGACCTAGATTCGATGTGCAGTGTACAGGAAAAGGACTTCTCGAACGCACAAAAAAGCTGGAGTCATGTGGACCTGGACCACCAATCACTCTGCAGTATTCTCATTGATAGTAATGGGAACTCCGTTTCTCCGAGTTCCCATTACTCATCATCATCATCATAGGCAGTCCCTCGGAATCGAGGAGCATTTGCTTCCACTCTTAACATGAGTTCTTGGGTGCTGTACAGTCCAATACGAGAGCCACAGTCTCTGTCACAGGTGGGACAGATAGTCATTAAGGGAAGGGGTGGGTGGGACTGGTTTGCCGCACGCTCTTTCTGCTGCCTGCGCTTGATTTCTGCATGCTCTCGGCAATGAGACTCGAGGTGCTCAGCGCCCTCCCGGATGCACTTCTTCCAATTAGAGTGGTCTCTGGCCAAGGACTCCCAGGTGTCAGTGGGGATGTTGCACTTTATCAGGGAGGCTTTGAGGGTGTCCTTGTAATGCTTCCTCTGCCCACATTTAGCTCGTTTGCCGTGAAGGTATTCCGAGTAGAGCACTTGCTTTGAGAGTCTTGTGTGAGGCATGCGAACAATGTGGCCTGCCCAGCGGAGCTGATTAAGTGTAGTCAGTGCTTCAATGCTGGGGATGTTGGCCTGGCCGAGGACGCTAACGTTGGTGCGTCTGTCCTCCCAGGGGATTTGTAGAATCTTGTGGAGACATCGTTGGTGGTATCCCTCCAGCGACTTGAGGTGTCTGCTGTACATGGTCCATGTCTCTGAGCCATACAGGAGGGCGGGTATTACTACAACACTGTAGACCATGATCTTGGTGACAGCTTTGAGGGTCTTCAAACACTCTTTTCCTCAGGCGGCCGAAGGCTGCACTGGCACACTGGAGGCGGTGTTGAATCTCGTCGTCAATGCCTGCTCTTGGTGATAAGAGGCTCCCGAGGCATGAGAAATGGTCCACATTGTCCAGGGCCGCGCTGCCATGTTCCACGTCACAGTCAACAAGCTCCCCATTAGAGTGGAACTAAACTGCAGAACCAGTGGGAACCTGTTCAACCTTCGTCATCTCCAGGCCAGGTCAAGACCTCTGTCGTCGAGCTACTGTACGCGGATGACGCCTGCGTCTGCGCACATAGAGGCTGAACGGCAGGACATAGTCGACGTATTTACTGAGGCATACGAAAGCATGGGCCTTACGCTAAACATCCGTAAGACAAAGGTCCTCCACCAGCCTGTCCTCACCACATAGCACTGGCCCCCCATCATCAAGATCCCATTGCTATCAATGAGAATAACCCCCTAAAACACAGAAACACAACATAATAAATAAAAAAAACACCTCACATATTTAAAGTTAATTGAAATAAAAGTTACTTAAAGGTTTTAGGAAAAAAAAGTATTTTTTTAATGTGTTTTAATTGGGTTTAAAATAAATGTACCTTAATGGACAGGGTTTTTACTCTAAAAATATGCATTTAAATGTAATTTTTATATATTTTAAAACTCTTAAGCTGGTAAGAATAGGCTATGCACCTGCTTTTACCAGGCGTAACAGTTACAAGGACATTTGCTGGGCAAGAGATGGAAAAATAGCCCAATCTCACCCGTGCCAATGTACTTCCTGCGGGGATGCGGCGTTTCTGTCAAACCAAATTTTGACAGGACGGAAAAGCCGGTTTTCGGCACATGCGCATTGCGTGCCGAAAACCAACTTTTGCGAGGCCTCGCCGGGTCCATACGTATACTGTACGGACCTGGCAAGGCCAGGATTTTACCCCCAATATGTTTCAAATAGAATCAAGGAATCAAAGAATTGTACAGCAAAGAAAGAGGCTATTGTGACTGTGCCAGCTTATGCCCAGACTATGCCCAGAAACCAAAAATATGATTTTATCCAGCTTTTATAAACGTGTGCATTGCTCTACAAATTTCTATTGTGCTTGGTGATGTCTTCCTTATTATAACAGTGCCAGCGAATCGTTTCAACTAAAGTTCCCAAAAATGAATAGACTCTTGCCATGGTGGACTTATTTATGAGTGTAAGTGTATCCACGAGAGGGCAAACACAAGTTTTAAAAATATAAATCAGACTGAGCAGCACTCAAGAACAAAACATTTTTATGGATATGATATCAATATACAATAAAATTGTTGTTTCTGCTATGAGGGGCAATAAGTGAGAATCAGTGAAAGGTAAATAAAGTGAATAATTTAGAGTCGTGTTCTGAATTAACCTTTTCCAATCTATTTTGTATAGATGATCCTCAAGTTTACTCCTGATAATTGATTTCATTATTTTACACAGAATTGAACTAATTGTAAGAGCTCTATAATGGCCTGTGTTTGGTTTGTCACCCTTTTTAATATGGGTGCTATATTAGCCTATTTCTAAAATATTGGCACCTCCCCAATGTCCATTGACTCCATTATAATGATTGCTGGTGATTCACCAATCTCCCTAATCTCTCACAATGTCTTGAAATAAATAACATCTAAACCTGGAGATTTATTTGGTTTAAGCCCTTTCAGCTTGTCTAGGGCTTCCATCTCCTTTTTATTGAAGTTTGAAAATGAATCATTCTAACCTAAGTCAATGATTGCTATATTTTTGGCATGGAGAATTTGCTTGTGTACATCAATGTTTTCATTCATTTATTGCACTTAGTTGTAAATGCAATCCATGCATTATTTTTGAATTTGCCATAGACATGGGTAATGCAGATGAGCAAAAGTAAATATACAAAGGTATAGGCCGGAATTTTGAAGTTTCTGACCGCCCAGAGTGGGGGGACCCAGGAGATCGCGGAAAACCCAGAAGTCCAAGTTTCCCCGCATGGTGTGGAGTTTTAACTCCGGGCATGTGATGTCATGGATTGACAGACCAGCTTTCAGTCGGGCAGGGAATGCTAGACAGGAGGCTGCAACGCAAGGTAGGGGCAGGTTCGATCCTGAAGGGGGGAGAATTCCAAGCCTGGGCTGGGGGAGGGAGCTTTGATCCCTGACCCGAGGGTGGAGGTGGTTAGTGTTTGTATGGGGCAGGCTGATGATGGGCAAGCTTGGGGGACCGGGAGGAAGCATTCCTGCTCCGCTGGCCCACAACGATTGCTCCCTGAGGCTGCCCTCACCTCTCTGCAGCTACGGGGAATCCCGACGCCCAGGATTCCCAGCTGGCCACAGCTAAACCTGCACGGCAGGTTAAATCCGAAGCTTCTGGGCCTTATTATCATATTTAAAGTGCTAACCTGCCTCCTGGCAGCGGGTTGGCTGCCTACCCCCAAACCCCCTCTGTTAAAGATGGATTGGAAGCGGGTTGAGGTCAGGATTTAGATTTTTAATATTTTAACTTTCCTCCCCACCCCTAACTCACCCGTTTTTTTCAGGTTAAAATCCGCCACCCCCCCTCCCCCACCATACCGTCTGCACTTAATATTTCTCCCCTTTCATTCACATGCGCATCGAGGCAATGTAACCTGAGGAATCTTTGCGACATCCCTCTGAAAGCTATACTTGAAAGACATGATAGATAGCCACATTTATTGTTAAATGCATCTCTGAATGTTAACAATGATTCTATGGAGGTAGCACAATGGCAGGATCCAGGCCAATGTCCAATGATGCTCCACACACTGAGTTACCAACTTCAGTCAATCCACTCTGGAGAAATGCCAAGCAAAGGCCTAAGTGTATCTCCAGGAGGGAAGAGTAAAAACAATTTAGAGGTGATGGCACTCTGAAGTGTACTCACAAACTTGTTTGGAGAGTGTTACTAACAGAAGCCTGGGATCAGAAAGCTCCCCCTAGTCAGTCATGTCATGGGAAGAATAAAGAGAACAAAAGGGGTGAAATAGCTATAAAAAAAAACATATCTACTTGCCAAATTTCCATGAGGGTTCTCCCGATCAACTACCATAAATGTAAGTGGTTTTGCCCTTGGTGGTTTCAAATCACCCCCCTTACAGCAGTTCTAGACACCGGAATTATACTGGTGAACAGAATACACAGTTATAGGCAGATCTTTCGGTCTCAACTATCACAATGCTTTTATTCAAGTTAAAGCACACACCTGCTTCCAGTAAAACACACCCTAGTGGTGTAAAACAGACAAACACAGTACAACACACAACACTGGCCCATCTGAACAGGCCCCTAACGCCAAGTACCCATGACTAAAACACCCTTGCTTGGCTCAATAGGGCACTACCGAATCTGTCCAACAGAATGTGTGTACGCCTATGATCCGTGCAGAAACCTCCCCACTAAATCCCTAAGGCTTGGTTGGGACACACGACACCCCTTCACAAAGAGGCATAGGCTGGGATAATGCTCACCAGTCGTTGCTTCTCCCGCTAAACGAGGCTCTCTTTGCTCATAGATGGTGGTTTCTTCTCTCTGTCCCAGACGGAGTGCTCGATCCTTGCATGCCTTGAATGAAGCAAGCAAGTGTAGAAGAGGAGAGAGAGAGAGAGATGGCAGAAAACTGCCTCTCTTATACCTGAAAAATGATTCTGAAGTCTTCGTGCCAAAAACCAGTCCTTTGCCTGAGGCAGTCCAACTGAAAGCAAATGAATCCTGTGTCTTTATTACTGGGCTGTTCCTGGGGATAAAGGCTCCAATAAGTCTGGGTGGCCAAATGACTTCCCACGCTCCGGGGCTCTCAGTCATTTCAATCGCTTGAGCACTGACCAATTTACCTGATCGCTCACTGATGGGTTCCCATTTCATGACAAACGGTCCCATCAACCATCTTCCTGCGATTTCAGCCATTGATCCATCCCCGCCCACCTGATGTGTATTCCTGTGGAACATAATTGGACCTGTCCCAATTCATGCTATCTGCTCTTCTGCAGTAACAGAAACTATGTCCAAAAGCAAAGTCCAAAACACGTTGAAGTCTGTCAATGTTTCCACCGATTCCTACATAAATAAGGAGAAACGGTGTAAACGTAATTTAAGACTCATCCTACTCTTGATCCCTGCTGAAAAATGCACAGTTTAACTGATAGGCTATGTTACTACAGTTCTAGGCTATCCTACATTACACCAGTGACTACACTTCAAAAAAAAAGTATTTCATTGGCTGTCAGGCGCCTTGGGCCATCTGATGGTCATGAAAGGTGCAAGTTCTTTCTTTCTATAATTCCAAATAGGTAACTGATGTCTCGTGTGATTTAACAGAATCTAAGTCATCATGGGAACAGCAATATACTATTTGAAATCTTCTCAAGTCCCTCTAATTTATTTGAATAATGTTCCACCTTAGATACTTAAAACCGGATAGTTTAACATTGCTTCAAGCAAACTGTCCAATCAAAGAAAACAAATCAATGAGCACAAATCACGTTAAAAGGTAAAATTTAGCTGCACAAGCAAGTGCAGAAACTGCAGCCAAGTTAGATTTTCCTATATAAAATTGTTCACAGCTGAACTTTCAGTGGGGATATTAGTGGGATGGTATATCATAACTGATAATTTTGTCTCAAGGATTTTAACACACAATACTATCTGCCATTAGAATATGGTAAAAATTTACTTTTATCTGTGGTCTGTCACATTCTCATTCCTCCTGACAGTATTGTTTGTATTATACATAAATATTAATTTAAAGAATTAACCTTACAATTCACTCTATAATTTGAATGTTATAACATATGAATTCAGCTCATCCAAAACTCTGCTGCAGGTATCCTTTCCCACACCAATTCCCGTTTGTCCATCATCCTTGTTCTCACTGACTAACATTGGCTCCTAGTTCTGTGTCTCAAAATGTTAAATTCTTATCCTTGTGTTTAAAGGCCTTTAAACAAGTTTATAGAGCCACTCCATATCTCTATAACCTCCACCACCATCATCATCATCATCGGCAGACCCTCGGAATCGAGGAAGACTTGCTTCCACTCTTAACATGAGTTCTTAGGAGGCTGTACCGTCCAATATGAGAAACACAATCTCTGTCACAGGTTGGACAAATAGTCGTTGAGGGAAGGGGTAGGTGGGACTGGTTTGCCGCATGCTCTTTCCGCTGCCTGCGCTTGATTTCTGCATGCTCTTGGCGATGAGACTCCAGGTGCTCAGCGCCATCCCGGATGCACTTCTTCCACTTGGGGCGGTCTTTGGCCAGAGACTCCCAGGTGTCAGTGGGGATGTCGCACTTTATCAGGGAGGCTTTGAGGGTGTCCTTGTAACGTTTCCTCTGCCCACCTTTGGCTCGATTGCCATGAAGGAGTTCCGAGTAGAGCATTTGCTTTGGGAGTCTTGTGCCTGGCATGCAGACTATGTGGCCTGCCCAGCGGAGCTGATCAAGTGTGGTCAGTGCTTCAATATTGGGGATGTTGGCCTGGATGAGGACGCTAACGTTGGTACGCCTGTCCTCCCAGAGGATTTGTAGGATTTTGCGGAGACATCATTGGTGGTATTTCTCCAGCGACTTTAGGTGTCTGCTGTACATGGTCCATGTTTCTGAACCATACAGGAGGGCTGGTATTACTACAACCCTGTAGACCATGAGCTTGGTGACAGTTTTGAGGGTCTGGTCTTCAATCACTCTTTTCCTCAGGAGGCCGAAGGCTGCACTGACATACTGGAGGCGGTGTTGGATCTCATCGTCAATGCCTGCTCTTAGTGATAGGAGGTTCCCGAGATAGGGGAAGTGGTTCACGTTGTCCAGGGCTGTGCCATGAATCTTAATGACTGGGGGAGGGCAGTGCTGTGCGGAAAGGACAGGCTGGTGGAGGACCTTTGGCTTACTGATGTTTAGCGTGAGGCCCATGCTTTCGTACGCCTCAGTAAATACATCGACTATGTCCTGGAATTCAGCCAGGTGGTGAAGAACAGGTGGTGGATGAAGAAAGCACGGGAGATACAGCAGCTGGCCGACAGCCATGATGTGCGAGGATTCTTCATCGCAGTCAAGGTCACCTAGGCCCAAACACCCAAGGCCCCACCCCACTGCTGACCAAGAATGGGGAAACACTCATCAAGGACACCGAGCAGTCAAGGCCTGCTGGTGTTAAGTCCTAGTTCGGGTGGTCAGCTGTATTCGACAACAATCGAGTCAGATACCTTCAATCTTTACATCTTTATTGAAGCAGCTTCGGACCTGTTACCAAACTGCCAGCACAGAGTCTACAGATTCCGAGGCAGGCAGACAAAAGGTCTGCCTATCCTTACAGACGCATCCTTTTTATTCTTACAAACTAGAAGAGGTATGGCCCGCTTCATCAATCACAGTGTGTTACTAGGGCTTCATGAATTGACAGCCTGTTTATCTTTAGAGCACTTTATACTTTTACGAGCGGAATAGCCCAGCTTAATCACACGAAGCAAATGTGTTCCTTATCAAGTCATGGCCATAAACCCTTGTTTATCAGTGATGGTCACACAAGCTACTTTATCCCCTACTTTCTCACAAGAAACCAATTCTGTCTTTTCTTATTTTCTTATTGATTCGTAGAACCATTTTATTAACCCTTTCATGATTCTTCCACCTACATTCACATTCCCTCCTGTTATCATTCCATGATAAATTCTCATTCATAAATGTTTACTCTCAATTTTGTGCACGGCCCGGTACTCCCTGCCTCAACGTGCTGACCAGTCACGCGGTTTCAGGAGTCCCGGTTGCTTAGATCAAATTATGCCCCATGTTATTGCTAAGATCAATTTTGTCCCGACCAGTATGTGTGAAATTATACGAATCCAAGGATGGATGTTCACATTTATTCCCCAATCCCAGACCTTTCTCCACCAACTCTGACTTTGTAAGTCTACATCGATATCTTCTTCCAGTACTTTGATTTTAGTTTGCAGTTGGTGGTAGAGCTTTACGGATTGACCCACTCTGAGCCTCAACTCTCGTAATACTTCGGTTAGATGTGGGATAGGGACCTGATCTGGCTCGTCATAATCCTGTAAATGATCATGGAGCTGATCGGTTACCTCAATAACTTCGGACTTCCGGCGCCTAACCTGTGTGATATGCGCTTGCCCGATCGTGACAGGTCGTAGTGGCGTAAAGCAAAAGTTTGGCTGTGGTATAGGGCACTGCAGGTCATTTGGGTCCCTTGTCTTACTTCTACACAGGTATCCACACTCTGGCAAGAGGTGATGCCCGTGTTTGAGTCGTGAAGACAGGAATAATTGGACTGCTTTGTGAGACAAATCTGGTTAACGGGCATGTCCACTTTTGCGCACCCGAATCCTGTACCATTCCAACACTGTGGGTACCCATCCTTCCCAGACCCTGTGGTGTTTAGGCAGGTGGCCGGGGTGCCTCAGCCATCGGAATATGTGAAGGTAATGTTTTCGGCGGGCGGGGTATCATTGTATCTTTGTATGTAAAGAGTGGGATCCATAACCGGGGTTGGGGTAAACAATTCAGTGACCGACATAACAGGGTAGCATACAACCGACTCTGGCGCGAATAAGATCTTATGAGTCCTCAGAAATATATTATGATCGTTCCCCAGTTGCCCTTGCACGTTCCTTTTCCTCCTTTGCCCTGTTACTGATTCCAGGGATTGGTCCTTTGAATCAACTAAGTCATCTTCAGGTTGATCAGGGCAAACAAAGTCCATCTCACATTCCCTGAACCGGCATGGCAAATTCCATCGGTCTTTGCCCTGTAGAGTCACCTGTCGATCAACCTGTGAGAGTATACCCGTACGGGATTTTATTTTAGTCATGGTCCATGATTCGAGATCGTCTGGTGTCCTGGTTCCACACTGTACGATATCTCCCGTACAGAGGCGGAGAATTTGCTCTCGTGAGCCATCGGTTGGGCAGCTGAGTAGTCGTCCCCCTGTTTTTGTTACTGTTATCAGCAGGATCACGACTCCTAGCAGCAGAGTTCAGTGCATTCTTTCAGTCCTGAAAGACAAAAGGGCTTACAAACCGTCATGTTACTATCGTGGCCACCAAGGCCTCATGTTATGCCTAAATACCTAAAAGCAGGACAAGCAATCATATGATAATTAGATTAATTAAAATTATGGCTTAAAGTTACGGCTAAACGGTTATGGAACGACGGGAACGAACGTATTATGGCACTTCAATTATTAGTCCACGTCTATCTCCACTCCCCCCTTTTGATTACCGCCAGTAATCAATTTGCAATGGTGCATGTGCACCCACGCGTCTCTACCTTCCACCTTTACAGCGGTGGGGGTGGTGAGTAAGACCTGAAATGGACCATCCCATCGGGGCTGGAGATGACGTCGCGTCCAATTTTTGATGAGGACGAAGGATCCGGGCTCGATAGGGGATGATCCGTGAGAGGAGAGACGGTCATCATAAGCGGCGCGAACCTGTGAATGAGAGGCTCGCAATGCCTTAATTAGGCTAACACATAGGTAGTCATCTCCTCAGTCATGTGATGAAAGTAAACAGCAACTGGAGAATGGTGGTCCCAAGGGGTGCGAAGTGGTCTGCCGTACACAATCTCGGCCGGGGTGAGACGCGTCGTCCCTGCAGGGGTGGAGCGAATCTGAAAAAGAGCTACAGGTAACAATTTTAACCAAGTCGACCCTGTTTGAGAGGTCAGTTTAGCTAACTTGGTTTTAAGAGTCTGGTTGGTTCGCTCGACCAGACCCGCCGCCTGGGGGCGATAGGCATAATGGAGTTGTTGATGTATCCCTAACTGTTGGCACAATTCCTTGTTTACAGCTGCAATAAAATGGGGTCCGTTATCTGAGCTAAGGCGACTGGGAACCCCGAAGCGAGGGATAATTTCCTTCAGCAATATCTTAACAACAGTACAGGCTCTATTATCCGTAGTAGGATAAGCTTCAATCCATTTACTAAAAACATAAACAATAACCAACACATATTTATAACACTGACAACATGGCAATTCTATATAGTCCATCTGCAAAGTCTCGAAGGGTCCGGCTGGCAAGGGTGTTTTACCTAATAAACATGGTGCCCCCCTTCCAGGATTATGGCGTTGGCAGGTAAGGCAACGAGAAATAATATTCTGCGCAAACATTTGGAGGCTAGGATGCCACCATGTCTGGAGGAGCAGGTTACTAGTGGCTTTTGCTCCACAATGCGTGGCATAATGAACACATTCAATTACCCAAAGGGCCAATTCATCGGACATACAAGTTTGACCAGCGGGTGTGATCCACAACCCGGAGGCAGTATCATATTTACAGTCAAGATCGTTCCAAAGTTGTTTTTGTACAGCAGGAGCGTCCTCCTGTAGGCGAAGTACTTCTTTGATGGTTGGCATTGGCTTTTCAGGGGCCGACAAGCTCGGTTTAGAGCTGGACGCCTGCCTCATCATTCGGGGCACAACAATCTGCTGACTCCTTGCAGCACACTTAGCCGCCTCGTCAGCACGGCGGTTTCCGATGTCGATTGGAGAGAAACCGGCAGTATGAGCGGAACATTTAATAACAGCGATTTGTCGAGGGAGCAGAAGAGCAAGTAATAGGTCAGACACAAGCACTTGGTTCGAGATTGGCGTATCGGTTGAAGTTAGGAATCCTCGGTTTTTCCAGAGCTGGCCGAAGTCGTGGGCAACCCCAAAGGCGTAACGGGAGTCAGTGTAGATATTGACTTGGAGATCCTCTCCTAAAATACACGCACGGGTGAGGGCAAAAAGTTCTGTTTGCTGAGCAGAAAGGGGGACCTGGAAGGCTCCAGACTCGAGAGTCGTTCCTTCTTGACTGACAACGGCATAACCGGAAATGCGGGTTCCTTCCTTGTTGATGGAGGAACTGCCATCAGTGAACATAACGAGATCAGGGTTTAACAGAGGGGTATCTGAAAGGTCGGAGCGAGGGCTCGTGTCCTCGAGAACTGAGTGCAGACAGTCATGATCCGGCTTAACAACATATTCTGTCTTTACTTTAGTCAGCAATGAATCTTTTAGCTCAACCGTCGGACCGTCCTTCCAAAAAGCTTTTAATGCTCGAGACAATGACTGAGTTGTGGCGTCACACCAGTCAAGATTATTGGTCCTTATTGCAGTAGCAACTGTTCCAGGAAGGCAGTTCATTAACATAGAACAAAACTGAGGAAAGGGTTGTCCCCTAAAAAACGCCTGGTCTCCTGACTGGGTTCCATATACTTCCTTAAATCTCTCTAAAAATTCCTCGACTGTCTCGCCCTTCTTTGTTTTCATGTCCAAGACTTTGGTAATATCGACAGGTTTTCGCAGAACTACGTGTACAGCATCCAGAAGCATCGTCTCTCTGTTCTCGTTATTCGCGTTCGCTACTTCTAAGGCATCGTGAGTTTGATATCCTAAGGCTTCCTTAAATCTGGTCCATTCAGAACCAGTAAGTACCTGTTGTACCAGAGACCAAAGGTCCCTTGAGTCTGCTTGATAGACTAATGGTTCGTGACAAAAATTCAATGAACCGTTGAGGACAGGTATTTTTATTCGGGGCGCTGGTTAATATGGACATAAGTTCATGAGGTTTCCAAGGTAACCACACTTGTATCTTAGCAGGGGGCTGCACATTCGGGCCCCCATCCACAACAGGCGCTGCTGGTGCCAACGCGCGAGGGTTAGGGACAGTTCTGACGGGCAGCTGTTTCGGTGTGCATTTCTTCAGGGGTCTTGGTGTCTCCCTGTCATTGTCTCTTTCAACATCGTCAACCCATCCCGACTCTGAATCTGTCCCAGTATCTGACCCTGACACTATCACATCATCCACATCCGTAGGGGTTGATTTCCCCTTTTTCCCTTTACCACTACGTCGTTGATTTCTTTCAAGCCGTTGTAATTTCCTTATTTCCTGTTCAAGTTGAAGCCGTCTTTGAGCATGGCTTCTAGTCCCCTCTGCAACGGATCGACAGAAAACCTCATCATCAGACTTACTTCCCCGAGACTGTCGTTCTATATTAGACACATCGTCTAAACTGGGATAAATGAGTGTTGCAGCAGCAGTGGTGCCCGCTGTTGGGAGATTAGGACCGGGGTAAGGGGGTGGTAGTACTCCGTTCGTCGGTGGATTCGCCACCGGCACATTTACTGCCACAGCCGCATCAGCCAAGGCATTAACATCGGGTTGTGCCGTCGGACGAGGCGGGGGAGCCCCTGGAGTCATATTCCAATTATCCCATTCATCGTCCTCGTCAGCCCCATTCATGCCAAGACCAGCCATTGAACTACGTAGTTCAGTTAAAGATTCCTTGTTTGTTCTATTTTTCTTTTCCTGTGCACATTCCTTTCTTTAAATTTCCAATGAATTAGGGATTCCCGCATTGGTTAATTTAATTCCTGCCTTGAGAGCATTCTCCTGCCAACTCGCCAGAATATTCTTATCTTTTTCATCCTGACAATGTTGGCGCCAAATTTCAATCAATTTCTTACTCTTTTTCCCGATTCCCCTTTTCCAAATTAATTCTTGGGCACGTTTAATTGTTTCTAAATAACTTGAACCCCCTAATGGCCATATGTCTGAACCTAATTTCTGATTCAAACCTCCCGACAATTGTCTGAGTTGCTCGTTTTTATCTGGGTGTTTATTACCCATGATAAAACTTATCTTAACCTAGGTATTCAACGTTTTGACGGACTCGTTAAGTGAGACAATTTCAAATCAGTTATCCAACGTTTTGACGGACTCATTAAGTGAGACAATTTCAAATCAGTTATTCAACGTTTTGACGGACTCATTAAGTGAGACAATTTCAAATCAGTTATCTTTTAACCCACCACCGTGGTGTGCACCCACAACTTCCTTTTCTCTTTATTCCTTTTCTCTTTATTCCTTTTCTCTCTATTCCTTACTGTTTTAACGTTTGACGGACTACTTGTGGTAGACAATTTCCAGATCAACCTACACCTTCGTCATTTTAACGGACCATCATCGTGGACAATTCCAAATCTATTTTTTCCTTGGGTAATCTGACAACTGACCACGGGCGATCCCGTCAACAATTAATTGAACAGTGGTGAAAGATCCGCAACCAGAACTTACGACAGGAGGAAAACAAAGTGGCAATTTAACTAAATATACTCACTTTGGGGCCCATTTCCTCTGCCGCGTCCCGTCTGTAGGATATCAATGATTCAGCCACTTCCAATCGAGAGTTTTTGGGATCCCACTTCTGACACCAAATGTTAAGTCCTAGTTCGGGTGGTCAGCTGCATTCGACAACAATCGAGTCAGGTACCTTCAATCTTTACATCTTTATTGAAGCAGTTTCGGACCCGTTACCAAACTGCCAGCACAGAGTCTACAGATTCCGAGGCAGGCAGACAAAAGGTCTGCCTATCCTTACAGACGCATCCTTTTTATTCTTACAAACTAGAAGAGGTATGGCCCGCTTCATCAATCACAGTGTGTTACTAGGGCTTCATGAATTGACAGCCTGTTTATCTTTAGAGCACTTTATACTTTTACGAGCGGAATAGCCCAGCTTAATCACACGAAGCAAATGTGTTCCTTATCAAGTCATGGCCATAAACCCTTGTTTATCAGTGATGGTCACACAAGCTACTTTATCCCCTACTTTCTCACAAGAAACCAATTCTGTCTTTTCTTATTTTCTTATTGATTCGTAGAACCATTTTATTAACCCTTTCATGATTCTTCCACCTACATTCACACTGGAAGGAGCACTTTGAAGATCTCCTCAAACGAAACTCTGCCTTTGACTCGAGTGTTCTCAACTCCATTTCGCAGCATGCTACCTGCCACCACCTCAATGAGACCCCAACACTGCACGAGGTAGAAAAAGCCATAACCTCCTCTAGCCCTATAATCACCCCCCTAAACCCTCCATTTCTCTTATTCTGGCCCCTTGTGCATTCCCCCGCCCCCCAACTCTCCCCTCACCGCTTTTCCCAGCATTGCCAGCCTTGCCTTCAGCTACCCATTCTAGAATTCTGTCCTTAAACCCATCTGCCTCTGCATCTCCCACTATTCTTCAAAGACTCTCCTTCAAACCCACCTTTGACCAAGCTTTTGGTTACCCCTCCGACTATGAGGACATAAGAACATAAGAAATAGGAGCTGGAGTAGACCATATGGCCCCTCGAGCCTGCTTCGCCATTTAATATGATCATGGCTGATCTGATCATGGACTCAGGTCCACTTCCCTGCCCGCTCCCCATAACCCCTTAATCGCTTATCGGTTAAGAAACTGTCTATCTCTGTCATAAATTTATTCAATGCCCAATTCCACAGCTCTCTGAGGCAGCGAATTCCATAGATTTACAATGCTCTGAGAGAAGAAATTTCTTCTCATCTCAGTTTTAAATGGGCGGCTCTTGTTCTAAGATTATGCTCCCTAGTTCTAGTCTCCCCTATTAGTGGAAACATCCTCTCTGCAGTCACCTTGTCAAGCCTCCTCATAATCATACATTTCAATAAGATCACCTCTCATTCTTCTGAATTCCAATGAGCAGAGGCCCAACCTACTCAACCTTTCCTCATAAGTCAACTCGCTCATCTCTGGAATCAACCTAGTGAACCTTCTCTGAACTGCCTCCAAAGCAAGTATATCCTTTCATAAATATGGAAACCAAAACTACACACAGTATTCCAGGTGTGGCCTCACCAATACCCTGTATAACTGTCGCAAAACTTCCCTGCTTTTATAGTCCATCCCCTTTGCAATAAAGGCCAAGATTCCATTGGCCTTCCTGATCACTTGCTGTTCCTGCATACTAACCTTTTGTGTTTCATGCACAAGTACCCCCAGGTCCTGCTGTACTGCAGCACTTTGCAATTTTTCTCCAATTAAATAACAACTTGCTCTTTGATTTTTTCTGCCTAAGTGCATGACCTCACACTTTCCAACATTATACTCCATCTGCCAAATTTTTGCCCACTCACTTAGCCTGTCTATGTCCTTTTGCAGATTTGTTGTGTCCTCCTCACACATTGCTTTTCTTCCCATCTTTGTATTGTCAGCAAACTAGGCTACGTTACACTCGGTCCTTTCTTCCAAGTCGTTAATATAGATTGTAAATAATTGAGGTCCCAGCACTGATCCCTGTGGCACCTCACTGGTTACTGATTGCCAACCCAAGAATGAACCATTTATCCCGACTCTCTGTTTTCAGTTAGTTAGCCAATCCTCTATCCATGCTAATATATTACCCCCAACCCCGTGAACTTTTATCTTGTGCAGTAACCTTTTATGTGGCACCTTGTCAAATGCCTTCTGGAAGTCCAAATGCACCACATTCACTGGTTCCCCTTCATCCACCCTGTTCGTTACATCCTCAAAGAATTCCAGCAAATTTGTCAAACTTGACTTCCCCTTCATAAATCCATGCTGACTCTGCCTGAATGAATTATGTTTTTCCAAATGTCCTGCTACTGCTTCTTTAATAATGGACTCCAACATTTTCCCAACCACAGATGTTAGGCTAACTGGTGGCTATCAAGGGAAATAAGGGATAGTATTAAAGCCAAGGAAGTGGCATACAAATTGGCCAGAAATAGCAGCGAACCCAGCGACTGAGAGAAATTTAGAACTCAGCAGAGGAGGACAAAGGGTTTGATTAGAGCAGGGAAAATGGAGTACGAGTGGAAGCTTGCAGGGAACATTAAGATATGTAAAGAGAAAAAGGTTAGTAAAGACAAACGTAGGTCCCCTGCAGTCAGAATCAGGGGAAGTCATAATGGGGAACAAAGAAATGGCAGACCAATTGAACAAGTACTGTGGTTCGATATTCACTAAGGAGGACACAAACAACCTTCCGGATATAAAAGGGGTCAGAGGGTCTAGTAAGAAGGAGGAACTGAGGGAAATCCTTATTAGTCGGGAAATTATGTTGGGGAAATTGTTGGGATTGAAGGCCGATAAATCCCCAGAGCCTGATGGTCTGCATCCCAGAGTACTTAAGGAGGTGGCCTTGGAAATAGTGGATGCATTGACAGTCATTTTCCAACATTCCATAGACTCTGGATCAGTTCCTATGGAGTGGAGGGTAGCCAATGTAACCCCACTTTTTAAAAAAGAAGGGAGAGAGTAAACAGGGAATTATAGACCGGTCAGCCTGACATCGGTAGTGGGTAAAATGATGAAATCAATTATTAAGGATGTCATAGCAGTGCATTTCGAAAGAGGTGACATAATAGATCCAAGTCAGCATGGATTTGTGAAAGGGAAATCGTGCTTGACAAATCTTCTGGAATTTTTTGAGGATGTTTCCAGTAGAGTGGACAAGGGAGAACCAGTTGATGTGGTGTATTTGGACTTTCAGAAGGCTTTCGACAAGGACCCACACAAGAGATTAATGTGCAAAGTTAAAGCACATGGGATTGGGGGTAGTATGCTGATGTGGATTGAGAACTGGTTGGCAGACAGGAAGCAAAGAGTAGGAGTAAATGGGTACTTTTCAGAATGGCAGGCAGTGACTAGTGGGGTACCGCAAGGTTCTGTGCTGGGGCCTCAGCTGTTTACATTGTACATTAATGATTTAGACGAGGGGATTAAATGTAATATATCCAAATTTGCGGATGACACTAAGTTGGATGGCAGTGTGAGCTGCGAGGAGGATGCTATGGGGCTGCAGAGTGACTTGGATAGGTTAGGTGAGTGGGCAAATGCATGGCAGATGAAGTATAATGTGGATAAATGTGAGGTTATCCACTTTGGTGGTAAAAACAGAGAGACAGATTATTATCTGAATGGTGACAGATAAGGAAAAGGGGAGGCGCAACGAGACCTGGATGTAATGGTACATCAGTCATTGAAGGTTGGCATGCAGGTACAGCAGGCAGTTAAGAAAGCAAATGGCATGTTGGCCTTCATAGCGAGAGGATTTGAGGGAGGTGTTGCTACAGTTGTACAGGGCCTTGGTGAGGCCACACCTGGAGTATTGTGTACAGTTTTGGTCTCCTAACTTGAGGAAGAACATTCTTGCTATTGAGGGAGTTCAGCGAAGGTTCACCAGACTGATTCCCGGGATGGCGGGACTGACATATCAAGAAAGACTGGATCAACTGGGCTTGTATTCACTGGAGTTCAGAAGAATGAGAGGGGATCTTATAGAAACGTTTAAAATTCTGACGGGTTTAGACAGGTTAGATGCAGGAAGAATGTTAGAATATAAGAACATAAGAATTAGGAACAGGAGTAGGCCATCTAGCCCCTTGAGCCTGCTCCGCCACTTAACAAGATCATGGCTGATCTGGCCGTGGACTCAGCTCCACTTACCCGCCCGCTCCCCGTAACCCTTAATTCCCTTATTGGTTAAAAATCTATCTATCTGTGATTTGAATACATTCAATGAGCTAGCCTCAACTGCTTCCTTGGACAGAGAATTCCACAGATTCACAACCCTCTGGGAGAAGAAATTCCTTCTCAACTCGGTTTTAAATTGGCTCCCCCGTATTTTGAGGCTGTGCCCCCTAGTTCTAGTCTCCCCGACCAGTGGCAACAACCTCTCTGCCTCTATCTTGTCTATCTCTTTCATTATTTTAAATGTTTCTATAAGATCACCCCTCATCCTTCTGAACTCCAACGAGTAAAGACCCAGCCTACTCAATCTATCATCATAAGGTAACCCTCTCATCTCCGGAATCAGCCTAGTGAATCGTCTCTGTACCCCCTCCAAAGCTAGTATATCCTTCCTTTAGTAAGGTGACCAAAACTGCACGCAGTACTCCAGGTGCAGCCTCACCAATACCCTATACAGTTGCAGCAGGACCTCCCTGCTTTTGTACTCTATCCCTCTCGCAATGAAGGCCAACATTCCATTCGCCTTCCTGATTACTTGCGGCACCTGCAAACTAACTTTTTGGGATTCATGCACAAGGACCTCCAGGTCCCTCTGCACCGCAGCATGCTGTAATTTCTCCCCATTCAAATAATATTCCCTTTTACTGTTTTTTTTCCAAGGTGGATGACCTCACATTTTCCGACATTGTATTCCATCTGCCAAACCTTAGCCCATTCGCTTAACCTATCTAAATCTCTTTGCAGCCTCTCTGTGTCCTCTACACAACCCGCTTTCCCACTAATCTTTGTGTCATCTGCAAATTTTGTTACACTACACTCTGTCCCCTCTTCCAATGTTCCCAATGTTGGGGAAGTCCAGAACCAGGGGTCACAGTCTAAGGATAAGGGGTAAGCCATTTAGGACTGAAATGAGGAGAAACTTCTTCATCCAGAGAGTGGTGAACCTGTGGAATTCTCTACCACAGAAAGTTGTTGAGGCCAATTCGCTAAATATATGCAAAAAGGAGTTAGATGTAGTCCTTACTATTCGGGGGATCAAGGGGTATGGCGAGAAAGCAGGAATGGGGTACTGAAGTTGCATGTTCAGCCATGAACACATTGAATGGCGGTGCAGGCTCGAAGGGCCGAAGGGCCTACTCCTGCACCTATTTTCTATGTTTCTATATTTCCTGCTTTTTGTCTGCCTCCTTTTTTAAATAGGGGCATTACATTTGCAGTTTTTCAATCTGCTGGGACCTTCCCAGAATCCAGGGAATTTTGGTAAATTACAACCAATGCATCCACAATCCCTGCCGCTTCTTCTCTTAAGATCCTAGGATCCAAGCCATCAGATCCAGGGGATTTACTTGCCTTTAGTCCTATTATCTTACTGATTACCACCTCCTCAGTGATTTTGATTGTGTTAAGTTCCTCCCCCTCTATAGCCCCTTTACTATCCACTGTTGGGATAGTGTTTGTGTCCTCTACCGTAAAGACCTATCTCCTTCTTTGGCTCAGCATCAATTTTTTGATTATGCCTCTGTGAAGTACTTTGGAATGTTTTTATACGTTGAAGGTGCTATATAAATGCAGGTTATTGTTGTAAAACATAAACCGTTTTTTTTAGTCAGCTATACCTTGTATTTAAATAAGCTCCAGTAAGTGGCAATACTCAAAAAAGTCCTTTTAGTGTCCTGGCCAATATTCATCCTTTAGCAAATGCTACCAAAATGCAGTTAACTGGTTATTTAACTCATGGCTTCATAATTTTAAAAGACCTTTACCAGGTCTCCCCTTAGTTTTCTCTTTTCCAGGGAAAAGAACCCCAGTCTGCTCAATCGTTCATGATAGACTCATCCTCTCAATTCTGGTAACATCCTTGCAAATCTTTTCTGTACTTCCTCCAGTGTTTTAGGGCTAGAAATTGCGTAACGTCCCATTTGAGTGATAACTTTTGCGTTAGCGCAAAAGTATCGCCGGGCGCTATGTAAGTGAAGCCGATGCGAACTTCTGGTTTAGCGCTCCAGGAGGCAAGTGGAGCACTAAATCAAGTGTTAGCACTTCCCTTGGAGTGCTAAAGCCGGCAAGAGTGGTGCAGCATTGCACAATGGCGAGTGCAGTGCTGCTGGTTTCCGAGACTCCTTCCCTCCCTTAAAGGGAAGGGCCATTGCTGCAGGTTCTGCATTACAATGATGTCCCTCATCGCCGACAGCAGCTGTGATCCACGACGATCCAAGCACTCTAACAGAGGGCTGATGAACTGCGGCAGAGCAAGATATAAAAAAAATCACCTATCGGCTGTGTTATGTTCACAATAAAGCAATGTAACTGAGTACTGTAGACATGAGTAAGTGTGACCTTAGCACCTTTATTCAAACTCCAGAGTGCCGGTACAGCATGGGAGGCCTGCTTATATACAGTGCTCCCAAGAGATGCTGGGATCCCTTGGGACTCCAACTGGTATGCCCTCTGGTGGCAGTATGATAGAGGTTGCACAGGGTTGCATATACAACATCACTCCCTCCCAAAGTCAATCGTACATATATTTACAGGGTGAGACGATCTGGGGCTTTTCGCTCCCTTGTTAATCGTCTCGCTACAAATGCAGGTGCGGGTGAGTTGGTTGGTTCTTCACTGGGCTGTTAGGCAGCCGGCCTTTCTGGGTTGCTGGGGGTGGTGAGTTCAGCTTCGTGGTCAACCGTGATGTCGGTTGCCATTTGTGTGTGTGTTGGAGGGTCGAAGTTGGTGGTGTCCCCTTCGGGTTGCTCGCGGCTGTCTGTGAATCGCAGTTTGGTTTGGTCCAAATGCTTTCTGCAAGTTAGTCCATTAGCAAGCTTGACCTGAAACACCCTACTCCCCTCTTTTGCTATGACAGTGCCAGCAAGCCACTTGGGACCATGTCCATAGTTGAGTACAAATACAGGGTCATTGACTTCAATATCACATAACAAGTTTGCGCAATCATGGTACATGCTTTGTTGATGCCCCCTGTCCGCGACATGATCATGGAGATCAGGATGGACAAGAGAGAGCCTTGTTTTGAGTGCCCTTTTCATGTGCAGCTCGGCTGGGTGAACCCTGGTGAGCGAGTGGGGTCTGGTGCAGTAGCTGAGCAGGACTCGGGACAGGCGGGTCTTTAGGGAGCCTTCCAACACACATTTCAAGCTTTGCTTGATGGTTTGGACTGCCCATTCTGCCTGGCCATTGGATGCGGGCTTGAACGGGGCAGATGTGACATGCTTGATCCCATTACGGGTCATGAATTCCTTGAATTCAGCACTGGTGAAGCACGGCCCATTGTCGCTGACAAGGATATCAGGTAGGCCGTGCGTGGCGAACATGGCTCGTAGGATTTCAATGGTGGCAGGGGACTTGCTTACAGACATTATTACACACTCAATCCATTTTGAATAAGCATCCACAACAACCAAAAACATTTTGCCGAGAAACGGGCCAGCGAAGACAACGTGGATCCTAGACCACGGTTTGGAGGGCCATGACCACAAACTTAGCGGTGCCTCCCTGGGTGCATTGCTCAGTTAAGAGCAAGTGTTGCATTGGTGCATGCAAAACTCCAACTCTGAGTCGATGCCGGGCCATGGGATCTGGCTATAGCTTTCATCATTACTATGCCTGGGTGGGTACTGTGTAGGCCACGTAGGAACGTTTCCCTGCCTTTCTTAGGCAAAACCACACGATTGCCCCACAAAAGACAATCCGCCTGTATGGCCATTTCGTTTTTGTGCCGCTGGAACAGCTTGATCGCTTCATGCATCTCCGCTGGACCGCTGGACCAGCTCCCATGGAGGACACAGTTTTTTACAAGGGACAGTAAAGGATCCTGGCTGGTCCAGGTCCTGATCTGGTGGACCGTAACTGGTGACTTTTCATTTTCAAATGCATCCATCATCAAGAGCCAGTCTGCAGGCTGTGCCATTTCCACCCTGGTGGTGGGCAATGGTAGTCGGCTGAGAGTATCAGCGCAGTTCTGCAGTTCTCTGTGCCTGGTCTGTGGCGGATTACATAGTTATATGCAGACAGCGTGAGCGCCCATCTTTGGATGCGGGCAGAGGCATTGGTATTAATCCCTTTGCTCTCTGAGAATAGCGATATGAGCGCCTTAAGGTCAGTTTCTAACTCAAACTTGAGACCAAACAGATACTGGTGCATTTTTTTCACCCCGTAAACGCATGCCAGAGCTTCTTTTTCAATCATGCTGTAGGCTCTTTCGGCCTTGGACAAACTCCTGAACGCATAGGTGACCGGTTGCAATGTTCCCGATATGATAGCCTGTTGTAATACACTCCCGACCCCGTATGAAGATGCATTGCAAGCTAGCACTAAACGTTTACATGGGTTATACAGAACAAGCAGTTTGTTGGAACATAACAGATTTCTGGCTTTCTCAAAAGCAGCCTCTTGTGAGTTCCTCTATACCCAATCATCTCCCTTGCGTAGCAACACATGTAGGAGTTCTAGCAAGGTGCTTAACCCGGGTAGGAAATTACCAAAATAGTTGAGGAGTCCCAGGAACGACCGCAGCTCCGTCACGTTCTGTGGTCTCGGTGCGTTCTTGATGGCCTCCATCTTGGCGTCGGTGGATCTGATGCTATCTGCCACAATTCTTCTCCCTAAAAACTCATCCTCTGGCGCCAGGAAAACACACTTCGAGTGTTTCAACCTGAGTCCCACGTGATCTCGCTGACTTAGAACCTCTTCCAGATTCTTCAAGTGTTCGATGGTGTCCCGACCTGTGACCAGTATGTTGGCCTGAAAAACCACGGTGCGTGGAACTGACTTTAGCAGGCTCTCCATGTTTCTTTGAAAAATTGCCGCGGCCGATCGAATCCCAAATGGGCATCTATTGTAGACCTTTGTGCGTGTTGATGCAGGTGAGGCCTTTCGTAGATTCCGCCAGCTACTGCGTCAAAATTGCCGAGGTCAGGTCCAACTTGGTGAACATCTTTCCTCCAGCCAGAGTCGCAAATAGGTCGTCTGCCTTGGTACTGGTCCTGTAGAAAAAAATAGTTAATCATTACTTTATAGTCCCCACAAATTCTGATTGTGCCATCGCCTTTGAGAACCGAAACAAGCGGACTGGCCCACTCGTTGAATTCCACCGGCACGATGATGCCTTCTCGCTGCAGCCTGTCCAGCTCAATTTCCACTTTCTCTCGCATCATATATGGCACCACCCGTGCCTTGTGGTGGATGGATCGTGTACCGGGAACCAAGTGGATCTCCACTTTTTCCCCCGAGAAACTTCCGATGCCTGGCTCAAACAACGACGGGAACTTGCTCAGAACCTGGGCACATGAGGCGCCGTCGACGGACGAAAGCGCTCGGATGTCGTCCCAGTTCCAGCGGATTTTTCCCAGCCAGCTTCTGCCGAACAGTGTGGGGCCATCTCTTGGTAGAATCCATAGTGGGAGTTCGTGCACTGCTCCATCATAGGAGACTTTTACTGCTGCGCTGCCAATTACAGAGATCAGCTCTTTAGTGTATGTTCTCAGCTTGGTATGAATGGGGCTAAGCTTGGGCCTGTGTGCCTTGTTGAATCACAGCCTATCGAAGGCCTTTTTACTCATGATAGACTGACTCGCACACGTGTCCAGTTCCATGGATACTGGAATTCCATCCAGTTCGACTTTTAGCATGATTGGTGGACATTTCGTGGTGAAGGTGTGTACCCCATACACATCTGCCTCCTCGGTTCAAGTCTCTAGTTCAGCCTGATCCGCCATGGATCGATCCTCCTCTGCAACATGGTGGTTTGCAGGGTTTGCAGCTCATCTGCACATTTGCTGGAGGTGTCCCATTGTTCCACAGCCTTTGCACACATAGTGTTTGAAGCAGCATTGATGGGCTCGATGATCACCTCCGCAGCGCCAACAAGGTGTTAACTGCCTCGCATTAATGTTTGATGGCGGTCTCTGGGTCATCTGAGGTCGTGCAGCTGCAGGCGTGTACGTTCTGCCATATGCATTCCTGCCTGAAAATGACGTTACTTTGTGTACAGTACTTGCCGAAACCTTTTTATGATGCAAAATTTGTTTGGTATTATCACTGGTGGACATAAATGCCTGGGTTATCGTTATGGCTTTGCTCAAGTTCGGTGTTTCAACAGTCAATAGTTTGTGAAGGATAACCTCATGGCCAATGCCAAGCACAAAGAAGTCTCATAGCATTTGCTCAAGGAATCCATCGAATTCGCAATGTCCTGCAAGGCGCCTTAATTCGGCGACATAGCTAGCCACTTCCCGGCCTTCAGACCGTTGACATGTGTAAAATCGATACCTTGCCATCAGAACGCTTTCCTTCGGATTTCGGTGCTCCCAGACCAGCGTACACAGTTCTTCAAACGATTTGGTTGTTGGTTTCACTGGAGCTAGAACATTCTTCATGAGGCTGTAAAGTCCTGTCTTAGGGCAATCCCAACAGACAGCCCAGGCGAGTCAACAACAATCACACCAATCGAAACAGACAGCCCAGGCGAGATACCAGCAACCACACCCAAAGAAAAACAGACACCAAGGCAAACAACTGAACCACAACTCAGACGCTCCATGCGAGAGCGTAGACCACCCGAAAGACTGAACTTATAAAGACAATAAGACCTTGAGGGAGGGTGATGTCCCTCGATTGGTGTGATTGTTGTTGACTCGCCTGGGCTGTCTGTTGGGATTGCCCTTTCCTCAGGTTGGTCCCTCTGTCTGTCAACCAGGTGTGGTGCGAGTTCCACATTGTAGTCTGCCTCTGGTTCCGCAGTGCTGTTGGTAAATCTGCTTTTGACTTAGTCTACATGCCTCCGGCAGGTTTTGCCATTGTCCATTTGTACTACCAGTAGCCTGTTTCCTTCCTTGCCCGTTACTGTCCCTGCAAGCCATTTGGGACCCCTGCCATAGTTTAGTACAAATACTCCAACAGGTATGCCCTCTGGTGGCGGTATGATACAGGTTGCATAGGGTTGGCATAGATAACAGGCTGTAAACAAATGTTTAAGTTATCCGAGCAGCATTACCTTTAAATACCGCTCCCCAAGTGGCTGGCTTCCCTTCCAACACCTCCTGCAACCCAGCGATGCTGCAGGGGGTGGAACCGAAGTACGCATTCTGGGTGCTGTGCAGCCAGATGATGTCAAGATCTCCAGGGCACAAGAGATCATGGCACTACGAGTTACCACCGCCACAAACCTCCATGGTAATTTTGTGGGCATCGGTACTCTCGTTACGCCCAATCGCAGAGCCAGTAGCACCACATTATCGCCCCCCTCTCTCAGGAGGCGCTAACAGGAGGCACAAAGGAGCCAATTTCTCCTCCTTAATATACTTTTTGTAATATGGATATTCAGAGCTAGAACCTCCAATTTTGAGCTTCGTGCCCCAAAATGGGTGTTATACTGGCATGGGCATTAAAAAAGGGTTTTCAGCTCGCCGGCTTCTCACCCATTCTCAAAACACCAGTTTACATTTTTGAAAATGGGCGTTACCGCGAGCGATATCAAATGGGCGGTGGCGCTAAATTTTTCTGACCTTCTGCCATAAAGTGTGGCTGTCCTTAGCAACGGCATGGAAACACTCCATTCCCGCGATTCTGGAGGTCAAGGGTCACCATGACATGCGCAGAAGAGGAGGCAGAGAAAGAGGGAGCTCAGAGGCACTGAAAGTGTGTGTGGCTGTGGTGTGTGCTTGTCTGGCTGTTGTGGGAGGAACGACGGAGATTCACCAACAGCAAAAAGCCCACTAAGCACAAAGAACATAGTTGGTACTGAGTTTTTGTCCAACAAATAACATATAACATGGAATGGATGGAGGAAGCCCTGGAGCTGGTAGTCAGGTACATTGGTGGCAGAGGTGTCTCAGTGGTCTCAGAGCACCACACTACTCCCCAAGGTGACACACACCCATTGTCAACCACACTTGAGAGCCAGCAGCAACATCTTGCTGCTGGCTCTCACCTCGGGACCGTCCTCTCCCATATCCATCCAAGCAGCGCTTCGGCCATCGTCTCCTCCCCCCCACCCCCCCAATGAAGCATCACCTGAGGACCTCCTTGGCCAGGCGGCTTGGAGTCAGGAGGTTAAGGGGAAGAGGTAGAGGTGGGGAGGAGAAGCGGGGCCGGGGGTGGGGGGGCGGGGGCTGTGGGGGGTTGGTGTAGGGTTGGTTTGCACAGAAATACTGATGATTTCAGACTAATATTCGGTTTAAATGTTTTTTATTGAACAAAACCTTGCGGCATATTGGCTCAGATAGCTGCACCATTACACGCTGGTGATTCCTTAACATCAAAGGGTATAATCACACTTAACTTCAATCAACTTAAACTTTAACTGTCACCAAGGTGATGCCTACCATTGATGTATGACCTACACACCCAGTAGTGTGTCAGCCTTGTAAATAACACTAACGTTCTTTCAGGCAAAGCGATCATTGATGAGCTCCTGACATAAGGCTCTTGCAGCTATCATGCCACCATGGTCATTTTCATGCGGTCTACAGGCGGGAGGGGGCATGGCTTCAGCATCAGCCTGATTGTCTGGCCCGATATTAGCGTCCGCCTCCTCATCCTCCTCTTCCTCTGTCTGGTGAGGTGGACTGTCAGGCTCATCAGGCAATTCTTGTCCCCTTCTGATAGCCAAGTTGTGTAGCATGGAGCAGACCAACACGAATTGAGCTACCTGCTCAGGGTGGTATTGGAGCTCACCTCCTGAGTGGTCCAGGCATCTGAAGTGCTGCTTTAGCACTCCAATGGTTTTCTCAACGATATTGCGTGTGGCTCTATGGCTCTCATTGTATTGCCTCTCGGCCTCGATGTGGGTGTCACGCAGTGGGGTCATCAGCCAGGTGGCGAGGCCATATCCTTTGTCCCCAAGCATCCAGCTCATTGTTAAACAAGTCAGATACAGTGCTCTCATGCAGGATGTGCACATCATGGATGCTGCCTGGAAATTGATCATTCACTGCCAGTATAATTTGTTGGTGGTCAACAACCAGCTGGACATTCAGGGAGTGGAATCCCTTGTGGTTCCTGAACACCTCAGCATCCTGAAAAGGTGCCCGCGTCACAATGTGACTACAGTCTATTGCTCCTTGCACCTTGGGGAAGTTTGCAATTCTGAAGAAACCTAGAGCCTTCTCACTCTGTGCCACGGTGACTTTGACCTCGATGGACAGTGCAGTTCTGATGGTGTTAGCAGGCTGCAGACCTGCCCTTATCAGCTGGCATACCTCAGTGATAACCTCTTTGTGGAAGCGCAGTCTCCGAAGGCAGGTGGTGTCGGGCAAGTCGAGGTAAGAATGCTTCTCCTTGTACTTCCTGCGGGGTGTAACATCTGGTCCTCCTCATCTGTCTGTCACTTCGTTCATTGGGCACATAATGCAGTGGAGCATTCCTTCGGCGATGTCGAGTCTGCTGCATGCATTTGGTCACCAAGAGAGGGTGAGAAAGGACAGGCCCCATTGCAGTAGATCTCTGTTTTCCACCGATTGCTCATAAACAAGGAATGTCCCGACGAACACACCTCTTCAATTCCAATCGATCACAGTGTGGTCAAGATGTTTTTAGAGATGTTCACATCAACTCCAACGACCTGCAGAATACATCCGAACTCCGCCGAGGTTGAAGCACAGCAGCCTTTTAAAGGACGCGACATGTGATCTACACTGTAACATGTGATTCATCCCGGTTAGTTCCATTTTTTGTGGCTGTTTTTTTGAGTGAGCGATATTGTGGGCGAAATGTGTACGAAGTGGTGAAATTGATGATGGACGATCTCCATGGCCGCTAGTTTGGGTAAATATGCTCTTTACGACAAAAAACAGTCGCCAGGCATTAATATTGAATCACCGTTAATTCCGTGCGGAAAGTAACGCTGGGCGATATTATGGGCGTTGAAGTCGCCCATCCTGCTGATTCTGCCCCAAAAAAGTGGCCGGGTGGTATTATTTTTTTCGGCATTAAGCATATAGGGAAAGTAACGCTCGGCGATAAGTTTCCGAAAAATACCCGCCAGTTTCCATTTTGTGCCAAAACGCCCAAAACTCTACACTGTACTCCAAGTGTGGTCTACCAGCGTTCTATATAAATTCAGCATTACCTCCCTGCTTTTGCATGCTATTCCCATAGAAATGAACCCCAGTACTTTGTTTGCACTCTTTATGAACTTATTGACTTGTGTAGCTATTTCTAGTGATTTACGTACATGCAATACCAATCCTCTAAACCATTTAGTTTCTTACTTTCCAAGGAATAAAGGACCTCCTTATTCCTCCTAACTGGTCTATAGTTCCCTGGGTTAATTCTATCTCCCTTTTTGAAAAAAGGAATTACATTTGTTGTTGTTAGTCTTCTGGCAATATTCCTTTTTCTATTGAAATTTTAGATATTGGTTTGAGTTCCTTTGCTATCTCCTCTCTGTTTTATTGAGTATCCATGAGTGCAATGTATCTGGACCAGGGTTTTGTCCTTCTTAAGTTTGGTTAGTACTTTGTGAAGCACTTTGAGACCTTGTAATTTGATACATAAAATTACAATATTATTTATTATAAAGTATATAGGTAACTTCTTGTTTATTTTATTGTATTCTTTCCTCCCTCCTCCTGTGTTGAAGACAAGCCTGAAGGCACTGTGCCTCAATGCGAGGAGCATTCGTAATAAGGTGGACAAATTAACTGCGCAGGCAGCTATGAACGAATATAATATAATTGGGATTACGAAGACATGGCTCCAGGGTGACCAAGGCTTGGAACTCAACTGCCAGGGGTATTCAACATTCAGGAAGGATAGACAGAAAGGAAAAGAAGGTGGGTAGCGTTGCTGGTTAAAGAGGAAATTAACTCAATAGTAAGGAAGGACATTAGCTTGGATGATGTGAAATTTGTATGGGTAGAGCTGCGGAATACCAAAGGGCAGAAAACGCTAGCGAGAGTTGTGCACAGACCACCAAACAGTAGGAGTGAGGTTGGGGACACCATCACACAAGAAATTAGGGATGCGTGCAATAAAGATACAGCCACTATCATGAGCCACTTTAATCTACACATAGATTGGGCTAACCAAACTGGTAGCAATACGGTGGAGGAGGATTTCCTGGAATGTATTAGGGATGGTTTTCTAGATCAATATGTCAAGGAACCAACTAGAGGGCTGGCCATCCTAGACTGGGTGATGTGTAATGAGAAAGGACTAATTAGCAATCTTGTTGTGCGAGGCCCCTTGGGGAAGAGTGACCATAATATGGTAGAATTCTTTATTAAGATGGAGAGTGACACAGTTAATTCAGAGACTAGGGTCCTGAACTTAAGGAAAGGTAACTCCGATGGTATGAGACGTGAATTGGCTAGAATAGACTGACGAATGATACTTAAAGGGTTGACGGTGGATAGGCAATGGCAAACATTTAAAGATCACATGGATGAACTTCAACAATTGTACATCCCTGTCTGGAGTAAAAATAAAATGGGGAAGGTGGCTCAACCGTGGCTCACAGGAGAAATTAGGGATAGTGTTAAATCCAAGGAAGAGGCATATAAATTGGCCAGAAAAAGCAGCAAACCTGAGGACTGGGAGAAATTAAAATTTCAGCAGAGGAGGACAAAGGGTTTAATTAGGAGGGGGGAAATAGAGTATGAGAGGAAGCTTGCTGGGAACATAAAAACTGACTGCAAAAGCATCTATAGATATGTGAAGAGAAAAAGATTAGTGAAGACAAATGTACGTCCCTTGCAGTCAGATTCAGGTGAATTTATAATGGGGAACAAAGAAATGGCAGACCAATTGAACAACTACTTTGGTTCTGCCTTCACGAAGGAAGACACATATAACCTTCCGGAAATACCGAGGGTCTAGCGAGAAGGAGGAACTGAAGGAAATCCTTATTAGTCATGAAATTGTGTTAGGGAAATTGATGGGATTGAAGGCCGATAAATCCCCAGGACCTGATAGTCTGCACCCCAGAATACTTAAGGAATTGGCCCGAGAAAGAGTGGATGCATTGGTGATCATTTTCCAACAGTCTATCAACTCTGGATCAGGAGGGTAGCTAATGTAACAGCACTTTTTTAAAAAAGAGGGAGCAAGAAAAAGGGGAATTATAGACCAGTTAGCCTGACATCAGTAGTGGGGAAAATGTTGGAATCAATTATTAAAGATGAAATAGCAGCACATTTGGAAAGCAGTGACAGGATCGGTCCAAGTCAGCATGGATTTATGAAAGGGAAATCATGCTTGACAAATCTTCTAGAATTTTTTGAGGTTGTAATTAGTTGAGTAGACAAGGGAGAACAAGTGGATGTGGTGTATTTGGACTTTCAAAAAGCTTTTGACAAGGTCCCACACAAGAGATTGGTTTGCAAAATTAAAGCACATGGTATTGGGGGTAATATATTGACGTGGATAGAGAACTAGTTGGCAGACAGGAAGCAGAGAGTGGGGATAAATAGGTCCTTCTCAGAATGGCAGGCAGTGATTAGTGGGGTGCCGCAGGGCTCAGTGCTGGGACCCCAGCTATTTACAATATATATCAATGGTTTAGATGAAGGAATTGAGTCTAATATCTCCAAGTTTGCAGATGACACTAAGCTGGGTGGCGGTGTGACTGCAGGGTGACTTGGACAGGTTAGGTGAGTGGGCAAATGCATGGCAGATGCAGTATAATGTGGATAAATGTGAGGTTATCCACTTTTGTGGCAAAAACATGAAGGCAGAATATTATCTGAATGGCGGCAGATTAGGAAAAGGGGAGGTGCAACGAGACCTAGTTGTCATGGTACATCAGTCATTGAAAGTTGGCCTGTAGGTACAGCAGATGGTGAAGAAGGCAAATGGCATGTTGGCTTTCATAGCTAGGGGATTTGAGTATAGGAGCAGGGAGGTCTTAATACAGTTGTACAGGGCCTTAGTGAGGCCTCACCGGGAATATTGTGTTCAGGTTTAGTCTCCTAATCTGAGGAAGGACATTCTTGCTATTGAGGGAGTGCAGTGAAGGTTCACCAGACTGATTCCCGTGATGGCAGGACTGACATATGAGGAGAGACTGGATCGACTGGGCCTGTATTTACTGGAGTTTAGAAGAATGAGAGGGGATCTCCTAGAAACATATAAAATTCCGACAGGACTGGACAGGTTAGATGCAGGAAGAATGTTCCAGATGTTGGGGAAGTCCAGAACCAGGGGTAACAGTCTAAGGATAAGAGGTAAGCCATTTAGGACCGAGATGAGGAGAAACCTCTTCAGTCAGAGAGTTGGTCACCTGTGGAATTCTCTACCGCAGAGAGTTGTTGATGCCAGTTCATTGGATATATTCAACAGAAAGTTAGATGTGGCCCTGACTGCTAAAGGGATCAAGGGGTATGGAGAGAAAGCAGGAAAGGGGTACTGAGGTGAATGATCAGCCATGATCTTATTGAATAGTGGTGCAGGCTCGAAGGGCCGAATGGCCTACTCCTGCACCTATTTCTATGTTTCTATGTTTCTATCCTGGAGAGCCCATAAACATGCTGCAATTTTCCCATTAGTCTGGTTACAACACAAATCAGTATCAAGTTGTAAAACTGAGACTTGTGTATAGAAGTTGACAATAAGCACGCACGATTTAGTTCATTGACGCCATCAGAGGACAGACAGAGTTGTATTTGCAAATTGAAAGTTCTGCTGTTGAAGCCAATTCAGGGTATTACCATTGTTCTCAGCCAATCAATTCTCCTGGTCTAGTGACTGGTAATATGTTGAAAGGTTTAAAATTTAGTAACCATGAAATTCGGCATGATAATGCTGGTATTTATGGTCAGTATTTTTTAAATTGCGCTGCCTTGCTTCTGCCCATTTCTGACACGGCCAGCAATAGCACATTAGTTTATCCATGTTTGCTTCTTTTGGGTTAGAGGTGGACCTGAACTGCAGCCAGGGAGCACACAGTAATACTTAATTCAATGTATCAATTCACAAAAGCAATTTTCCCTTCCTCGATCTTAAAAGGATCCGTTCTGTGATTCTGGGCCCCAATGGCAGTCGTCCATACCCGGAATTTACTATGTACTTGAACGTGCCCTATCCATTTTAGAATCGAGACATGGCTGCTCATCTCAATGACTCTTTTACCGAAGAAAGAGCCCAGCGCTGCATCTTTCCTCTCCCGGTACCCAAGAGTACGATGGTAGGGGGGTTCTCAATGCTGTCTTAGACATAGGACTGGATCCTGGAGCACAGAACTTCAGGTATTTGGCACAGAATTGCAGTTCAGGCCTTGCAAAGCCTCAGGCTAGCGTACTCAGCACACTAAAAAGAGAAAACTTCTCGGCTCGAGCCACTCTACCAAACAGCCACATAGACTTTAAGTATATGATTGATCAATCATTTCAAGCATTTAGTCACGGAAGATTTTACACTACATTTTGTGTATTTAAGATGACTACTATCTGAACTTACGTTTAGAAATTATTGAGAGGGAAGAAGTGGGAGTGATCATCATGACTATGAGTTGGCCTGTTTCAAATTTATCAATTTAACACTTTGCTCTCACCAATGATGGTTAGTGGGGTTATTAATTCTTGCACACTTATTCACTCATTTTAAGATTATCCTACTTAATTAGCATATTTTGGGCATAACTAAATGGACCCGGGTATATTGGACATTGCATTCACTGTTTTTAATTTAAGGCCTTTTTCTCCATACCATGAACAATTGAAGTTTAATGTAATGACTGTAAAAGGGTTGTAGAGATTGATGTTGTTGCCCAGCAATCTTCCAGTCACCACTCTAAACCTAGCTGATGAAACCCTTTGAACCCCGCCACTCATGGCCAGCACTCATATTATTATGTCTGCAATTACCATTGAATAACTCCACGAGGCCTTGTACTGTGAGTAAGAGCTGTGTGACTTCAGTGAATACAAAGAGTTTGCATTCGTGACATCATTACCCCCCAAAAGTCTTTGATGCAAGTTGATTACAAGTTAAGGCGAACCGGAGCCCTGTGCTCCCTGGCTGACCGCCTGTGTGTCGCTTCTGGCCTGGGTGAGTTGGTTGGGCCACTACTGTCTTGCAACGCGACTGGCTGGGCTGGACTGTTGGGAATGGTGGGATCATCCTCATGGTTGGCAGCGAGGTCTGTTGCCGCTTGGGCATGTGTCCATGGATCGCTGAAGATGAGGTCCTCTTCTGGTGGTTCCTGGTTATCTGTGAATCGTAATTTAGTTTGGTCCAAATGTTTTCTGCACATTCTATTCCCCTCCTTGGCTAATACAGTGCCAGCGACCCATTTGGGGCCCTGACTGTAATTCAGCACAAACACAGGGTCATTTACAGTGATGTTTCGTGATACAGCCGCGTGATCATGGTATGTGTTTTGCTGATAACACCTGGTTTCCACCTGATCAATGAGGTCAGGGTGTACTAAGGAGAGCCTGGTTTTGAGTGCTAGTAATTCTGCAGGAGGAACACCGGTAAGTGAGTGGGGTCGTGTCCAGTAGCTGAGCAGTACCCGGGACAGGTGGGTTTGTAAGGAGCCTTCCGTGACATGTTTCAAGCTCTGCTTTATGGTTTGGACAGCCCCCACTGCATGGCCGTTGGATGCGGGCTTGAACGGGCAGATCTTCCTTGATGCCATTACGGGTCAGGAATTCATTGAATTCCGAGCTGGTGAAGCACGGACCATTGTCGCTGACAAGAATGTCGGGTATGTTATGTATTGTCCAGGTACATTAAATGTATAAGTGCAATGGTGCGCTACAGAGGGCGCTGTGGTGGGAGACCCGAAAGTACCTGCAAGACAGAGTATAAAAGGCTGCCCACCACACCTGGAAGGCAATCTGGAATTACACAATAAAGGACTAAGGTCACAGCAGTTACTACAACACCAGACCATGTGGAGTCAGTGATTTAAGTGCTACATACATCACATTGGCGACAAGGACACGGACGAACTTCATGCAACCATGGCGACTCTGGGCTCGTTAAAGGATTTTACGGTGGGAAGTGATTGGGAGGCCTTTACGGAAAGGCTCAAGTACTACTTCACAGCAAATGACCTGACAGGGAACACGGACGCACTGAGAGAGAAGCGTAAGGCAATATTGCTTTCCAGTTGTCTCGATGAGGTTTACTGTCTCATCAGGAATTTGCTGGCACCTGGGAGCGCCAGGGACAAGTCATATGAGGAGCTGATCGCACTCATTCGTGACCAACTTAAACCGAAGGAGAGCATCCTCATGGCCCAGCACAAATTCTACCACCACTGTAGACCTGAGGGCCAGGATGTCACCAAATATGCTGCGGACCTTAGGAGACTTGCGGCGCCGTGTGATTTTGGCACACACTTTGACGAGGCATTGTGAGACGTTTTTGTTATGGGGATTGGCCATGAGGGTCTCCTTCACAAGCTGCTATCCACTGAACCTACAGTCACCCTGAAGCAAGCCATCACCATCAGCCAGGCATTTATGACCTCGACTTGCAGCACCAAAAAGATGATCCACACAGTCTCGAACCCGGCAGGTACTATCCACACGATAGCGCCCACCACGGACAAAACTGCAGAACGTGGCTCTGCCCAGGGCAGAGAGCACGGACCTCGGGGTCCTGGAACTCAGAGTCCGCCAAGGGGGGCTAATCGAGCAGCACCATGCTGGCGCTGAGGAGGAAGCCATGGGGCTCACCGGTGCAGGTTTGCGGAGTATACGTGCAATACCTGCCACACGAAAGGCCACCTTCAGCGTATGTGCAAAAGACACCTGACTCACCATGTGGCTGAGGAGATGGTAGAGGCTCCATTTTCCAGCGAGGAGCAGGCAGAAGAAGATGAGGCATTGTTTGACTGTATACGTGCACCGACCGTTCGGCCCCAGTGATTATGGAAGTCAAGATTAACGGAGTCCCAGTGAGTATGAAAGTGGACACTGGATCGGATCCATCGTTGATGAGTCAGGAAACTTTGGAAAAACTGTGGGTCAACCCAGCTGCACGACCCAAGCTGGTCCCGGTCACGGCAAAGCTGCATACCTACACCAAGGAACTGATACCTGTTCTTGGCAGAGCGGAGATGCAGGTATCCTACGGGGACGAGACGCATGGTTTATCTTTGTGGGTTATTGCAGGCGTTGGGCTGATGCTTCTCAGCAGGAGGTGGATGGGGAAGGTCCGTGGGAGCTGGAAAGACTTCATTCTTCCACAGACCGCTGTTCCCCGGGTTCCTAAAGAGCAGCGCCGACCGAACTGGAGGAGGAAAAAGCCGTTCATCGGCAGTCTAAATCCCCACACAGACGACAGTAGCCCAGAACTCCTGACCTCAAGCAATCCTGCAGCCTCAGCCTCCACAGACGAGCAGACTCTGGGAGAGCAGGCGTTCAAGTGTGGTCCGATCGCTGAGGTGCGAGCTGACAACGCGCTGCGGGCGATGAACGGGAGGTCCATCGATGGCCAACAAGTCCAGGGGGTGCCCACGCGGAGGAAGAGTCGGGCGGAGCTCACGGCTATTGTGGAGGCCGGGACAGTGAGGGTGGTGGTGACGGCTATGGGGGCTGCAGGAGAGGCAGCAGTTACTGGGACAGGAGCGGAGCCACAGGAGAGGCAGCAGTTGCTGGCACAGCGGCAGGAGCGGAGGCTGCAGCGGCGGCAGGTAAGACTCGGAAGAACGCGACAGTTACTCGGGTGGGTGCAGGAGTCAGAGCGGAGGATACGGCAGCAATCACGGAGGCCGTTCTCACAGGGACGATGACGGATCGAATTCAAAGAGCCAGATTCAAGATCGGATTGTTTTGGCCATTTTCCTTCCTTCTTACTTCTTTATTCCTTCTATTCCAGTGAGTAAAATGTCAGGCCAGCGAGCTCAAGATGGTGGCAGCAGAGCTCTGCAAAGAACAAAGGCAAGCAGTCCAACTAAAATGGCGGCGCCCAAGGGAAGCCTCGTGGGAACCACAAGATGGCGTCTTAAAAGGGAAATGCACCTGGGAGCCTTAAAAGGGCCTTACACCATTGGCGGTCCCCACAAAAAGACTTTTGTAAGGCAAGAGCGAGTCTAAATGTGTAATGTGATTTGTATGATGAAGTGATTTAGGATAAGAAGTGATATTTTGATGCTGAATGGTTACTGTGTTTAAAATGATGGATATGAATGATTTACGAAAAGAGTTAATACCACGGGGTACAAGTTAAAGGGCTAATGGATCCATGACTAACATGCCTAAGGGGCCAATGCGATTTTCGATTTTACGTGATTCATGCAAGGGTTCAGCGGCTGCAGATGAGCCGCCAAGGCGACTACTGAGAACAGAGGCAATGCACTAGTTGCAATACCCTGTCTCAGTGCAACCCATTACCTCGGGCAAAAAGGGGCAGTACTCTGCCACCATACCTCATCCAGTGGAGTTGGAATTAAATAACTGTTCAGTGCACCTGTAACCTTTTGACATAACATCTATACCACATATCATATGTACCATACAAATGTACTGTCTATGTATACCTGCTTTCTGTTGGAGGTTATACTCATGTACTTCATCACCCATGTAAGCACTGCAAATACCACATGCTTGCACCGGATCGCAAGCATAATCTCCACATGGGGGAAATGGATGGTCATGGACTCACACTCACAAACCAACCAGGATGAACAAGGCCAAGGTTTCCGGCAATGGCTTTTGGAACTGGGGGGTAGGGAGATGTTATGTATTGTCCAGGTACATTAAATGTATAAGTACAATGGTGCGCCACAGAGGGCGCTGTGGTGGGAGACCTGAAAGTACCTGCAAGACAGAGTATAAAAGGCTGCCCACCACACCGAAGAGGCACTCTGGAGTTACACAATAAAGGACTAAGGTCACAGCAGTTACGACAACACCAGACTGTGTGGAGTCAGTGATTTGAATGCTACATACATCACAGGGTAAGCCATGGGTGGCAAACATGGCCCCAAGGCTTTCAATGGTGGCTGCAGATGTGCTGGATGCCATTATTGCACATTCAATCCATTTGGCGTAGGCATCCACAACAACCAGGAACATTTGTCCCAGAAAGGGGCCCGCATAATCTACATGGATCCTGGAGCATGGTTTTGAGGGCCAGGACCAGAGACTAAGTGAAGCTTCCCTGGGAGCATTGCTCAGTTGTGAGCATGTGTTACACTGGTGCACGCACGAGTCCAGGTCCGAGTCAATGCCGGGCCACCAGACGTGGGACCTGGCGATAGCCTTCATCATGACTATGTCTGGGTGGGTGCTGTGTAGGCCACATATGAAGGTTTCCCTGCCTTTCTTTGCAAGATAACGCGGCAAGATAAAGAGGCAATCTGAATGGATCAACATTTCGTCTTTACGACGGTGAAATGGCTTGATCTCGTCTTGCATGTCCCTAGGGACCTCTGACCAGCTTCCATTGAGGACACAACTTTTTATAAGGGATAGCAGAGGATCCTTGCTGGTCCAGGTCTTAATTTGGCGGGCTGTTACGGGTGACCCTTCACTATCAAAGTTATCCATGGCCAGTAGCAGGTCTGCGGGCTGCACCGTTTCCACCCCGGTGGTGCGCAATGGTAGTCGGCTGAGAGCATCGGTGCAATTTTCAGTGCCTGGCCAGTGGTGGATCACATAGTCGTAGGCCGACAGTGTTAGTGCCCATCTTTGGTTTCGAGACGAAACATTGGTGTTTATGCCTTTGCTTTCCGAAAAAAATGAGATTAGGAGCTTGTGGTCCATCTCTAACTTGAACCTGAGTCCAAACAAATATTGGTGCATCTTTTTTACACCATAAACACAGGCCAAAGCCTCCTTTTCGACCATGCTGTAGCCTCTTTCAGTCTTTGATGGGAAAAGGAGGCGGAGTGGCGTTGCTGGTTAAAGAGGAAATTAATGCAATTGTAAGGAAGGACATTAGCCTGGATGATGTTGAATCTGTATGGGTGGAGCTACGGAATACCAAAGGGCAGGAAACGCTAATGGGTGTTGTGTACAGACCACCAAACAGTAGTAGTGAGGTTGTGGACAGCATCAAACAACAAATAAGGGATGTGTGCAATAAAGGTACAGCAGTAATCATGGGTGACTTTAATCTACATATAGATTGGGTTAACCTAACTGGTAGCAATGCGGTGGAGGAGGATTTCCTGGAGTGTATTAGGGATGGATTTCTAGACCAATATGTCGAGGAACCAACCAGAGAACTGGCCATCCTAGACTGGGTGATGTGTAATGAGAAAAGACTAATTAGCAGGCGGTGAAGAAGGCAAATGGAATGTTGGCCTTCATAGCAAGGCGATTTGAGTATCGGAGCAGGGAAGTCTTGCTGCAGTTGTACAGGGCCTTGGTGTGGCCCCACCTGGAATATTGTGTTCAGTTTTGGTCTCCAAATCTGAGGAAGGACGTTCTGGCTATTGAGGGAGTGCAGCGAAGGTTCACCAGACTGATTCCAGGGATGGCTGGAATGACATATGAGGAGAGACTGGATCAACTGGGCCTTTATTCACTGGAGTTTAGAAGGATGAGAGGGGATCTCCTAGAAACATATAAGATTCTGACTGGATTAGACAGGCTATATGCGGGAAGAATGTTCTCGATGTTGGGGAAGTCCAGAACCAGGGGACACAGTCTTAGGATAAGGGACAGGCCGTTTAGGACTGAGATGAGGAGAAACTTCTTCACTCAGAGAGTTGTTAACCTGTGGAATTCCCTGCCGCAGAGAGTTGTTGATGCCAGTTCATTGGATATATTCAAGAGGGAGTTAGATATGGCCCTTACGGCTAAAGGGATCAAGGGGTATGGAGAGAAAGCAGGAAAGGGGTACTGAAGGAATGATCAGCCATGATCTTATCGAATGGCGGTGCAGGCTCGAAGGGCCGAATGGCCTACTCCTGCACCTATTTTCTATGTTTCTATGTTTCTGGACGCTTATGCAACCGGTTGGAACTTGCCCACTGTATTGGCTTGCTGCAAAACACACCCACCACTGTACGATGACGCATCACATGCTAAAACTAGACGTTTACATGGGTCATATAACACCTGCAACTTATTCGACTACAGCAGGTATCTGGCCTTCTCAAAGGCGGCCTCTTGATTTTTACCCCAAGACCAGTCATCTCCCTTTCGTAACAGCTTGTGCAACGGTTCCAGCAAGGTCTCAACAAAGGAAGGAAATTGCCAAAATAGTTGAGAAGTCCCAGGAATGAGCGCAGCTCCGTTACATTTCGTGGTGTGGGTGCATTCTTGATGGCCTCTGTCTTCAAGTCCATGGGTCTGATGCCGTCTGCCGTAATCTTCCTCCCCAGGAATTCTACCTCTGGCGCCAAGACACATTTGGATCGTTTCAACCGGAGTCCAACTCTGTTCAGTCGACTTAAAACTTCTTCCAAGTTGTGCAGGTATTCAAAGGCGTCGCAGCCAGTGATGAGGATGTCGTCCTGAAATATGACGATGCGTGGAACCGATTTCAACAGGCTCTCCATGTTTCTTTGGAAAATGGCTGCAGCCGAGCAAATCCCGAATGGGTACCTGTGGTGCACGAACAGTCCTTAGTGCGTGTTAATGCATGGTAAATTTTTCGACGACTGAACCAGCTCCTGGGTTATGTAAGCGGAGGTTAGATCCAGCTTGGTGAATGCCTTTCCCCCTGCTAATGTCGCGAAAAGGGCATCGGGTTTGGGTAGTGGGTACTGGTCCTGTAACAAGTCTCGGTTGATCGTTACTTTGTAGTCGCCGCAGATTCTGATCGTGTCATTGCTCTTTGGTACCGGAACAATTGGGCTGGCCCACTCGTTGAACTCGACTGGCAATATGATTCTCTCGCGTTGAATTCTGTCCCATTCGATCTGCACTTTCTCCCTCATCATGTCGAGGACCCTTGTGATGAATGGGCCGTGCCTCGGGGACCAAGTGGATCTGTACTTTGGTGCCTGTGAAGTTGCCGATGCCTGGTTCAAATAAAGATGGGAACTTGCTCAGCACTTGAGCACAGGAAGCATTGTCCACTGACCATAATACTTTGACGTCTTCCCAGTTCCACCGAATCTTCCCCATCCACTTCTGCCAAGCAGCGTGGCCCATCGCCTAGTACAATCCACAGTGGCAGCTCGTGTGCCTCTCCATCATAGGATACTTTTACGTTCACACTATCAATAACTGGTATCAGTTCCTTGGTGTAAGTGCGCAGCTTTATCGGAATCGGGCTCAGCTTGGGTCTTTGTGCTTTGTTATTGCCCCACAGCCTTTCAAATGCCTTCTGGCTTATAATTGACTGACTCGCCCCCATGTCCAGCTCCATGGATACAGGAACGCCATTTATTTTGACTTTTATCATCATGGGAGGACTTTTTGTGGAGAGGGTGTGCACCCTGCACTCTGCTTCCTCGGGCTGAGTTGCCTCTCTAGCTTGGCCTTTGTGATCCACGCTGAATCGGGACTCTTCTGCCGACTTCACTGCCACATGGTGAGTCGCAGTACGTTTGCACATTCGCTGGAGGTGGCTCCTTGTTCTGCAGCTTTTGCACACATAGTCTTTAAATCAACATTGAAGGGCCCCATGATTACCTCCGCAATGCCAGCATTGTGTTAATGATTTCGCATTTACACCCCTTGGGGCCTAGCAGTAGCAGGTATGTAGGCTCTGCTCTGTACAGTTCTTATTAGTTCAACAGTTCTGCCTGCAATCGGCATTATTTTACGTACAGTACTTGCCAGTGAGCTCCAATTCTGGTAGGAAGTCATCGTATGGTATCGCAAATTATTTCAGTCTGCTCATCGTATGTCTTATCCTTGGCCTTCGTGGGTGCCATCAAGTCCCTGACGAGGCGGTCAACAGTATAGCCTTGAGCTTCTCCGCCAATGTGTCCATCTCCCCTGCCAGGTCATTGCCACGAAATATTGCTTGAGCCTTTCCGTGAAGGCATCCCAATCATCACCCTCTGTGAAGTCTTTTAGTGTGCCGAAGGTAGCCATAATTGCGTGAAAGTCCATATTCTCGTCACCAGTTATTATGTCTGCAATTACCATCGAATAACTCCACGAGGCCTTGTACTGTGAGTAAGAGCTATGTGATTTCAGTCCATTTAATACGACTGCAAAGTGAGGGGCAGCAAGGCTGGCTGCCTTTTATATGCCCCTGCACACCAGGGCAGGAAAGCCCTGGGCCTCCAACAGCAGCGCCCTCAGTGGTACATCGTACATAGTTACATAGTGAATACAAAGAGTTTGCATACGTGACACATATAATGACAGCCATGCTGCCACGAGGAATGTCATCAAGCAGACTATCAGGGTGCTCAAGCAATGGTCCCGCAGCCTTAACCGCTAGGGAGGAGCCCTCCGGTACTCACCGGAGCGGGTGCCGTGGTGGTTTGTTGCATGCTGTACATCATGAGGGTGCAGCCCTTGCCACCATGGGTTCCATGACCACCTCAGGAGAAGAAAGAGCAAGAGGAAGAGGAGGAGGAAGAAGGGAGGAGGTAGCCTGCAAATCCGTATTCTGGACGGGCTGTCCGTGAGCACATCATCTGATTCCACTTCCCCTGAATGAAGCCCCAGATCCCCTCTTTACCACACCTCTATCACAGAACATCGCAGTGCCCTCTCGGCCACAGTACTGAAATGAAAGCTACCACAAAACAGTTCAAACCTAATTTATAAATGATTCAATCCAATACTACATGACAAAGTCAACTAATCTCCCTTGTGCATTCCCTTAGTTCCTGTCTTCATGGGCCTCTGCCTGTCCTAGTGCTCCTATGTAATGCTACCCCACTGGCTGCAGCATAGCTGGTGGAAGGCTGCTGACTTTCCACGGAGGACACAACAGATAGCCTTGCAGTACGAACTCGAGCCGCTCTGGGCCTAGAAAGCTGTAGATTGCACCATCTCGGCATGGGCGGCAGCAGTCTGGGCTGGCTGGCTGACAGGCAACAGCAAGGTATAAGGTTACTAATCTTCAGAAAAGCACAGAAGGAGACCATGAACTAAAAATTGATTAATATAAGCTTTTGGAATTTAATACAAGCTTTTGGAAGTAAGCTGGACAATTAAGGACATTCTGTGGTCAGGAACCAAAACTGACTTCGTGCATAACCACAATGGTGTTGTTACGTGAGGCCCTGAACTTGATTGACCAGGGTGGGGAAAAACAAACCCACTGGAGACACCAAGTCTGTAAAACGACCGAACAACAAAGGACCCTCACTAGGTGCACATTTTTTGGGAACGAGGTGTTAAGATGAGAAATCAACTTAAGCCTTGCAGACTCAGTTTGCAAATGGGAAAACAGACAAGTCCATTATTGCAGTCAATCAACCAAGGGGACCACAAAACAATGTATTGATGCAAACACTTTATCAGAAACCACAGTGGCGGGAGATCAATCAAAACCTGGATCTAAATATGCGAGCTAGAAGTAGCTCAGCAGAAGACGGAAGAAGGACAGGAACAGACAGAAGAAGCAGCACACAGAAGAAGTAGAAGGACATGTGTACAGATGGACACGGGTTGAAAGAACGAACAGACGAACGGACAAAAGGACATGTTGTACAGAACGTGCACGAAAGGAACAGCACTGCAGAGAACGACCAGAAGAAGAACCAACCGGTCACGGAACCAAAGACCACAAATCTACAATAGCTACAGCCAGGAAGGGTGATTGTATGTCTCTAATTGATTTCTCTCAGCAGTCTAGTCCTGTAGTTTTAGTTAGTTTCTGTGCGTAATAAAACTGACACTGGGTTAAGCCTAAATTTTGTGCCAAGTGTTGTCCTTTCCCACTATAAGTTCCGAGATCTAAGAATCAGAGTAGAGTGAAAAACAAACACTCTACAAAGGGTACTGGTGGAGTGGCAGTGTTGTAAATATGAATTATGTCATCCTGATAAAGGACAACAGATTCGTGCTCCACAGAGCTACCAGAACATCCCCAGGGCGGCATTTCAGCATTCCTAGCCACCTATTGGAGGACAGATTGCTGGACTGGTGCGACACCCTGCCAGTCCCTTTTTGCACTGGTAAACGCAGCCACAATGATAGCAGTCTGAGCGTGTATGACAGCAAGCTGAGCCTGCATGAGAACAGTCTGAGCTTCCACTGAAGCACTCAAGACATTGGGTTGCTTCCGCTTGTGCTGCAATGGAAGCTGAGACATCCTGGAAATCCTGGGCCCCATGCTCTGCGCAAAGCTCTGTGCAAGGTTGGAGTCGGGCTCCTCCATGCTCCTTTACAGTGACAAGAGGCTCTCTGGCAGAGCTTTTTAAAAATTAATTCCGGGATGTGGACGTCACTGGCAAGGCCAGTATTTATTGTCCATCATTAATTGCCTGGAGAAGGTGATGGAGAGCTGCCTTCTTCAACCGCTGCAGTCCCTGTGGTGAAGGTACTCCCACCATGCTGGTATGGAGCGAAGATGAAGGAACGGTGATATACTTCCAAGTAAAGGTGGTATGTGATTTGGAGGGGAACTTGCAGGTGATGGTGTTCTCATGTGCCTGCTGCCCTTGTCCTTCTAGGTGGTAGAAGTCACATGTTTTGGAGGTGCTGCTGAAGAAGCCTTAGCGAGTTACTGCAGTACATCTTGTAGATGGTACACACTGCCGCCACGGTTGGCCGGTGGTGATGGGGTGAATGTTTAAGGGGGTGGATGGGGTGCCAATCAAGCGGGCTGCTCTGTCCTGGATGGTGTCGAGCTTCTTGATTGTTGTTGGAACTATACTCATCCAGGCAAGTGGAGTGTATTCCATCACATTCCTGACTTGTGTCTTGCAGATGGTGGGAAGGCTTTGGGGAGTCAGGAGGTGAGACACTCGCCACAGAATACCCAGCCTCTGACCTGCTCTTGTTGCCACAGTACTTATGTGGCTGGTCCAGTTAAGTTTTTGGTCAATGCCACTGAATATCAAGGGAGGTGGTTAGACTCTCGGTTATTGGAGATGGTCATTGCCTGGTACTTGTGTGGTGCGAATGTTATCAGCCAAAGCATGAATGTTGTCCAGGTCTTGCTGCATGGAACTGAACACTGTGCAATCATCAGCAAACATCCTCACTTCTTACCTTATGATGAAAGGAAGGTCATTGATGAAGAAACTGAAGATGGTTGGGCCTAGGACACTGCCCTGAGGAACTCCTGCTGCAATGTCATGGGGCCGAGGTGGCCTGCCAATTTACCAAGCATTTCTGTATGCATGTCCATCACCCTTCTGCTGAAAGTCACCCCATCGAATCCTCTGCAGCAGAACTCAAATGAGACCTGCCTTTGTGGAGCTAGCACCTGCGCTACCATCCCCTCCATTCAACTAAAGCCTCCAATACCCCATCTGATAACCTAGGTGCCATTGCATTGCCCTGTTGACCCATAACTACCTTACATTTGCCTTGATAACAATTACAATGAGGCGTTGAATTCAGAACGCACCTCCCCTTTAACAAGTGGAGACTGCATTGAAAACTGGAGGCTAACTTTAAATAGAGCTCACCTCCCATGAATTGGGGCCCCTGCTAAGCGCTCAACCACTCAGCAGTGCTCAACGTTGGGCTGAACGCATCAATCATGTTAATTAGCAGCCAGCATAAATGTCGCGTGCTGCCTGCACTACTTTCAACGGACGTGGGCAGATCACGCATTGCGAACCTCGTACCTGTTATCGGGCCTACTCCAATTTTTAGACTAGTATCTTTGAGAATTATCTCCAATACTCTTTTTTCATTTACGGATAGAAGTGAGTCAGATGAGCCAACATGATAATATCATATATATGATACACAAGTTTCAACTTGACATTAATTAGATTATGATGTTGTATATGTTTGCCAAGACCTATTTAAAACTTCTTTAAAATAGATTACAGAAACATGCAGGTATCCAATGCCGATCAGCCTATTTGGGGAGTTATGTCAAACTCGGGAGAGCTGTCCCACAAATTAGTCAAATAACAGCCAGACATAGTCATACTCACACAATCATACATTTCAACCAATGTCCCTAACTCCTCCATCACCATCCTTGGGTATGTCCTGTCCCACCGGCAGGTCAGACCGACCAGTGGTGGATGCACAGTGGGAAGGGAGTGGCCCTGGGAGTCCTCCAAATTGAATCCGGACCCTATGAAGTCTCATGGCTTCAGGTCAAGCATGGGCAACAAAATCTTCTGCTGATTACCACCTACTGTCCTCCCTCAGCTGATGAATCAGTAATCCTCCATGTTGAACACCATTTGGAAGAAGCACTGAGGGTAGCAAGGGCACAGAATGTACTCTGGATGGAGGACTTCAATGCCCATCATCAAGAGTGGCTCGGTAGCACCACTACTAACTGAGCTGGCTGTGTCTTGAAGGACATAACTGCCAGACTGGACCTGTGGCATTTGGTGAGAGAACCAACACGAGGGAAAAACCTACTTGACCTCGTCCTCAGCAATCTGCTTGTTGCAGATGCATCTGTCCATGACAGCACTGGTAGCAGTGACCACCGCACAGTCGTTGTGGAGACGAAATCCCATCTTCACACTGAGGACACCCTCCATCGTGTTGTGTGGCACTACCACCATGCTAAATGGGATAAATTCAGAACAGATCTAGCAGCTCAAAACTGGACATCCATGAGGTGCTGTGAACCATCAGCAGCAGCAGAATTGTATTCCACCACAACCTGAACCTCATGGCCCGGCATATCCCTCACTCTACTATTAACATCAAGCCAAGGGACCAATCCTGGTTCCATGAGGGGTGCAGAAGTGCATGCCAGGAGCAGCACCAGGCTTACCTAAAAATGAGGTGCCAACCTGGGGAAACAGCATGTCATAGACTGGGCTAAGTGATCCCACAATCAATAGATCATATCAAAGCTCTGTTGTCTTGCCACATCCAGTCATGAATGATGGTGGACAATTAAACAACTGACGAGCAACGGAGGCTCCATGAACGATGGCAGAGCCCAGCACAAGAGGGCAAAAGACAAGGCTCAAGCATTTGCAACTACCTTTAGCCAGTGGTGCCAAGTGGATAATCCATATCGGCCTCCTCCTGAGGTCTACACCATCACAGAAGACAGTCTTCTGCCAGTTTGATTCACTCCGCGTGATATCAAAAAACGGCTGAGCGTACTGGATACAGCAAATGACTATGGGCCCCAACAACATCCTGGCTTTGTGCTGAAGACTTATGCTGCAGAAATAGTTACGCCTCTAGACAAGCTGTACCAGTACAGCTGCAACACTGGCATCTACCCGACACTGTGGAAAACTGCCCAAGTACATCCACAAAAAGCAGGACAAATCCAATCTGACCAATTACCGCCCCATCAGTCTACTCTCAATCATAAGCAAAATGATGGAAGGTGTCATCAACAGTTCTATCAAGGGGCACTTATTCACCAATAACCTGCTCACCGTTGCTCAGTTTGGGCCCCGCCGGGACCACTCGGCTCCAGACCTCATTACAGTCTTGGTCCAAACATGGACAAAAGAACTGAATTCCAGAGATGAGGTGAGAGTGACTGCCCTTGACATCAAGGCAGCATTTGACTGAGTGTGGCATCAAGGAGCCCTAGTAAAATTGATGTCGATGGCAATCAGGGGGAAAACTCTCCACTGGCTGGAGTCATACTTAGCACAAATGAAGATGGTGTGGTTGTTACAGGTCAATCATCTTAGTCCCAGGACATCAATGACATTCCCTCCATCATAATTTCAGAAGTGGGAATGTTTGCTGATGATTGCACAGTGCTCAGTTCCATTCACAACTCCTCAGATAATGAAGCAGTCCGTGCCCGATTGCAACAATACCTGGATGACATTCAGGCTTGGGCTGGTAAGTGACAAGTAACATTTGCACCACAGAAGTGCCAGGCAATGACTAGCGAGAGTCTAACCACCACCTCTTGACATTCAACTGCATTACCATCGGCAAATCCCCCATCATCAACATCTTGGGGGTCACCATTGACCAGAAACTTAATTGGACCAGCCACATAAATACTGTGGCAACAAGAGCAGGTCAGACACTGGGTATTCGGCGGCGCATGTCTCATCTCCTGACTCCCCAAAGCCTTTTCACCATCTACAAACACTCTTTCCCTCAGGCGGCCGAAGGCTGCACTGACACACTGAAGGCGGTGTTGGACTTTGTCTTCGATGTCTGTCCTTGCTGATAGTAGGCTCCCAAAGTATGGGGAGTGGTCCACATTGTCCAAGGTCTCGTCATGGATCTTGATAACCAGGGAGCAGTACTGTGTGGCAGGGGCAGGTTGGTAGAGAATCTTTGACTTACTGATGTTTAATGTAACACCAAGACTCTTGTGCACTTCAGTAAAGGTGTCAACGATGGTTTGTAGTTCAGACTTCGAGTGTGCACAAACGCAAGCATCATTTGTATATTGTAAATCAATGACAGAGGTTGGAAAACCTTGGAACTGGACTGGAGGCGTTGAAGGTTGAACAATTTCCTGCTTGACCTGTAGATTAACTCTATAACAGCAGGGAGCTTGTTAAAGGTGAGATGAAGCATTGCAGCGAGGAAGATTGAGAAGAGCGTTGGTGCAATGACACAGGCTTGCTTGACCCCAGTCTGCACTTGTATTGGGTCTGTGGTGGATCCATTGGTAAGAATCACGGCTTGCATGTCATCGTGAAGCAGGCTGAGGATGGTGACAAATTTTTGAGGACGACCAAATTTGAGAAGGACATTCCATAATCCCTCATGGTTGACAGAGACGAAAGCCTTTGTGAGGTCAAAGAAAGCCATGGTTTGAAACTGTTCTCTACATTTTTCTTGGATTTGTCACATGGTGAAGATCATGTCCATTGTGCCCCTTAGAGGGCGGAATCTGCATTACGACTCTGGGAGAAGCTCTTCAGCCATTGGGAGGAGATGATTGAGGAGGATTCTTGAGATGATTTTCCCTGTGGCAGACAGCAGGAAAACTCCTCTGTAATTACCGCAGTCGGACTTGTCACCTTTCTTGAAGATGGTCACGATTACGGTGTCTCTGAGATCCCCTGGCATGCACTCCTCCTTTCAGATAAGAGAGATGAGGTTGTGGATTCGCGCCAAGTGTACTTCTCTGCCATGCTTTAGTACTTCGGCGGGGATTCCATCTGCTCCAGATGCTTCTTGTTGTTTTTCAATTGTTGGATGGCCTTTATAACCTCATGCCGGGCTGTGATTGTGCCGAGATATAAGCGGGTAGCATGCTGTGAGATGGAGTCAAGGACACTCAGGTCAAAGACAGAGTCTTGGTTGAGGAGATCCTCGAAGTGTTCCTTCCAGTGGGCACTGACTTCCTCTCTGTCCTTGATGAGCACCTCTCCATTCTTGGCTCTCAGTGGAATAGGACCTTGAGTACTTGGGTTGTAGGTGGTCTTGACTGTGCTAAAAAATCCACACACGTCATAATTGTCGGCTAGTTGCTGGATCTCCTGTGCTTTTTCCACCTTCTTTAGGTTTCGAGTTTTTGTTGGACCTTGGCCTTCAGTTGTCTGTAAATCTGCTTTCTTTCACTCGAGTTGTGGTGTTGTTTCCAATTCAAAAATGCCTTGTGTTTGCGGTTTATTAGCTCCTGGCTCTCCTGGTCGTTCTCATCGAACCAGTTTTGATGTTTTCTGGTAGAGTAACCAAGAGTCTCTTCACAGGTGCTAATTATGGTGAACTTGAGGGCAGACCAGGCACGGTTGACACTCTGCGGCTCCGGTTCATTGGGAGTCGTCAGGTTGACTGCAAGGCATCTTTTCAGGGTCTTTGAGTGCTTCAGCGTTGAATTCTTTGTGGCAGCGTTTCTGTTGCCCCCACCGTTTTGAGGCTATGTTGATGGAGATAATAGAGCGGTTTAGGCAGAGCAGTGGTCAGTCCAGCAGTCGTTTGCTCCTGTCATGGTGGGAGTGATGCGGATGTCCTTGCGGTCCCTCGCTCAGACAATGACGTAGCCTAGCAGATGCCAGTGCCTGGAGCGAGGGTGTTGCCAGGAGGTCTTGTTCTTGTCTTTCTCACAAAACAAGGTTTTGGTTATGACAGGACCATATTCTGTGCATTTCGTCAGGAAGAGGATACCTTTGGAGTTGATTTTCTCTACATCTTCCCTGCCAATCCCCCTCTCCAGAGGCCTGTGTCCTTTCCAGCCCTGGCATTAAAGTCACCAAGGAGAATCAGCTTCTCGCCTGTTGGGACTCAGGACTGGGATTGTTCAAGGCTGGAGTAGAATTCCTCGTTCGTAGCTCCAGGGTTAGAGCGTACGCACTGATGACGGGAGCATACTGGTTCCGGGTTAGGGTGAGCCGAAGGGTCATGAGATGTTCGTTTATCCCGTAGGGATTAGCTCATGTTTGATGGCGAAGCCAACCCCATGGAAACGGCATTCTTCTTCTGGTTTGCCATTCCAGAAGAAGGTGTGGATATCACCTTGTTCCAGAAACTTAACTGGACCAGCCACATAAATACTGTGGCAATAAGAGGAGGTCAGAAGCTGGGTATTTTGCGGCGAGTGTCTCACCTCCTGACTCCCCAGAGCCTTTCCATCATCTACAAACACAATTCAGGAGTGTCATGGAACACTCTCCACATGCCTGAAAGAGCGCAGCTCCAACAACTCTCAAGAAGGTCGACACCATCCAGGACAAAGCAGCCCGCTTGAAAGAAACCCCCATCCGCCACCTTTACATTTACTCCCTCCACGATTGGCGCATCATGTGTATCATCTACAAGATGCACTGCAGCAACTTGCTAAGGCTTTTTAGACAGCACCTCCCAAACCCATGACCTCTACCACATAGGACAAGGGTAGCAGGCGCATGGGGACACCATCTCCTGCAAGTTTCCCTCCAAGTTACACACCATCCTGACTTTGAAATATATTACCGTTTCTTCATCATCACTGGGTCAAAATCCGGATACACCCTCCCTAACAGCACTATGGGAGGACCTTCACCACCCATCCAACTTCTCAAGGGCAATTAGGGATGAGCAATAAATACTGGCCTTGTCAGCAATGCCCACATCCCAGAAATAAAAAAAAGAACATGGACATAGCTCCCTTCCCCAACCTGATGTGTGACAGTGATAATATTAGCAGAAAATAACATATATTCACAATTATCTGTACTTCACCAAAATACAGACCTTATAAAATCTTTATTTTGATTTAATCTCAACATTGAGAAACACAAAAGTAGAACAGAATGGTGAAGGGGAGCACAGCACCAACTCCTTTGTAAGACACTTCCACTGACAAATGCAGCCACATTGAGTGACTCATGTTATAATGCAACAGTGGGCCTGAAATTCCACGTGTGGAATACTTACGGACCCAGCGAGATCCTGCAAAAGCCGTTTTTCGGCGCACAATGCACATGCACCGAAAACCGGCTTTTCCGATCTGTCAATTTTTAGCTTGACAGATCTTCCGCATCCCCATAGCCAGGACATTCGCGTGGGCAAGATTGTGCTATTTTCCCATCTCTTGCCCAGCGAATGTCCTTAAAACTCTTGTGTAAGAGTTTTAAAACATAGAAAAACATAGAAAAATAAAATGTAAAAACCCAATTTTAAACCCAATTACAACACTTAAAATATATATTTTTTTAAACATTTAATTAACTTTAATTTCAATGAATGTTATATCTGTGAGGTGTTTTATTCGTTTTTTATGTTGTGTTTGGGTGTTTAGGGGGGAAGGTTCTCATTGATAGTAACAGGAACTCGGAGTTACAGAGTTTACTATGAAATTACTATGAATGAGAATACTTTACCTTGATTGGGGTGTCCAGGCCCACGTGACTCCAGCTCCAGCTCCAGCTTTAGTTACGTACCTACAAGACGTGAACGTGCTCCGATGCGCATGAAGAAGAAGCCTAAAACCGAAATCACTGATGGGTGCCCGAGCAAAAGGTAGGTGCGCATCTTTTTTCTTCTTTTCAGGCGACCGCCTGTGGGAAGCCTGGAACCGGGATTTCAGGCCCATTATGAGCTTTCTCCTGCAATTCTGTTGTGTACATTTAAATAACTGACGAACTGAGCCAAGAGTAAAGTAACTTAAACCGTGTACTTTATACAACAACCCAAAATGGAGTCTCAAACGGGCATGAACCAGAATGAATACAGTAACTGTGAATAGCTCCCGCGGGGTCCTAATGCCTGTCCAGTGAGCTGTAACAAATAAATAGATTATGAACACAACATATTTCCCCCCTTTTTAAAACCACAGTCTATGTATAGACAAAGTCCTTGAGATAGCCAGGTTGTGTTCTGATACGCTGAGACTGGCGTGGAGCTTGCGGTGTTTACTCTAGGTTTTGGTTGGGAAACAGAACGGTGCCTTTGTTCCATCCTGCTGGTCTCTTCGCACTAGGTTTGGCTGGGAGTTTGAGAATGTACAGTAGCCAGCGAAGATCTGCCCAATCATAAGCTCAGCGGGTATCTTCCCTGTTAGCGAGTGCTTGATCGAATGGTATGTGCAGACAATGCATTGAACCGCTTCGTCGAATGTTTAGCCTGCTGCGAGGTTGGCTTTCAAACCCTCTTTGATGACAGGGTTAAATCGTTCAACACCTCCGTTGCTTTGAGGATTGTACTGAGCAGTAAGGCGATGCTCGATAGCACAACGAATGACGAAATCCGCAAACTGGTCAGACACTACCTGTGGTCCATTGTTAGTGATTCTGACCTCTGGGAGACCCCACCTCGTGAACATACGCTGCAGAATAGTGACGATTGTTGATGAGGTCACTGAACTTGCAGCAATTTCTGGCCATTTGGAATGCAGGTCATGTACTACAACAAGGAAACACTAGTGTTGTGGAGCTGCTTCAACTGGATTGGAGATATCCAACTGAAGTTGTTGCCATGATCTTTGTGGCCATGGAATGGGCTTCATTGACGCTGGTCAGATGTTTGTGGCCTTTTCGCTCAGACTGCAGGCTTCGCAGTATGAGACAAACTCCTCAATGCGAGTATCAATCCCAGGCCACCATACTGAATCGCGACATCTCTGCTTCATGTGGACAATGCCAGGGTGTCCATCATGTGCCAATGACAGAACGCGTTGTTGAAGCGATTTGGGAATTCCTGCTCTATCATCACAAGCTAGGCAGTCATCGTTCCAAACGGCAAATTCATCGCGAAGTCTGTGGAATGTTTTCAGGTCTTCTGCAATTTGCTTAGGCCACTCCGTCTGCAGGAAGTGCCACACGTGCTGGAGTGTAGCATCACTCTGTGATTCGGTTTTCAGTTCGTTGCAGGGGACAAGGTTTCTGATGGATTGAGTAATGATCGACGTGACATATGTGTCATCTGTGAACAAGTCAGCACCAGAGTCCAAAGCAGTTGTCGAGTGGCTGAGCATATCAGCTACATGGTTGCGACTGCTAGCGTTGTATTGTACATCAAAGTTATACTGATGAAGGCGATCTGACCATCGTGCAAGGTGTTCGTTTTCCACTCAACTTTGATTCATAGACCTCAAATTATAGGAAGGACTCCACTTAACACAAAGTTTAGGCTTAAACCCAACAGTTTATTACACAAAAACAACTAAAAATTACAGGACAAGACTTCTTAGAGATTGATCGAAGACATACTCAATATTGAGATGCCCCCCTTGGGTTCGAATCGTATCACACTTGTTAGTAATTGTACAGTTAGTAATAGTGTTGTATCTTTTCGTCTTATCCTGTAAATTAAAGCAAAAGACGAGGGAAGGGAATCTTAAAGGTTTATTAAAATGAACCAAGGCCAAAAAGTTCGTAAAAGTATAAACTGAAGTCAAATGGATTAAGGCCAAATGTTGTTTTTGTTGTAAAAAGTATGTAATGTGGAGATTTTTCTGAATACTGCAATACACCCAAAAAGGCTGAGGAAAAAGAAGAAGAAGCCTCCTAGAGTAATGTCTCTAAGTTTATAACAAGAGACATTAAAGTGGGACGTGTAAGGGTTTACACGTTTCATGATCAGGGCACAGCAAGAGTCCACGGACTGTAATGGTTTAAAAGAAAAATTTTGGGACTGTTGGGCTGGAAAAAGGTGGTGACTCATAACTGATTCATGCGATTTCTGTGATCGGGAGCGAGACCTGATTAACATCGAAACAAAGGGTTTTGATACAATCAGGCAGAGAAGCCCATGGACTAATTGGCTGGAGGGGAAAACCAGTTCCCTATGGAGACTACAAGTCTGCGAAAATCCAGGACAACAGAGGATCCCATAAGATGTGCATTTTTGGATAGCGAGGCATAAAAGATAAGGGGCTAAAATCTCCACTTTTTTTGCCTGCTTAACGCCCACTTAATGCCCATTTTACCGCTGAAATTACGTATAACACCCATATATCGCCCATTTTGGCACAAAATGGAATCTGGAGGGCATTTTTCAGAAACTTATTGCTGAGCATTACTTTCCCCATGTGCTTAATGCTGAAAAAAAATATTACCGCCCGCCCACTTTTTTGGGGCGGAATCAGCAGGATGGGCGACTTCAACGCCCATAATATCACCCAGCATTACTTTCCGCACGGAATTAATGCCAAGATTCAATGTAAATGCCTGGCAACTGTTTTTTGTTGCAAAGAGCATATTTACCCAAACTAGCAACCATGGAGATCATCCATTGTCAATTTCTCCACCTCGCACACATTTCGTCCACAATATCGCTCGCTCAAAAAACCACCCACAAAAAGTGGAACTTGTTATGTATGAAGAAAGAGTCATACTGAACGCTGTGAGCTCAAAGTAAAGTGTGACATTAGTCTTTTATTGCAGGTCTCCAGAGTGCCTCTCAAACCTATGGGATCCCTTGGGACTCCAGGGGATGAGCCCTCTGGTGGCTGTACAGAGTATATACAAGTTTACATATATAACAACGCTCCCCCCGCCCCCGCAAAGTCAACAGTACAACTATTTACAAGGTGAGTCGATCTGGGGCCCTTCTTGCCCTGGTGAATCGTCTCGGGGCAAATGCTGGTATTGGTGAAGCATTTGTTGGGCCCTCGCTGGGCTGCTGTGCAGCTGGCCTTGCTGGGCTGCCTGGTGTGGTGAGTCCTGCTGGGCTGCTGTGGATGATGGGTTTTGCTTTGTGGTCAACTGCTGTGTCGGTTGCCACTAGTGTGTATGTTGGGGGGGTCAAAGAAGGTAGGGTCCAAAGTGGGTTGCTCAGGGTAGTCCTTGAATCTGAGTTTGATTTGGTCCAAGTGTTTCCGGTGAATGAGTCCATTTGAAAGTTTGACCCTAAACACCTTGCTCCCCTCTTTGGCCACAACAGTGCCAGGAAGCTACTTGGGACCTTGTCCATAATTCAATACAAATACAGGATCATTGATTTCAATCTCGCGTGACACATTTGCGCTAGCATGATATTGACTTTGTTGAAACCGGCTGCTCTCTACCTGTTCATGTAAATCAGGGTGAACTAACAAGAGCCTTGTCTTAAGTGCTCTTTTCATGAGCAGTTCAGCAGGTGGAATCCCAGTGAGCGAATGGGGTCTCATGCGGTAGCTAAGCAGCACTCGGGATAGGCAAGTCTGCATTGAGCCTTGCTTGATGGTTTGCACTGCTCTCTCTGCCTGACCATTGAATGTTGGTTTAAACGGGGCAGATGTAACATGTTTGATCCCATAACGCATCATGAATTCCTTGAATTCAGCACTAGTAAAACATGGCCCGTTGTCGCTCACCAGGACATCGGGCAGGTCATGCGTGGCAAACATGGCCCCTCAGGCTTTCAGTGGTGGCAGCGGACGTGCTTGCCGACATTATCTCACATTCAATCCATTTGGAGTATGCATCTACAACCACGAGGAACATTTTACCCAAGAATGGGCCTCCATAGTGGACATGGACCCTAGACCATGGTTTGGAGGGCCAAGACCATAAGCTTAATGGTGCCTCCCTGAGTGCATTGCTTAGCTGTGAGCATGTGTTACATCTGTGCACGCAGGATTCTAAGTCGGCATAAATACCGGTCCACCACATGTGGGATCTGGCTATCGCTTTCATCATTACGATGCCTGGGTGTGTACTGTGGAGGTCACTGATGAAGGTGTGTCTGCCCTTCTTGGGAACCACTTCCCGATTACCACACAGAAGGCAAGTCTGCCTGTATAGACATTTCATCTTGCGCCGCTGGAACGGCTTTATCTCTTCCTGCATTTCCACTGGGACACTGGACCAGCTCCTGTGATGCGCACAGTTTTTGACTAGGGACAGTAAGGGGTCCTGGCTCGTCCAGCTTTTAATCTGCCGGGCTGTGACAGGTGATTGCTCACTCTCAAATGCTTCCATAACCATGACTAAATCTGCGGGCTGCGCCATTTCCACCCCCGTGGTAGGCAATGACAGCCTACTGAGAGCATCGGCGCAGTTTTTTGTGCCTGGCCTGTGGCGGATGGCATAGTTGTATGCGGACAACATGAGCACCCAGCTCTGGGTGCAGGCCGATGCATTAGTATTTATCCCCTTACTCTCGGAAAACAGGGATGTAAGTGGCTTATGGTCAGTTTCCAATTCGAATTTTAGCCCAAACAGATATTGATGCATTTTCTTTACCCCATAGACACACGCCAGCAGTTCTTTTTCGATCATACTGTAGGCTCCCTCAGCCTTAGACAGACTCCTGGATGCATAAGCAACCGATTGCAATTTCCCAAAATCATTAGCTTGTTGCAAAACACACCCGACGCCATATGACAATGCATCACATGCTAGTACCAAACACTTACATGGATCATACAACACAAGCAATTTGTTTGAGCATAACAATTTTCTAGCTTTTACAAAGGCATTTTCTTGGTTTTTGCCCCATACCCATTCGTTCCTTTTATGCAGTAAGGCATGCAGTGGTTCTAACAGTGTGCTGAGACCTGGTAAGAAGTTACCAAAGTAGTTGAGGCGTCCTAGAAACACCCGCAGCACCGTCATGTTCTGTGGCCTCGGTTCGTTCTCGATTGCCTCCGTCTTCGAATCGGTGGGCCTGATGCCGTCCACCGCAATCCTCCTCCCCAGGAACTCCACTTCAGGCACCAGGAAAATGCACTTCGAGCATTTTAACCTGAGCCCCACGCAGTTGAGTCGACTAAGAACCTCCTCCAGGTTCTGCAGATGCTCGACTGTGTCCTGACCTGTAACGAAGATGTCGTCCTGGAAGACCACAGTGCGCGAGACCGACTTCAGTAAGCTTTCCATGTTTCTCTGGAATATCGCCTCTGCTGATCAAATTCCAAACGGGCATCTGTTATAAATAAAAAGACCTTTGTGTATGTTGATGCAGGTGAGGCCATTCGATGATTCCTCCAGCCCCTGCATCATGTAGGCTGAAGTCAAATCCAGCTTTGTGAACATCTTTCCTCCCGCCAGCATTGCAACGAGGTCATCGGCCTTTGGTAGTGGGTGCTGGTCCTGCAGGGAGAAACGATTGACAGTCATTTTGTAATCGCCACAGATTCTGATGGTGCCGTCTCCCCTGACTGGGACAATTGGACTGGCCCACTCGTTGAATTCGATCGGTGAAATGATGCCCTCGCTTTGCAGCTGGTCTAGCTCGATCTCTACCCTTTCTCTCATCATGTATGGTACTGCTCTCACCTTGTGATGAATGGGTCGCACCCCCAGAATTAGGTGGACCTGCACTTTTGCTCCTTGAAATTTCCCGATGCCTGGTTCAAACAGCGATGGGAACTTGTTTAAGACCTGGGAACACGAAGTATCGTCAGCGGGCGATAGCGCTCAGACGTCGTCCCAGTTCCAACATATCTTTCCCAGCCAGCTCCTGCCGAGCAGCGTGGGACCATCGTCCGGTAGCACCGAGAGTGGTAGCTTGTGCACTGCTCCATCATAGGAGACCTTTACAGTAGCACTGTCGATTATGGGAATCAGTTCCATTGTGTAAGTTCTTAGTTTTGTGCGAATTGGAGTTAAGGCTGGCCTTGAGGCCTTGCTGCACCACAATTTTTCGAAAGTCTTTTTGCTCATGATGGACTGGCTCGTGCCCGTGTCCAGCTCCATTGACACTGGGAGTCCATTTAGTTTAACGTTCAGCATTATCAGGGGACACTTTGTGGTAAATGTGTGCACCCCATGTACCTCTGCCTCCTCGGTCTGAGGCTCTGGTTCATCGTGATCCACCGTGGATCTGTCCCCCTCTGCAACGTGGTGGTTTGCAGGATTAACAGGATTTGCAGCTCGCCTGCCTGGAGGTGTCCCATTGTTCCACAGCCCTTGCAAACATACCCTTTGAAGCGGCATGAATGGAAACGATGATCACCCCCGCAGCGCCAACAAGGTGTTAATGGCCTTGCATTCATTACCCTTAATGGTGGACTCTGAAACATCTGCCGTTGTGCAGCTGCAGGCATGTATGACCTGCCCTGTACGTTGTGATTTGAAAACAACATCACTTTGTTCATAGTATTTGTAGCAGCAGTCGTGTGCTGAGAGATTTGCTTAGTATTGTCACTGGTGGCAATGCATGCCTGGGCTATCACTATGGCCTTACTCAAGGTTAGAGTCTCTACAGTCAAAAGTTTACGAAGTATAGTTTCATGGCCAATGCCAAGTACAAAAAAGCCTCTGAGCATGTACTCCAAATGTCCTTCAAATTCGCAATGTCCTGCAAGGCATCTTAGCTCAGCGACATAACTCGCCACTTCCTAGCCTTCAGACTTTTTGTAAGTGTAGAACTGGTAGCTCGCCATCAGAACGCTTTCCTTCAGGTTCAAATGCTCCCGGACCAGTGTGCATAAATCATCGTATGATTTCTCCGTGGGTTTCACAGGAGCAAGTAGATTTTTCATGAGGCCATACGTTGATGCCCCGAAGACGGTGAGGAGAATCGCCCTTCATTTGGCAGCGTTCTCTTCTCCATCTAGCTCGTTGGCTACGAAGTATTGGTCGCGTCGTTCCACAAATGTTTCCCAATTGTCTCCCTCCGAGGATTTCTCCAGGATGCCCACTGTTCTCTGCATCTTTGGGTTCGCTATCTGTATCTCATTGCCAGTTGTTATGTATGAAGAAAGAGTCAGCCTGAATGCTGCGAGCTCAAAGTAAAGTGTGACCTTAGTCTTTTATTGCAGGTCTCCAGAGTGCCTCTCCAACTTGTGAGGACTCCTTAAATACCTGTGCTCCCAAGGGATTATGGGATCCCTTGGGATTCCAGTGGATGAGCCCTCTGGTGGCTGCACAGAGCATATACAAGTTTACATATAAGCAGAACTAACCGGGACGAATCACAGCGTTATGAACACCATGTTTTCGATCACATGTCGTGTCCTTTAAAAGGCTGCTGCACTTCAACCTCAGTGGAGTTCGGATCTGTAGGTCATTGGAGTTGATGTGAACATCTCTAAAAACATCTTGACCACACTGTGACCGATTGGAATTGAAGAGGTGTGTTCATCGGGACATTCCTTGTTTGTGACCAATCGGTGGAAAACAGAGAACTACTGCAATGGGATCTGTCCTTTCTCACCCTCTCTTGGTGACCAAATACATGCAGCAGACTCGAGATCGCCGAAGGAACACTGCACTGCATTATGTACCCAATGAATGAAGTGACAGACAGATGAGGAGGACCCCCACATACTGAAAAGATGCCCGCATTGCGTACAGTCTATTGCTCCCTGCACCTTGGGGAAGTTTGCAATTTTGGAAAATCCAGAGCTCTCTCACTCTGTGCCTCCCTGGTCATAGAGAAGCTGATCAAGTCTCTCCTGTGCGCTTACATGGCTTCAGTGACCTGTATAATGCAGCGATGTGTGGCATGCTGAGAATGTCCGCAAATGTCGCCAGCTGTGGCCTGAAAAGAACACAAAGCATAGAACGACAGTGCCGCGGTGACTTTGACCTCGACGGACAGTGCAGTTCTGATGATGCTGGCACCCATCCAGCTAGTTGCTGCTGCTGTCGATTGTAGGCCCATGGAGCTAGGGAAGAAGATATGTTCTGGCTCCTCTTCGAGCTTGCCTCTTGCTAGCTCCGTGCCTTCTCTGCTTGCCTGCTCTCTTGCTTCTGTTAGCTCCTTAATATATATTCATTTGATTATTCAAGTCTCATGCTGGGTTGCTTCCAGTTAATGCGTTTGGATGAGTTCGATGGCTGTAATGATGGGTTTGGATGGCCACAATTCACACCTCATTATTTGTTGCTTTCACTACTAATCTGTGCACGGAATCGGCAGGGCAAAAGAAAACTCCTTGGGCTAGAACCTGCACTTTTGAGTCTAGCACCCGGCGTGGGCATTAAAAAAGAGTTTTCAAATCACCGGCTTCTCGCCCATTCTCAAAACACCTAGTTTACATTTTTGAAAATGGGCGTTACCGCGAACGATATCAAATGGATGGTAGCGTTAAATTTTTCTGACCTTCTGCCGTAAAGTATGGCCGTCCTTAGTAACGGCATGGCAATACTCCATTCCCACGATTCTGGAGGTCAAGGGTCACCATGACATGCGCAGAAGAGGAGACAGCGCCGCCCTGCACCTCAAGGTGCTCCACTCCCATTGCCAACCACATGAGAGCCAGCAGCAACATCTTGCTTATGGCTCGGAGCACGCTCCCACCTCGGGACCGTCCTCTCCCGTATCTGTCCAAGCAGCGCTTCGGCCATCACCACCACATCCCCTCCCCCCCCCCCCTCCCCAAATGAAGCGTCGCCTGAGGACCTCGTTGGCCAGGCGGCTTGGAATCAGGAGGGGAAGGGGCAGGGGTAGAGGTGAGGAGGAGAAGCGACGGGGGGAAGGGTTGGTTTGTACAGAAATACTGATGATTTCAGACTAATGTTCGGTTTAAATGTTTTTTATTGAACAAAACCTTGTAGCGCATTGGCTCAGATAGCTGCACCATTACACGCTGGTGATTCCTTAACATCAAAGGGTATAATCACACATAACTTCAATCAACTTAAACTTTAACTGTCACCAAAGTGATGCCTACCATTGATGTATGACCTGCACACCCAGCAGTGTGTCAGCCTTGTAAATAACACCAACATTCTTTCAGGCAAAGCGATCATTGATGAGCTCCTGACGTAAGGCTCTTGCAGCTATCATGCCACTGTGGGCTCTTTCATGTGGTCTACTGGGGGCGGGGGCATGGCTTCAGCATCAGTCTTATTGTCTGGCCCGATGTCAGCGTCCGCCTGTTCGTCTTCCTCTTCCTCTCTCTGGTGAGGTGGACTGTCAGACTCATCAGGCAATTCTTGTCCCCGCCTGATAGCCAAATTGTATAGCATGGAGCACACCACCACAAATTGAACTACCTGCTCAGGGTGATATTGGAGCTTGCCTCCTGTGTAGTCCAGGCATCTGAAGCACTCCAATGGTTTTCTCAATGATATCGCAAGTTGCTCTGTGGCTCTCATTATATCGCCTCTCGGGCTCGGTGTGGGTGTCACACATGGGGATCATCAGCCAAGTGGTAAGGCCATATCCTTTGTCACCAAGCATCCAACATTGACCTTGTGGCCATTGTTAAACAAGTCAAATACAGTGCTCTCAGGATGTGCGCATCATGGATGCTGCCTGGAAATTGAGCTTTCACAGCCAGTATAACTTGTTGGTGGACAACAACCAGCTGGACATTCAGGGAGTGGAATCCCTTGCAGTTCCTGAAAACCTCAGCATCCTGAAAAGGTACCCGCATCGCGATGTGCATACAGTCTATTGCTCCCTGCACTTTGGGGAAGTTTGCAATTCTGGAGAAACCTAGAGCCCTCTCACTCTGTGCCTCTCTGATCATAGGAAAGCTGATCAAGTCCTTCCTGCATGTGTACAGGGCTTCAGTGACCTGTCCAATGCAACGATGTATGGCATGCTGAGAAAGTCCGCAAATGTCGCCAGCTGTGGCCTGAAAAGAACCCGAGGCATAGAACAACAGTGCCGCGGTGACTTTGACCTTGATGGATAGTGCAGTTCTGATGATGCTGGCAGGCTGCATATCTGCCCTTATCAGCTGGCATACCTCAGTGATAACCTCTTTGTGGAAGTGCAGTCTCTGAAAGCAGGTGGTGTTGGGAAAGTCGAGGCAAGGATGCTTCTCCTTGTACTTACTGCGGGGTGTAACATCTGGTCCTCCTCATCTGTCTGTCACTTCGTTCATTGGGCACATATTCGGTGATGTCGAGTCTGCTGCATGTATTTGATCACCAAGAGAGGGTGAGAAAGGACAGGCCCCATTGCAGTAGTTCTCTGTTTTCCACCGATTGCACACAAACAAGGAGTGTACCGATGAATATATCTCTTCAATTCCAATCGGTCACAGTGTGGTCAAGATGTTTTTAGAGATGTTCACATCAACTCCAACGACCTGCAGAGTACATCCGAACTCCACGGAGGTTGAAGCACAGCAGCCTTTTAAAGGACGCAACATGTGATCTACAACATGTCGTCCATAACGTTGTGATTCATCCCGGTTAGTTCCACTTTTTGTGGGCGTTTTTTTGAGTGAGCGATATTGTGGGCAAAATGTGTGCAAGGTAGTGAAATTGACGATGGGCGATCTCCATGGCCGCTAGTTTGGGTAAATATGCTCTTTACGACAGAAAACAGTCACCGGGCGTTAATATTGAATCTCGGCGTTAATTCCGTGCGGAAAGTAATGCTGGGTGATATTATAAGCGTTGAAGTTGCCAATCCTGCTGATTCCGCCCCAAAAGAATGGGCGGGCCGTAATATTTTTTTTCGGCATTAAGCACATGGGGAAAGTAATGCTCAGCAATAAGTTTCTGAAAAATGCCTGACAGTTTCCATTTTGTGCCAAAATGGCATTATACGTCATTTCAGCGGTAAAATGGGCATTAAGTGGGCGCTAAGCAGGCTAAAAAAATTGGGGGTTCTAGCCCCTTATCTTTTATGCCTCGCTATCCAAAAATGCACATCTATGGGATCCTCTGTGGTCCTGGATTTTCGCAGACTTGTAGTCTCCATAGGGAACTGGTTTACCCCTCCAGCCAATTAGTCCATGGGCTTCTCTGCCTGATTGTATCAAAACCCTTTGTCTCGACGTTAATCAGGTCTCGCTCTCGATCACAGAAATCGCATGAATCAGTTATGAGTCACCACCTTTTTCCAGCCCAACAGTCCCAAAGTTTTTCTTTTAAACCATTGCAGTCCGTAACACCTTGCTGTGCCCTGATCATGAAACGTGTAAACCCTTGCATGTCCCACTTTAATGTCTCTTGTTATAAACTCAGAGACATTACTCTAGGAGGCTTCTTCTTCTTTTTCTCAGCCTTTTTGGGTGTATTGCAGTATTCAGTCAAATCTCCACATTACGTACTTTTTACAACAAAAACAACATTTGGCCTTAATCCATTTGACTTCAGTTTATACTTTTATGAACTTTTTGGCCTTGGTTCATTTTAATAACCCTTTAAGATTCCCTTCTCTCGTCTTTTGCTTTAATTTACAAGACAAGACGAATAGATACAACACTATTACTAACTGTACAATTACTAACAAGTGTGATACGATTTGAACCAAGCGGGGATCTCAATATTGAGTCTCACATCCCACCGTGGAGGGGCAATCATTTCCTCGATTTCCACCCTTACTTTTTCGTTCTTTTGGTGTAACATGTAAGAATGTTTGTGGGACAGCTCGATGTTCTTTAATAGTTTAGTCAAATGTTCGGGTAACGGCGGGATATCGTATCCAAAACACGATATGTATCCCTGGAGGTTCGGTAAAGTATCGTTGACTATAATACTGATACAGTTGTGGTCTGAGATAAGAATTATCCTTTCTTGTGCTACTTGTGTCTCTACCTGGGTTTTGAAGCAAAAGGTTGAATCTATCTCTGGGCACCAAGTGTCATGGTATACTCTATACCGACTTTCACTGGTAGTGACACAGTATGTCCCGTTCCCCTTGTACACTACCTGGGGCGGGACATGGTTGCAAGCCGTCACTTCCATGATGCAGCTATTAGGCAGCCCGTCCCCGTACTTGAACCCACATACCGGCCGGTCAAAAGGATTCAAATGATAGGGGCACAATACCACATGTGTGCCTCCTCTCTGACATCCTTCCAGACTTACACCAGTTATTGAGTCTCCCAATTTCACCACATACTAAGGGATTTTATGATGTTTCACATGTACCACGTTCCAAATTACCCCAATGTTTTCCACCCGGTATACCGGTACGGGTCGTTGTGACTGATCGATCACTGGTATTCGAAGTACTATCCCCATGACAGACTGTTTACTCTGACCACAGTTGACCGGGACTGGGTACGCTTCGAAGGCTGACCGTAGCTGGCATGAATCCAGGAGGTTATTGTAGACACTTAAAGCTTTTAAGTGCTTGTTACTGAACCACGATGGTACATGGCCTTGTTTTAAATCCTCTAAATTGCTGCATCCTTCATTTAACAACCAAGCCCCGTACATGACACACACGTCATTTTGAGCAGCTTGATCTGACGCGTTTCTACATTCCTTGATTAAAGCATTGATGGTCTGAGCATGTGACTCCACCTCAGCTACCCTCTCCTTCAAATGGATTATCATTACCTGGTATTCCTGTAATTCATGATCCTCTATGTCACTACCCTCTCACCTGTGACAGAGACTGTAATTCCCGTATCGGACTGTTCCGTCACCTAAGAACTCACTTTTAGAGTGGAAGCAAGTCTTCCTTGATTTGGAGGGACATATCATTCATCAGTCCCCTTTTTCTTCTCCCCAGCTCGTCTGGCTGTTGCTTATCAGTTTGTATGCTTCCCCCTGACTTTCGTCCCCATAATTCTATTGATAGGATTGCTTAAACATTTCTCTTAACAATCGCTCATATAACTTATCCTTTTCTGGCGGGCACCACTGGGGTAATTGTAACTCTGTTAAATTCAGAATAACCGACTCTACTTCATAATACACAATATGATACAACATTTTTCCTGTTGGGATTAACACCAGCCCATTCTTAGGTCCGAGTGTTAGAACAGAACATGAAACTTCTTGGTTTGGAATCTCCAGCATTTTAGGGAGAGGTTTTAATCAGCTCACGATCAGCTCGGTTGCATTGACTGCTCGGTTGCATTGACTGCTTTTGGAGGGTTCAAGGTCACACAAGAATCAAACCCCTGCGTCCAATTCATATCCGACCCGGAATCCTGCCATTGTCGTTTGAAAACAATCGCCACACCTTTCCTGCACTTGTGGCTTGATCCAACCACACAGATATAAATCTCTTGTTCCTCCTTCCGCCATCTCTCCCAACACAATTTCGCCCCTTCTTTTGTTCTTGTGGTCCGCCTGTTGGAACTATTACCCAATTTCTCCCATTCTGTGGATGCATTAATTTTATTCCTGTCTGTTTTCCATAACCACCACCACCCTCCCATGGGGGTGCTTCCTTTACATTCCAGACAAACTTGTCTACCCTCTTTCACCCATACCTTTCTGGTCGTGATGTTTACCCTTGGGCAGGCCACTGATACTTCCCCAAGTTTACCCTTGGTTTACATAGACACATAGAAACATAGAAAATAGGTGCAGGAGCAGGCCTAAAGGCCCTTCGAGCCTGCACCACCATTCAATATGATCATGGCTGATCATGCAACTTCAGTACCCCACTCCTGCCTTCTCTCCATACCCCCTGATCCCTTTAGCCGTAAGGGCTACATCTAACTCCCCTTTGAATATATCCAACGAACTGGACTCAAAAACTTTCTGTGGTAGAGAATGCCACAGGTTCACAATTCTCTGGGTGAAAAAATTTCTCCTCATCTCATTCCTAGATGGCTTACCGCTTATCCTTAGACTGTGACCCCTGGTTTTGGACTTCCCCAACATCGGGAGCATTCTTCCTGCATCTAACCTGTCCAATCCTGTCAGAATTTGATATGCTTCTAAGAGATCCCCTCTCATTCTTCTAAATTCCAGTGAATATAAGCCTAGTCGATCCAGTCTTGCTTCATATGTCAGTCCTGCCATCCTGGGAATCAGTCTGGTGAACCTTCACTGCACTCCCTCAATAGCAAGAATGTCCTTCCTCAGATTAGGAGACACACTATTCCAGGTGAGGCCTCGCCAAGGCCCTGTACAACTGCAGTAAGACCTCCCTGCTCCTGTACTCAAATCTTCTCGCTATGAAGGCCAACATGCCACTTGCTTTCTTTACTTCCTGTTGTACCTGCATGCCTACTTTCAATGACTGATGTACCATGACACCCAGGTCGTGTTGCACCTCCCCTTTTACTAATCTGTCACCATTCAGATAATATTCTGCTTTCTTTTTTTTGCCACATTTATCCACATTATACTGCATTTGCCCACTCACCTAACCTGTCCAAGTCACCCTGCAGCCTCTTAAAATCCTCCTCAAAGCTCACACTGCCACCCAGCTTAGTGTCATCGGCAAACTTGGAGATATTACATTCAATTCATTCGTCTAAATCATTAATGTATATTGTAAATAGCTGGGGTCCCAGCACTGAACCTTGCAATACTCCACTAGTCACTGCCTGCCAATCTGAAAAGGACCCGTTTATTCCCACTCTTTGCTTCTTGAATGCCAACCAGTTCTCTATCCACGTCAATATATTACCCCCAATACCTTGTGTCTTTTGAAAGTCCAAATACACCACATCCACTGGTTCTCCCTTATCCACTCTACTAGTTACATCCTCAAAAAATTCTAGAAGATTTGTCAAGCATGATTTCCCTTTCATAAATCCATGCTGACTTGGACCCATCCTGTCACTGCTTTCCAAATGTGCTGCTATTACATCTGTAAGGGGATGGTCTCTATGAGGGAGTCAGGTTCCCTTCTGACCAACTTGAGCGGTTCGAATCGCTTCCGCTCCCTTGGGTTCTGTACTCTGGATTTATTTTGGGGGGGGGTGACAAAAGTGCAGAGGACACTGGTTTGATGCAAAGAAATTTGTTTTTATTACAGTCAGAGTAATACAGGCTTATTACTCTCGTAAGAAATTACAAGGCCAAACTTACAATCACTCTAATAAAGAACAATACAAGGAAAGGTACAAGGTCAAACTAACAATCACTCTAATAAAGAGCAATACAAGGAAAGGTACAAGGTCAAACTTACAATCACTCTAATAAAGGACAGTACAAGGAAAGGTACAAGTTCAAACTTAAAATCACAAAACACTCTAATAAAGAACCATGCACTACACATTCAAAGGCGGGTCACAGTAAATTATACCTCCCACCTCCCAATACCTAATTCTAACTAGGTTGGACTCCAGGGCATGCAGGGACTATGCTTACCAACCCTTTTGATAGTTAACGGTAGATTGCGGTTGTTTTTTCCTTGATATCACAGTGACTGTGGTCAGTCGCTGCTGCGATGGTGATGTTCTTCCTTCCTTCAGGATTTCAGGACTTCGAGGCTGGAGAAGTTAGTTTACAACTGTCGCGTTGGTTTCTCTCCTTGTCTTGATGACACAGGGTAGTGTGGTACTAGTCTGTCAGTCAAAGTGTCATCTGAAGTGGTAGCAGCCTTGTAGCTACCTAGCAACCACCTAACCGCTGTTGAAAACAGGGGTCAGTTATAGGATTTCAGTGTTCTAATCTTGCCGCCAAATCTGTTCAAAATCCTTTGTATAATTTTGGCGGGCTTGGTTCTTCTTTGTAATATTTTGTCGGGCTCGTTAAAAGTTGATATGTTTTGGGTGGGTTGATGTTCGAAAACTGTTTCCTGATGGAAATATTAGTTTGGTAATTGCAATGTCCTTTTGTGCTTAGTCTTTCGCATACAGGTTTGATTGGGCCGCTTTGTGATGTATATGCTGAAATGGCTGTCCAGACCCATATTGATGGGTAGCTACCTCTGGGTGATTTTGTGATGTTAATGTCTCTTGTGGAGAAGGATTTTCAAATACTCATTCTTCCAGACAGGTTAACTTAGTTCTCACACCCAGGTAGTTTCACTTAATTAGACTGTCTCTTGCTAGTTCTGTAGGTCCGTCCAGAGCCTTGAGTTTGTCTTTTAAAATCCAAAATTCTATTAAAGTTCATAGTTTCTTCCATAAGCACTTTAGAGTTCCAAACTTTTTGGTAAATAGTCCCAAGTTAAATTTCCTTTCGAATGAACCCAAACACAGGGGGGGTTTCTTGTGAATTTTGCATTCCTTCACATCTTTAATAATTGATTCCAGCATTTTCCCCACTACCGATGTCAGGCTAACTGGTCTATAATTCCCTGTTTTCTCTCTCCCTCCTTTTTTAAAAAGTGGGGTTACATTAGCTACCCTCCAGTGCATAGGAACTGATCCAGAGTCGATAGACTGTTGGAAAATGACCATCAATGCATCTACTATTTCTCGGGTCACTTCCTTAAGTACTCTGGGATACAGACTATCGGGCCCTGGGGATTTATTGGCCTTCAATCCCATCAATTTCCCTAACATCATTTCCTGACTAATAAGGATTTACCTCAATTCCCTCAGATCCTCCTTCTCGCTAGACCCTCGGTCCACTAGTATTTTCAGGAGGTTATTCGTGTCTTCCTTAGTGAAGACAGAACCAAAGTATTTATTCAATTGGTCTGCCATTTCCTTGTTCCCCATTATGAATTAACCTGATTCTGACTGCAGAATCTTCGCTAATCTTTTTCTCTTCACATATCTATAGAAGCTTTTGCAGTCAGTTTTTATGTTCCGTGCCAGTTTACTCTCATACTCTATTTTCCCCCTCCGAATAAAACCCTTAGTCCTCCTCTGCTGAATTCTAAATTTCTCCCAGTCCTCAGGTTTGTTGCTTTTTCTGGCCAATTTATATGCCTCTTCCTTGGATTTAACATTATCCCTAATTTCCCTTGTTAGCCACGGTTGAGCCACCTTCCCCATTTTATTTTTACGCCATTTATTTTAATTGTTGAAGTTCATCCATGTGATCTTTAAATGTCTGCCATTGCCTCTCTATCGCCAACACTTTAAGTATCATTCGCCAGTCTCAGTATCATTAGCCAATTCACGTCTCATACTATCGAAGTTACCTTTCTTTAACTTCAGGACCCTAGTCTCTGAATTAACTGTGCCACTCTCCATCTTAATGAAGAATTCTACCATATTGTGGTCACTCTTCCCCAAGGGGCCTCGCACGACAAGATTGCTAATTAATCCTCTCTCATTACACAAGACCCAGTTTGTCTGGAGTACTTGGTCGAATTTGACCTTAACCACCCTGGCCAACTCCTAGTGTGTGCTTCGGCGTTAGTGCCCTTCTTGCTCCATATTGCTCCCCCTTGAGTTACGGTGGGGCTGGTTCCTCCCATACACCCATATGTAAGGAATGTCTCGGTTTCTCTCCGATCTCCCCATCCTGCTATAATCAGGGCCATCCACATGGTCATCCACAACATCCACCTCATAAGAACATAAGAACATAAGAATTAGGAACAGGAGTAGGCCATCTAGCCCCTCGAGCCTGCTCCGCCATTCAATAAGATCATGGCTGATCTGGTCGTGGACTCAGCTCCACTTATCCGCCCTCTCCCCGTAACCCTTAATTCCCTTATTGGTTAAAAATCTATCTATCTTTGACTTGAAAACATTCAATGAGCTAGCCTCAACTGCTTCCCTGGGCAGAGAATTCCACAGATTCACAACCCTCTGGGAGAAGAAATTCTTTCCAACTCGGTTTTAAATTGGCTCCTCCGTATTTTGAGGCTGTGCCCCCTAGTTCTAGTCTCCCCTACCAATGGAAGCAACCTCTCTGCCTCTATCTTGTCTATCCCTTTCATGATTTTAAATGTTTCTATAAGATCACCCCTCATCCTTCTGAACTCCAAGGAGTAAAGACCCACTCTACTCAATCTATCATCATAAGGTAACCCCCTCATCTCGTATCCTTGGCTCGATTCGCTTCTATAAAGACAAAATGAAAGAATAACCCTGCTCTGTGAGGGGTCTCCCCCTCACAAGTCCTCCTTCAGTTATACACATATTTACATTTACATGATTAAAAATTCACTCAATAATGGCCCTTGGTCCTCCGCACTTTTGGAACAACTGATCCGGCTGACTAAAACCTTTTAGTGCCTCGGCCATGCTCTGGTGAAAGATTGAGGGGCTGTTGTGAAACCCTTGTGGAAGACATGACCACATGTACTGCTGACCCTTAAAGGTAAAGGCAAATTTATACTGGTCCTCCCGTCTCAGGGCAATGGACCAAAACCTGTTTGAAATGTCCAGCATGGTAAAAGTTGTTGCAGGTATACTCCGTATCAAATCTGCTATCACTGCTACCATGGGCGCACAGGCTGGAATATTTTTATTCAAGACTCGGTAATCTACCGTGGCCCTCCATGAGTTATCGGGTTTTTTTACTGGCCATTGGGATGAATTTATGTGTGTTGATATGGTTCTTAACACACCTTGTTCCGCCAGGGAATTTATAGCAGTTTCCAAATCCTTTTCTGCTTTCCAGGGCAAGTTATATTGTTTCTAGGACTATGTCATCGGGTCCCCATCTATCTTCACCTCTACCCCAGTTACTCTCCCGCAATCATGTTTGTGCATTGCAAATGTATCTATATTCTCCCGTACATGCCCTTGATACCTGGCCAGAGAGTTATCGACAAATCTTTCTAAGTCATAACTCCCTTTCGGCTTCATCATGCAGGTGCTGCCTTTATCTGTACTGTCCCTGGGAATCACTACAATCTCACCTATCGTATCTGCATCAACTGCCCCCCATAGACAATTGTTTTTCATATCCACTATGGCATGGTGTGCCAACATGTAGTCGGCCCTGAAAACTCCCAAACCAGGCTGTTCCCACTTCATTAAAATGCATTCCCACTTTGTTGTGTTAGGTCCTAATTCTATGGTTAAGGGTTTTGACACTGCCCCAGCCTGCTCATTATCCTGTAAAGCCTGCCGGTGTAAATGGGACTCTGTTCGACCACGGGTGAGTGGACTACCGTGCTTGAGGCTCCTGTATCTAAGAAATATCTTCTCCTAACGGCTTTCACCTTATCGTAGATAAGCGGGCACAGGTACTCTGACTGGGGGCAACGTCAAAGTGGGGATGCCGATGCATTGGGTCCTTTTTCACCCACTGCCGCGTCCAGCTTCCCTCCACCCATGCCCATAACCTGCTGTAATGCGGCCACTAAAAGCTGTACTGGGTCATTGGCTACCTTCCTTTGGCCTTTCTCTGCCTCAGCACCCTCTTAACCTGGCTTCTCTCCTCTCGGGAGCCTACAATCCTTGCTCCAGTGTCCAAACTTCCCATAGTTAAAACACCCTCTGGATCGACCCACATTAGCTCCCTCTTGTCTCCATTCTCTCTTTGCCCTAACATCTCCTCTTACTTCATGCACTTTCCCCTTTGGTTTCTCCTCTTCTTTTGTCTGGACTTAAATGCTGGAGACAATCTTCTCAATACCCCTGCCTCAGTATTTTGGAGATTGTCTGGGTCAAACCATGCTTCAACCTTCGCTCTGAGCCGTGGCAAACTGTTAGCCATTACGGTTCTCAGCCAATGGTTTCTGGGTTCCCCTATTAAGTCTGCCCATACCAGATTTCCTCCAGTGGCCCTTAAATAAATAGGCCACAGTCTGTCTGCAAATGTATCGGGTGATTCATTTACTTACTGCCTTGTCTGTTCTACCTGCCAGAACGGACTACCTTGACTATACCCTAACGCTGCCAAGATCTCCTCGTTTAAGCCCTGTGGGGTTCCTTCCCCTAACTTGGTGGCTGTTGACAAACTCTGATATAGCTTCCCTTCTGGGGAGAGCAGTGTTAACTTCACCATCTCCTCCTCGCTGCAGTTATTGATACCCCCTATCTGCTCTATGTTGGCAAAATGAACGGAGGCATCCCCTTCTTGCTTTAATTTTACCACACCCGTTAGCATCTCCTGCAGCTGAAGCAATGTGTATGGGATCACATAGTCACTCTGTAATGCCGGACCACCATTTGGTGGGGGTGGGCTGAATTTCTGCTGTCTCAAGGGACACATCGGTTTCGGGGGTCCCAGTGCCTCGAGAGCTGGCTGATGGTCGCTATACTGGGGCCATCGTCTGACTCCTTCCCCTCTGGGTCCCAATCTTTCTTGCCTCCTCCTGGTGCCATGAGACAAACCATCCCTTTGGCCCCGTCGAACTCTGCCGTCAACCGGCGGATCTTTTCTTTACAATGTCCGTGATCTGCCCTCTCATAACCCTGGTCCTGCGTTATCTGATATGCTATCTTTATCTTTCTTAGCTGTTCTGCTTCTTTGGCTCTCTCTATGTGCCTTTCACTTTGCTCGATGTACGTTTGCTGCTGCCTTTTGCACTCGGTCACCTGACACTGCAAATATTCGAGGTGATTACACGCCATTTCGTCTTTGATACTTTGGTCCTGCTTTTCTTTACTCAAATCTTCTGTTAACCGCCCTAGTACGGCGTCCTTATTGCTTATCTCACCTTTTAATTCCCTACTCTCATCCTCCAGCTGTCCTACCCTTCCACTTAACAGTTGCGTTTGCTTTTGCAGGCACATCAGCCAAATCGCCTTCTCTATTGACCCTTTGTGGTTACTACTAACTGTCCACTCTGCCACTTTTTCCTGCGAATCCCCAGAGTGTTGCATTTCTTGTGCCCATGGCTCCAAAATGTCCACTTTGTTGCATATATATGTAGCTACCTCAGCCTCCATGGACTACTCTTAGCCACTGGCTCTACTGCGTTTTGCTGCAGCAGTCTATTTCCAGTGCCTCTGGCTGAGAAATTATTCCTGACTACCTTGGTCTCCCTGAGACCACCTCGCAGTGACCTGAGGTCACTGTTACTCTGGCTTCTCTCTGTGGCTACCCTAGTCAACCCGAGATTACTCCAGCCTGTCCGAGACCGTTTCTCTCTTCTGGTTGCCTTGGCCATCCATGAGGTTACTTCTGGCCTCCCTGAGACCCCTTCGCTATCTATCTGCGATTAATTTTATCGTGGCTATCCTAGTCAGCCTGAACTCGTTGGCTACCTTAGTCGCCCTTGAGATTGCTTCAGCATCCCTGAGCCCCCTTTGCAGCCTACCTGCGATACTTTCTCGGAGGCTATCCTAGTCACACCGGGATTACTCCAGCCTACCCAAGACTGTTTCCCTCCTCTGGTTGCCCTAGCCGCCCTTGAGATTGCTTCTTTTCTCCAACTACCTTATCCGACCTGAGACTTAACCAAGCCTCACCGGGGTTTCTTGTCCTTGATTTGTGTCCGTGATCCTATTCCAAACTCCGAGGTCCTTTTGCGGTCGCCATTTTATGTAAGGTGTTCGTTTTCCACTCTACTTTGATTCATAGACCTCAGGAATTACAGGAAGGACTCCACGTAACGCAAAGTTTAGGCTTAAACCCAACTGTTAGTTTATTACACAAAAAACAACTAAAAATTACAGAACAAGACTTCTTAGAAATTGATCGAAGACATACAATCACCAATCTAGCTAGTTGCTGCTGATATCGACTGTGGAGTTAAGGAAGAGAGTGGGTTCTGGCTCCTCTTCAAGGTTGCCTCTTGTTAGCTCCATGCCTTATCTGCTTGCCTGCCTTCTTGCTTCAGTTTGCTCCTTAATATATATTCATTTGATTATACAAGTCTCATGCTGGCTGCTCCAGTTAATATGTTTGGATGAGTTCGATGGCTGTAATGATGGGTTTGGATGGCCACAATTTGCATCTCATTATCTGTTGCTTTCACCACTAATGTTGCACAGAATCAGCAGGGTCCTTATCTTTTATGTCTCGCTATCCAAAAATGCACATCTTGTGGGATCCTTTGTGATCCTGGGTTTTGGCAGATTTGTAGTCTCAATGGGCAACTGGTTTCCCTCTCTGGCCAATTAGTCCATGGGCTTCTCTGCCTGATTGTATCAAAACTCTTTGTCTCGATGTTAATCGAGTCTCGCTCCTGACCACAGAAATCGCATGAATCAATTATGAGTCACCACCTGCCTCGGGCTGGCACCTTTTTCCAGGCCAACAGTCCCAAAGGTTTTCTTTTACACCATTACAGTCATTGCAATCTTGCTGTGCCCTGATCACGAAATGTATAGGGTTAGAATCTCCACTTTTCCGGCATGGGCGGTAAAAAAGGGTTTCAGATCGCCGGCTTCTCGCCCATTCTCAAAGCACCTAGTCTCCATTTTTGAAAATGGGCATTACCGCAAGCGATTTGAAATGGGCGTTAGCGTTAAATTTTTCTGACCTTCTGCCGTAAAGTGTGGCCATCCTTAGCAAAGGCATGGCAATGCTCGATTCCCGCGATTCAGGAGGTCAAAGGTCATCATGACATGCGCAGAAGAGGAGACAGAGAGGGAACTCAGAGGGACTGAAAGCGTGTGTGACTGTGGTGTGTGCTTATCTGGCTGTTGTGGGAGGCACGAGGGAGATTCACCAGCAGCAAAAAGCCTACTAAGCACCAAGAACATATTTGGCACCGAGCTTTTGTCCAACAAATAAGATATAATATGGAAGGATGCAGGAGGCCCTGGAGCTGGTAACCAGGAACACTGTGGCAGAGGACTCCCAGTGGTCCCGGAGCGCGGCACTGCACGCCACGGTGCCGCACCCCCATTGCCAACCACACATGAGAGCCAGGAGCAACATCTTGCTTCTGGCTCAGAGCACATTCCCACCTTGGGACCGTCCTCTCCCGTATCCGTTTAAGCAGTGTTTCGGCCGTCACCCCCGCCCCCCAACCCCCCACCATAATGAAGCATCGCCTGAGGCTTGGAGTCAGGAGGGGAAGGGGTAGAGGTGGGAAGGAGAAGCGGGGGGGAGGCGGGGGGAGGGTTGGTTTGTACAGAAATTTCAGATTAATGTTCGGTTAAATGTTTTTTATTTAACAAAACCTTGTAGCGCATTATCTCAGATAGCTGCATCGTTACACGCTGGTGATTCCTTAACATCAAAGGGTATAATTACACTTAACTTCAATCAACTTAAATTTTAATTATCACCAAAGTGATGCCCACCATTGATGTATAACCTGCCCACCCAGCAGTGTGTCAGCCTTGTAAATAACAACAATGTTCTTTCAGACAAAGCGATCATTGATGAGCTCCTGACGTAAGGAACTTGCAGCTACATGTCACCACGGGCCCTTTCATGTGGTCTACAGGGGGCTGGGGCATGGCTTCAGCATCAGCCTGATTGTCTGGGCCGATGTCAGCACCTGCCTCCTCGTCCTCCTCTTCCCCTCTCTGGTGAGGCGGACTATCCAGCTCATCAGGCAATTCTTGTCCACTCCTGATAGCCAAGTTGTGCAGCAAGGAGCACATCACACGAATTGAGCTACCTGCTCAGGGTGGTATTGGAGCTCGCCTCCTGAGTGATCCAGGCATCTAAAGTGCTGCTTCAGCACTCCAATGGTTTTCTCAACGATATTGCAAGTTGCTTTGTGGCTCTTGTTGTATCACCTTTCCGCTTCGGTGTGGGTATCACCCAGGGAGGTCATCAGCTAAGTGGCGAGGTCTTATCCTTTGTCATCAAGCATCCAGCATTGACCTTGTGGCTGATTGTTAAACAAATCAGATACAGTGCTCACACGCAGGGTATAAGCATCATGGATGCTGCCCGGAAATTGAGCATTCACTGCCAGTATAATTTGCTGGTGGTCAACAACCAGCTAGATATTCAGGGAGTAGAATCCCTTGCGGTTCTTGAAAACCTCTGCATCCTAAAAAGGTGCCCGCATCGCTATGTGCATACAGTCTATTGCTCCCTGCACCTTGGGGAAGTTTGTAATTCTGGAGAATCCTAGAGCCCTCTCACTCTGTGCCTCCCTGGTCATAGGGAAACTGATCAAACCCTCCTGCATGCATACAGGGCTTCAGTGACCTGTCCAATGCAATGATGTGTGGCATGCTAAGAAAATCCACAAATGTCTCCAGCTGTGACTTGAAAAGAACCCGAGGCATAGAAGGACAGTGCCGCGTCTGACCTTGACCTCGACGGACAGTGCAGTACTGATGGTGCTGGCAGGCTGCAAATCTGCCCTTATCAGCTGGCATACCTCAGCGATAGCCTCTTTGTGGAAGCGCAGTCTCCGAAGGCAGGTGGTGTCGGACAAGTCGAGGTAAGAATGCTTCTCCTTGTACTTGGGGGGGGGGGGGGGACATAATGTCTGGTCCTCCTCATCAGTCTGTCACGTCTTACATTGGGCACATAATGCAGTGGAGCGTTCCTTCGGCGATGTTGAGTCTACTGCATGTATTTGGTCACCAAGAGAGGATGAGAAAGGACAGGCCCCATTGCAGCAGCTCTCTGTTTTCCACCGATTGGTCACAAACAAGGAATGTCCCGACGAAGACACCCATTCACCCATTCCAATTGGTTACAGTATGGTCAAGATGTTTGTAGAGATGTTCACATCAACTCCAATGACCTGCAGAGTGCATCCAAACTCCGCCAAGGTTGAAGCACAGCAGCCTTTTAAATGAAGCGACCTGCGATTTAAAAAATGGCAGCCACACCGCTGGCTTTAGTTCAGAACAGTTCCACTTTATCTGGGCGTTTTTTTGGGTGAGCGATATTGTGGGCGATATGTGTGCAAGGTGGTGAAGGTGACAGCGGGCGATCTCCTGGGCGTTATACATCAAAAAATGGGCATGCGTTATTATTGAATCTCAGCGTTAATTCCGTGCGGAAAGTAATGCTGGGTGATATTATGGGCGTTGATTTCACCCATTCTGATGATTCCGCCCAAAAAAGTGGGCGGGCGGTAATATTTTGTCCCATGTTAAGCACATGGGGAAAGAAGGCTTGCCGATAAGTTTCTTAAAAATACCCGTCAGTTTCCATTTTGTGCCTAATTGGGCGATATACATCATTTCAGCAGTAAAATGGGTGTTAAGTGGGCATTATGCATGCAAAAAAAGTGGAGGTTCTAGCCCATAAATCCTTACAATCAATAGTGATCTGTGCCCAGATCCAGTTGAAGCGAGTAGCATAGTTAGCGCTTGGTGATCCATACGAAGGGTAAATTCCCTGCCATAGAGGTAGATGTGCCAGTGTTCACATGAGTAGATGCAAGTGAGTGCTTTGCGTTCCCCTGTAGAGCATTTACGTTCTGCAGACGGCAGCGTGCGAGAGGCGAAGTCGCTGGTCTTGTTCTTCTATTGTCAGTCCATGGATGACGATATCGTCAAGCAGATTGAGGGCTCCCTCTATGCCTGCTAGCATAGTAGTGACAATCTTCTGAAATGCACTTAGTGCAGAAGATAGTCCGTAGGACATGCGTCGTGAATGCCATGAGCGGTTTACTGTCCTCCACTAGGGATATTTGCAGGTAACTGCGGCGCATGTCGAGTTACGTAAAAATTGTTGAGCCGTGGAATTCTGAAGACAGTTTGTCGATGTTAGGAAGAGGGTTCTTGTCGGAGGTGATGGCCTTGTTGACCTCTTTCAGGTCGATGCACAAGCAGATCTCCCCATTTTTATGCCAAGCAATGACTAAGTTCGAGATCTAGGGTGAGGAGTCGATGCTGTCAATGATTCCCTGAGATGCTGTGGATACTTGATCGCGAACCACGACTGGGAGATGGCGAAGTAACCGGTTTGACGGAAGGTTCAATGTGGGGACGATGGTAGAATTTTGTTGTCCCTCCAAACCCTGTGAAAATTGAAGGATACTGCTTGTCAAAGTCCACCGTGTACACAGGTGTGCCAGTTGGGTCGTAAACTTTGAATCCAAGCTTGTCAAAAAGGTCAACACCCATGAGGTTTCGTCCCTTCGCGACATAAAAGGAAAAGTTCTCCAAAGTGTAGAATTTACAAATATTTCGCAAAGATTCCTTGTCCCTTTCCCCTGCAGAGGAGAAGAATCCCTTTCTGGACTTTTAAAATGGAAGGAAAAACTTCGGGACACAAATGAGTTTAAAGGGGCAGACGAGGCCTGCAGGAGATAAAAGGGGATGCATTCATGGAGACACCCCCCCGGCCGCCCCTCCCCCCGCAGTGTTTGGACTCATAGGGAAGGGAATTTAATTTGGAACTCGATGAACATTTTGGTATACTAGGAAAAACTCTGAGGAAGATACCTAAGAGCTTTACAAGTTTAAGATCTCTAAAGGAACATTTTGGAACAGACTGCCAGGACAGAGGGTGGGACTTCACTCAGGAATTCAATCTGTCTGGGAGAATGAGTCGATCGATAACTAACAAGAACTGTGAGATATAAAAATTCGCTCCCTAGTGACAATAAACGCATCAAGAGCTATCAGGCTAATCACCGGAAACCATTAGTGTTATGCATGTGCAAATAGACCTATAGAAATCACGGGCCCAGCCCAACGGCCCAAGAGTTTAAACACTGCTCCAACAATGCCAACCGGTGATTTTCCACATTAACACATCATAATCAAATTACTGTTGAACGAAACCGACAAATTCTGACAAAGAAGAGAGCTCAAAAATAATGAGCAGCTCCTTTGAAACAAAGAGCTGGGCCAGATTTGGTGGGAGATAAGGAAGCCTTTTTGGGCTATATCTATTCCTAGTTTTACAAGGAAAGGACTCAAGCAGCCGGAGGTGGGGAGTGAAGAAATGGAGTAGTGGAGAAAACTACAAGAAATCATCAAGGACCAACCGAGCACGAGGCCCACGAAACGGAAGGTTGTCAGCAACCAAATTGACAACCCGGGCCACCACAACCAGCGAAGCGACCAACCGAAACCAACTCAGCAAAAACCGAAGAATCGACATTTACTTCCACTCTACAATCTACTTCTGAATGACCAACGGGTGAGAAATTACCAAAAAGGACTCACTAAAACTATACGTAACCAAAGAAAGTGGGTACTTACTCCATACATCCAAAACGCAACTTACCGCATCAACGGACTCAACCCAACCGAAGACTACGCAGTCTGAAGTCCTCTCTTCCGTCCGGGGTATGGCTCGCCTAGAAGGCCAAGTGCAGCGAACCCCAAAACCGCGATTCACCGGCAACTGTCAAAAGGGATTGGTGAGCATAGCCCCTGAATCCCAAGAGCTATAACTTAGTTGGTTAGGGGAATTGGGAGGGGGGAGCCTGGGATAACCTGTGTAAATGTATCTGCATTCTCCTCTTTACCCCATTTAGAGTTTAAGCTGTATTCTTTTCCCCACAGGCTGTATGTTGACAATTTATTCAATGTGTTGTACCCCTCAGTGTGTATTGGTATTACTATTCTGTGTGTGTTATTAAAGGTGTGCCTTTTACTTCCTTTTAAACACAATAAAGCCATACCTGCTTCCTACCTTGAAACTGATTGTCTGTCCAAGTCTGTCACAGTCCCTTCATAATTCCAGAGTCTAGAACCAAGGGTGTGGGAGCGATTCGAAACCACTCATATAAGGTCAGAAGGGAAAGCTTACCCCCTGAAAACCACCCCTTACAACTGTTATGTTCTTGTAGTATATCAGGACAGATATGACCCCAAGTACCTCAATTTTGGAGTCGGAGTACTCATGTAGAATGGAAGTTGCAGGCTGCAGTTGACAGTGCATGAATTGTGTTTTGTACATAGCCTCGCTCAAAATGGAGACTTTGGCACCACAGTCAATGAGCAAACAGCCGGGCATGCCATCAATGTTTACCTCACAGTCCTTGAATTTGCCCAAACCAACGTGAGAAATGTCACTAACGGTGTAAACCACACTGGGTTCATCACTATCAGGGTTGTCCACATGTCGAATATGCTGTGATGAGCGACAGACACTAGCAAAATGGTTCATTTTACCACATGCAGAGCATTTCTTCCCACATGCAGGGCAGTTAGGACTCTGCTGAGTGTGATTCATCCCCACAGTTAAAACAGTGGAAGTTAGGCCCGCGATCCGTAGTGGGTGGCTTATTACTAGCCCTGGGTCTCTGCTGTGATTTCCGCTTTGGATGAACGCCTTGCACCTGGGCTGTAGATGCAGTCTGCTGCACAGAGGGAGCAGGGGATCTGATCGCTTTTGAATCGGAAAACGCTGATTCGATATGGATGGCCAAATTAGTTGCTTTGTCCAATGACATTTTGTCATCCTCTATTAGCAAGCGTTCCCGAATGTGGAGAATCGTTGTTTTCTCAACAATTTGACCCCTGATCATTTCCTCTGTGAGTGCTCCAAAGTTACACGTAGCGGCCAGTTCAGTTAATGAAATGTTATACTGTTTGATTGGTTCACAGTTCCCTTGCCCCCTTTTATGAAATTGGTATCTCTCCATCATAATACTTTTCTTTGGCCCAAAATAGTCTCTGGGGCGCTTACCGTTTTGTCATATTACTTTGTGTCTTCGATTTGGCCAAAAATGCGTTGGTCTTTGGTGCCGAGGCCACTTGCCATGAAGTATGTTGAAAAACTTTTTATCCATCGTGGCCACGGAATTGGAGGGTCCCCGGGTGTGGAGAGGAAAGGTGGGGGGTTAGGAAGATTAATTTGAGTCATCTTCATCGCCAAATTATGTTGTGTACGTGTAACTAACTGACAAACTGAGCCAGGAGTAAAGTAACTTAAACCGTGTGCTTTATACAACAACCCAATGAAAAACAGAATTAATTACTTCAACATGAGTGACATAAACTAAAACAAAAATATATGAAGTGAAAATCTTATGAGAATTTGTAATTTATACTTTGGGAAATACAAACCACAGCACCAGGAAAATTTCTTGAAATGGTGCAGGTATTAATTATTAACAATCCAAAGTTAATTCACTGCAGATAAAGAATGCATAATCACATCATGCACTATCATAATTTGTTAATTTAGTTTTTAACTACTGCTACGCAGTCCCTCATGATGATGATGACACTCTTCAGACCAATAAAAATGGGCTCACAGGTGTTACAATGAGTTACATCTTAAAGGGTGGAAGATGCCTGTACGTGGATGTTTTTAACGTGTGGTGACCGTTGCACACCAGCCACCACACGGGCTTGACAGAGTAGGTCTTGGTCCAGTGGCGTGGATTGACCAAGACAACTGGAGACCAAGCTCTGTCATGCCTCCCCTGGGCCCTGACCCCACTGCTGTTCAATGCTGTGCCACTCCTGGGCCACGATCCCTCTGTTGTTATATGCTGCGCTGTCCCTCGCTGGGCTCGACCTCCGCCCCTCGCTGGGTGCCGTCCTTCGCTGGACTTGAACGCCGCCCTTCGCCCCTTGCTGGACTCAACCTCTACTCCTGCTAGGCCCGACTCTCTCCCTAATTTCAGCTTGTAGGACCTCATCCTGTTTTTTACTAATATCGTTGGTACATATATGCACCACGACAACTGGCTGTTCACCCTCCCCCTCCAAAATGCCCTGCAGCCGCTCCGAGACATCCTTAACCCTTGCACCAGGGAGGCAACACACCATCCTGAAGTCTCGATTGCGGCAGCAGAAATGCCTATCTATTCCCCTTACAATAGAATCCCCTGCTACTATAGCTCTCCCACTCTTTTTCCTGCCCTCCTGTGCAGCAGAGCCACCCATGGTGCCATGAACTTGGCTGCTGCTGCCTTTCCCGAATGAGCCATCTCCCCCATCAGTATCCAAAGTGGTATATTTGTTTTGGAGGGAGATGACCGCAGGGGACCTGCTCTACCTTCCTACTCCTGCTCTACCTGATGGTCACCCATTCCCTATCTGCCTTTGTAACCTTTATCTGCGGTGTGACCAACTCACTAAACGTGCTATTCACGACATCCTCAGCATCGCGGATGCTCCAGAGTGAATCCATGCGCAGCTTCAGTGCTGCAATGTGCTCTGTCAGGAGCTGCAGCTGGATGCACTTCCTGCACACAATGTCCCTGATTTCCCTCATAGCACAGGAGGAGCATGACACGGGTCTGGGCTCTCCTGCCATGACTTAACCCTTAAATTAACTTAATTTGGCAACAATACCAAAGGTTACCTACTGATAAGAAAAGAAAAAGAAAACGAAAAAGATTAAATACTCACCAATCTACCAGCCAATCAGTTACCCGCTTGGCTGTGATGTCACACTTTGATTTCTTATTACTTCTTTGTTTACTCTTGTCCCTGCACCAGCTGGCCTCCTCCCGACTGTCCAAGCTGCTCCAAGCTGCCGCCGCCCTTTATAGTCCCGCGCCCGCTCCGCTCTCACGATGCTGGCCTCCTCCTGACTGCTGCTGCGCCAGTCTGTAGAATGGCTAACAGTGAGATTTTCCCTACTACAACAACAACAACCTGTTTTTATATCGCGCCTTTAACATAGTGAAATGTACCAAGGCATTTCACAGGAGCATTATGAGATACAAATTTTGACACCATGCTGTGTAAGTAGAAATTAGCGCAGATAACGAGGTATGTTTTAAGGAGCGTCTTGAAGGAGGAAAGAGAGGTAGAGAGGCGGTGAGGTTTAGGGAGGGAGTTCCAGAGCTTGGGGCCTAGGCAACAGAAGGCATGGCCAACAATGGTTGAGTGATTATAATCAGGGATGCTCAAGAGGGCAGAATTAGAGGAGCGCAGGCATTTTGGGGGATTGTGGGGCTGGAGGAGATTACAGAGATAGGGAGGGGCGAGCCTATGGAGGGATTTGAAAATAAGGATGACAATTTTGAAAACGAGGCGTTGCTTAACCGGAAGCCAATGTAGGTCAGTGAGCACAGAGGTGATGGGTGAACGGGACTTGGCGCGAGTTAGGACACGGGCAGCTGAGTTTTGGATCACCTCTAGTTTATGTAGAGTGGAATGTGGGAGGCCAGCCAGGTATGCATTGGAATAGTCAAGTCGAAAGGTAACAAAGGCATGGATGAGGGCTTCAGCAGCGGATGAGCTGAGGCAAGGGTGGAGATGGGTGATGTCACGGTGATGGAAATAGGCGGTCTTGGTTATGCTGTGGATATGTAGTCGAAAACTCATTTCAGGGTCAAATGTGACACCAAGATTGCAAACAGTCTGATTCAGCCTCAGACAGAAGTTGGGGAGAGGGATGGAGTCAGTGGCTAGGGAACGGAATTTGTGGCTGGAACCGAAAATAATGGCTTCGTTCTTCCCAATATTCAATTGGAGAAAATTTATGCTCATCCAGATCTGGATGTCGGACAAGCCGTCTGACAATTAAGAGACCGTGGAGGGGTCGAGGGAAGTGGTAGTGAGGTAGAGCTGGGTGTCAACAGCACACATGTGGAAACTGACGCTGTGCTTTCAGAGGATGTCGTCAAGCGGCAACATGTAGATGAGAAATAGGAGGGGACCAAGGTTTGATCCTTGGGAGACACCAGAGGTAACAATACAGGGGCAGGAAGAGAAACCATTGCAGGTGATTCTCTGACTACGATTAGATAGATAAGAATGGAACTAGGCAAGTGCAGTCCCACCCAGCGGGATGACGGTGGAGAGGCGTTGAAGAAGGTGGGGAGATATTGGAGGCAAGCTGGAGCAAAACAAGTGTGAATTAATTATTTCATGGTTTCTTTATAAGGTGAAGAACCAACATAAATACCACCAGATTGAAATAAACAACTAAGGCAAATATCTGCTCCATCCACTAGGGATAGGAAAATATATGTGTTTATGAATTCATTAAGCCTTGTGCACATAGGAAGTCTTTCCTACTTAATGCTAAAAATGACACTTTTTTAGAAATTCTAATTGGCACTGTTGTCTTATAAACACTTAACATGCTCATGCCAAATTCTTCTCGAGAGTTCAAATTCCACCACGGCAGCTGGGGAGTTTAAATTAAATGAACTAAACAAATCTGGAATAAAAAGCCACTTTCAGTGATGTTGACCATGAAATTACCGGATTGTTGTAAAAATCCATCTGGTTCACTAATATCATTTAGAGAAGGAAATCTGCTATCCTTACCCAATCTGGCCTATATGTGACTCCAGACCCACAACAATGTGGTTAACTCTTAACTGCTCTCTGAAATGGCCTAGCAAACCACTCAGTTATGGAAGGCGGCTCACCACCACCTTCTCGAGGGCAATTAGGGATGGGCAATAAATGCTGGCGTGGCCAGCAACGCCCATATCCTGTGAAAGAATAACTGCTTTAATGCAGGTTTTAATCCCTTTAAAATAAACAAATTAAAGGGAAAAGGAACTTGGTATGGTTGCGATTATTGGTGATATCAGTGTTCATAAGAGAACTGCACTGAGTATAATTTCTACCCTACATTACAACAATGACTACAGTTCAAAAGTACTTCATTAGCTGTAAAGCGCTTTGGGACGTCCTGAGGTCATAAAAGGTGCTCTTTACATGCATGTTTTTCTCTTCTTTTAGAGTCTTTTGATTTATACCTAAATAAAGTCATTTAGTTAAAGGAGAAATTCGGTCGCACCTCTGTTGCGGTGTTAATCCAGGTGAAGCGGTACTTTTAGCGCTTTGAAATAGTTTGTGCCTACCACACAGAAATACGGCAGAATCGGTCGAACAGCTGACAGCTGAACAGCGATAAATCAACCGTTGCATACCCTAGCTGGGGGGCGATAATGAAAATTTGGTCGGTACACTGTGCGAGCTCATTGCGCATTCATGGAACTCCGAATCAGATCCCAGGAAAAGCCAAGTCTTAAAGGCACGGTGTAGTAATGCAGCCATTAAAGTTTTCAAAATCACTTGTTTTCAAACTGTACGGTTATATCTGTCTGCCGCTGCAAACTCGGAGGCTACGCACCCTGCTCTGTGTAAACGTTGCGCTGACTGACCTCCAAGGGAAGCGCTTCTTCATCCCTTTAAGTAGCCACCAGTTAACGACTCTGCAAGCCTGTACCTACTGTTTTTCCAGATGTTGTTATTGCTCCATTTAGTGCTCCAAGAGAAGTGGTAGCGCTTGACTTAGTGCTCCACTTCCTTCCTAGAGCAATAAACCGGAAGTTCGCGTCCGATTGAATTGTATAACGCCCGGCAATAATTTTGTGCTGCCGCAACAGTATCATTCCAAATGGGATGTTATGTAATTTCTAGTCGTGAAACTCAACACTATCAACTGCACGAAGGCCAACTCAACATCAGGCATTGCATGTATCACACTCTGCACAAGCATAAAAATGTCATCCATCCATACCAGAAGGTTACTTACTGAAAGGGTTGAGGCCAGTAGGGCACCCTTCGACATATATTTTGGTCATGCCAATGCAACAAGCCATTATGTATAACAATCCATGAAATCACTGGAACATGGCTAATTTTCCAACAAAGAACAAACTTGTATTTATATAAAGCCTTTCGTTACCTCGGGACCACCCAAAGTGCTTCACAGACAATTTTTAAAGCAGCAGCCAATTTGTCCACAGCAAAGTCCCACAAATAACCAGATAATCTGTTTTTAGTGATGTTACTTGAAGGATATATGTTGAAATAGTGCAATGAGATCTACCTGAGAGGGAAACAGGGCCACAATTGAATGTGTCATTCGAAGGGCAGCATTTCCCTCAGTACTGCACTGCAGTATCATCCGACATTACATGCCCAAATACCTAGTCTGGGATATGAATCCATGATCTTCTGACTCAGAGGCTAGAATGCTAACTCAGCCAAGGCTGACACCTAGACCCCAGACAATCCTTTTTTTAAATTCATTCATGGTTTGTGAGACATTCGCTGCAGAATACCCAATCTCTGACCTGCTCTTGTAGCTACAGTATTTATGTGGCTGGTCCAGTTAAGTTTCTGGTCAATGGTGACCCCCAGGATGTTGATGGTGGGGGATTCAGCGATGATAATGAATGTTAAGGTGAGGTGGTTAGATGTTCTCTTGTTGGAGATAGCAATTGCCTAGCACTTGTGTGGATGGAATGTTACTTGCCACTTATCAGCCCAAATCTGAATGTCGCCCAGGTCTTGCTGCATGTGGGCATGGACTGCTTCATTACATGAGGAATTGCGAATGGAACTGAACACAGTGCAATCATCAGTGAACATCCCCACTTCTGACCTTATGATGGAGGGAAGGTCATTGATGAAGCAGCTGAAGATGGTTGGGCCTAGGACACTGCCCTGAGGAACTCCTGCAGCGATGTCCTGAGGCTGGGATGATTGAACTCCAAAACCATCTTCCTTTGTGCAAGGTATGACTCCAGCCAGTGGAGAGATTTCCCCTGTTTCCCATTGACTTCAGTTTTACTAGGACTCCTTGATGCCACACTCAGTCAAATGCTGCCTTGATGTCAAGGACAGTCACTCTCACCTCACCTCTGGAATTCAAATCTTTTGTTCAAGTTTGGACCAAGGCTGTAATGAAGTCTAGAGCCGAATGGTCCTGGTGGATCCCAAACTGAGCATCAGTGAGCAGGTTATTGGTGAGTAAGTGTCGCTTGATAGCACTGTCGACGGCACCTTCCTGATGATTGAGAGTAGACTGATGGAGTGGTAATTGGACGGATGGGATTTGTCATGCTTTTTGTAGACAGGACATACTTTGGCAGTTTTCCACATTGTCGGATAGATGCCAGTGTTGTAGCTGTACTGCTAGAGGCACTAGTTCTGGAGCACAAGTCTTCAGCATGACAGCCGGGATGTTGCCAGGATCCATAGCTTTTGCTGTATCCAGTGCACTCTGTTACCTGCTTCATAGAAACATAGAAACATAGAAAATAGGTGCAGGAGTAGGCCATTCAGCCCTTCGAGCCTGCACCACCATTCAATAAGATCATGGCTGATCATCACCTCAGTACCCCTTTCCTTCTTTCTCTCCATACCCCTTGATCCCTTTAGCCGTAAGGGCCATATCTAACTCCCTCTTGAATATATCCAACGAACTGGCATCAACAACTCTCTGCGGTAGAGAATTCCACAGGTTAACAACTCTCTGAGTGAAGAAATTTCTCCTCATCTCAGTCCTAAATGGCTTACCCCTTATCCTTAGACAGTGTCTTCTGGATCTGGACTTCCCCAAAATTGGGAACATTCTTCCTGCATCTAACTTGTCCAGCCCCGTCAGAATTTTATATGTTTCTATGAGATCCCCTCTCATCCTTCTAAACTCCAGTGAATACAGGTCCAGTCGATCCAGTCTCACCTCATATGTCAGTCCTGCCATCCCAGGAATCAGTCTGGTGAACCTTCGCTGCACTCCCTCAATAGCAAGAACGTCCTTCCTCAGATTAGGAGATCAAAACTGAACACAATATTCCAGGTGAGGCCTCACCAAGGCCCTGTACAACTGCAGTAAGACCTCCCTGCTCCTATACTCAAATCCCCTAGCTATGAAGGCCAACATACCATATGCCTTCTTCACTGCCTGCTGTACCTGCATGCCAACTTTCAATGACTGTTGTACCATGACACCCAGATCTCTTTGCACCTCCCTTTTTCCTAATCTGCCGCCATTCAGATAATATTCTGCCTTTGTGTTTTTGCCACCAAAGTGGATAACCTCACATTTATCCACATTATACTGCATAAACCAATCATTTGCCCACTCACCTAACCTGTCCAAGTCACCCTGCAGCCTCTTAGCATCCTCCTCACAGCTCACCGCCACCCAGCTTAGTGTCATCTGCAAACTTGGAGATATTACACTCAATTCCTTCATCCAAATCGTTGATGTATATTGTAAATAGCTGGGGTCCCAGTACTGAGTCCTGCAGCACCTCACTAATCACTACCTCCCATTCTGAAAAGGACCCGTTTATCCCGACTCTCTGTTTCCTGTCTGCCAATGAGTTCTCTATCCACGTCAATACATTACCCGCAATACCATGTGCTTTCATTTTGCACACCAATCTCTTATGTGGGACCTTGTCAAAAGCCTTTTGAAAGTCCAAATACACCACATCCACTGGTTCTCCCCTGTCCACTCTACTAGTTACATCCTCAAAAAATTCTAGAAGATTTGTCAAGCATGATTTCCCTTTCATAAATCCATGCTGACTTGGACCAATCCTATCAATGCTTTCCAAATGCGCTGCTATTACATCTTTAGTGCTTGCTGGGCCTACCCACTGGAGAGCAAAGGCCTCCACAACTTGCAGGCTAGCATAATACTTGTTATTGCTGCAAAAAGATGCATCCCACCTCTATGCTGATATGGAGCTCTCTTCAGAACAATTATGTGGAACAATCAGAGATACTAAGGCCCCAAATATTGATAGTGGCAGGTTGCATAGTCGGGGGCAGGGATCGGGGGGACGGAGATTCGGTCGGGAAACCCGGAAGTCCAGATTTCCCCACATAGAGTATGCATTTTTTTTACAGCAGAATCCCTGCCTGGATGTCAGTCTGATTTACAGGCTTGGCTTCCAGTCGGGCGGGGAGTACTCCGGACCAGGCTGCAGCCCCAAGTAAGGAACCTGCAACTGCTAGTGGCAGTGTGGGGAGGGGGGCGCGGGGTGGGGTTCAGATCCCAGACCCAGGTGGGGGGGATTCCAATCTAAGGGGGTCTTTGTATGGGGGAATCTAATGGGCGAGGATCCAGTCAAAGGGAAGGAGGTAAGCTTGGGGGCTGAGAGGGAGCTCTCCTGCTCCTCCTGGCCCACAAGCAGTGCTGTAAAGGCACTTACCTTCTCCCCAAAGCTTCCTTGCTTCCCTTCAGCTGTTGGATTTCTGGAGGGTTAAACCTGCAAACCAGATTAAATCTGAAGTTGTCAGCCTTATCCCGCCTCCGTTAAAACTGGATATGGGCGGGTTGGGGTCAGGTTTGAGATTTTTCAAATTTTGACATCTCACCTGATCCCAACCCACCTGTTTTGGGGGTTAAAATTGTCCCCTATGTCTTTGCCTAGAACTGGTGAAACACCAAGCTGTCTGGGTCACTATTCTTGGAGGCTTACTCATCATAAGCCACATGAAGTGCAATCTCTCCCAAATGGATCTTGGGCCTAGACTTCTTTTGGGCAGTGATCAGTCCTGCAGCTGTTTTCCGCCTCCATTTCCGAGCGTAACGCTGTCAGAAGGCAGACCTACATCAGTGATGCATCACCTTTCACTTTTTAGATAAGAGTCTGTTAAAGCCATTAGTGACGGTGAGTTTGGAGACATGGTGCTATCATATGGAATTACACCAAGGAAGTTATGATGAAAATTTATAAAACACTGGTTTGGCCTCAACTGGAGTAGTGTGCTTAATTCTTGGCACCGCACTTTAGGAAGGATGTGAAGGCATTAGAGAGGGTGCAGAAAAGATGTACAGGAAGTGTTCCAGGGATGAGGGACTTCAGTTGCATGGATAGACTGGAGAAGCTGGGTTTGTTCTCCTTAGAGCAGAGAAGGTTCAGAGGAGATTTGTTAGAGGTGTTCAAAATCATGACGGGTCTAGACAGAGTAGATTGGAAGAAACTGATCCCGTTGGCAGGTGGGTCGAGAAACAGAGGACAGAGATTTAAAGTGATTGGCAGAAGAACCAAAGGCGACATGAGGAAAAACTTTTTTACGCAGCGAGTGGTTAGGATCTGAAATGCATTGCCTGAAAGGGTGGTGGAGGCTGATTCAATCATGGCTTTCAAATGGTAACTGGATAAATACTTGAAGGAGAAAGGGCGGGGAGAAAGGGCGGGAAGTGGGACTCGCAGAGTGCCAGCATGGGCTCGACAGGCTGAATGGCCTGTTCCGTGCTGTAACCATTCTAAGGGCCCAAGTTTCCACATGATTTGCACCTGATTTTTAGGAGCAACTGGTGGAGAACGGACTATCTTAGAAATCGCAATGCTCCACATTTTTTTTTCTGCAGTTCCAGTCAGTTAGAACAGTTCTACTTTGGAACAGAATTTTTTCTTCAAAAGGGGGCGTGTCCGGCCACTGACGCCTGATTTGAAAGTTTCCACAGTGAAAACCTACTCCAAACTAACTTAGAATGGAGCAAGTGAAGATTTTTGTGGAACTGAAAAAACCTTGTCTACACATTAAAAAAATCAGGCGCAGGTTACAAATTAGGCGTCGGGAACGAGGTGGGGGGGGGTGGAGGGGGGGAAGGGAAGTCATTAAATTCTATAATAAATCCTTATTTATACTTATACAAATATTATACAAATAAATCCAACCTGAATAAAAATTTATAAGCAAAGAAAAGATTAAATAAACCATCTTCCTACCTGTGTGAAAGTGCTTCAGCCAGGGAGAATTCTGCAGAAAGCCTCACAAGTTGAGGCAGCCGTTCGTTCCCGCGGGGGGGGGGGGGGGGGGCGAGGAGTCAGCCGTTCGTTCCCGCGGGGGGGGGGGAGGAGGCAGCCGTTCGTTCCCGCGGGGGGTAGAGGAGGGGAGGGAAACGGCTGCCTCAACTTTCTGAGGCTTTCTCACTGCTGCAAGAAGCCTCAGTGCTGATGGCAATGTGCTTTTATTAAAAAATGTTCAAAAATTAAACAGCTACAAAGAACTACAAAAATGGCCGAGTGCCAATGTTTCCTTCACACTGCGCGTGCGCGAACGCTCCAACGCGCACGCGCAGGGTTGCCGGCAGGAAAAAAACTAATTTAAATGGAACCCGCCCCCTCCCACTTACAAAATCGGCGCGAGTGGTAGGCTCCGCCCCCCTGGGCGCCGCACCAAGCAGACATGGAGCTGCAGGGCGCTCCAGAATCGCGCGGTTTTCGGCGCGTAAAACGGGCGCCCAGCTCGGAGGGGCGCCCGGTTTTTATTGTGTGGAAACTTGGGGCCTAAGATTCTATGATTCTTTATAGCAAGTATCCTCCACTTGGTATGATTCTTCACACACTGACTTAATTTCTAAATCCTCACAACTAAGGGTAACATTTACAAAGCAGCCACATGACGCAATAAATGTTTTACGATTGTGCCTGTCTTTGAAGCACTGCCTAAGCGAAGTATTCTAAATCTTACGTAATTTATCATCTTTGATTTTCGAGACCTTGGTTGGAATTTAGAGCAGCACCCCATCTGAATAGACCTAATAGTGCAATCACTACTTTAGCATGCCTTTGATGCGTACAATGATATCTCAGTTGGTGGCATGGGTCTTAATACATTAACGATCTGCTACTGTGTGGGAGTTAGTTGGGGTAATCATTCATGGATGAAAACACAGCCCTGGTCTCCCAACAATTATCTGTTCATTCTCTCAGAACATTCCAGTGATCCTGGTACGATGGACCGTGGCATAATAAAAGCATCATGGATGCTGTCTAGATAATGGGCATTAACTTCTAACGAGATTACACTTCTGTGGTGAGAAACCACCTGAATATTTATGGATTGATATCCTTTCCTGTTCATGTTCCTGTTCACCGCAAATGTAACTCCCCTATTTAAAAAAGGAGGCAGACAAAAAGCAGGAAACTATAGATCAGTTAGCCTAACATCTATCGTTGGGAAAATATTGGAGTCCATTATTAAGGAAGCAGTAGTGGGACATTTAGAAAAGCATAATTCAATCAAGCAGAGTCAGCATGGTTTTATGAAAGGGAAATCATGTTTGACAAATTTGCTGGAGTTCCTTGAGGATGTAATGAGCAGGGTGGATAAGGAGGAACCAGTGGATATGATGTATTGGGATTTCCAGAAGGCATTTGACAAGGTGCCACATAAGAGGTTACTGCACAAGATAAAAATTCACAGGATTGAGGGTAATATATTAGCATGGATAGAGGATTGGCTAACTAATAGAAAACAGAGATTCGGGATGAATGGATCATTTCCAGGTTGGCAAACAGTAACTAGTGGGGTGCCGCAGGGATCGGTGTTGGGGCTTCAACCATTTACAATCTATATTAATGACTTGGATGAAGGGACCGAGTGTAATGTAGCCAAGTTTGCTGAAGATACAAAGATGGGTGGGAAAGCAAATTGTGAGGAAGGCACAAAAAATCTGCAAAGGAATATAGACAGGCTAAGTTAGTGGGCAAAAATTTGGCAGATAGAGTATAATGTGGGGAAAATGTGAGGTTATTCACTTGGGCAGAAAAAATAGAAAAGCCAACTATAATTTAAATGGAGAAAAATTGCAAAATGCTGCAGTACAGAGGGACCTGGGGGTCCTTGTGCATAAAACACAAAAACCTAGTATGCAGATACAGCAAGTAATCAGGAAGGCAAATGGAATGTTGACCTTTATTGCAAGTGGGGTGCAGTATAAAAGCAGAGAAGTCCTGCTACAAATGTACATGGTATTGGTTACGTCACATCTAGAGTACTGCGTACAATTTTGGTCTCCGTATTTAAGGTAGGATATACTTGCATTGGAGGCTGTTCAGAGAAGGTTCACTGGATTGATCCCGGATATGAGAGGGTTGATTTATGAAGAAAGGTTGGGCCTACACACATTGGAGTTTAGAAGAATGAGAGGTGATCTTATCGAAACATATAAGATAATGAGGGGGTTCGACAAGGTGGATGCAGGGAATATATTTACAGTCATAGGGGAAACTAAAACTAGGGGACATAGTCTTAGAATAAGGGGCCGCCCATTTAAAACTGAGATGAGAAGAAATTTCTTCTCTCAGAGGGTTGTAAATCTGTGGAATTCTCTGCTCCAAAGAGCTATGGAGGCAGTGTCATTGAATATGTTTAAGGCGGAGATAGACAGATTTTTGAGCGATAAGGGAATAAAGATTTAGAACATAAGAAATAGGAACAGGAGTAGGCTATACGGCCCTTCGAGCCTGCTCCGCCATTCAACACGATCACGGCTGATCTGATCGTGGACTCAGCTCCACCTCCCTGCCCGCTCCCCATAACCCCTTATCCCCTTATCGTTTAAGAAATCGTCTATTTCTGTCTTAAATTTATTCAATGTCCCAGCTTCCACAGGCAGTGAATTCCACAGATTTACAACCCTCTGAGAGAAAAAAATTCTCCTCATCTCAGTTTTAAATGGGCAGCCCTTTTTTTCAAGATCATGCCCTCTAGTTCTAGTCTTCCCTTTAAGTGGAAACATCCTCTCTGCATCCACCTTGTCAAGCCACCTCATAATCATATACATTTCAATAAGATCATCTCTCATTCTTCTGAATTCCAATGAGTAGAGGCCCAACCTACTCAACCTTTCCACATAAGTCAACCCCCTCATCCCCGGAATCAGCCTAGTGAACCTTCTCTGTACTGCCTCCATGCAAGTATATCCTTTCGTAAATATGGAAACCAAAACTGTACGCAGTATTCCAGGTGTGGCCTCTCCAATACCTTTTATAGCTGTAGCAAGACTTTCCTGCTTTTATACTCCATCCCCTTTGCAATAAAGGCCAAGATACCATTGGCTTTCCTGATCACTTGCTGTCCCTACATACTATCCTTTTGTGTTTCATGCGCAAGTACCCCTAGGTCCCACTGTACTGCAGCACTTTGCAATCATTCTCCATTTAAATAATAACTAGCTCTTTGATTTTTTTCTACAAAGTGCTTGACCTTACATTTTCCAACATTATACTCCATCTGTCAAATTTTTGCCCACTCACTTAACCATGTCTATGTCCTTTTACAGATTTTTTGTGTACTCCTCACACATTGCTTTTCCTCCCATCATTGTATCGTCAGCAAACTTGGCTACGTTACACTCAGTCTTTTCTTCCAAGTCATTAATATAGATTGTAAATAACTGATCCCAGCACTGATCTCCGCAGCACCCCACTAGTTACTGGTTGCCAACCAGAGAATGAACCATTTATCCCCACTCTCTGTTCTCTGTTAGTTAGCCAATCCTCTATCCATGCTAATATATTACCCCCAACCCCGTGAACTTTTATCTTGTGCAGTAACCTTTTATGTGGCACCTTGTCAACTGCCTTCTGGAAGTCCAAATACACCACATCTACTGGTTCTCCTTTATCCACCTTGTTTGTTACATCCTCAAAGAACTCCAGCAAATTTGTCAAACATGACTTCCCCTTCATAAATCCATGCTGACTCTGCCTGACCGAATTTTGCTTTTCCAAATGTCCTGCTACTGCTTCTTTAATAATGGACTCCAACATTTTCCCAACCACAGATGTTAGGCTAACTGGTCTATAGTTTCCTGCTTTTTGTCTGCCTCTTTTTTTAAATAGGGACATTACATTTGCAGTTTTCAAATCTGCTGGGACCTCCCCAGAATCCAGGGAATTTTGGTAAATTACAACCAATGCATCCGCTATCCCTGCCGCTACTTCTCTTAAGACCCTAGGATGCAAGCCATCAGGTCCAGGGATTTATTTGCTTTTAGTCCCATTATCTTACTGAATACCACCTCCTTAGTGATTGTGATTGTGTTAAGTTCCTCCCCCCATCCCCCTCCCCCACCTCCTATAGCCTCTTGACTATCCACAGTCGAAATATTGTTAGTGTCCTCTACCGTAAAGACTGATACAAAATATTTGTTCAAAGTTTCTGCCATCTCCATGTTCCCCATTACTAATTCTACGGTCTCGTCCTCTAAGGGACCAACATTTACTTTAGCCACTCTTTTCTTTTTTATATACCTATAGAAACCCTTGCTATCTGTTTTTATATTTTGTGCTAGTTTACTTTCATAGTCTATCTTTCCTTTCTTAATCATTATGGGTTATTGGGAACAGGCAGGGAAGTGGAGCTGAGTCCATGATCAGATCAGCCATGATGTTATTAAATGGCGGAGCAGGCTCAAGGGGCCAAATGGCCTACTCCTGTTTCTATTTCTTATGTTCTTATGTTTGCATTCTCCAGTTGGTGTCCCCTTTCCACTGAAAAAGTGATAATATTGTTTCCCTATAAGTCTCCTGTTCGAGACAGGTATGAAATGCAGATAGCTATCTGTCAGATGCCACCTGTGCATTGAGGCTTAAAGCCATAGTGACATAGCAGCAAGGATAGCTGTCCCACTTGTTGAAGTTGTCTCAAAGTCAGCCTGCAGGAAGTAGTACAGCTCTGTCACTGCTGCTGCAGAATTAACAGACATTTTTTTAATCCCAGCCAGCTTTCAGAGTGCCGGGCCCTTAAAGCTGCTGCTTGTGTTTAAATCCTATGTGCTATTTCTTACCCCAAATAAACAAGAGGCATTTATTAGAGGTCGCAACTACCAGTCTCAGCTGACAACCCAGATAAGACTGGCATGATTTAATAATATGTCTCCCTGGGCATGGACCAGAATGCACCTGAGGTGCTTTTGCACCTGAAGAAAGGGCCCTCATAAGTTCAATCTCCTCAACAAATTCATGAAGCACAACAGGAACACCCAAAGGGGTTTCCATGCTCCCAAATTTGGTCAGATGAAATTTTCAATGCTGTAGCAATTGACAAAACTGCTGGAGTTTTGGATTTAACAACAAGAATCCAATGTAGAAGACTGAAACGGTATGCCAAATCTTTAATATAGATATAGAAAATGGTGGCAATTAAAAAATTGTTATTGAACACAGTGCACAAACTTATTTTACATTTTTTGCTAAAGCAAGCCATGATCTTTTAACTATCAGGGGCCCAGTTTCTATGCACTATGGCAGAAAAAATCAAAGAGCAAATTATTATTTAAATGGAGAAAGATTGCAAAGTGCCGCACTACAGCGGGACCTGGGGGTCCTGGTGCATGAAATACAAAAGGATAGTATGCAGGTACAGCAAGTGATCAGGAAGGCCAATGATATCTTGGCCTTTATTGCAAAGGGGATGGAGTACAAAAGCAGGGAAATGTTGCTACAGCTATATAAGGTATTGGTGAGGCCACACCTGGAATACTGCATACAGTTTTGGTTTCCATATTTACAAAAGGATATATTTGCTTTGGAGGCAGTTCATAGAAGGTTCACTAGGTTGATTCCGGGGATGAGGGGGTTGACTTATGAGGAAAGGTTGAGTAGGTTAGGCCTCTACTCATTGGAATTCAGAAGAGTGAGAGGTAATCTTATCAAAACGTATAAGATTATGAGGGGACTTGACATTCTGTGGAATTCGCTGCCTCAGAGAGCTGTGGAAATTGGGACATTGAATAAAATTAAGACAGAAATAGACAGTTTCTTAATCGATAAGGGAATAAGAGGTTATGAGGAGCAGGCGGGGAAGTGGAGCTGAGTCCATGATCAGATCAGCCATGACCTTATTGAATGGTGGAGCAGGCTCGAGGGGCCTTATGGCCTACTCCTGTTCCTATTTCTTATGTTCTCATGAGCTGTATGCTGTGGGCAGTCCCGATTTAATCGACAGCCTTATTAAAACAAGTGGCTCATATATTATTTGCTTTGCACTTGCCCAAAGTGTGGCTACCATCTTCCTCAACAAATTGTTCCTTATAGAAGGTCAAGTTGCCAATTTTAGGGACTGATCGTGGTGGGATTCTGTGGACCAAGGTGAGATTTTCTCAAGGGCACTGATGCTGATGGAATAGATGGCAGCTGAAGTTGAGATGACAGAACCAATCTGTCAATGGTGAGAGAGGTTGCTCCAAGGAGGTGACAGTGGATAGAGAGTTCACTGCAAAAACTTCCAAACTGCATACAGCTCAAAAGTTTCTTTCAAATCCTGAAGGCGTCAGCTTCTGAGATTGGAAAGTGAACAGCTGTGAAATGGTAGCTTTTATACCACTTCCGCAGCTGTTAACTAGTCAAAGCAATGAAGAGTCATTGAGAACACGACACACTTACCTGACGTGAAGCTCGAGCGATGGGAAGCTCCTGAAAAAGTTAGAAAAATAGTAAGTACCTGGTGAAATTCTTTTTAAATACCTTTAAAGTACCTCTTAATGATGTTAATTGGCCGGCCTGCCACTTGCTGTCGGGTCTGTGAACCCAGCACTTCGGAAACTGACAAGGAGGCGAGTTCAGAATGGGATCCCGCACCACTGTCAATCACAGCCATTTTGACAGCGGGCCCACCTCCAAACCCGCACTCAAAGGGGTGGTGAGATTCCAGCCTAAATCTGCGGGCTGCTGCTAACCACCGCTCGCCCCTTTCCCAATTGTCTCCCCCTGGGCTCCGGGACCGGCAAGCTGTCTCTAGGGCCACGACAGATACCTGCAGCCCTCCAGTAATAAATAAATGGGGCTAGCAGACCAACTTGCTGTGATCCTGCCGCCAGCCTAATTAGGCATAGTTGTTAATCATTTTATGTCATTTTGGAATATAAGCAGAAGGTATTGCTTCATTTTAACAAACCTTTTCCGATTGAAAGCGTTATTATCCTTTCAACTTATTTTTAAATAGACTATTTCAGATAATAATTTTATAGGTCTAGGCAATAAACCTATAAAACAGCAAGAACATTTTTTTTCTAAACTTAGTCTTCGGTTCTATTGTTAACGAGATTTTAAATGGCTTTTCCCACTTTGAATTAAATTCAAACAAGTAAGACGGTCTATTTTGACCCAGATGCTTTGGCGCTGACAGATGGCCAACATATTTAGCTCAAACTGTCACAGAACAAATCTATATTTTTTGAAAATGATGTTGGCAGTATTGGTTGGCTGGAATCCTCTAGGGCTAGACTTTCCACTTCACATCACCCATCTATGGCCTATATATCGCCTAAAACGGACCTCTATTGCCCATTTTGAGCAAAAAATGAAAACTAGGCCAGAAAGATTGCCAGAAAAATAAGCCCCCAAGTTTCGTCTCACTTTGTCGAACTGATTGCCCAGCTGATCGCCCACACATGGCCGATTTGAAGTTTCAGCACATCGCCATCACATGGCTGGGCTGGGCTGATCGCTCGCCGAGAACATCGCTGGATAATAGTTGCATTTCTCGGGCTTTACTGAAGGAAATGGGCACTACGGATGCCATTTTGAAGATCGAAGGAAGGATGAAGACAGCTTAAAAAATCGTGCTAGTGGATTAGTCATTTTTTAGTGAAAAGTGCATTTATAGCAAGTGAAAATAATTATTGATAGTGATGGAGTCCAGTGTTAGACTGGGGCTGGAATAAAGAGAGTATTATAGACTGAGATTGGTATACAGTGTTAGACTGAGACTTGTATAGAGAGACTAATTTAATAGATTAGGCATTTTTTAGTGAAAAGTGCATTTATAGCAAGTGAAAATAATTATGGATAGTGATAGGGCCTATGCTTTCTGTGTCATTACTCGTAACTGCTCACACGCTGGTTTCTGAAAGGATCAATCAAAGAGATGGCAGAGTAATGCGTAGACAGAGACAGAGGAGACAGAGGAGGCGAGTGTACAGCCAACGAAGGTACAAAGAAACGCAATCTTACCTCAGCTTGTCTGAAAACCCGTGTCTTAGGAGGCTGCGCTTCCAGAAGGAGGTCATCGATGAGATTTGCCAGTTCATCAAGGGGGAGCTGCAGCCTTCCAGCACCATCAGAATCGCACTGTCCATTGAGGTGAAGGTTACTGTACCCTAGCCTTCTACGCATCGGGATCCTTTCAGGCTTCAGCTGGCGACATCTGCCATATCTCTCAGCACGCCACACACTGCTGCATTCGGCAGGTAACTGCAGCCCTTTATGTTCGCAGATGGATTTTATAAGCTTCCCTATAACCAGGGAGGCACAGACCGGGAGGGCTTTGGGTTTCTCGAGAATAGCAGACTTTCCCAAGGTGCAGGGAGCAATAGACTGCATGCACATTGCCCTGAAAGCCCCTTTAAAGAACACGGAGGTGTTTCGTAACAGAAAGGGATTCCACTCCTTGAATGTGCAGCTTGTTGTCGACCACAACCAAATAATCATGACAGTAAATGTTACATTTCCTGGCAGCATCCATGATGCGCAGATCCTACGTGAGGGTGCTATCCCTGACCTGTTTGCCAATCAGCCAGAAGATCAATGGTTGGATGCTGGGAGATAAGGGATATGGCCTTGCCAGTTGGCTGATGACCCCACTGTGTAATCCCATCACTGAAGCAGAGAAACATTACAATGAAAGCCACATAGCGACACGCAACATCGTCGAAAAGACAATTGGAATCCTAAAGCAGCACTTCAGATGCCTGGACCATTCTGGTGGCAACCTACAGTACCACCCTGACCAGGTCGATGAGTTTATTGTGGTGTGTTGCATGTTGCATAACCTAGCTATAAGGAGAGGACAACTAATGCCAGATGGGGCTGCAGGTCCACCTCCAGAAGGAGGGGAGACGGAAGAGCCAGCCAGCGAGGAGCAGGAGGAGGAGAAGGCAGAAGAGGCGGAAGAGGAGGCTGGTGAGAACCTAGGGGAGGCCAATCAGTCTGGCGATCTAGGTACCTAGTGGTAGTTATGTGGCTGCTAAAGCTGTTGCGTCAGCAGCTCATTTATGAACGCTTTTCATGAACTTATATTGGGGATAGTCACATTTACATTTACAATTACGGTTAAACAAAAGTTGCATTTGCGTTGAGTTACGTTTTTGCCTTGCCTGCACTGGCCTGGCATTTGGATTAATGCTTAACTTAAGTAAACTTTTGTTATAATAATAGAACGCGCAACAAATGCAGAACAATTGTTAAAATGTTATGCTTAACGTAACTATAAGACAATGCACAACAATTGTTAAAGTCAATAAAAAAAATTATTTAACACAACCAATTTTTAAAATTATTTTATCAACACCCTCCTCCCTACACCCCCACTCCAGCCCAAACAATAATGTGTCATGTTTGTAACTACAATGTAACACTACTGTATTACTGTATACACTCAACTCAGATGCACACCTTGACCACAGGAGGTGAACTTGTGGGAGACACTCCTTACCTGATCACACATGTATATAAAGGGAGGTCCCATGCAGGGTCATCACTTCTGGAGTCCTGTAATAAAGAGTTAAGGTCACAGAGTAGCCCTGTCCCTGGAATGTGCCTTCTGTGGTTTCATGCTGCAGACTTTACATTGGCAACGAGAAACGGGAATTCACGACCCACGAGAATGGCCACCGGTAGCACAGAGGAACGGTACTGTGTTGGGGAAGACTGGGACGATTTTGTTGAGAGGCTTCAGCAAAACTTCGTTACGAAAGACTGGCTGGGGGATGCAGCGGCCGACAAGCGACGGGCTCATCTCCTGACCAGCTGCGGGCCAAAGACTTATGCACTCATGAAGGACTTACTGGCACCCGAAAAGCCGTCGGACAAAACCTTTGAAGAGCTCAGCAAATTAATTGGGGAGCGCCTCAAACCGGCGAGCAGCATACACATGGCTCGACACAGATTCTACACCCACCAACGTCGTGAAGGATAGAGCATACCGGACTTTGTAGTGGACCTCCGGCGTTTGGCCAGCCTCTGTAAGTTCACAGACTCCTGCAGGGGGGAAATGCTAAGGGACTTCTTCATCAAAGGTATCAGTCATGCGGGAATTTTTCGCAAGTTAATTGAGACCAAGGACTTGACCTTGGAAGCGGCAGCGTTGTTAGCTCAAACTTTCATGGCGGGGGAGGAAGAGACGAAAATGATTTACCCGCGCAATTCTGCCTCTAACGCGGCGATGGATCAGGGAGTCAACATCATCAATGCTACTCAGAGCCCCGCAGGCAGGCAGGGGCAGTCCGACATTTACCAGGCAGCAATAGACCCCAGAGCAGGACCTCAACAGAGACAATGGCAGGCTGAACGAACGTTCACGCCATCACAGTGGACAATGCGGCCTGGGATGGGGCCATTGACACCCACTAATAGGGTACTTAAGAGCAGTTAAAGGGACAGTCGGCGTGGAATTCCTGGCCACAGTCCCTTTGTCCCCAACAATGGAAACTTTAACTCATGTTGGAGGTATGGGGGAAAACACTCAGCCAGATCTTGCAGATTCCAACAGTTTGTCAGCAGAAACTGCACTCTCAGTGGCCATTTAGCTCGAATCTGTAGAAAACCTGCAACCAGACTAATATATGAAGCAGATGGGCCAGAAGAGGGTTCTGTGAGGCAGGATGACTTTTGGGGCAAATCGATGGATGCCGAGGTTCAGCGGGTCCATGTGGCGAATATTCAGAGTTCATACACCAAAACGCCACTAATGATGATGAGGGTTTTGTTGAACGGTATCCCAGTACACATGGAGCTGGACACTGGGGCCAGCCAGTCACTCATGGGCGTTCAGCAATTTGAGAAGCTATGGCCACTCAAAGCCAGTAGACCCAGATTAGAACGTATTGAGACACAATTACGGACTTACACCAAAGAAATCATTCCAGTGCTAGGCAGTGCAATAATGGCTGTCACACACAATGGGTTAGTGAACTGGCTGTCACTCTGGATTGTCCTGGGCAATGGTCCCGCACTGTTGGGGAGGAGCTGGTTAGCCGAGATGAACTTGAAATGGGGGGATGTTCACACAGTGTCCTCAGTGGAGCGAAGTTCGTGCTCACAAGTCCTACAATAATTCGAGTCACTATTCCAACCAGACTTCGGGACTTTCAAAGGCACTAAAGTAGTGATACACATCACCCCGGATGCCAGGCCAGTGCACCACAAAGCCAGAGCGGTGCCGTATGTGATGCGAGAAAAAATCGAGAGCGCATTAGACCGGCTGTTGGGAGAGGGCATCATCTCGCCTGTTGAATTCAGCGATTGGGCGAGCCCCATTGTTCCCATTCGAAAAGCAGATGGCTCTGTCAGGATCTGTGGCGACTACAAGGCCACCATCAATCGGGTGTCCCTACAAGATCAATACCCGCTCCCAAGAGCGGAGGACCTCTTCGCCACGCAGGCAGGCAGCAACTGTTCACCAAGCTGGACCTCACTTCAGCCTATATGACCCAGGAACTGGCTGACGAATCCAAACTACTAACTACCATCACCACGTACAAGGGACTGTTTGCATATAACTGGTGCCCGTTTGGCATTCGATCAGCGGCCGCGATATTTCAACGTAACATGGAAAGCCTGCTTAAATCCATTCCGGAAACGATCGTATTCCAGGACGACATCCTCATCATGGTCGAGACACCGAGGAATACCTCCACAACCTGGAGGAGGTGCTACGCCGAATGGACCGGGTAGGCCTGCGACTCAAGAAGTCTAAATGAGGATGTTTCCAGTAGAGTGGCAAGGGAGAACCAGTTGATGTACTTGGACTTTCAGAAGGCTTTCGACAAGGTCCCACACAAGAGATTAATGTGCAAAGTGAAAGCACATGGGATTGGGGGTAGTGTGCTGACGTGGATTGAGAACTGGTTGGCAGACAGGAAGCAAAGAGTAGGAGTAAATGGGTACTTTTCAGAATGGCAGGCAGTGACTAGTGGGGTACCGCAAGTTTCTGTGCTGGGGCCCCAGCTGTTTACATTGTACATTAATGATTTAGATGAGGGGATTAAATGTAGTATCTCCAAATTTGTGTATGACACTAAGTTGGGTGGTAGTGTGAGCTGCAAGGGGGATGCTATGAGGCTGCAGAGTGACTTGGACAGGTTAGGTGAGTGGGCAAATGCATGGCAGATGAAGTATAATGTGGATAAATGTGAGGTTATCCACTTTGGTGGTAAAAACAGAGAGACAGACTATTATCTGAATGGTGACAGATTAGGAAAACGGGAGGTACAACGAGACCTGGGTGTCATGGTACATCAGTCATTGAAGGTTGGCATGCAGGTGGTTAAGAAAGCAAATGACATGTTGGCCTTCATAGCGAGGGGATTTGAGTACAGGAGCAGGGAGGTGTTACTACAGTTGTACAGGGCCTTGGTGAGGCCACACCTGGAGTATTATGTACCATTTTGGTCTCCTAACTTGAGGAAGGACATTCTTGCTATTGAGGGAGTGCAGCGAAGGTTCATCAGACTGATTCCCGGGATGGCGGGACTGACATATCAAGAAAGACTGGATCAACTGGGCTTGTATTCACTGGAGTTCAGAAGAATGAGAGGGGATCTCATAGAAACGTTTAAAATTCTGACCGTTTAGAGAGTTAGATGCAGGAAAAATGTTCCCAATGTTGGGGAAGTCCAGAACCAGGGGTCACAGTCTAAGGATAAGGGGTAAGCCATTTAGGACCGAGATGAGGAGAAACTTATTCATCCAGAGAGTGGTGAACCTGTGGAATTCTCTACCACAGAAAGTTGTTGAGGCCAATTCACTAAATATATTCAAAAAGGAGTTAGATGTAGTCCTTACTGCTAAAGGGATCAAGGGGTATGGCGAGAAAGCAGGAATGGGTACTGAAGTTGCATGTTCAGCCATGAACTCATTGAATGGCGGTGCAGGCTCGAAGGGCCGAATGGCCTACTCCTGCACCTATTTCCTATGTTTCTATGTTTCTTAGCTCCTGAGGTTGAGTTTCTAGGCAGGAGGGTTTCTGCAGACGGGATTCGGCCCACCAAATCCAAAACAGAGGCGATTCAACGAGCACCCTGGCCCTGCAACACATCGGAGCTGCGTTCATTCCGGGGTCTGTTGAACTATTTCGGGAACTTTCTGCCGAACTTGAGCAGGGTGTTGGAGCCGCTACACGTGCTCCTACGTAAGGGTTGCGATTGGTTTTGGGGGACTGTCAGGAACGGGCTTTTGATTGGATGCGGAACCTACTTTGTTCAAATAAGTTGTTGACCCTGTACGACCCCGGTAAACGTTTAGTTCTGACATGTGATGTATTATCCTATGGGGTTGGGTGCGTTTTGCAGCAGGGTAATGCTGAGGGTCAGCTACAACCTGTGGCTTATGCCTCCAGGTCGCTCTCTCAAGCAGAACGGGGCGATGGGATGGTCGAGTAGGAAGCGCTTGCATGTGACTATGGTGTCGTGAAGACAGAACCAAAGTATTTGTTCTTTGGTCTGCCATTTCTTTGTTCCCCATTATAAATTCACCTGAATCCAAGTACATTTGTCTTCACTAATCTTTTTCTCTTCACATATCTATAGAAGCTTTTGCAGTCATTTTTTATGTTCCTGGAAAGCTTCTTCTCGTCTTCTATTTTCCCCTTCTTAATTAAAGGCTTTGTCCTCCTCTGCTGAATTCTAGATTTCTCCTCGTCCTCAGGTTTGTTGCTTTTTCTGGCCAATTTATATGCCTCTTCCTTGGATTTATCACTATCCTTAATTTCCCTTGTTAACCACGGTTGAGCCACCTTCCCCATTTTATTTTTACTCCAGACAGGGATGTAGAATTGTTGAAGTTCATCCATGTGATCTTTAACTGCTTGCCATTGCCTATCCACCGTCAACCCTTTAAGTACCATTTGCCAGTCTATTCCAGCCAATTCACACCCCAAACCATCGAAGTTACCTTTCCTTAAGTTCAGGACCCTTGTTTCTGAATTAACTGTGTAACTCTACATCTTAATAAAGAATTCTACCATGTTATGGTCACTCTTCCCCAAGGGGCCTCGCACAACAAGATTGCTAATTAGTCCTTTCTCATTATACATCAGCCAGTCTAGGATGGCCAGCTCCCTAGTTGGTTCCTCGACATATTGGTCTAGAAAACCATCCCTAATACACCCCAGGAAATCCTCCTCCACCGCATGTGTCTATGTGGAATGTAGGGTTGCAGCTTTGACTTACGACTCTGTGCCACCATGACAGCTCATCTGCACTGAATTCTGCAATGAGACACAAGACACCAATGGCAAAGGTGCATGAAACATTTTAATGAGCATCTATAACGAATAATGCACCCCCCCCCTCAACCACCCAAAACGATACAATGATAAAACCAAAATTAAATAAACACATTACTGCTTCCTGCAGCAAGACAATGCAAACAACTCCTTTTCTTGAGATACAACTATGTACAATGTCAACATTTCCACATGATGTGAAACTTATGCCAGGCCTTAATGGCTCTTAGCCACACTTCCCCCCACCCTTCCCGTCAGCCCCCTCCCACACATGCTGCTCCTCCTCAGTGCCTACAGCAAGGCTGCTGGAGGGCTGCTGTGTTGGGGGGCAGAAAATGAAGATGGCATCTGAGGACGCATTGGACCAGCTCTTAGCCTGGAAGGCCCAGCTACAGAATGCTGCGCCTCCTCGTCAGCAGAAGCAGTCACTGGTGGCTGGGGTATCAACTGGGTTTGGTGCATTGTACATGTTCATTTGAAAGGCCGCCGCCACTTCATTATATGATAAATTTCTACAGTGCAGAGGGATCTAGGGGTCCTTGTACATGACACACAAAAAGTTAGTATGCAGGTACAGCAAGTAATCAGGAAAGCAAATGGAATGTGAGCCTTTATTGCAAGGGGGATAGAGTATAACAGCAGGGAGGTCCTGTTCAAAATGTACAGGGCGTTGGTAAGACTACACCTGGAGTACTGCGTACAGTTTTGATCTCCTTATTTGAGGAAGGATATACTCACATTGGAGGCAGTTCAGAGAAGGTTCACTAGGTTGATTCCTGAAATGAAGGGGTTGTCTCATGAAAAAAGGTTGAGCAGGTTGGGCCTATACTCATTAAGTTTGGGAGATCTTATTGAAACATATAAGCTTCTGAGGGGTCTTGACAGGGTAGATGCAGAGAGCATGTTTCCCCTCATGAAGGAATCTAGAACTAGGGGGCATAGTTTCAGAGTAAGGGGTCACCCATTTAAGACAGAAATGAGGAGGAATTTCTTCCTCAGAGGCTCATGAATCTTTGGAATTCTCTGCCCAAGAGAGCTGTGGAGGCTGGGTCTTTGACAACGAGCTGGAGCTCCTGCATGAGCCGTCCATTGTTGTGGGGGACGGGGAGGGATGAACCTGTGGTGATCTCCATAGAAACATAGAAAATAGGCCCTGTACAACTGCAGTAAGATCTCCCTGCTCCTATACTCAAATCCTCTCGCTAGGAAGGCCAACATGCCATTTCCCTTCTTCACCAATGTTCAATGACTGATGTACCATGACACCCAGGTCTCGTTGCACCTCCCCTTTTCCTAATCTGTCACCATTCAGATGTCACCATAATATTCTGCCTCCCTGTTTTTTCCACCAAAGTGGATAACCTCACATTTAGCTACATCATACGGCATCTGCCATAGATTTGCCCACTCACCTAACCTGTCCAAGTCAGCCTGCAGCTTCTTAGCATCCTCCTCACAGCTCACACTATCACCCAGCTTAGTGTCATCTGCAAACATGGAGATATTACATTCAATTCCTTTGTCTAAATCATTAATGTATATTCTAACCTCCAAGAAGTAACTGTCGAAATCTCGACCTCCGAAAAGAATGACTCCGACACTTACAGCTCCGGCAGAAGTTTCTTTAATTTACTTGCTAGCAAGGGGCAGGTCACACTCAGTCAAGGGCTAAGTGAACACCTCTGAAATGGTACAGTTTCACAAGATATTTATACAGTAAAACCCAAGTTATGGCCTCTCCCTGTGTATTGGCTCTGTCTCGTAGTCAGTGAATACAGATAAAGAGTTAATTACTACATCCTTGTCCTGACATGGTTTCCAGATATTTCCTTTTGTCAGGGTTATTAGTTTGCCAGCCGGCCATTACTCCATGAGAGGGAGGTGATGAGCTATTACCTGTCTTGCATTGTTCAGTTTCCTCGTCAGTTTATCTGTTTGCATCAAATGGATGAGGTCTCTACAAGAGATAATGGCTGGTGGTTTGAGTCTAGAAGATAAGGGTGGGGTGACATGGAACTCTTGTCATGTAGATAATAGGAGAGCACCATGGGGGGGTACTTGTCTCAGCATGACTTGTCTCCTAGCTGTCTGATGGCCATCAGCCATCTCAAACCAGGTTTAGCTGTTTATGCAAGCTGACTGCTAAAATGCAGAAAGTTCTGGAAGGGCCAGGAGTCCATTTTGTCATATATATATTGCAAAGGGCACACAAATACCGTATGGTATCAGCTTAGATAAAAATACATTTCCACACTGGGCGATCTCCACGGCCACTAGTTTTGGTAAATATGCTCTTTACGACAAAAAACAGGGGCGGGCGTTAATATTGAATCTCAGCGTTAAATCAGTGCGGAAAGTAATGCTGGACGATATTATGGGCATTGATTTCGCCCATTCTGATGATTACGTCCAAAAAAAGTGGGCGGGCCGTAATATTTTTTTCCGGCTTTAAGCACATGGGGAAAGTAACGATCGGTGATCAGTTTCTGAAAAATGACCGTCAGCTTCCATTTTCTGCAAAAATTGACAATATATGGGCGTTATACGTAATTTCAGTGGGCGTTATACATGCAAAAAAAGTGGAGGTTCTAGCCCCATAACCCGATACAGATTAGATTATCAATAGCAAATTATTCATAACCACAAAACTTTTCCTTCAATACAGACTATTATGCAACTATTTGAATTCTCACCATAGAAACATAGAAACATAGAAAATAGGTGCAGGAGTAGGCCATTCGGCCCTTCGAGCCTGCACCGCCATTCAATGAGTTCATGGCTGAACATGTAACTTCAGTACCCCATTCCTGCTTTCTCACCATACCCCTTGATTCCCCTAGTAGTAAGGACTTCACCTAACTCCTTTTTGAATATATTTAGTGAATTGGCCTCAACAACTTTCTGTGGTAGAGAATTCCACAGGTTCACTACTCTCTGGGTGAAGAAATTCCTCCTCATCTCAGTCCTAAATGGCTTCCCCCTTATCCTTAGACTGTGTCCCCTGGTTCTGGACTTCCCCAACATTGGGAACATTCTTCCTGCATCTAACCTGTCTAACCCCGTCAGAATTTTAAACGTTTCTATGAGGTCCCCTCTCATTCTTCTGAACTCCAGTGAATACAAGCCCAGTTGATCCAGTCTTTCTTGATAGGTCAGTCCCGCCATCCCGGGAATCAGTCTGGTGAACCTTCACTGCACTCCCTCAATAGCAAGAATGTCCTTCCTCAGGTTAGGAGACCAAAACTGTACACAATACTCCAGGTGTGGCCTCACCAAGGCCCTGTACAATTGTAGCAACACCTCCCTGCCCCTGTACTCAAATCCCCTCGCTATGAAGGCCAACATGCCATTTGCTTTCTTAACCGCCTGCTGTACCTGCATGCCAACCTTCAATGACTGATGTACCATGACACCCAGGTCTCTTTGCACCTCCCCTTTTCCTAATCTGTCACCATTCAGATAATAGTCTGTCTCTCTGTTTTTACCACCAAAGTGGATAACCTCACATTTATCCACATTACACTTCATCTGCCATGCATTTGCCCACTCACCTAACCTATCCAAGTCGCTCTGCAGCCTCATAGCATCCTCCTCGCAGCTCACACTGCCACCCAACTTAGTGTCATCTGCAAATTTGGAGATACTACATTTAATCCCCTCGTCTAAATCATTAATGTACAGTGTAAACAGCTGGGGCCCCAGCACAGAACCTTGCGGTACCCCACTAGTCACTGCCTGCCATTCTGAAAAGTCCCCATTTACTCCTACTCTTTGCTTCCTGTCTGACAACCAGTTCTCAATCCATGTCAGCACACTACCCCCAATCCCATGTGCTTTAACTTTGCACATTAATCTCTTGTGTGGGACCTTGTCGAAAGCCTTCTGAAAGTCCAAATATACCACATCAACTGGTTCTCCCTTGTCCACTCTACTGGAATTTTTTGAGGATGTTTCCAGAAGATTTGTCAAGCATGATTTCCCTTTCACAAATCCATGCTGACTTGGACCTATCATATTACCTCTTACCAAATGCACTGCTATGACATCCTTAATAATTGATTCCATCATTTTACCCACTACCGATGTCAGGCTGACCGGTCTATAATTCCCTGTTTTCTCTCTCCCTCTTTTTTTTAAAAGTGGGGTTACATTGGCTACCCTCCACTCCATAGGAACTGATCCAGAGTCAATGGAATGTTGGAAAATGACTGTCAATGCATCCACTATTTCCAAGGCCACCTCCTTAAGTACTCTGGGATGCAGTCCATCAGGCCCTGGGGATCTATCGGCCTTCAATCCCATCAATTTCCCCAACACAATTTCCCGACTAATAAGGATTTCCCTCAGTTCCTCCTCCTTACTAGACCCTCCGACCCCTTTTATATCGAGAAGGTTGTTTGTGTCCTCCTCAGTGAATACCGAACCAAAGTACTTGTTCAATTGATCCGCCATTTCTTTGTTCCCCGTTAAGACTTCCCCTGATTCTGACTGCAGGGGACCTACGTTTGTCTTTACTAACCTTTTTCTCTTTACATATCTATAGAAACTTTTGCAATCCGTCTTAATGTTCCCTGCAAGCTTCTTCTCGTACTCCATTTTGCCTGCCCTAATCAAACCCTTTGTCCTCCTCTGCTGAGTTCTAAATTTCTCCCAGTCCCCGGGTTCGCTGCTATTTCTGGCCAATTTGTATGCCACTCCCTTGGCTTTAATGCTATCCCTGAATTCCCTTGATAGCCACGGTTGAGCCACCTTCCCTTTTTTATTTTTACGCCAGACAGGAATGTACAATTGTTGTAGTTCATCTATGCGGTCTCTAAATGTCTGCCACTGCCCATCCACAGTCAACCCCTTCAGTATCATTCGCCAATCTATCCTAGCCAATTCACGCCTCATACCTTCAAAGTTACCCTTCTTTAAGTTCTGGACCATGGTCTCTGAATTAACTGTTTCATTCTCCATCCTAATGCAGAATTCCACCATATTATGGTCACTCTTCCCCAAGGGGCCTCGCACAACGAGATTGCTAATTAATCCTCTCTCATTACACAACACCCAGTCTAAGATGGCCTCCCCCCTAGTTGGTTCCTCGACATATTGGTCTAAAAAACCATCCCTTATGCACTCCAGGAAATCCTCCTCCACCGTATTGCTTCCAGTTTGGTTAACCCAATCTATGTGCATATTAAAGTCACCCATTATAACTGCTGCATCTTTATTGCACGCACCCCTAATTTCATGTTTGATGCCCTCCCCAACATCACTACTACTGTTTGGAGGTCTGTACACAACTCCCACTAATGTTTTTTGCCCTTTGGTATTCTGCAGCTCTACCCAGATAGATTCCACATCATCCAAGCTAATGTCCTTCCGAACTATTGCCTTAATTTGCTCCTCAACCAGCAGCTACCTCACCTCCTTTTCCTTTTATTCTATCTTTCCTGAATGTTGAATACCCCTGGATGTTGAGTTCCCAGCCCTGATCATCCTGGAGCCACGTCTCCGTAATCCCAATCACATCATATTTGTTAACATCTATTTGCACAGTTAATTCATCCACCTTATTGCGGATACTCCTTGCATTAAGACACAAAGCCTTCAGGCTTGTTTTTTTAACACACTTTGTACTTTTAGAATTTTGCTGTACAGTGGCCCTTTTTGTTCTTTGCCTTGGGTTTCTCTGCCCTCCACTTTTCCTCATCTCCTTTCTGTCTTTTGCTTTTGCCTCCTTTTTGTTTCCCTCTGTCTCCCTGCATTGGTTCCCATCCCCCTGCCATATTAGTTTAAATCCTCCCCAACAGCACTAGCAAACACTCCCCCTAGGACATTGGTTCCGGTCCTGCCCAGGTGCAGACCGTCCGGTTTGTACTGGTCCCACCTCCCCCAGAACCGGTTCCAATGCCCCAGGAATTTGAATCCCTCCCTGCTGCACCACTGCTCAAGCCACGTATTCATCTGCGCTATCCTGCGATTCCTACTCTGACTATCACGTGGCACTGGTAGCAATCCCGAGATTACTACTTTTGAGGTCCTACTTTTTAATTTAGCTCCTAGCTCCTTAAATTCATTTCGTAGGACCTCATCCCTTTTTTTTACCTATGTCATTGGTACCAATGTGCACCATGACAACTGGCTGTTCTCCCTCCCTTTTTAGAATGTCCTGCACCCGCTCCGAGACATCCTTGACCCTTGCACCAGGGAGGCAACATACCATCCTGGAGTCTCGGTTGCGGCCGCAGAAACGCCTATCTATTCCCCTCACCATTGAATCCCCAATCACTATTGCTCTCCCACTCTTTTTCCTGCCCTCCTGTGCAGCAGAGCCAGCCATGGTGCCATGAACTTGGCTGCTGCTGCCCTCCCCTGATGAGTCATCCCCCTCAACAGTACCCAAAGCAGTGTATCTGTTTTGCAGGGGGATGACCACATGGGACTCCTGCACTACCTTCCTTGCACTGCTCTTCCTGTTGGTCTTCCATTCCCTATCTGGCTGTGGACCCTTTCCCTGCGGTACGACCAACTCGCTACACGTGATACACCATACTTATTCTTCAGCAGGTTGTAGCAGTAATTTACACCTTTAATTCTTGCTACATTGACATCCTTAAAGAGTTTCACCCAAAAGATACTTCAAACAAAATCTAGCTGTAAGATGTAGATACATGTACTTACACCCACAATGAGCTGCAGGATGATGAATGGACTGCCACTCTATGACAGTTCCAACCTCTTAACTATTCTTGCAGGACAAGGCAGTGTATAACAGAAGGAGCAGACATGAAATGGAGAATGGCCCCATAAAATAAAGCTTGTGAGTTCCTTTGTAGAGGCCGCACCGAAAATCATTGGCTCAGAGGGCACAGTGAAGGAGGATGGTCAGCGACTTTTCCCAAGCTTAGGATGCATCATCCTTCTCATGCTTTTTCTGACCTTACTCACTCACTGTCCCCCAGCCATACACTCTATAAGAGCTGTATTTGAAGGGGTTTCATATAGGCAGCATTGTAACTAATGTTCTCTTTCTATAGGCATTATTCAAGAAATGGTGCCAGTCCCAATGCTGTAAAAAAGAAGCCAGTGTTTCAAAGCCTGTGTCACTTACTCAACAACAACTTGCATTTATCATCATCATTATAGGTAGTCCCTTGAAATTGAGGAAGACTTGCTTCCACTCTAAAAGTGAGTTCTTAGATGACTGAACAGTTCAATATGGGAATTACAGTCTCTGTCTCAGATGCGACAGACAGTCATTGAAGGAAAGGGTGGGTGGGGAGTCTGGTTTGCCACACGCTCCTTCTGCTGCCTGCGCTTGTTTTCTGCATGCTATCGGCGATGAGACTCGAAGTGCTCAGCGCCCTCCCGGATGCTCTTCCTCCACTTAGAGCGGTCTTTGGCCAGGGACTCCCAGGTGTTGGTGGAGATGTTGCACTTTATCAAGGAGGCTTTGATCTGCCCAGCTGGTGCCGTGTAGGAGTTCCAAGTCGAGCACTTGATTTGGGAATCTTGTGTCAGGCATGCGAACAATGTGGCCCACCCAACGGAGCTGGTCAAGTGTGGTCAGTGGGGATGTTGGCCTGATCGAAAACCCTGACAATGGTGCGTCTGTCCTCCCAGTGGATTTTCAGGATCTTGCGGAGACATCGTTGGTGGTATTTCTCCAGTGATTTGAGGTGTCTACTGTATTTGGTCCATGTCTCTGAGCCATACAGGAGGGCGGGTATCACTACAGCCCTGTAGATCATAAGCTTGGTGCCAGATTTGAGGGCCTGATCTTTGAACACTCTCTTCCTCAGTTGACTGAAGGCTGCGCTGGTGCACTGGAGGCAATGTTGACCCTCGTCGTCGATGTCTGAGCTTGCTGACAATAGGCTCCCGAGGCATGGAAAAAGGTCCACGTTGACCAAGGCCGCTCTGTGGATCTTGATGACTGGGAGCAGTGCTGTATGGCGGGGTCAGGTTGGTGGAGGACCTTTGTCTTACGGATGTTTTGTGTAAGACCTATGCTTCCGTACACCTCGGTGAAGATGTTGATGATAGTTTGGAGTTCAGCCCTTGAATGTGCACGGACGCAAGCATCATCTGCGTACTGTGGCTCGACAGCAGAAGATGGGACGGTCTTGGATCTAGCCTGGAAGCGACGAACGTTGAACAGGTTCCCACTGGTTCTGTAGTTTCATTCCATTCCAGCGGGGAGCTTGTTGAGCGTGAGGTGGAGCATTGCAGCAAGGAAGATCGAGAAGAGGGTTGGCGCGATGACAGCCTTGCTTGATCCCGGTCCGGATGTGGATTGGGCTTGTGGTGGATCCATTGGTCAGGATCACAGCTTGCATGTCGTCATGGAGCAGGCAAAGGAAGGCAACCAACTTTTGGGGGCAGCCGAAACGGAGGAGGACGCTCCATAGTCCCTCGGAGTTAACAGTGTCAAAGGCCTTTGTAAGGTTAAAGAAGGCCATGTACAAGGGTTGGTGCTGTTCCCTGCATTTCTCGTGCAGTTGTCGCGCTATAAAGATCATGTCCGTTGTACCCCATAGTGAGCAAATTCCACACTCTGACTCCGGGAGGAGCTCTTCAGCCACAGGGAGAAGACGGTTGAGGATTCTCGCGATGACTTTCCCAGTGGCCAACAACAGGGAGATTCCTCTGTAGTTGCTGCAGTCGGACTTGTCCCCTTTTTTTAAAGATGGTCACGCTTTTAACATAGTAAAATGTTCCAAGGTGCTTCACAGGCATATACACAGACAAACATTGGCACTGAGCCAAAAAAGGAGACGTTAGGACAGGTGACTTGTTCACAGAGGTAGGTTTTAAGCAGCATCTTAAAGAATGAGAGAGAGAGGGAGAGGTGAAGAAGTTTGAGGAGGGAATTCCAGAGCTTAGGGCCGAGGTGGTTGAAGGCATGGTCACTAATGGTAGTAGAGGTACATACAACAGAGTTGAAGGAACCCAGAGATCTCAGATGGTTGTTGGGCTGGAGGAGACTTCAGAGATAGGGAGGGGCGAGACCACGGAGGAATTTGAACATGAGGATGAAAATTCTAAAATTGAGACATTGCTGGATCAGGAGCCAATGCAGTTCAGTGAGCATAGGGGTGATGGGTGAACTATTTAGTTGTGAGCACGCCACTGCTGGTCGGGGCTATAAATAGAGCTGGAGCCCAGCCCCGGATCATCGTAGGCGAAGGTGCGGCGAATAAGGGTACAGGGCCCAGAAGAGCCAAGGGCCTGGGGTAGCACGGGCCAGTCCACACTGTGATGTGTGTGCGCACTAGGTCCGTGCAGCAGAGCAGGTCTCCAATCATCCTGGTTCAACCCTTGCCACTGGATAAAGGCCTAGCTCTGTCGAGCCCGTGAGGTGGCTGATGTGCAACGGTCACCACATGTTAAAAAAAATCCACGCATAGGCATCTTCCATCCCCTCAATTGGAGTTCAGGACTGGCACATCGGTCCTTCATTGAAACATCTGTGAACTCTTGTGGAAGCAAGTCATCCTCGTTCGAGGGACCGCCTATGATGATGATGGGTGAACAGGATTTAGTGCAAGTTAGGATATGTACAGCAGAGTTTTGGATGTAGTCATGTTTATGGAGGGTGGAAGATGGCAGGCCGGCTAAGAGAGCATTGGAATGCATGCCTCCTCGTGGTGCACACACCAGCATAGGTACATCTACCTCAAAGAATACAGGAATACTTTCCCACCAAGGCGAGTAAAACACACTGAATAAACATGGATTGTGCGCTCATAGGAAAATACATAGAATTATATAGAATGTACAACATAGAAACAGGCTATTCAGCCCAACTGGCCTGTGCCAGTGTTTATGCTCTTCATCTAATCCAATCAGCATAACCTTCTATTCCTTTCTCCCTTGTGTAATTATCTAACTTCCCCTTAAATGCCGTCTATGCTACTCACCTCAACCACTCCTTGTTATAATGAGTTCTACATTCTAATCACTCTTTGGGTAAAGAAGTTTCTCTTAAATTTCCTATTGGATTTATTAATGATTATCTTATATTGATATCTTATTCTAGGGAAAAGAGCCCAGCTCTTTTGGGTTTAGTTTATAACAAAATTGCCCAGATTATTTCTGCTGGTGCTGAATAAGGTACAAAGCAAATATCTTCTGTCATCTTACACCAGACAAAGCATAAAATAGAGTGATAAAGGCATTGTTAATAGTGAATTGCCAATGGACACTGGACTCTGCAGCTTCCAGTTAGATGTCTTGACACACGCTGAAGGCAAAATGAACATTGGCATTGTGTGATAAAAACAGAAAATGCTGAATGTTGTGATAAAAGGTCGTCAACCAGAAATGCTGTTAACCAGAAATGTTGGTGCATTTTTAATCTAATCTGCCCTTTGAGAAACTGACAACATCAAGTGCAACGCTTGTTTTATAACACGCCTGATTTTATTCTCCATTGACGCCAATGGACAGTAATATTGCCCGGGGTGTGCAACCAACCTTCCACTAGATCCAGTGGTTTTCCTGCCCAATTAGCTTAAAATTCCCCCCAATGTTAACTCTGCTTTTCCCTCCACAGATGCTTCCTGACCTACTGAGTGTTTCCAGCATTTTCTGTTTTTATTTCAGATTTCCAGCATTTGCAATAGTTTGCTTTTGTATTGGTATTGAAGGAGCTTCCTATTCTACTGAATTAATGGAAAGGTTTTTTTTGTGATGGCCTGGAATTTACTGTTGGCAAATATAGGTTTGCACTCAAACCTGGTTATTTGAACGACCAGAGATAAGTTAATCTCAACATTGATCAGCATGTAGCATGAATATGAAATGAGGTGAAATAATGTATGTATACAGCGCAAAGGAAAATATTGATGGGGTAGTGTAAAGTCCTTACACAATACCACAAATCCACACGAGGCACATTCTATGGACAAGGTCACTCTGTGACCTGCACCTTTATTCACAGGACCCAGAAGTGATGACCCTGCGTGGGACCTCCCTTTATATACCTGGATGACTAGGTGAGGAGTGTCTCCCACAAGTTCACCTCCTGTGGTCAAGGTGTGCATTTCTCAAGTATATACAGTATTGCAGTGTTGTTACATGAAGGTTACATACATGACATCACCTCCCCCCGCCCCCCCCCAACATCTTATTGGGATCACAGATCGTGGAGCGCCGCAGTTGGGGCTCTGGCTGTTGAGCCTTGGCCTGCATGTCTGTCACCTGTGGTGATTCCGGCCTGTCCAGGCTGACCGCAGGGACTGTGCATGCCGCTGATTGTTCTTGTTGCACGTTCACTGGCTGTGGTGTGGACTCAGGTTGTTCAGAGTCCATGCTGAACCTTTTTTTTACTTGGTCCAGATGCTTGCGGCATATCTGCCCATTGTTAAGTTTAACCACGATGACCCTATTCCCCTCTTTGTCTATTACAGTATCTTCAAGCCATTTGGGCCCCAAAGCGTGAATGAAAACAAATACAGGGTCACCAATTTCTATACATCTCCCCCATGAATTACGGTCATGGTACTCATTTTGGGACTGGCGCTTGCCTTCAACAATGTCGGACAAGACAGGATGAATGAGGGACAGCCGAGTTTTGAGTGTATGTTTCATAGGGAACTCTGCGGGTGGGACCCCCGTGAGCGAGTGCGGTCGGGACCTATAGACCAGCAGGAGCCGCGATAGGCGGCATTGAAGGGAGGGACCTAGAATCCTGAGCATGCCTTGTTTTATGATTTGGACCGCACGTTCCGCCTGGCTATTGGAGGCCAGCTTGAACATGGTTAATGCCATTACCCGACATGAACTCCCGGAATTCGTAGCTAGTGAAACATGGGCCATTATCGTTAACAAGGATGTCCAGCAAACCATGGGTCGCAAAGACCGCACGTAGACTCTCCACAGTGGTGGATGTCATGCACAAATTCAAATTGATGCACTCGATGCATTTCGAGTACGAATCAACCACAATGAGAAACATTTTCCCCATGACGAGCCCGCGTAGTCTACGTGAATGCATGACCATGGCCTGGTGGGCCAAGACCAAGGGCTGAGCGGGGCCTCCCTGGGGGCATTACCCAGCTGAGCACATGTCGTGCACCTGCGAACACCGTGTTTCAGGTCTGAATCAATTCCCGGCCACCAAACGTGTGACCGGGCAATGGCCTTCATCAGCATGATGCCTGGGTGCTCGCTGTGGAGTTCCCTGATGAAAGTTTCCCTGCCACTCTGGGGCATGACTACCCGGCTGCCCCATAGTAGGCAGGCGGCTTGGATGGAGAGCTCATCCATCCGCCTGTGAAACGGTCTGACCTCCTCAGGGCATGCTCCGTGTGCGGGCGCCCAATCCCCAGTAAGAACACATTTCTTAAACAAAGATAGGAGGGGATCTCTGTTGGTCCAGATTTTGATCTGGCGGGCTGTGATGGGGGAGCCTGCACTGTCAAAGGCATCAACGGCCATGACCATCTCAGCGCTTTGCTCCGTTGCCCTCTCAGTAGTGGCCAGTGGAAGCCTGCTGAGCGCGTCAGCGCAATTTTCAGTGCCAGACCGTGTAGTCATACGCAGCCAGCGTGAGAGCCCATCGCTGTATGCAAGCTGACGCATTGGCATTGACAGCCTTGCTGTCGGACAACAGGGATGCTGACGGCTTGTGGTCCGTTTCTAATTCGAACCTCCTGCCAAAAAGTTACTGGTGTATCTTTTTCATCCCATAGACACATGCGAGTGCTTCCTTCTCGACCATCCCATATCCACGTTCTGCTTGAGAGAGCGATCTGGAGGCATAAGCCACAGGTTGGAATTGCCCCTCAGCATTGCACTGCTGCAACACGCACCCAACTCCATAGGACGATGCATCACATGTCAGAACCAATTTCTTACAGGGGTCATACAGGGTCAACAACTTGTTTGAACAGAGTAGGTAATGCGCCCGATTGAAAGCCTGTTCTTGACAGTCCCCCCAAAACCAATCGCAACCCTTACACAGGAGCACGTGTAGCGGTTCCAACAATGTGCTTAAGTTCGGCAGAAAGTTCCAGAAATAGTTCAAGAGTCCCAGAAATGAACGCAACTCCGATGTGTTGCTGGGCCTGGGCGCTCGTCGAATCGCCTCTGCTTTGGAGTCGGTAGGCCGAATCCCATCTGCAGCAACCCTCCTGCCCAGAAACTCGACTTCGGGAGCCAAAAATACACACTTAGGCTTCTTGAATCGCAGGCCTACCTGGTCCAGTCGGCATAGCACCTCCTCCAGGTTGTGAAAGTGTTCCTCGGTGTCTCGACCCATGATGAGGATGTCGTTCTGGAATATGATCATTCCAGGAATGGATTTGAGCAGGTTTTCCATGTTTCTTTGAAAGATCGCGGCCGCTGATCGAATGCCAAACGGGCACCTGTTGTAAACAAACAGTCCCTTGTGCGTGGTGATTGTGGTCAGTAGTTTGGATTCATCGGCCAGTTCTTGGGTCGTGTAGGCTGAAGTGAGGTCCAACTTGGTGAACAGCTTGCCACCTGCCAGCGTGGCAAAAAGATCCTCCGCTCTCGGGAGCGGGTATTGGTCTTGTAGTGACACTCGGTTGATAGTGGCCTTGTAGTCGCCACAGATCCTGACTGAGCCATCTGCTTTTATGATGGGAACAATGGGGCTCGCCCAGTCGCTGAATTCAACGGGCGAGATGATGCCCTCTCTCAGCAAACGGTCCAATTCGCTTTCAATTTTCTTCCGCATCACATACGGCACAGCTCTGGCTTTGTGGTGCACTGGTCTGGCGTCCGGGGTGATGCGAATCACTACTTTGGTACCTTTGAATGTCCCGACGCCAGGTTGGAATAGCGACTCAAATTTCTGTAGGACCTGTGAGCATGAACTTCGCTCCACAGATGACACTGCGTGCACATCCCCCCATTTCTAGTTCATCTCAGCTAGCCAGCTCCTCCCCAACAGTGCGGGACCATTGCCTGGGACAATCCAGAGCGGCAGCCGGGTCACTGATCCATTGTGTGTGACAGCCAACATTGCACTGCCTAGCACTGGAATGATTTCTTTGGTGTACGTCCGTAATTGAGTCTCAATGCGTTCTAGTTTGGGTCTGCTGGCTTTGAGTGGCCATAGCTTTTCGAAATTGTTGAACGCTCATGAGTGACTGGCTGGCCCCTGTGTCTAGCTCCATGCATACCGGGATGCCATTTAATAGGACCTTCATCATCATAGGTGGCGTTTTGGTATATGAGCTGTGAATGTTTGCCACATGAACCCGCTGAACTTCAGCATCCATTGATTTGCCCCAAGAGTCATCCTGCCTCACAGACCCCTCTTCTGGTCCATCCACCTCATAAATTAGCCTGGTCGCAGGCTTCCTGCACATTCTGACTAAATGGCCAGTGAGGTTACAATTTCTGCAGGTGAACTGATGAAATCTAGCAAGTCCTAGCAGCATGTCTGCCCCCACACCTCCAGCATGAACTGAGATTCCCATTGTTGTGAACAAAAGAGCTGTTACCAGGCATTCCTCACTGATTGTCCCTTTGACTGCTCTTGAGCACCCTGTTAGTGGGTGTCAATGGCCCCATCCCAGAACGCATTGTCCACTGGGATGGCATAAATGTCCGTTCAGCCTGCCATTGTCTGTGTTGAAAACCTGTTCTGGGGTCTATTGCTGCCTGGGGTGTGTCGAACTGCCCTTGCCTGCCTGCTGGGCTCTGAGTCGCGTTTATGATATTGAGTCCCTGATCCATCGCCACGCTGGAGTCAGAGTTGCACGCATATATTATCTTGGTTTCCTCCTCTCCCGTCATAAAAGTTTGAGCCAGCAACGCCGCCGCTTCCAAGGTCAAGTCCTTGGTCTCGATTAACTTTCTGAAAATCCCGGCATGACCAATGCCCTCAATAACAATAAAGAAATCCCTTAGCATCTCCCCCCCTGCAGGCGTCTGTGAACTTACAGAGGTTGGCCAAGTGCCGGAGGTCCGCAACGAAGTCCGGTATGCTCTGTCCTTCCCGATGTCGGTGGGTATAAAATCTGTGTCAGGCCATGTGTATACTGCTCGCCAGTTTGAGGTGCTCACTGATTAGCTTGCTGAGCTCTTCAAAGGTTTTGTCCGCTGGCTTCTCAGGTGCTTGCAGGTCTTTCATGAGCGCGTAAGTCTTAGATCCACAGCTGGTCAGTAGATGAGATCTTCACTTGTCGGCCGCTGCATCTCCCAGCCAGTCCTTCGTGACAAAGCTCTGCTGAAGCCTCTCAATGAAATCGTCCCAGTCCTCACCAACACAGTACCGTTCCTCTCTGCTACCGGTGGCTATTCTCGTGGGTCGTTGATTCCCGTTTCTCGTCGCCACTGTAAAGTCCTTACACAATACCACAAATCCACACGAGGCACATTCTATGGACAAGGTCACTCTGTGACCTGCACCTTTATTCACAGGACCCAGAAGTGATGACCCTGCGTGGGATCTCCCTTTATATACCTGAATGACCAGGTGAGGAGTGTCTCCTACAAGTTCACCCCCTGTGGTCAAGGTATGCATTTCTTAAGTATATATAGTATTGCAGTGTTGTTACATGAAGGTTACATACATGACAGGTAGGTTACAATTGGAACTGGGTGAGAGCGACGATCGCTCAATTGCCCAGTCTCCAATGACCAAATACCCACTGACACCACCAATATTTCCAGGCAGGAAATTTACTTTAATATGAACCATAATGGATGAAGTAAACACAAGTGTAAACAAGACAGTATTTCAGATGGGTTAAAAAAGTGTCCTATTCTGACGGCTGCACTATATCAATGAATGTTTCAAAAACATAAACAGAGCTCAAGATATTTAATCCTTTCCAGTTTTATAAATGTCTCACAATTTAGATTTACAGTCCTCATCTGTCTCCTGTATTTATTGCATAATATATTGTTATTAATAAATTGCTGTTAAAATGATCAGATATAAATACATTCAAAAATCTGTTATGTAATGAATGAATATGATTAATATTGCTACTGGTCAGCACTATATTGGTTTACAGTTTGAAATATATATGGTATAGTAAAACAGCTACTCCTAAGAAGTGGCATCAAAAATGAAAGAAGGAATTAAAGCTGTTGAAGATTGTGCAACAATATTTTCCCTATTCATTTTCCAATTTCAGAATTGTAGACAATGGTGGGTTGATCATCCCTGCAAATGTGGACTTGTTCGCAGGAGGTTCATTGAAACTGACTTGATCTTGATCGGTACCCCATTTTGTCTCCAAGTCTCCCAACGAATATGGGAAGTAAGTGATTTTTCTGTCACTAGGTGAGCCCCATTCAGGTTGGCCAAGCCACACTGATTATACCACCAGCCAGTTTTATTCTGATGAATACTGCAGCTGTCAACAGAACTTCCTTGTATATTACACTGAGGTTTGCAACCATCATTGTCACGATCAAAAGTACTGAAGAACATTCCATTCTCGTCATCCTGTGTTCCAAACCCTCGGAAAGCATCCCCTGGATAAACAGGAAATATGTCATTAGAATCCTATGAAGCTGAAAGCTTTGTGTGAAAATGTGGCTTCTTCATATTGTCATATTGTGCATATAGTATAGAGGGAATTAAATCTAATTCATGAAATAATAGTATTTTTGATCATTCGCTCACCCATTTGGCTTACTACTTACAACTATGCACTTTAGCTTAGTAAATTCATCATTCGCATCATAATTACTAAAAAAGAAAAAGTTGTTTGCAAGTGTATTGGAAAAGCGTACATGATCCCTTTTTGATTTGGAGCTTGTCTGTTGTGGTGCCATTCTACATATATTTGTGACTGTGCCTGAAGTACACATTATTCTACATGTTTTCCATTAATAATTTAGAGATGGAGGTTGACAGCAAGCTTTTCACTTTTATTAGATATTTCTGTTATATTATTTCCCTAAAGTAGGTACTTTATATACCTAAACCACAACCCAAAGTAATTAAAGAACACCAAAAGAATGCTGCCATTATAAAATGCATCCATCTTGTATTCCGTGGTAATATCCCTGACAAAAGGCATGGTGATATAATTTACTAATAAACTAATACCATCGCCAAAGAACGGTTTAAATCTCGTTTAAAAAAAAGCAATCAAGATCCTTGCACAGAAACTACAATTAATAATAAAAATGACTGGATTCTGAAGTCCTCATGTTCTATTAAGTTTCATTAAATTATACTGTTTGCCTACATAAGAACAGTGATTGTTCAACTTCAAAATTAATCTATGTGTTGTAAAGTTTTTGGGATGTCTTGAGGAGGTGAAAGACATGATATAAATGCAAGATCTTTCTTTCTCATTGTAATCCAATGTTGAGAACACAAAATTCAAAGCATAAAATCAGAACCACATTTATTTCCCAAATCCTTCTGCTAACATATCAATTAAAAATACACAAAATCATTGTAATTTCCTAAACGTACATTCGTTTTAATCTATAAAATTACTTAAAATGGATTCCTGATCTGGATTAGTTTATTGTGAAGCACATACAATTTTTGGCTTTCTAGCTCATGAAATCTCGGACAGGAGGAGTTAAAAGCTTAACATACATAAAAGTCTTATGTTGGGGCACCATGGTGCATTGTTGGTACACTAAAGTAATAAATAGGTGAAGTTCTTAATGCAAGATGGATGGAAAAGAGTCACCTTAATAAGCATTAATAAATAACAAATTAGTAAATTCTAAACTATAAATGAAAACTGATAAAACTAAATGATTCACATAACCGTGCGACCTACTTGTCACTTTTACTTTGAGAATGTTGTCACAAACACTTTTAATTCATAATTAACATAATAGTTAATTTTTAACATTGAATTCACAATTAAAAATTCACTCAGTACCTTTGTTATAACCTTAGGATACCATTCATAACTCACAAAGATTACTCCAGTGCAGTTAACTAGTTAATTCGTTTGGAACAGCACTCAACCACCTCCACGATTGTCTAAAGTGAAATAGTATTGCATATAACAACTCATATTTCTTAAGGGAAATTTTCTGTTTTCTCAATTGTAAATTCTATCAGTCACGTAATCATTCAGAGGTTTTGCTCAGGCAAATTCAGGGTACTAATTGAAAGGCCTTTGCAATTCAGTAAAAAAAAACTGTGGGCAAGCAAGTTGTAATTGGTACTGAAAACATAAATTGCTGTCAGAAGCCTGTGTGCTCTACATTTTGAGAGTATGTATTCCACCCAGTCTGATTATGAAGTCAATGTTGAGACCGCCTTATACTGGAAAATGCCATTCCTTATGTCAGATGTGACTTAATGGCTTATGGTATCAATTGAATATGCATAGGTTCTTTCAGGTGAAATCACAGAAGAATCTACAAAGTGCCTAAAATGATCATACCAGCTGTTCCAGTAAAATGACCTAAGTGTATTTTGAACTGTTCACTTTCATCATCAATATAAAAATCCTCATAAGATGCATAAGCGGTATTTTCATCATCTGATTCGAAGGCCATAAGAAGACTGAACTTGGTGTTTTTCTGATTCAATATGTGGAAGATATGTCTCAGCCCAAGCCAGAACTCACCTGTTAAAAATAAGAAAGTAAAATTGTGATGTAAATACTAAACTTGTTCTTCTGACCCTAAATAAAAACAGAAAGTGCAGGTCTGCCAGCATCTATAATGAGGAATGACAGGTTAGCATTTTAGTTGTAGAGCCTGTAACAGAACAGGAATCAGCCAAGGAAACAGGATTGAACAATATAAAGGGGATGGAGGAGAGAGAATAACAGACCTGGGGGAGAAATTCCCCAGGGCCCTGACTGGGGTCAGTAAACGGCTCGGGGCAGGAAATTGCGGTTACCGTCCGTCGCGCGCTCCACTTCCTCTTGGGGTGGGTCCCGGAGCGATGGTGAGGCATGATCCGCAGTGCTATGCGGATGCTCCACGTAGCACAGACACGGTTCAACGCCCCCTCCCCTTCGCTTAAAGGGGAGAGCCGCTGCGCACTCTGCATGACCTCTGATGGTCTCCACTTGACCACCAAGACAGTGTGGTGCCGAGGCCGTAGCCAGGCACCCAAAAACAGAGTGCCGGGCTGCACAATGGCAGTCCGGACCATGCAAGGGGCGCAGAAGTCGTGCCGACCGGTGCGTCGGCAAAATAGACAGATGGCGGCGTGGGGCTTTTGCAACCTTCCCTTTAACTTCCGCCCTGCAGGTGGATGTCAGCTCGATTCACAGCTCGCGAGGCGCTGACACCTCTCGCAGCAGCCATGTGGGCTGCAGGGTAAGATCCACCACGGGGCAGAAAGTGGTCACCACACACGCCGATGACATAATTGCTGGTTGCGTGCCAGCCCGGGGCACTATCGGCGGGGTGCAAGGTTACAGTGGCAGCGCCTCTGCTAACTCGTGCGCAATTTTGCAGGGGCCGGGTTGTCCGTGACCAACTCATCCGACTGCACTACCAGTAAACGCAACCCTAATTCCACATTCACCAACTGTCCCACACCTACCTTTCCTCTGTCACTGACCATCACTGCTTCCACATGGCCACAATACAAAAATAAAAGCCTCCAAAACAAACATTCAAAACCGAATTTATAAATCAAACCATGCCATATTGCACACACCTAATCACCTTTGTGCATTCCCTTAGTGCCTGTCCTCCATGTACCTTTGCCTATCATTGTGGTTCTATACATTGCTACCCCAGTGGCTGCAGCATGGTTGGTGGAAAACTGCTGACTTTCAGTGGGGGAGAGTGCACATGGCCTTGGAGGACGACTTCAAACAACTCTGGGCCTAGAAGGTCCGGCTTTCTATTGCACCATCTTGGCATGGGCGGCAGTACCTGGCTCCTGCTCCACAGAGCCACTGCCACTCCCCCTTAGCAACCATAGTAATCTGTTGGAGGACAGATTGCTGGACTGCTGTAACACCCGACAAGTCCCTCTGAATACTGGTATCTGCAGCCAAAATGGCAGCAGTCTGAGTTGCATGGCAACAAGCTGACCTTGCATGACAGAAGTCTGAGCTTCCACTGTAGCACCCAGGTGTTGGGTGGCTTTTACTTGTGCTGCAATGGAAGCTGAGACATCATCCATCAAATATTGCATCATGGTAGGGTCCGCGATTGTGCCAGGGCAGGAAAGCAACCTGCACCCCTGAAGATCGGCCGCATTTAAAAAATTTAAATGAAGATTTGTCGATCCCCGTACACAGGAGGCAAAGGGAAGACTGCGTGACATCTGGCAGTGAACTAGGCACTCCTTCACCCCCATCCCATTCTATGACGAAGGCAGGTGCCAAAGACATTACCATAGAGGTGCACGTGCCTGTTGACCCAGGAACTCTGGCAAGGTCAGCACTCTGGAGGGTATCAGCGGGCATAATTCCTGTGTAAATGTCAAAATTTGCGTACGTAGATTTCATTTGTGCAACACAAGGGGCTAGACTTTCCATTATTTTTGCATGCATACTGCCCACTTAACGTCCATTTTAACGTTGAAATGAGGTATAATGCCCATATATTGCCCATTTAGCCACAAAATGGAAACTAACAACCATTTCTCGGTCACTTATCGGCGAGCGTTACTTTCGGCATGAACTTAATGCTGATGAAAAATAAAACCGCCCGCCCACCTTTTTTGGGTGGAAAAATCAGAATGGGCGAAACCAACACACATAATATCGCCCAGCGTTACTTTCAGCGCGTAATTAACTTCACGATTTCATAATACCATCCGCCTACTTTTTTTTGTCATAAAGATCACATTTGTTGAAACTAATGCCCAGAAAATCGCCTAGCGTTACTTTTGGCATCTCGCACACATCAAGCCAACAATATCGCTCGCCAAAAAAAACACTGTGAAAAAGTTGCTCTCACCTGAACTAATCACAGCAGTATGGACGCCATGTTCTAAATCGCAGTTCGCATCATTTACAAGCCTGCTTCAACTTCGGAGGAGTTTGGATGTACTCCGTGTTATGTATTTAACCCCTTTTAACTTGCATTACACCTGACCACCAGAGGGCCCACTGCTGGAGTCCCAAGGGATCCCAGCAAGGGGTCCCAAGGAGAGCCTGCTAAAGTCGGTTCCTTGCACGGTGGTTTTCCAAGATGACATACTGGTTACAGGTCGGGACACCATGGAGCACTTGAAGAATCTGGAAGAGCTTCTTAGTCAGTTGGATCGTGGGGGGCTCAGGTTGAAATGCTCGAAGTGTGTTTTCCTGGCACAAGATGTCGAATTCTTAGGAAGGAGAATCGCAGCAGACGGCATCAGACCCACCAACGCCAAGACAGAGGCCATCAAGAATGCGCCGAGACCACAGAATGTGACGAAGCTGCGGTCGTTCCTGGGACTCCTTAACTATTTCGGTAATTTCCTACCTGGGTTAAGCACCCTACTAGAACCCCGACATGCGCTACTGCGCAAGGGAGACGACTGGGTATGGGGGAATTCACAAGAGGCTGCCTTTAAGAAAGCCAGAAATGTATTGTGTTCTAACAAACTGCTTGTCCTGTATAATCCATGTAAACGATTAGTGTTAGCTTGCAATGCGTCGTCATACAGGGTTGGGTGTGTGTTACAACAGGCTAATGATTCGGGGATTTTGTAACCGGTTGCGTATGCATCCAGGAGTTTGTCCAAGGCCGAAAGGGCCTACAGCATAGTTGAAAAAGAGGCTCTGGCATGCGTTTACAGGGTCAAAAGAAAGCACCAGTACTTAATTGACCTCAAGTTTGAGCTTGAAACTGACCACAAGCCGCTCATATCACTGTTCTCTGAGAGCAAAGGGATTAATACCAATGCCTCAGTCTGCATCCAAAGATGGGCGCTCACGCTGTCAGCATACAACTATGTAATCCGCCACAGACCGGGCACAGAGAACTGTGCAGATACTCTCAGTCGGCTACCATTGCCCACCACCGGGGTGGAAATGGCACAGCCAGCGGACTTGCTCATGGTCATGGAGGCATTTGAGAACGAGAAGTCCCCCGTTACGGACCACCAGATCAGGACCTGGACCAGCCAGGATCCTTTACTGTCCTTGATAAAAAACTGTGTCCTCCATGGGAGATGGTCCAGTGTCCCAGTGGAGATGCATGAAGCGACTAAGCCATTCCACAGACGCAAAGACGAGTTGTCTCTGCAGGCGGACTGTCTTTTGTGGGGCAATCACGTGCTCTTGCCCAAGAACGGCAGAGACACATTTATTTGCGAACTGCACAACACCCAGCCAGGCATTGTAATGATGAAGGCTATAGCCAGATCTCACGTGTGGTGGCCTGGCATCGACTCAGATTTAGAGTCATGCGTGCGCCAGTGCAACACTTGCTCTCAGTTGAGCAATGCACCAGAGAGGCACCGCTAAGTTTGTGGTCGTGGCCATCCAAACCGTGGTCGAGGATCAATGTAGACTATGCGGGCCCATTCCTAGGCAAAATGTTTTTGGTTGTCGTGGACGCTTACTTAAATGTACAATAATGTCTGTAAGCACATCCACGGCCATCATTGAAAGCCTACGAGCCATGTTTGCCACACATGGCTTGCCTGATGTCCTAGTCAGCGACAATAGGCCGTGCTTCACCGGTGCTGAATTCAAGGAATTCATGACCCGCAATGGGATCAAACATGTCACATCTGGCCCTTTCAAGCCCGCATCCAATGACCAGGCAGAACGGGCAGTTCAGACCTTTGTAACTTGCATTACACCTGACCACCAGAGGGCCCACCTGTTGGAGTCCCAAGGGATCCCAGCATCCCTTGGGAGCACAATATATAAGCAGGCCACCCACGAGGTACCTGCACTCTGGAACCTTAATAAAGGAGCTAAGGTCACATTTGCTCATTACACACAGTCTCACCATTTATTATGAGTATAACACTCTGGAGTTCTTTTAAGGTGATGTGAACATCTGACCAAACATTTTATCATACTGTGGACGATTGGAATTTACCTTAGGTGTCTTAGTGGGGACATTTATTGTTTGTGAACAATCGGTGTAATACTGATAGTCATTGGAATGGGGCCTGTCATTTCTCAGCCTGTCTTGATGAGTATGCACATGCTGCAGACTCGAGATGGTAGAAGATATATTCGATAGCATTAGGTACCCAATCTAAGACGTGCCAGACTGGTGAGGAGGACCAGACCTTACACCCCACGCACTTACAGGGAGAAGCGGTCTTACCTCAACTTGTCCATCAACATCTGCCTTAGGAGACTGCGCTTCCAGAAGGAGGTTATCAGTGAGTTATGTCAGTTCATCAGGTGAGATCTGCAGCCTGCCAACACCATCAGGACCCCACTGTCCCTCGAGGACAAGGTCACCGCAGCACTTTCGTTCTATGAGTTGGGTTCCTTTCATGCCTCAGCTGCCGACATTTGTGGTATATCTCAGCATGGAAGAGGACTAACGGTTTAATTAGAAGGGGAAAAATAAGAGTATGAGAATTAGCTTGCAGGGAATATAAAAACTGACCGCAAAAGCTTCTATAGATATGAAAAGAGAAAAAGATTAGTGAAGCCTAATGTAGGTCCCTTGCAGTCAGAATCAAGGGAATTCATAATGGGTAACAAGGAAATGGCAGACCAATTGAACAAATACTTTGGTTCTGTCTTCACTAAGGAAGAAACGAATAACCTCCCGAAAATATTAGGGGACCGATGGTCTAGCGAGAAGGGGGAACTGAGGGAAATCCTTATTAGTCAGGAAATTGAGTTAGAGAAATTGATGGGATTAAAGGCTGATAAATCCCCAGGGCCTGATAGTCTGCATCCCAGAGTACTTAAGGAAGTGGCCCTAGAAATAATGGATGCATTGGTAGTCATTATCTAACATTCTATAGACTCTGGTTCAGTTCCTATGGATTGGAGGGTAGCTAATGTAACCCCTCTTTTTAAAAAAGGAGGAAGAGAGAAAACAGGGAATTATAGACTGGTTAGCCTGACATCAGTAGTGGGGAAAATGTTGGAATAATTTATTAAAGATGTAATAGCAGCGCATTTGGAAAGCAGTGACAGGATCGGTCCAAGTCAGCATGGATTTATGAAAGGGAAATCATGCTTGACAAATCTTCTAGAATTCTTTAAGGATGTAACTAGTAGAATGGATAAGGGAGAACCAGTGCATGTGGTGTATTTGGACTTTCAAAAGGCTTTTGACAAGGTCCCACACAAGAGATTAGTGTGCAAATTTAAGGCACATGGTATTGGGGGTAATGTATTGAGGTGGATAGAGAACTGGTTGGCAGACAGGGAGCAAAGAGTGGGAATAAACAGGTCCTTTTCAGAATGGCAGGCAGTGACTAGTGGGGTGTCGCAGGGTTCAGTGCTGGGACACCAGCTATTTACAATATACATTAATGACTTAGACGAAGGAATTGAAGGTAATATCTCTAAGTTTGCAGATGACATTAAGCTGGGTGGTGGTGTGAGCTGTGAGGAGGAAGTTAAAAGGCTGCAGGGTGACTTGGACAGGTTAGGTGAGTGGGCAAATGCATGGTAGATGCAGTATAATGTGGATAAATGTGAGGTTATCCACTTTGGTGGCAAAAACAGGAAGGCAGATTATTATCTGAATGGTGACAGATTAGTAAAAGGGGAGGTGCAACAAGACCTGGGTGTCATGGTACATCAGTCATTGAAGGTAGGCATGCAGGTACAGCAGGCAGTGAAGAAGGCAAATGGCATGTTGGCCTTCATAGCTAGGGGATTTGAGTATAAGAGCAGGGAGGTCTTAATGAGGTTGTACCGGGCCTTGGTGATGCCTCACCTGGATTATTGTGTTCAGTTTTGGTCTCCTAATCTGAGGAAGGATGTTCTTGCTATTGAGTGAGTGCCGCGAAGGTTCACCAGACTGATTCCCAGGATGGCGGGACTGACATGTGAGGAGAGACTGGGTCGACTGGGCCTGTATTCACTGGAGTTTAGATGAATGAGAGGGGATCTCTTGGAAACATATAAAATTCTGACAAGACTGGACAGGTTAGATGCAAGAAGAATGTTCCCGATGTTGGGGAAGTCCAGAACCAGGAGTCACAGTCTAAGGATAAGTGGTAAGCCATTTAGGACCGAGATGAGGGGAAACTTCTTCACTCAGAGAGTTGTTAACCTGTGGAATTCTCTACCGCAGAAAGTTGTTGAGACCAGTTTGTTAGATATATTCAAAAGGGAGTTAGATGTGGCACTTACAGCTAAAGGGTTCAAGGGGTATGGAGAGAAAGCAGAAATGGGGTACTGAAGTTGCATGATCAGCATGATCTTATTGAGTGGTGGTGCAGGCTCAAAGGGCCGAATGGCCTACTCCTGCATGTATTTTTTATGTTTCTATGTTTCTATCAAGGGTGGTAAATACAAGGCAACTAACACCTTGTTGACGCTGCGGGAGTGATCATTGATTCCATTCATGCCACTTCAAAGGATACGTTTGCAGGGGCTGTGGAACAATGGAACACCTCCAACGTGCTAATCCTGCAAACCACCATGTTGCAGAGGAGGACAGATCCACGGTGGATCATGATGAACCAGAGCCTCAGACCGAGGAGGCAGAGGTATATGGGTTGCACACATTTACCACAAAGTTTCCCCCAATAATGCTGAAGGTTGAATTAAATGAACTCCTGCTGTCCACGGAGCTGGACACGGGCGCAATCCAGTCCATAATGAGTAAAAAGACTTTCGATAAGTTGTGGTGCAACAAGGCTTCAAGGCCAGTCCTGATTCCTATTCGTACCAAACTTAGAGCGTACACAAAGGAACTGATTCCCATAATTGGCAGTGCTACCGTAAAGGTCTCCTACGATGGAGCGGTGCACTATTTACCACTCTGGGTGGTACCGGGCGATGGCCCCACACTGTTCAGCAGGAGCTGGCTGGGAAAGATACGCTGGAACTGGAACAATGTCCGAGCACTTTTGTCTGTCGACGACACCTCATGTGCCCAGGTCCTAAGCAAGTTCCCTTCGTTATTCGACCCAGGCATCGGGAAGTTCCAAGGAGCAAAAGTGCAGATCCATTTGATTCCGGGGGCGCGACCCATCCATCACATTGCGAGAGATGTACCTTACATGATGAGAGAGAGGGTGGAGATCGAGCTGGGCAGGTTGCAACGAGAGGGCATCTTTTCGCCGATCGAATTCAATGAGTGGGCCAGTCCGATTGTTCCAGTCCTCAAGGGAGATGGCACCGTCAGAATCTGTGGTGATTACAAAGTAACTATCAATCGTTTCTCACTGCAGGATCAATTCCCGCAATCAAAGGCAGATGACCTATTTGCGATGCTGGCGGGAGGGAAAACGTTCACGAAGCTGGACTTGACCTTGGCCTACATGACGCAGGAGCTGGAGGAATCTTCAAAAGGCCTCACCTGCATCAACATACATAAAGGTCTTTTCGTTTACAACAGATGTCCATTTGGGATTTGATCGGCTGCGGCGATATTCCAGAGGAACATGGAAAGTTTGCTGAAATCGGTCCCGTGCACTTTGGTCTTCCAGGACGACATCTTGGTTACAAGTCGGGACACCGTCGAGCACCTGCAGAACCTGAAGGAGGTTCTTAGTTGGCTTAGTCATGTGGGGCTCAGGCTAAAATGCTCGAAGTGCATTTTCCTGGCGCCTGAAGCGGAGTTCCTGGGGAGAAGAATCGCGGCGGACGGCATCTGGCCCACCGATTCGAAGACGGAGACAATCAAAAACGCACCAAGACCACAGAACGTGACGGAGCTGCAGTCGTTTCTAGGACTCCTGAACTATTTTGGTAACTTCTTACCGGGTCTCAGCACATTGTTAGAACCCCTACACTCTTTACTGCATAAAGGAGATGAATGGGTATGGGGCAAAAGCCAAGAAAATGCCTTTGAGAATGCTAGGAAGCTGTTATGTTCAAATAAATTGTTTGTGTTGTACAATCCATGTAAACGTTTGGTACTAGCATGTGATGCATCGTTGTATGGTGTCGGGTGTGTATTGCAACAAGCTAATGAATTTGGGAAATTGCATCCAGTTGCTTATGCATCCAGAAGTCTGTCTAAGGCCGAGAGGGCCGACAGCATAATCGAAAAAGAAGCACTAGCATGTGTTTACGGGGTAAAGAAAATGCATCAATATCTGTTCGGGCTCAAATTTGAATTGGAAACCAACCATAAGCCGCTTATATCCCTCTTTTCTGAATATAAGAGGATAAATACGGATGCATTGGCCCACATCCAGAGATGGGCGCTCACGTTGTCCACATACAACTACGTCATGCGCCACAGGCCAGGCACAGAAAACTGTGCCGATGCTCTCAGTAGGCTACCATTGCCCACCACCGGGGTGGAAATGGCACCGCCTGGCAGATTAGAACCTGGACGAGCCAGGATCCCTTATTGTCCTTCGTAAAAAACTGTGTACTCCTCGGGAGTTGGTCTAGTGTCCTGTTAGAGATACAGGAAGAAATAAAGCCGTACCAGCGGCGGGAAGATGAAGTGTCTATCCAGGCAGACTGCCTCCTATGGGGTAATCGGGTAGTTGTGCCAAAAATGGGCAGGGAAACTTTCATTAGTGATCTCCACAGTACCCACCAGGCATTGTAATGATGAAAGCGATGGCCAGATCCCACGTGTGGTGGCCCGTTATCGATGCAGACTGAGAGTCTTGCATGCACAAATGTAATCCATGTTCCCAGATAAGCAATGCATCCAGGGAGGCGCCACTAAGTTTATGGTCTTGGCCCTCCAAACCGTAGTCCAGGGTTCATGTCGACTATGCATGCCCATTCTTGGGAAAAATGTTTTTAGTGGTTGTAGATGTGTACTCCAAGTGGATTGAATGTGTGATAATGTCGGCAAGCACATCCGCTGCCACCATTGAAAGCCTACGGGCCATGTTTGCCACGCACAGCCTGCCTGATGTCCTTGTAAGTGACAATGGGCCATGCTTTACCAGTGCCGAATTCAAAGAAATCATGACCCGCAATGGGGTCAAACATGTCACGTCTGCCCCGTTTAAGCCAGCGTCCAACGTTCAGGCAGAACGAGCAGTTCAAACAATCAAGTAGAGCTTGAAAAGGGTCATTAAAAGCTCACTGCAGACTCGCTTATCCCGAGTCCTGCTTAGTTACCGCACAAGACCCCATTCGCTCACGTGCCTCCCACAATAGACAAACAAGCACACGCCACACTCACACATCGATGGACTGTTGGAAAATGATCACCAATGCATCCACTATTTCTAGGGCCACTTCCTTAAGTACTCTGGGATGCAAACTATCAGGCCCTGGGGATTTATCGGCCTTCAATCCCATCAATTTCCCTAACACGATTTCCTGACTAATAAGGATTTCCTTCAGTTCCTCCTTCTCGCTAGACCCTCGGTCCCTAAGTATTTCTGGAAGGTGATATTTGTCTTCCTTCATGAAGACAGAACCAAAGTATTTGTTCAATTGGTCTGCCATTTCTTTGTTCCCCATTATAAATTCACCTGGTTCTGACTGCAAGGGACCTACGTTTGTCTTCACTAATCTTTTTCCCTTCACAAATCTATAGAAGCTTTTGCAGTCAGTTTTTATGTTCCCAGCTAGCTTCCTCTCATACTCTATTTTCCCACACCTAATTAAACCCTTTGTCCTCCTCTGCTGAATTCTAAATTTCTCCAGGTTTGCTGCTTTTTCTGGCCAATTTATATGCCTCTTCCTTGGATTTAACACTATCCCTAATTTCCCTTGTTAGCCACGGTTGCGCCACCTTCCCCACTTTGTTTTTACTCCAGACAGGGATGTACAATTGTTGAAGTTTATCCATGTGATCTTTAAATGTTTGCCATTGCCTATCCATCATCACCCCTTTAAGTATCATTCGCCAGTTTATTCTAGCCAATTCACATCTCATATCATCAAAGTTACCTTTCCTTAAGTTCAGGACCCTCATCTCTGAATTAACTGTGTCTCTCCATCTTAATAAAGAATTCTACCATATTATGGTCACTCTTCCCCAAGGGGCCTCGCACAACAAGATGGCTAATTAATCCTTTCTCATTACACATCACCCAGTCTAGGATGGCCAGCCCTCTAGTTGGTTCATCAACATATTGGTCTAGAAAACCATCCCGAATAAACTCCAGGAAATCCTCCTCCACCGCATTGCTATCAGTTTGGTTAGCCCAATCTATATATAGATTAAAGTTGCCCATGACAACTGCTGTACCTTTATTGCACGCATCCCTAATTTCTTGTTTGATGCTGTCCCCAACCTCACTACTACCGTTTGGTGGTCTGTACACAACTGCCCTTTGGTAATCCGCAGCTTTACCCATACAGATTCCACATCATCCAAGCTAATATCCTTCCTTACTATTGCGTTAATTTCCTCTTCAACCAGCAACGCTACCCCACCTCCTTTTCCTTTCTGTCTATCCTTCCTGAATATTGAATACCCCTGGATGTTGAGTTCCCAGCCTTGGTCACCCTGGAGCCATGTTTCCATAATCCCACTTATATCATATTCGTTAATAGCAGCCTGCGCAGTTAATTCGTCCACCTTATTATGAATACTCCTCGCATTGAGGCATAGAGCTTTCAGGCTTGTCTTTTTAACACAGTTTTTCCCTTTAGAATTTTGCCGTAATATGGCCCTTTTTGATTTTTGCCTTAGGTTTCTCTGCCCTCCACTTTTACTTTTCTTCTTTCTATCTTTTGCTTCTGCCCCCATTTTACTTCCCTCTGTCTCCCTGCATAGGTTCCCATCCCTCTGCCATATTAGTTTAACCCCTCCCCAACAGCACTGGCAAACACTCCCCCTAGGACATTGGTTCCCGTCCTGCCCAGGTGCAGATCATCCGGTTTGTACTGGTCACACCTCCCCCAGAACCGGTTCCAATGTCCCAAGAATTTGAGTCCCTCCCTCCTGCACCACTCTGAGTCATCTGCGGATGTGCAGCTGCAGGCGTGTAATCCTGCCATGTACATTTCGATTCGAACATAATGTTACTTTGTTCACTGTACTTGCAGCAGCACTAGTGTGCTAGGAAATTTGTTGGTATTGTCACTGGTGGAGATAAACGCCTGGGCTATCGCTATGGCTTTACTCAAGGTTGTGGTCTCTACAGTCAAATGTTTGCGAAGTATTACTTCATGGTCAATGCCAAGTACAAAGAAGTCCCTGAGCATATGCTCCAAGTGTCCTTCAAATTCGCAATGTCCTGCAAGGCACCTTAGCTCGGCGACGTAGCTCGCCACTTCCTGGCCTTCAGACCTCTTGTACGTGTAGAACCGATACCTCGCCATCAGAATGCTTTCCTTCGGGTTTAGATGCTCCCGGACCAGTGTGCACATCTCATCGTACAACTTGTCTGTGGGTTTTGCTGGAGCAAGCAGGTTTTTCATGAGGTCATACGTTGGTGCCCCGCAAACAGTGAGGAGGATCGCCCTTCGTTTGGCAGCGTTCACTTCTCCTTCCAGCTCGTTGGCTACGAAGTATTGGTCAAGTCGCTCATCCCAATCATCTCCCTCCGAAAATTTCTCCCGGAATCCCACAGTTCTCTGCATTGTTGCATTGGGGTTCGTCATCTGTATCTCTTCGCCAGTTGTTATGTCTTGGACAAGGAGTCAGACTAGATACTGCAAGCTCAAAGTAAGTGTGACCATAGTCCTTTATTACAGATCTCAGCGTGCCTCTCCAGCCTTTGAGGCCTCCTTATATACCGGTGCTCCCATGGGATTGTGGGATCCCTTGGGACTCCGGGGATAAGCACTCTTGTGGTTAGACATAGTAATTACAGGTTTACATACATAACAGTAATGATGACCCCTGACCTCCTCAAACGCGGGAAACGAGCATTGCCATGCCGTTGCTATGGTCGGCGAAACTTTACGGCAGAAGGTAAAAAAAATTTTGCGCTGACGCCCATTTCAGATCGTTTGCGGTAACGCCCATTTTCAAAAATGGAAAATTAGGGTTTTGAAAATGGGTGATAATCTGGCGATCTTAAAACCCATTTTTACCACCCACGCTGGAAATAACAATCTGCACAAAAGTGGAAAGTCTAGCCCAAGGTATCTCAATTACATGTGAAAAGTCATCAATTACATTTTCTCACAGGACACATGCGAGTTTAATTTTAACAGTCCTGAAGATCCGTAGGAGCATAAGTGCTGAAATGTACCTACCAGGAAACTTTACAATTCCTACTAAATTCTCCAGGCTCAAGGGAAGTCCACTGTTTTACATTTCAATAACAAGTGCCTGAGCCACTAGGGGTGCATCTAGAGTACTTGCCTTTGAAACATGATGGAAAGTCCAGTGATTCCCGGGATGGCGGGACTCACATACCAAGAAAGACTGGATCAACTGGGCTTGTATTCACTGGAGTTCAGAAGAATGAGAGGGGATCTCATAGAAACGTTTAAAATTCTGACGGGTTTAGAGAGTTAGATGCAGGAAGAATGTTCCCAATGTTGGGGAAGTCCAGAACCAGGGGTCACAGTCTAAGGATAAGGGGTAAGCCATTTAGGACTGAGATGAGGAGAAACTTCTTCACCCAGAGAGTGGTGAACCTGTGGAATTCTCTACCACAGAAAGTTGTTGAGGCCAATTCACTAAATATATTCAAAAAGGAGTTAGATGTAGTCCTTACTGCTAGGGGGATCAAGGGGTATGGTGAGAAAGCAGGAATGGGGTACTGAAGTTGCATGTTCAGCCATGAACTCATTGAATGGCGGTGCAGGCTCAAAAGGCCGAATGCCTACTCCTGCACCTATTTTCTATGTTTCTATGTTTCTATGTTGCTGGGCCAGGAAGAAGAATGTCTCCTGCAGCTACCTTTGTATTGGGAACACATCAAACTTTTTAGTTAAAAAGGTTCTTAAAAAGGTCATGATCCCAGCCTGGAAACATGGTGGGATCACTAACATCCTTTGGCTGGTTAGTGCACCAGGTTTCATCAGGCATAATGGTACCGTGGAAACATCAGGCATCACTGAGGCCCAGGAAAGCAGAACATAGGGCTGGAAGTTCTACTTTTTTTACCTGCTTAACGCCCACTTAATGCCCATTTTACCGCTGAAATGACATATAACGCCCATATATCGCCAATTTTGGCACAAAATGGAAACAGACGGGCATTTTTAGGAAACTTATCGACGAGCCTTACTTTTCCCATGTGCTTAAAGCCGGGAAAAAACACTACCGCCCGACCATTTTTTTAGAGCGGAATCATCAGAATGGGCGAAATCAACAGCCATAATATCATCCAGCATTACTTTCCACACTGATTTAATGCCGAGATTCAATATTCACGCCCACTGTATTTTGTCGTAAAGAGCATATTTACCGAAACTAACGGCCATGAGATCGCCCAGCATCAATTTCACCACCTCGCACACATATCGCCCACAATATCGCTCGCCCAAAAAACCGCCCAGAAAAAGTGGAACTAACCGGAACTAATCACAACGTTATGGACGCCATGTTCTAGATCACATGTCGCACCCTTTAAAAGGCTGCTGTGCTTCAAACTTGGCGGAGTTCGGATGTACTCTGCAGGTCGTTGGAGTTGATGTGAACATCTCTACAAACATCTTGACCGTACAGTGACCGATTGGAATTGAATAGATGTCTTCGTCGGGACATTCCTTGTTTGTAACCAATCGGTGGAAAACAGAGAGCTACTGCAATGGGGCCTGTCCTTTCTCACCCTCTCTTGGTGACCAATTACATGCAGCAGATTCGACATCGCTGAAGGAACGCTCCACTGCATTGTGTGCCCAATGTAAGACATGACAGACTGATGAGGAGGACCAGATGTTACACCCCCTGCAAGTACAAGGAGAAGTATTCTAACCTCGACACCACCTGCCTTCGGAGACTGCGCTTCCACAAAGAGGTTATTACTGAGGTATGCCAGCTGAGAAGGGCAGATCTGCAGCCTGCCAGCACCATAAGTACTGCACTGTCCGTCAAGGTCAAAGTCACCACGGCACTGTCATTCTATGCCTCGGGTTCTTTTCAGGTGGAGACATTTGTGGACTTTCTCAGCATGCCACACATCGCTGCATTAGACAGATCACTGAAGCCCTGTACGCACACGGAAGGGACTTCATCAGCTTCCCTATGTCCATGGAGGCACAGAGTGAGAGGACTCGAGGGTTCTCCAGAATTGCAAACTTCCCCAAAGTGCAGGGAGCAATAGACTGTATGTATATCGCGATACGGGCACCTTTTCAGCATGCAGAGGTTTTCAGGAACCGTAAGGGATTCTACTCCCTGAATGTCCAACTGATTGTCGACCACCAGCAAATTATACTGGCAGTGAATGCTCAATTTCCGGGCAGCATCCATGATGTTCACATCCTACATGAGAGCACTGTATCTGACTTGTTTAACAATCAGCCACAAGGTCAATGCTGGATGCTTGGTGACAAGGATATGGCCTCGCCACCTGGCTGATGACCTCCCTGCGTGACACCCACACCGAAGCCGAGAGGCGATACAACGAGAGCCACAGAGCAACTCGCAATATCGTGGAGAAAACCCATTGGAATGTTGAAGCAGCGCTTTAGATGCCTGGACCACTCAGGAGGCGACCTCCAATACCACCCTGAGCTAGTAGCTCAATTCGTGGTGGTGTGCTCCATGCTGCACAACTTGGCTATCAGGAGGGGACAAGAATTGTCTGATGAGTCTGACAATCCATCTCACCAGAGGAAAAGGAGGATGAGGAGGCGGACGCTGACATCGGCCCAGACAATCAGGCTGACACTGAAGCCATGCCCCTGCTCCCCTGTAGACCACATGAAAGGGCCCATTGTGGCATGATAGCTGCAAGAGCCTTATATCAGAAGCTCATCAATGACCGCTTTCCCTGAAAGAATGCTGGTGTTATTTACAAGGCTGACACACTGCTGGGTGTGCAGGTCATACATCAATGGTGGGCATCACCTTGGTGACAGTTAAAGTTTAAGTTGATTGGTTAAGTGTAATTATACCCTTTGATGTTAAGGAATCACCAGCGTGTAATGGTGCAGCTATTGGAACCAATGCGCTACAAGGTTTTGTCCCTTGAGAACCCCCCGGTTCTCTTCCCCACCTCTATCCCTTCTCCTTCCCCTCTTGACTCCAAGCCGCTTGGCCGAGGAGCTCCTCAGGCGATGCTTCATTTTGGGGGTTGGGAGGGGTGGTGACGGCCGAAACGCTGCTTGGGAGATACGGGAGAGGACAGTCCTGATGTTGCTGCTGACTCTCATGTGTGGTTGGCAATGGGGGTGCAGCACCTTAGGGTGCAGTGCCGCGCTCCAGGACCACTGGGAGCCCTCTGCCACCAGTGTTCCTCGCTATCAGCTCCAGGGCCTCCTCCATCCCTTCCATGTTATATCTTATCTGTTGGACAAAAACTCAGTGCCAACTATGTTCTTGGTGTTTAGTAGGCTTTTGCTACTGGTGTACCTCCCACAACAGCCAGATAAGCACACACCACAGCCACACACACTTTCAGTGCCTCTGAGCTCCGTCTCACTCTGTCTCCTCTTCTGCGCATGTCATGATGACCCTTGACCTCCTGAATTGCGGGAATCGAGCGTTGCCATGCCGTTGCTAAGGACAACTCCCCTGGACCTGGTGGCCTGCATCCTAGCGTCTTAAAAGAGTTGGCTGCAGAGATAGTGGATGCATTGGTTGTAATCTACCAAAATTCCTTGGATTCTGGAGAGATCCAGCAGATTGGAAAACTGCAAATGTAACGCACCTACTTAAAAAAGGAGGCAGACAAAAAATAGGAAACTATAGACCAGTTAGCCTAACATCTGTGGTTGGGAAAATGTTGGAGTCCATTATTAAAGAAGCAGTAGCAGGACATTTGGAAAAATATTATTCAGTCAGGCAGTGTTCGCATGGATTAATGAAAGGGAAGTTATATTTGACAAATTTGCTGGAATTCTTTGAGGATGTAACAAACAGGGTGGATAAAGGGGAATCAGTGGATGTGGTGTATTTGGACTTCCAGGAGGCATTTGACAAGATTCCACATAAAGGGTTACTGCACAAAATAAAAGTTCACGGGGTTGGGGGTAATATATTAGCATGGATAGAGGATTGGCTAACTAACAGAAAACAGAGAGTCGGGATAAGTGGTTCATTCTCGGGCTGGCAATCAATAGCTAGTGGGGCGCCGCAGGCATCAGTGCTGGGACCCCAACTATTTACAATCTATATTAACGACTTGGAAGAAGAGACCGAGTGTAATGTAGCCAAGTTTGCTGATGATACAAAGATGGGAGGAAAAGCAACGTGTGAGGAGGACAAAAAAAACCTGCAAAAGGTCATAGAGAGGCTAAGTGATTGGGCAAAAATTTGGCAGAAAAAATCGAAGAGCAAGTTATTAGTTAAATGGAAAGAAATTGCAAAGTGGTGCAGTACAGCGGGACCTGGGGGTCCTGGTGCATGAAACACAAAAGATTAGTATGCAGGTACAGCAAGTGATCAGGAAGGCCAATGGAATCTTGGCCTTTATTGCAAAGGGGATGGAGTATAAAAGCAGGGAAGTCTTGCTACAGTTATGCAGGGTATTGGTGAGGCCACACCTGGAGTACTACGTGCAGTTTTGGTTTCCATATTTAAGAAAGGATATACTTGCTTTGGAGGCAGTTCAGAGAAGGTTCACTAGGTTGATTCCGGGAATGAGGGGGTTGACTTATGAGGAAATGTTGAGTAGGTTGGGTCTCTACTCATTGGAATTCAGAACAATTCGAGGTGATCTTATCGAAACGTATAAGATTATGAGGGGGCTTGACAAGTTGAATGCAGAGAGGATGTTTCCACTGATAGGGGTGACTAGAACTAGGGGGCATAATCTTAGAGTAAGGGGCCACCCATTTAAAACAGAGATGAGGAGGAATTTCTTCTCTCAGAGAGTTGTAAATCTATGGAATTTGCTGCCTCAGAGAGCTGTGGAAGCTGGGTCATTGAATAAATTTAAGACAGAGATAGACAGTTTCTTAACTGATAAGGGAATAAGGAGTTATGGGGAGTGGGCAGGGAAATGGACCTGAGCCCATGATTGGATCAGCCATGATCATATTAAATGATGGAGCAGGCTCGAAGGGCCGTATGGCCTACTCCTGCTCCTATTTCTTATGTTCTTGTGTTCTTATTTGCTGGTTTCTAAAAAATTCCACATCCTCTGGCCTTCCACTGTTCTTCGCAACATTGTATGCCTTTGTTTTGAATTTGATACCATCCTTTACTTCCTTAGTTAGCCACGGATGGATGGTTCATCCATCTCTTAGAGTCTTTCTCACTGGAATATACCTTTGTTGAGAGTTATGAAATATCTCTTTAAATGATTGCCACTGCTTTTCTACAGTCTTACCCTTTAATATATTTTCCCAGCCCACTTTAACCAACTCTGCCTTCATTCCTTTGTAATTACCTTTATTTAAGTTCAGGACATTAGTTTGAGACCTAGCTTTCTCACCCTCAAACGGAATTTGAAATTCTAATATGCTATGATCCTTCACTACGAAATCATTAATTAATCCAGACTCGTTACACATTACCAGATCTATAATAGTCTGCTCCCTGGTTGATTCCGCAATGTATTGTTTCAAGAAGCCGTCCCACATACACTCTATAAACTCTTCCTCAAGGCTACCTTTGCCAACTTGATTTGTCGAATCAATATGAAGATTAAAATCGCTCATGATTATTGCCGTACGTTTCTTACAAGCCTCCATTATTTCTTGATTTATACTCTGTCCTACAGTGTGACTACTGTTTGGGGACCTGTAGATCACTTCCACCAGTGACTTCTTTCCCTTATTATTTCTTATCTCCACCCAAACTGATTCTGCATCTTGATATTCTAAGCCAATATCATTTCTCACTATTGCACTGATCTCATCCCTTATTAACAAAGCTCCCCCACCTCCTTTTCCTTTCTACCTATCCTTACGAAATAGCAAATGGCCATGAATATTCAGTTCCCATCCTTGGTCACATTGCAACCACCTCTCTGTAATGGCAATCAGATCATACCCATTTATTTCTATTTGTGCCATCAACTCATCTATCTTGTAACAAATGCTGTGTGCGTTCAGATCTAGAGCTTTTAATTTTGTCTTATGTGTATACACTCTGTCCCTTCCTGTCACACTCTGGTTATCACTACCCCTATCGCTACCCTGCACTTTTGCCTTCTCCCTTCTCTTTGACTTTTCATTTCCGCTCACTGGAACCCTCTCCCCCATTGTTTAATTTAAAAGTCCTATCTACAGCCCTAGTTATTCGATTCGCCAGTACACTGGCCCCAGCCTGGTGAAGTTCGTCCCGACGGAACAGCTCCCTCCTATTCTAGTACTGGTGCCAGTGCCCCATGAATCGAAATCCATTCCTCCCACACCAATCTTTGAGCCACGCTTTCATCTCTCTGATTCTATATATCCTAAGCAAATTTGCTCGTGGCTCAGGTAGTAATCCAGAGATTATTACCTTTGTGGTTCTGCTTTTTAATTTAGCCCCTAGCTGCTCATACTCCCTCAGCAGAACCTCTTTCTTTGTCCTACCTATGTCGTTGGTACCTACATGGACCACGACAATTGGATCTTTCCCCTCCCACTGCAAGGGCCCGAACATGGTGGCCTTACCGCCCACTGCCACCAGCTGCCGCCGAGGTTTTTGGGTGGTCTCCCCACGGTGACAGATTCCTCTAGATCTCCCACCAGCGGGAGGGGACTACCACTGGGAACCACCCGCTGACGGCCGCTGGCGAGCAAGTCGCATAAGTGACCTCTCACCCGCCGAGCTGCCATATTGGTGTGGGCGGGAGTCAGCGGCAGCAGGGGGAAGGACCACTACATGAAGGCAGGTCTAAACCCAGGTAAATAAGAAGACTTGCAAAAAAAGGTTAGTGAACTTCTTTTAATTTTTTTTCAGCGATTTATGAGTATGGGATCCCCTGAAAGTATTCCAGTGATTTTTTTTAATTTTTTGTGAAAATTTTTATTTTTAAATGTTTCCCCCTCCCTGGGCCCGACTCAATCCTCAGCAGCACTTTGGCGAGGATCGCATTTGCCGCCGAGATTGGGAGCTCCCGCCCGCTGCCACCCAGATTGATGGTGTAAGTCATTATTTTGCCGTCGGGCGGTACTGCCATATCTTTTAGAGGAACCTTCCTGGCAAAGTAGCACCTGGTCTCTCGGCAGTCCTTTGGGCGGCACTTGGGTGGGCCTTGCCTTTCACCAAGTTCGGGCCCCAAGTTCCTCTCCAGTCCAGAGGAGATGTCCTTAACCCTGGGAGGCAACACAGCCTTCAGGACTCATGCTCTCGGCAACAGAGAACAGAATCTGTCTCCCTAACTATACTGTCCTCTACCACTACCACATTTCTTTTTACTCCCGCAGCTTGAATCCCCAGCATAGGGAGGCCCCCAGTCCTTCCCATTTCTTCCCATTTCTGTATCAATATCATTGCTTGGGGCTATAGAGGCTCTGTCCCCAACAGGCCAGCCATACACTAAACTCACAGGTACTCAGCAAAACCAGGTTCCAGCATAATTTGCAACAGTTACAGCCCATTCCTGCTGGAGTTACTGTGGGAGTGAATTGGAGGGTACATGCATTGTTAGCCCTAATATCCTAGCACACTACAAGTTAGTAACATAAGAACTGAAATGACTAAAAGCATGGTTTATTCTTCATGACTGTTGAATGCATACCACTAAGGTCGCCAAAGCCATCCATGTACTCTGCCCAAGTTCGTACAAATTCAATGGTTCCGTCAATCCGTTTCTGAATCACAGTCCAGCCACCACCCATGTAGTCCATTTCACAGAAGACCTACAATGAAAAATAATTGTAGCCATTTTTTAGAAATAGGTGCAGAGAAGGGAAAGGTCAAAACAAGTTGTGGCAAGCATGTTTTTGATTGAGAGATCCAGTTGAAGTACCAAAGGCCATAGTGCAAGAGACCGCCAAGGTCGAAAAGAATGAAAAAGAAATCATGGTCAATCAGGAAGTAGTCATTAGCAGAATATAAGCTTGGGTCTTAAAAGGCTGTTTGGTGGAGGGAAGACTATGGGAGGTTATTAGCTCCACCATTGTGAAACTTTGAGAAAGAATAAATTACAATGGGAAACTGTACAATGCGTCTTGATTTCATGACAATAAGATGCTCGGGAACAACTTGTAGGACAGCATATTACTGCTTGGGGAAGAAGAAAGGAAAGTTTAGAGCAGCATTGGCTACAGTAGAATTGATACAATATGAAAAGATAAGAAAGATTGTAATGGAGAAAGAGCTTAGAACCAAGAGGTAAGAGAAGAATGTAACAACATTTTTCTTCTCCCAATAATTGCTCCACAGATACATAGGATTACATAGGATATACGACACAGAAATAGGCCATTCGGCCCAACCAGTCCATGCTGGTGTTTATGTTCTACTCGAGCCTCATCCCGTCTTTCCTCATCTAAATCTATCAGCATAACCCTCTATTCCCTTCTCCCTCAAATGCTTGTCTAGCCTCCCTTTAAATGCCTCTATACTATTCGCTTCAACCACTCCCTGTGGTAGCAAGTTCCACATTCTCACCACTCTTTCTTTGGGTAAAGAATTTTCCTCTGAATTCCCTATTGTAATTCTTGGTGACTATCTTATACTAATGGCCTCTAGTTATGCTCTTCGCCACAAGTGTAAACATCCTCTCTGTATCCACTCTATCAAAACCTTTCATAATTTTAAAGACCTTTCAGTCTTCTTTTTTCAAGAGAAAAGAGACCCAGCCTGTTCATCCTTTCCTGATATGTATACCCTCGCATTTCTGGTATCATCCTTGTAAATCTTCTCTGCACCCTCTCCAGTGCTTCTATATTGTTTTTATAACATGGCGACCAGAACTGTACGCAGCACTCTAAGTGTGGTCTAACCAAGGTTCGATACAGGTTTAGCATAACTTCCCTTCCTTTCAATTCTATACCTCTAGAAATAAACCCTAGTGCTTGGTTTGCTTTATTTTATGCTAACCTGTGTTGCAACTTTTAGTGATTTGTGTACTTGTATTCTGAGATCTCTTTGATTCTCCTTCCGAGTGTATAGTGTACTGGGGGACAGTGGGTCTAGTGAGAATGAGGAACTGAAAGATATCCTTATTAGGCGGGAAATTGTGTTTGGGAAATTGATGGGATTAAAGGCCGATAAATCCCCAGGTCCTGATAGTCCAGAGTACTTAAGGAAGTGGCCCTAGAAACAGTGGATGCATTGGTGATCATTTTCTAACAATCTATCGACTCTGGATCAGTTCCTATGGACTGGAGGGTAGCTAATGTAGCATCACTTTTTAAAAAAGGAGGGAGAGAGAAAGCGAGTAATTATAGACCGGTTAGCCTGACATCAGTAGTGGGGAAAATGTTGGAATCAATCATTAAGGATGAAATAGCAGCCCATTTGGAAAGCAGTGACAGGATCAGACCAAGTCAGCATGGATTTATGAAAAGGAAATCATGCTTGACGAATCTTCTGGAATTTTTTGAGGATGTAACTAGTAGAGTGGACAAGGGAAAACCAGTGGATGTGGTGTATTTGGACTTTCAAAAGGCTTTTGACAAGGTTCCGCACAAGAGATCGGTGTACAAAATCAAAGCGCATGGTATTGGGGGTAATGTACTGACGTGGATAGAGAATTGGTTGGCAGACAGGAAGCAGAGAGTCGGGATAAACGGGTCCTTTCAGAATGGCAGGCAGTTACTAGTGGGGTGCCGCAGGGCTCAGTGCTGGGACCCCAGCTCTTTACAATACATTAACGATTTGGATGAAGGAATAGAGTATAATATCTCCAAGTTTGCGGATGACACTAAACTGGGTGGCGGTGTGAGCTGTGAAGAGGATGCTAAGAGGCTGTAGGGTGACTTGGATAGATTAGGTGAGTGGGCAAATACATGGCAGATGCAGTATAATGTGGATAAATGTGAGGTTATCCATTTTTGGGGCAAAAACACGATGGCAGAATATTATCTGAATGGCGGCAGACTAGAAAAAGGGGAGGTGCAACGAGACCTGGGTGTCATGCTTCATCAGTCACTGAAAGTGGGCAAGCAGGTACAGCAGGCGGTAAAGAAGGCAAATGGTATGTTGGCCTTCATAGCTAGGGGATTTGAGTATAGGAGCAGGTAGGTCTTACTGCAGTTGTACAGAGCCTTAGTGAGGCCTCACCTGGAATATTGTGTTCAGTTTTGGTCTCCTAGTCTGAGGATGGACGTTCTTGCTATTGAGGGAGTGCAGCGAAGGTTCACCAGACTGATTCCAGGGATGGCTGGGCTGTCATATGAGGAGAGACTGGATAAACTGGGCCTTTATTCACTGGCGTTTAGAAGGATGAGAGGGGATCTCATAGAAACGTATAAGATTCTGACGGGACTGGACAGGTTAGATGCGGGAAGAGTGTTCTCGATATTGGGGAAGTCCAGAACCAGGGGACATAGTCTTTGGATAAGGGGTAGGCCATTTCGGACTGAGATGAGGAGAAACTTCTTCACTCAGAGAGTTGTTGACCTGTGAAATTCCCTGCCGCAGAGAGTTGTTGATGCCAGTTCATTGGATATATTCAAGAAGGAGCTAGATATGGCCCTTACGGTTAAGGGAATCAAGGGGTATGGAGAGAAAGCAGGAAAGGGGTACTGAAGGAATGATCAGCCATGATCTTATTGAATGGCGGTGCAGGCTCGAAGGGCCGAATGGCCTACTCCTGCACCTATTTTCTATGTTTCTATGTTTCTATGTTCCACTACCCCAATTAGACTTGCACCTTCCAAGTAATAATTGACCTCCCTATTCTTTCTACCAAAATGGAATACCTCACATTTATCTGTGTTGAACTTCATTTGCCAATTATATGCCCATTCTGCAAGTTTATTCATGTTGAAGGCTACAAAATTCATGGGAAATCCCTCCCCCCATGTTTGGATTCATTGGAAAGGAAATTTAATTTGGAACTATCTGCCAGAAAGTTTGAAATCCTAAAGTACACATGGAAGAAACTACGAATTTTAATCAAATTTGGGATTTCATGAGACAAATTTAGTCTGTGTGGACAGGGCTAGAGAACTAAAGGATGACTATCCTACAAAGAAACCAGTTTGAGTATTGAAGCTGTCTGGGGTATTGAAACTAAAGTAAATTGTCTGGAGAATTATGGATACTCGAAAACCCTTCTCCACAAGAGACATTAACATAGCAACATTTAACCAAGATTAGAACAGCTCAACATGTATAACTGGGCCCTGCTTTAACAAAGCGTATGTCTTATGCATGCTACTGCCTCAGGAGACACTGCTAGGGATGCTTAGCAGAAGATATGCACACAGCAGCCTAACATTATAGAGCATCAAGAAGGGAGAGAGACCACCGCAGCAGTTGTAACTAATTTCTCCAGCCCCGACATCCTGAAATCGAAAAGGAAGGAAGAGCATCACCATCGCGGCAGCAACCAACCACAGCCAACGTGGTACCACCAAAAACACCACGATCGATCGACCAACTTCGAAACAAAACTCCACGAGGAAGAAACCGAAGAATCGAAAGTTTCCACTCTACAACCTAGGCCTGACTACCAACAGGTGAAAACATTATCTAAAAAGACTTTTAAACCTATTTCTAACGAAAGGAAGCGAGTACTTACCCCATAAGTCCAAAACACGCCCTACCGCATCAGCGGACACCACCCAACTGAAGATTGCGCAGTAAGAAGTCTTCTCCGACGTTCGGGGTACGGTGAGCAGAACCTACAGAATCCAGTGAATCCCGAAATCGAGAACTACCGCTAACTGACCATAAAGGATTGGTAAACATAGCCCCTGTCTGTCCTGGGAGTCTGATCTAGTCAGTGTTAGGTATTGGGAGGTGGGAGGTGTATTATTCACTGTAACCCCTTTGAATGTGTGATGTACTGTTCTTTATTTGAGTGATTATAAGTTTGACATTGTATTTTCTTGTCTTTAATAAAATCAAAGGTCTTTTGCACCAAATCAGTTGTCTCTTGCACTTTATCACATCCCCCAAATAAATCCAGAGTCTAGAACCCAAGGAAGTGGGAGCAATTCGAACCACTCAGAAGGTCAGAGGTGAACCTGACCCCCAAGACCACTCCTGACAATGTCCTCCTGTAATTTGTTGCAGTCCTCCTCAGTATTGACTATCGCCCCGATTTGGTGTCATCCGCAAAACCTTCTGCCACTGCGAATACCTTTTATCCCTACTCTCTGCTTTCTGTCATGAAGCCAGCTAGCTATCCATTCTGCTACTTGTCCTCGACTCTGCATTCTCTGACCTTGTTCATCAGTCTATTATGGGGTACCTTATTGAAGGCCTTTTGAAAATCTAGATAAATTGCATCTACTGCATTACCATTGTCTACTCTCTTTGTTACCTCTTCAAAAAATTCAATGAGGTTGGTCAAGCAAGACTTCCCCTTTTGAAATACATGCTGACTACTCATTATGATATTTTTGGTTTCTCGATGTTCTTCTATTTTCTCCTTTAGTAGGGATTCCATTATTTTTCCTACCACTACCATTAGTCATAATAACAATTGTAAGTTATTCCTTTTGCCCCTCATGTCCTCTGTCATTGCCATCTACCACCTCATGTCTAACTTCCCTTTTGTCTTCAAAGTCCTTGAAAGTTTTGCCACCTCTTAAATCCGTGTCTATCGCTCCCGTAATTCTCTGCTTAAATTTCTCCAATATGTTTTCTGTCCCCTCCCCATGCCACTGAAATAGCCCCAATCAGTCACAAGTAGCAGTCTCTCTCCAGCTGAAGCCAGTTGCTCCCACCTCGATTTCATTGCTGGTTTACCAAGCCCTGGGAAACCCGTCCGGCAGCTGTTAAATTTAAATCAGGCTCCCAACTGCACTGTGGGAGCCTTATTAAAATATTATAATGAAGTGTCCTGCCTCTCCAAGACAGGACACATGCACGTCACGCAACACGCTACCATAACAATGGCAACAAATGGTACATGGTGGTTGGGTACGTGATCCCTGATTTTAAATTTTTAATACACATCCCGACCTTCTCCCGCCTGTCATGGGAGAGTTAATATCGATCCCATGGTATCAGCTTCCACATGTGCACTGATGACAGCTAGCTCTACCTCTCCACCACTTGTATCGATCCTTCTATTGCTTTGTCTTTTTCAGCCTCACAACCCCACAAGATGTCTGTGCTCCTCAAATTTTGGCTCTTGAACATCCCTCATTATAACTGCTCAAGCATCAGTGGCCATGCCTTCAGCTGTTTGGGCCCTAAGCTCTGGAACTCCCTCCCTAAACCTCTCCGCCTCTCTACCTCTCTTTCCTCCTTTAAGACGCTCCTTAAAACCTACCTCTTTAAACAAGCTTTTGGTCATCTGCCTTAATTTCTTCTTTTGTGGCTCGGTGTCAAATTTATGTTTTGTTTTGTAACACTGTTGTGAAGCATCTTGGGATGTTTTGCTACGTTAAAGGCACTATATAAATAAAAGTTATTATTATTATTATCTGACAGCCAGTCTTGAATAAGCCACAATTTCTATCAGCTAATCCTTGAGAATATCAAAGCTGAGTCTTTGGACACCGCCACAAACTCCATCTCCCTCCCCCATCCACCATCTCAGGCTAAACCAGATGGTTCACAGCTTCAGCGGCATATTCAACTCTCAGCTGAGCTTACTAACCAATATGCTCTCCACCACAAATGCCAGCTATTTCCACCTCTGTACCACTGCTTCCCCCCTCTACCAGTACCTCAGCCCATCTCCCACTGAAACCCTCATCCATGTCTTTGTCACCTCCCAACTTGATTATTCCATGCTGCCAAGGCCTACCTCCTATCCTCCATCTTCTGTAAACTTTTGCTCATCTAAAACTCTGCTGCCTGTGTTCAATCTTCATTCATCACCCCTGTCCTCGCTGAACTACATTGGCCCCCAGTTCCTCAACGCCTGAAATTTAGCATTCTTGCCTTTGTTGTTAAATCCCTCAAGTTAAAAAGCAAAATTTAGTTACACAGCCAGTTGTAGAAACTACCCAAATTGCCATTTTCTATATAAAGCTATGCACATTTTGAATTTTCGGTGGAAATATTCGTGGGATGGAATATCACTGCTAATAATTTTGTCTCAGGAATATTAATACATAATACTATCTGCCATTAGAACATTGGAAACATGAGAACATTGCCTTTTCATTCCTCCTGATAGTACAGACTCAGTTTTATTTGAATTATTCGCAAATATTAATTGAAAGAATGAACCTTACAATTCACCTGATAATTTGAATATTAAAGCTCATCCAAAACTTTGCTGCCTACATCCTATCCATACCTAGTTCTGTTCACTCATCATCCCGTCCTTGCTGACCTACATTGTCCCCAGTCCCCCATGCCTCAAATTTAAAATTCTTATCCTGATTTTTAAATCCCTCCATGGCCTCACCTCAAATCGCTGGAGAAATACCGCCAACTATGTCTCCGCAAGATCCTACAAATCCTCTGGGAGGACAGACACACCAACATTAGCGTCCTCGACCAGGCCAACATCCCCAGCATTGAAGCACTGACCACACTCGATCAGCTCCGCTGGGCAGGCCACATTGTTCGCATGCCTGACACAATACTCCCAAAGCAAGCGTTCTACTCGGAACTCCTTCACGGCAAATGAGCCAAAGGTGGGCAGAGGAAATGCTTCAAGGACACCCTCAAAGCCTCCTTGATAAAATGCAACATCCCCACCGACACCTGGGAGTCCCTGACCAAAGACCGCCCTAAGTGGAGGAAGTGCATCCGGGAGGGCGCTGGGCACCTCGAGTCTCATCGCCGAGAGCATGCAGAAACCAAGCGCAGGCAGCGGAAAGAATGCGTGGCAAACCAGTCCCACCCAGCCTTTCCCTCAATGACTATCTGTCACACCTGTGACAGGGACTGTGGTTCTCGTATTGGAATGTTCAGTCACCTAAGGACTCATTTTTAGAGTGGAAGCAAGTCTTCCTCAATTCCGAGGGACTGCCTATGATGATGACTTTCCTATCCCTGCAACCTGCTCCAGCCCTACCCTGTCTCTGTCAAATGTTTTGTGATGCTTTTCTACATTAAGGGTGCTATAGAAATGCGATTTGTTTGGTCTGCAATGAGCGTCAGTCTCATTGCAAATGGAAACAGATAAAACTGTTGCATGCGTTGTGTATTCGAGAGCCCTCACTCCTGTTGACCTAACTACCCTGAAGACGTAGTCTCATAAAGTGTTTATACTATACTATACTATATATTGAAAGGTACTGTCCCTTAAAGGAGATTGAGTTATTTAAAAAACGACAGTGTAGGGAGATGAAATTTAACTTTGATAAGGGCACAAAACAGGTGGTAGCAGATCCGCCGACCATTATATTCCTGACCCGATTTTCCTGTAAAGGAAAATTGGATGGGTGTATAATGGGCAACCGATCCGATACTGTCCATTTTGTGCCCCCATCAAAATTGAATTTCACCCCTGTATTTGTCATAATTTTTCCACCCCTTAGCTGACAGAGCACAGTGGTTGTTGGGAGGTTTCTAGAAAGCACAGAAAGTTAAGAGAAGTCCGAAAGAACTTTTGAAGCAATTCTTCACAAAGCAGTGAGACTGTTAAATGTTAAATTGGGCAGATAATGCTTAACTGAACAGCAGTGAAACTGCTAAAGTGTATCCCAGCCATTTGTTAATTGCTTAAGTCTCTGAACCCAGAGAATGAAATATCAGTATACAATAAAGGTAGCTTACGTGCAAGGTTAGGCAAACTAGGACAAGAAGATGATGACCAAAGTAAGAAGACAATAACCACAGATTGCAACTAGTCAAAGTGATGCCGAGAAACTCCAGAGGAAGGAAGAACCACTCTACAATACAACAGGCAACCTACTAAAAGGAAGCAGATTTATGTTTTATGCTGATATTACAGAAGAATAATCACACCATGGCATACTTATCAGTGACACATTGATTACAAACTGTTGTAGGCATTAGGCACCTGCTGAATATATAAAACACTAGGCATTAGGCACCTGCTGAATATATCTAAACTCATATAAGTTTAAAGCGGCCACATATAAAATGGCTGCCCAAGCATGATGGGAACCCCGTTAGTCAAGTAATGAACTGGGGCTGACCGAGCAATGACCGAGCAATGACCCTGTGAGGCCCACTACCGGGAATGCCTTGGATACAAGATAATTATAATGAACCAGTGATTTCACACAGCCGAAGCCCGAGGAAGAGAGATAAGGGGAGAACCTGCCTCACATAACGAGGTCATTAATCAGCCCGAGCTGACAAAAACCGAACATGCAGTTCCTGAGGTATCAGGGGAATTCTATTGGGTTAAAGAAACCTATATATAATCTATAATCGTTATGATTGGATTTTGTCCAGCCGAAGTGGGCTGAGTAACTGTAAAGAACTATTGTAAAACATATAAATATCGATGAGTTTCTTTGTTCGGTGGAGAGAAGTGCCTGGATCCAGTCCTGAGGCTTCCTCCCCGCTGGCGTTAATAAAGGCCGCATTGGCGTTGGAACCGACTCTGAGTGTTGAGTGATTCTTCTGATAAAACACTAACACTAACAGTGGCGTAGTCGGCAGGATTTCCCGGAGTCGCTGGATGCCCTTGGAAAAACCCGGGTGAGTATAAAAAACGATTTTTAATTATAAAGGGTGCGGAAGGTTGATCGACACGAGGAGACGGTCTAATATCTCAAACGCCTAGCCTGAGCCTGAATTAAGCGGACTTTTGTCCCACGTGATGGCCAGGAACCAAGTAGGCGTAGGGAACACACTTGGACCGTGGGATTGTGATACTGATAGACATCTTCCGGACCCAGCAGAGTAATTTGAAATATACCCTGGGGTAGAACCAAGCGGTGTACAGAGGCTAACGAAATCCAAACCTGTGAACAGGGTTGGACCAATGGGCAGAGCGGTGGTAGGTAGTCGTTAAGGATACGTAGAGCACTGCGGGAATTGCTTAAACGCATTTTAAGAATTGTATAAGTTTGTGTAACAGCAGACTTGTGACCTGACAGCAGCCCAGAGACGGTCTACTACAACTTGTGCGAGGTAAAAGGCAAACCTCTGAGAGTAGATTCCTAACGGTTCTAGTCCTACCCAGGAATGGCCAATAAAGTAGTAAACTCGAGTGGGAATCAGAAGGGTCCCTTACCCGCCATCTGGCAGAAAAGCAAAAGAAACTAATCGAGAAAATGATTAGAGCAGGGTGGGATCCTCAGGACCTGCCAGCAGCCCAACGGGAATGGTGGGTGAAGGAACGGAAAAACCAATACCGGTAGTCCACTACAAAAGTTATGTGAGGAATTATTTAGATAAAACTACGAATTCCCTGAAAGGTCATGGATCCAAAAATAAAGCCGGCCAAAACAATGAATAGGAAAGAAGAGAGACTGTTGTAAATGTCTGGTCGTTGAGTGAGAGTCCCTGTGTGATTTTGTGACTGCGGAATTAATTTTTATGTTGTAATGTTTCTGAAAGCCTGGTTGGAAGAGGAATGCAAGTGTCTGTTTATTTTAGTTAACCCTTTGTAGTGTTGTCCTGTATGTGGGAAGTTTTAAGACATTTTAAGTTAGAAACGCAGGTGTGGATTTATTCGGATGATAAGTTATGGAGTTAGGAAATGTACAAAGGATAGGTTTGTTGAGCAAAAGATAAAAAAATACATGGTCCCGGTGGTTAAAAAAAAAAAGAATTTACTTGTCGAAAGAAAACATGCAATGATTGATTACATTGGATTGAAAGACATAAATTTAGTCTCGGAATGAGATAAAGAATGCCTTTTAAGAAAGTTTCTAGCTCAAAACAAAAAAAAAAGGTTTTAAATAAAGATTGAAATTGTAAAGTTTGAATTGGGATTTTGAGATATTCAGAGAAGGCACAGAAAATACTGAGGTGGATTCAAAAAAAAAAATTATTAAATTAAATTTGATCAGGTCAAACTCCTGGGCGAGTGGCGAGCTATCTGCGAAGATGTAAAAGGAACTTTTGGAAAATGTTAAAAACAGCAAGCTTTAGCAGTTTAGAAGAGACATTTTAACGACTTTGAAACTGGAGCATTTTGAGATAACGAAAAGCAGCCCTCAAACCCTCAAAGCTGGACTCCATTCCAGTTATGGAGAAAAGAAAAAGATAAAGACGCCACTTTGAAAGTAAATAAATGATTTTAAATTAACAAATGTGTTTGTGATGAAAAAAGACATAACTTACTAAATACTAGTTGATGTTTGCTGTGAAAAAGATATTGGTTTAATTAGAAAAAAAAAAATTGGAAGAGGTAAAAAACACTCGACATGGATGGACAGTGTTTATCAAGAAAAGTCCCGAACAGTCTAAACAAACAGGAGGGTTTTGAAGATCTAAGCTATGCGAACTCAGCACAGAAAAAAAAACTGGGAATTAGAGAACCTTACTGAATTCTTAAATTCTTATAGAAAATGGAACTGGCACAGAAGTTTAGATTTTGTGCTGAGAGAGAAATTTAAAAAAAAAATTGAATTTCAGTAAACAAAATTGCTATTAAAAATGTGTGGTCTCGTTTTAAATCAATTTTTAAAAAAAGAGAATTTTTCAGATGATTACGTGAAGTCACGTAATGACATCAGGCTTTCTTACAAACCTGTAAAGCAGTTAACCCTTTCCATTGACAGCTGTTTTATACTGGACATTATTAATTTGGATTTCTTAATAAAACAAAGAAGACTCACCTGACAGACAGAGGAAATGGTGGGATATTCAGAATAAAAATTGATCTTAGCAATAACATGGGGCATAATGGCCTGCCAGGCATGCAGGCACCAAGCACAACGAAGAGGGACCCATGACCGGTCCCCAAATACTAAACAAGCCTGTCTAATAAAGGGGCAGGAGGATTTGGCCTTTGTCAATTTGATCTAAGCAACTGGGACTCCTGAAACCGTGTGACTGGCCAGCACGTTGAGGCAGGGAGTACCGGGCCGTGCACAAAATCTAATAAAAGTAGGGCGGTCGGTTAAAGGGGGACTAGGACTAGTCCCTTTACCGAAAGGAGGGAATTGTTGTAGGCATTAGGCACCTGCTGAATATATAAAACACTAGGCATCAGGCACCTGCTGAATATATCTAAACTCATATAAGTTTAAAGCGGCCACATATAAAATGGCTGCCCAAGCATGATGGGAACCCCGTTAGTCAAGTAATGAACTGGGGCTGACCGAGCAATGACCGAGCAATGACCCTGTGAGGCCCACTACCGGGAATGCCTTGGATACAAGATAATTATAATGAACCAGTGATTTCACACAGCCGAAGCCCGAGGAAGAGAGATAAGGGGAGAATCTGCCTCACATAACGAGGTCATTAATCAGCCCGAGCTGACAAAAACCGAACATGCAGTTCCTGAGGTATCAGGGGAATTCTATTGGGTTAAAGAAACCTATATGTAATCTATAATCGTTATGATTGGATTGTGTCCAGCCGAAGTGGGCTGAGTAACTGTAAAGAACTATTGTAAAACATATAAATATCGATGAGTTTCTTTGTTCGGCGGAGAGAAGTGCCTGGATCCAGTTCTGAGGCTTCCTCCCTGCTGGTGTTAATAAAGGCCGCATTGGTGTTGGAACCGACTCTGAGTGTTGAGTGATTCTTCTGATAAAACACTAACACTAACACAAACTGTGAACATAACCTGTAATCTTGGACATTGACCATTGCTCTCTGATACTGTTATTAAGTAAAACCCAGCTAAGATATTGTGATATACTGCAGTATTATTCAGCACCGTTAGGAGAGATCACAAGATAATTACAGATCAGGAAGGTCTTTTGGCCAATCATGGGTTCATCTAGAAAGACTCTTAAATCCCCCATTGCACCATCCAATTGTTTCTTAAATAATACCAATGTTTTTGACTCCACTACTCTATTCAGAAATTGAAATGTGGAGAAAATTGAGGGGAAAGTGTAATGTCTGTAAGCTTGTAATGTTTGTAGCTCCACACTGTGGATGTAGACATATTGTGTACTGCATGTGCAGGGTTAATAATAAACAGAACCAGGCAGATTTCCGGAAGCTTCCGACAGAGCTGCCTGCCAGGTTAGGAGCTGTGTGTGCTTGTGCTCTGTGAATATATCACATTTGGCGATTGAGATGGGATTTTTCGGATGATTTAAAGCTTCAATTTTGTTGGTGAAGGATTCAGCCAGCCGACCGAGAGACTTTGGAAGTTTCTGTCTTTGGAAAAAAGCTACAAAATCCGAGGTAAAATACAGCACACGGTGTTAACAGCTAGAGATTAAAATGGCAGGTGTAATCGGATATTTGGGGGAATATAGACATGACCGGGAATGTTTTAAAGCATATGTAGATAGGCTAGAAACGTATTTTATTGCAAATAACATAATCGAAATTCCAGACGATGCAGTCCAGAACCGGGCTGTGGTGGAACGTAAGAGAGCGATCTTCTTATCGGAGGTGGGTCCGGCATTGTATGAAACCCTTGTAAATCTGCTTGTGCCTGACGAGCCAAAGGACACAACGCTTAAAGAGGTTTTAATGAAGCTGAAGCAGCATTATAACCCCAAACCATTAGAAATTGCTGAAAGCTATTGTTTCGGGATTCGGAATCAAAAGGCTGATGAAAGTATCAGTGATTACATCATAGCATTAAAAAAACTATCGATGCACTGTAATTTTGGAAACTTTCAAAACCAAGCATTACGGGATTGTTTTGTTTGTGGAGTGAAAAATGATGTGATCAGAAGGAAGTTATTGATGACGGATGACTTGACTTTTGAGATTGCTTGTCAGACAGCGAGGTCGATGGGCATGGCCGAACAATATTCCCGAGAATTAAATAATAATTACGGTCGTCAGTCAACCGAGGTAAATCACCTGCAGGTTCAAAGTGAAAGATGGTGGGGGCCAAAAGTCTCAGAAACTGGAAATTCTAACAGAGCATCGAAGTCATGCTATAGGTGCCTGCAACAACACATTGCTCAAAGTTGTCGATACGTGAAGGCAGAGTGTTTTATCTGCAGGAAGACTGGGCATCTTGCGAAGGCATGCCGATTGAAGGGTAAACCAGTTTTTAAAGCTATGAGTCCAGCGTTCAAAGCTATGAGTAGAAATCCCAAGAGACTACATGGCATGGAAGAACAACAACAGGACGAGGAGATGTTAGAGATACACGTCATCACGAGCACGAGGTTAACGGACAGCGATTCAAAAAGCATCAAAATCCACATAGATGTTGCCGGATTCAAGATACCAATGGAAATTGACACGGGTGCATCCATGAGTGTAGTACCGGAGTCACTGTACCTCAACAAATTGCATGATTTTCAACTGGAGAAATCCAAGATAGAGCTGCGAGGCTATTCGGGAGAGAAAATTCCTGTGGTAAGTCGTATCACCGTATCGATGAAATATAAAGATGAATTTCAGAACTTGCCTCTAATAGTAATGAAGGAGACAAGCCTGCCTTACTAGGAAGAAATTGGTTGAGCTCACTGAAGCTGGATTGGAGTAAGATTTTCTGTGTGGAAGTGAGATTTTCATCAACGGATGAGGTTATCAAGAAGTATCCGAAGGTATTCTGCGAAATGGGCAATCCGATCCAAGGTTTCAAGACAAGTGTCAGGGTGCAGAAGAATGCTAGATCAGTTTACTACAAGCCACGTTCCATACCATATGAACTCAAGGAGAAAGTTGAGCAAGAACTCAAAAGACTAGAGACTGAGAACATTATTTGTAAGATAGATCGATGTAATTGGGCTACACCCATTGTTGTTGTACCTAAGTCCGATGGTAAGATAAGATTGTGTGGTGATTATAAAGTAACCGTAAACCAGGTTCTAGAGGGCAATGTCCCCAATACATTGCCGAATATAGAAGATTTGTTCACAACACTGACAGGTGGTCAGATCTTCTCAAAACTGGATCTTACGAATGCCTACTTACAGCTTGAACTAGATGAGGAGTCCAAGTCATGTTTGACCATAAATATTCATCTAGGCCTATATCAATTTAATAGGCTACCGTTTGGAGTGTCTTCCGCCCCTGCCATATTTCAAGGGGTGATGAACCAGATTTTGCAAGGTATTGAAGGGGTAGTATGTTATTTGGATGACATACTAATTTCAGTACCAAATAGGCAAATTCATAATAACATATTGAATGAAGTCCTCAAATGGCTAGAGAAGCACAGATTACGAGCGTCTGCTCATAAGTGAGAGTTATTTAAAAACTCAGTGGAGTACTTAGGGTACAGAGTAGACAAAGATGGTTTACATCCAACCATGGAAAAATTGGATGCAATTAGAAATGCACCCACTCCCAGGAATGTCACTGAACTTCGTTCATTCTTGGGTCTTTTGAACTATTATGGGAAGTTCCTACCAAATTTGTCTACAGTATTGCATCCACTGAATGAACTTTTGAAAAAACAGGTCCATTGGAAGTGGTCAAAAGAATGCAATACAGCATTCAAGGAAATTGAATTGGTAAAAGCAAATTGGTAGAGAGCACCATGTTAGTTCACTGTGACATACCTAAGGAGATTAAGCTAGCATGTGATGCTTCTCCATATGGAGTTGGGGCAGTAATCTCTCATGTATTAAGTAGTGGGGAGGAGAGACCAATTGTTTTGCTTCACGCACTCTCAGTGCCAGTGAGAGTAATTTTGCGCAAATTGATAGGGAAGCTTTGAAATTAATTTTTGGGGTCAAGAAGTTTCACAAACACTTGTATGGTTGTAAGTTTACCATCAGTACGGACCATAAGCCCCTAATAGCAATCCTCCATCCAAAGTCCCTAGTTCCAACATTAGCTGCAGCCCAAATGCAGAGATGGGCTTTGATTTTGTCAGCATATACCTATGATATTGAATATAGAAGATCAGCTGATCACAGTAATGCTGATGCAATGTCTAGATTGCCTTCCCCATCACAAGTTAGGGAAGAAGTGTTTTATTTTTCATACATTGATGAACTGCCAGTCACAGCTGAAGACATTGGTAGAGCAACCAAATGTGACCCAGTGATGTCAAAGGTGTATGATTATATTGCAAATGGATGGCCAAACCAAGTAACAGACAAAGATACACATCCATTCTTCATTTGTAGGAATGAATTATCAGTCGATAAAGATTGTATCATGTGGGGTGCAAGAGTGGTTATACCAAATAAATTCAGGTCCAAATTATTAGGAGACCTCCATGACCAGCACCTGGGAATGTGCTTGACCAAGAGTTTTGCACGCAGTTATTTATGGTGGCCAGGTCTTGATAAAGATATAGAGTACATCGTGAGTCAGTGTACAACATGTCAATCGGTAAGCAAGCAACCACCACCAGTACCACTACAGCCATGGAAATGGCTTCCCAGGGTGTGGCAAAGGCTACATATTGATTTTGCTGACTTAGAAGGACAACAATTGTTCATTGTGATTGATAGCCATTCGAAGTGGGTTGAGATGTTTCCAATGTGGAAAATAACAACAAGTAAAACATTGGACATTTTACGAAAATTATTTTCTTCATTTGGCCTCCCTGAAGAGATTGCTTCGGATAATGGACCATAATTTCGTTCAGAAGAATTTGCACAATTCACGAGCAAAAATGGTGTGAAACATACCAAGGTTCCACCATACCATCCTGCTTCAAATAGTGCAGCAGAGCGCACTGTACAAATTGTAAAACGTGTCCTCATAAAACAAATGTTAGATCCAAATCCAAGAAAACGACAGTTGTCATTGGATCACAAATTGGTTAATTTTTTGATTATATATCAAAATACTCCTCATACAACTACTGGTAGAACACTAGCAAAATTGTTTCTCAAACGACAGCCACGAACCAGATTCTCGTTGTTAAAGCCAAATTTGGCACAGTCCGTATAAGAGACACTATTAAGACAGAAAGAGAATCATGATAGAGGTAGAGTAAAAGAGAGAAGTGTGAAATTAAACCAGAAGGTGAGAGTGAAGAACCATCACCATAAATGGTTAAAGTGGTTACCAGGAAGAGTGGTGAAGATATGTGGTCCTCATACATATTTGGTAAAGATGTTTGATAATGGACAGGTTAGGTTTGTTCATATTGATCATATTTTACCTGCAGACATGGAAGGAGTTGAAGGTGTGAATGATTCAATTATTTCTGACTCATCAGATAGTTTTGATATACCAGTAGCAAATCCTAAATCCAATGTACTGGAAACAAATCCAGGAGAGCATCAGAATGAAAGTCTGAGTCCGAGTCAGGAAAACAAAGAGCCTGAAGTTAGAGTGAGTGCAAGGAAATTCCGTGGAGGAAAACATTCCTCAGGATGAGTCTTGAATGAGTGTGAAATCGACACCCAGTTTGGAAGGTTCTGTTCGAGAGCGAAGGTATCCTCTTCAAAACAGAAAACAAGTGGTAAAGTTAAATTTGTAAATATGGAAAAAAATAAGTTTAGATCCTGTGTCATGTACAAACATGAAAGTTATGTATGATGTTTGTTATAATAACTTCTTCATTAAGGAGAGAGAAGTGTAATGTCTGTCAGCTTGTAATGTTTGTAGCGCCACACTGTGGATGTGGACGTATTGTGTACTGCAAGTGCAGGATGAATAATAAACAGAACCAGTCAGATTTCCAGAGACTTCCGAGAGAGCCGCCTGCCATGTTAGAAGCTGTGTGTGCTGTGCTCTATGAATATATCACTTGTCACTGACCTGATTATGGAGACCATTACACCTAAGAACACAGTTGTTTAGATTTCAAAAATGAATACTTGGATCAACTAAAATAAAATTATGAATTAATCAAAAAAGAAAGCACATCGCTATAAGTGCACTCTTTTATATCATTCAAGTAACCACCCTAGTAAGGGAATTCATGATATCTTCCTCATTCTAGTTCTTGGTTGCTTTAAAAGGAAATCTCATCCATAGTATACAGTGTCCTAGTCTAACGTGTGTCGATTTACTAAGTCAAATTCTTCGTAAGCAGATTCTTTATTTGTATTGTGTGATATATACTTGGATTATTCAATTTTTCTTATTCTTTTATTGTTTTAAATATTCAAAGCATAATAAATACTGAAGAACATAAAAACATAAGAAATAGGAACAGGAGTAGGCTATATGGCCCCTCGAGCCTGCCCCGCCATTCAATAAGATCATGGCTGATCTGATCATGGACTCAGCTCCACTTCCCCACCCGCTCCCCATAACCCCTTATCCCCTTATTGTTTAAGAAACTGTCTATTTCTGTCTTAAATTTATTCAATGTCCCAGCTTCCACAGCTCTCAGAGGCAGCGAATTCCACAGATTTACAACCCTCTGAGAGAAAGAATTCCTCCTCATCTCTGTTTTAAATGGGCAGCCCCTTATTCTAAGATCATGCTCCCTAGGTCTAGTCTCCCCCATCAGTGGAAACATCATCTCTGCATCAACATTGTCAAGCCCCCTCATAATCTTATACGTTTCGATAAGATCATCTCTCATTCTTCTGAATTCCAATGAGTAGAGGCCCAACCTACTAAACCTTTCCTCATAAGTCAACCTCCTCATCCCCGGAATCAACCTAGTGAACCTTCTCTGATCTGCCTCCAAAGCAAGTATATCCTTTCCTAAATATGGAAACCAAAACTGCACGTAGTATTCCAGGTGTGGCCTCACCAATACCCTGTATAACTGTAGCAAGACTTCCCTGCTTTTATAGTCCATCCCCTCAGGGGTTTGTTAGCTTCTACAGTGATTTTTAAATACATTATAGACAGAGAATAAAGGATGAAAAATCAGAGAAGTAACAGTATCAGAGACTTATAAATACCTCAAATGGATAATCAGCTCCCTCTGGTTGAATTATATAGATTCCACTTGGTGTTCTGGATATAGAACCTACAGTATCCTTAATATCAGTGCAGTCAAATCCTGCAACAGTTATAAACAAACAACATTTTCAGCTGTTGTTAATATGCAGAAGTTTGGCAGAAACTGTGTTTTTACTCATAAGTAATGTAATTTCCCTCCCTTAGTTTAGATCAACATTGGAACTACTTTAGAGAGTACATTCAATCAGATAAAACAAGAAAAACTAACAAACACAATTAAATTGCATATTTATTGCTCTTTAAATATATACCAATATATCACAAATAAAACATAAACTAATTCAGTACATAATCTACTTTTGTGAATTTTAAATGAATGTCCAATTAACATGCAACTATTCTGTCTGTATCTATTTTTCTACATGGATATGGAGATTATTTTCAATTTGGGCGGACGACAGGAGGGGCAGTGAGTCCTTGCCAAGAGGCCTAAACCATTTTCAGGGCCAGGCTTCATTTGCTTACACATCAGGGAGCCTGCCCTGGGGGAGCAGAAAATTGCTGCTGTACACTTCAGGCATCTCCAGCAATGATAAAGACAAAATCGCTTTTTTTTAAGTTTCAAAAATTCCCAAGCAGAGGGAATGTGTTCAACTTAAATTTTAAATTCCCCCACACCCACCATAACAACACTGACTACCAGGAATGCACGGACACTCCTCGCATCTAGCATCGGTATGTCATTAATGATAGTTATTATATCATATGATGTTTTCCCATTATTAATGCATCTTGTGAATACACATGCTCACATTTCACTGGCCATCTAATGGAAAATTCTAGAAGTGGGGCAGGCTATGGGGAGCCAGTGGAATGGTTCCCTGCCCAAATTGCCAGTCCCGTCCACACCAGAACCACCCAAATTTGGGAAGCCACTTAGCAAAAGATTGGCCCTAATACAAGAAATACTGATTTCTTACATAGCAATAAATACAGTAGTGTAGCATCGGTACAGTAGCTATGGTTTCAGTACATTTCTTGCACTGACTGACTGCTGTCACTCACCATGTGACTGCACTGGTCTGGTAGGAAATTGTTCAATATTGGTTGCCAGAAAGTGTGAATTTAAAAGAAGGACTCTGCTCATCAGTTCCCTCATCTGTTAAAGAGGTTCATACATTCATTGTAAACATTTGAAAATTATTTTTCATCCAAATTGCATCTTAGAAAAATTAAGGGAGCTTTTACAATAAATACTATTCCACTTTCCAGTTTTATAATCCTGATCACTTTAATATTCCCAGATTAAATTAGTCCCTTAAAATATCTTGGCTATAATTACCCTGATGGTTCAGTCTGAGCAATGCAAAGCAAAAGGATCTCTGGTTTGATCTCAGTCTGTGCTACAGATGGCCTCATTACTCATGGATTGGGGAGAGGGGCATCAGCTTGTTGCCTGGAACTCTTCTGTGAGCAGAAATTTAAACCATCACCTGCTGAAGTAGGATTTCTGCGGGGCATGTTAGGTTATGCAAAGCCTGTGCACTGCATTCTGGTACTCCAGTATAATTTCTCTAAGTTTTTGTGTGCCCAGCGTTCCGACTCCTCATTTCTAGAAAGTAAGGATGCTGGGCAATAACAACAGTTGACACCAGGCTTACATATGAAGAACCATTTGGCAAGGTATCTTAGTATGATCTGCATCACTGGAACATTACCACAGCTTAGTCAACATGTTCAGGAGATGGTAAGGAAGTGAGATTCTATTTTAAAACTATCATGGATTACCAATGTGGGAGGGGGAAGTGTAAAGATTTATTTTGCGTTCGACTTTATAAATGCATTTACAATGTTGCTGCACCTAGAAATTCTCCCACTTGGCTGTGTTATTATCTACTTCACACTTATATAACCACAAACATTGAACTGTTTCAAACTAAATAGAATATATCAAGTGTAGTGATTTTACCTGGTTTGCAAGATAGTCCAAGGATTGTTGCTGATTTTCCATCATATTTTGAATAAGTTTCCTGGTGTTTCTTGTGTATGAAACAATACTTGCATGCAAATTTCCTTTTAAAAAAATAAGTTAATATATTTATTCTTTACAGGTATGATCTCTTGACATATTTCAAAACTACAGTTTCAGGTGAAACTTCTTTTTACACAAAGGGTTGTGAGGCTGTGGAATGCACTACCAGAGTGTGAACATTGAAGAATAGGTAGGTGCTTGAATGAAAGGGGAAATAAAGGGTAATGGGAACAAGGCGTGAGATTGCTCATGTGGTGTTGAAACAACAGCACACTATGTAGGGCTGAACAGCCTGTTTCTATGTTGTAATTTATTTGTAATTCCATATAAATGGACTTAGAATGGCCTATACCATGCCAGGGTCTACACTTAATGTAATATGTATGGAATATTAGTGGCATGGCTCCACATTACAATTATCCTACTTATGGAACTCCCTTCCAGACAGGCTTGTTGCCTGGAACTCTTCTGTGAGCAGAAATTTAAACCATCGCCTGCTGAAGTAGGATTTCTGCGGGGCATGTTAGGTTATGCAAAGCCTGTGCACTGCATTCTGGTACTCCAGTACAATTTCTCTAAGTTTTTGTGTGCCCAGCAACCACCAGGCTCAATTCTAAGACCTCTGTCCTTTTTACAGCTGCAGCCTCATTTACCACCAATTACAAAAATGGATGTCCTGACAGTGCAGTGAGCACATCAAAGTTATAAAATTGTAAGGGATTGTGATTTCTTGTCAGTATGTCTATATTGCCAGAAAATATATGCATGGTAACATTTAGCTTAGCAAGAATATATGCTTCACTACAAGTAAAGGCCAGCCGAAATTACATCATCACACACAAATCCTCGAAATCTCAAACTATTTTTATTTGCAGTATGGCTGAATCATTGTCTATATGTTTGCAACTCCAAAATTAGCTCTTATTTTGGAATCTTAAACATTTAAATTTAAAATATAAAATTTATTCAAATTTTCTGCATCAGAACCCATGCCAGTAGGTGCTTTGAATATCAAGTTGGGGTCTCTAATTGTTGTTGAACTGGAAAGGACTGAGCTCTATAAATACACATAGTGATGTCTTATTAACCCAACCTTTGCCAATTCAATCCAGTAGCATAATTTGCATCACATTGGTTTCATTTTCAAGTGAATTACACTTGCTTATTATAGTTTAATATAAGCAGTTTGCAGTCATCAAAAAGATTAGATTTAGCTATTAATGTACATTAATACATCATATACAGAATACATTACGTACTGCACATATAATATTTTTCTTCTTTTGACATTCTTCCTGGCATCTCACATGGTATGACACAGTCCATGGTTTTGTTTGAAATACTTGCGGGATTGTGGTGGTTTCTGGCTTTAGACCCAGCTTCATTTCTGCTTGATTGATTGAAGTTTGCTACAGAGCTATTTAAACATGGAACATCTGCTCCAGTACCCTGTTCAGCAGAGAAATATTTAAATTGCTGTTATCTACACAGTGGCTGATTCTGTACCTTAATAATAAAGCCTTTCTAGCTATTTTCAAATTGTATAAGCAAATGCACCTTAACTTAAACAATTTCATCACATTAGCTGGCCAGTATTAAATTTTAATACACATCGGGCTAGATTTTACATTTTTGTGCTTATCACCCAAAAATTGGCGTTATTTCCGGTGTGGGCGGTAAAAATGGGTTTTCAGATTGCCGGCTTCTCGCCCATTCTCAAAGCACCTAGTCTCCATTTGTGAAATTGAGCATTACTGCGAGCAATATCAAATGGGCGATAGCGTTAAATCTCTCTGACCTGCCGTAAAGTGTGGCCGTCCTTAGCAACGGCATGGCAATGCTCGATTCCCGCGATTCAGGAGGTCAAGGGTCATCATTACATGCGCAGAAGAGGAGACAGAGAGAGAAGGAGCTGAGAGGGACTGAAGGCGTGTGTGGGTGTGGTGTGGCTGCTTTGGAAGGAAGGAGGGAGAGTTTAGAGCTTTAGAGCAAATAGGGAAACAAAAATTAGCTGTTACCAGCCACATATTTGCCCGAATTTGGCCTATAATGGAGGGAGAGGAGGAGGCGTCACAGCTGTGGAGACTGACGCTGGCGAGAGCAGTAAGCTGGGAGATGAGTGAGGAGGTTCTCGGATTAGGCAAATGCCTCCCTCCTGCAGGAGGTCGAGTTACGCTGGGGTGATTTGACACAGGGAGGGCGTAGGAAGCCCACCCCAAAGGCCTACTAGAAGATATGCACTGAGATAGCAGAGGTGGTCTCGTCGGCGACCAACGAGGTGCATGAGGGCAACCAATGCCGCAAACGATGGAACGACCTTGTGGGATCCGCACGAGTAAGTATTACATTTATTTACATGTACTTATGTATTTATATAATTTGATTTGTAAGAGTCAAGAGTGACTATCATCAGATGTGAGGTCTTTCACTTTTACAGGGAATATTGTACTCAAAGCCTGCGGTCACGGTGTACGTCTTTAGGTAAAGAATGCTAATTATCATAATAATTATGATTACATCTGTCAGTTATGTGTTGTATCAGTCTCTGTGACAGTACCTAGCAATGATATCACGCAATGATCTTATGCCATGTCGCCCTGTCACCTTTTACAGAAGAAGCTATAGATGATGAGGCCCATGCAGAGGCGAACGGGTGGGGGGCCACCAGTCCCCAGCGACATCACTGAGATGGAGGAGCGGGTGCTCGCACTCGTGGGGAAGCACAGATGGACAGCCATGGAAGCATCTGCAGACCCTGAAGTGATGCCACGTGAGTAAAGTTTACACCGTTGTGTGATGTAAAGTCAATAGATGCTACACCCACTCATATCCGAACAATCAGATATGATAGATGATTGCTAAAATTGTCCTAGAAATAATGCTGACCTAATGAAAATCATTGAAATGCAAATGTGTTGATGTCTGTGATGATTTTGATAGAGGTGGTGCTTTTGTCATGCATATGCTGTGTCACCTTGTGACCCGAGCAAACCCTTCTCCTCTAATAACCTCGTTTGTGTTTTGCAGCTCAGCCAGCAGCACGGCCCCAGGCAAGACCACAGAGGCCAGAAGGTGGGGGCGCGGGGCCCGACTCTCCAGACGATCCGACATCTGGTGCTGAGGAGCTCCGATTCTCGCCCGTCAATCCACTGGGTCTGTCCTCTACGGATGGGAGCGCAGACTTCGAGGAACCTGCATTGCCACGCTCCAGAAGCCATTCCACCCCAAGGCCATCTAGTGCTCCTCCGGTCATTTCCACCACCACTCTGGAGGTACCGGCCCCAAGCACCTCGCCACAGGGCACCACATTTGTCCCCAGGACGGCGCCGACCCCACAGAGACCTCGTGGACGCGGCAGGTCTGGTCCACGAATGCCACATGAGAGCAAAGAGATGGTACAGTTGTCCAGGAGGACTGTAGACATTGGTGACCAGCTCATCGAAGCATTGGTAGAGCATATCCCGACAGCTGGCCACCATGAATGAGTACGTTCCGCAGATGGCAGAGGCCCTGGATGTGATAGCCAGGAACACTGCTGCCACAGGCCTTCCAGTGGTCCCAGAGCACGGCACTCCACCCCTAGTTTCCACACCACCACTGCGAACGACAGATGAGAGGAAGGACCAAGATCCTGCTTCTACATCAGAGAATGTTCCCCCTCAGCAACCCCCCTCCCATATCCGTCCAACCACTGCCTCTGTCTTCATCCCTCCCAATGAGGCACCAGCTGAGGAGCTCCTTGGCCAGGTGTCATGGAGCAAGGAGGGGAAAGGGTAGAGGTGGGGAGAAGACGGGGAGGGGGGAAGGAAAGTGAGGTGCATATCCACAGGTGATGGCCATGTTATATCGCCATCTGGGTGTATACAATTTGTTGTAATGTATGGGGGGAGGGGACCACCCTCCTGCTTTGCCTTTGTATTCTGTGTTGCTGGACATGTTGACCATTTGATTGATGTCAATGGTGGAAAAAGTGCAATGTGGGCAGGGATTAGGTGTTTTTGCCCATGATACTTATGATTTCAGACCAATGTTGGTAAAAAAATTTTTTTATTGAACATATCCTTTTTGCGCATTGTCTCAGATAGCTGGATCGTTACACACTGGTCATTCCTTAATATGAAAGGGTTAAATAAAACTTAACTTCAATCAACATAAACTTTAACTGGCACCAAGATGATGGGCACCATTGATGTCTGAGCAGTGTGTCAGTGTTGTCACTAACAGCAATGTTCTTTCAGGCAAATCGTTCAGATATCAGCTCCTCACGTAAGAGTCTTGCAGCTATCTAGCCACCACGGGCCCTTTCCTGTGGTCTGGAGAGGGTCATGGGCATGGTTGCATAGCCAACCTGATTGTCTGACCCTAGGTCAGTGTCCATCCCTTCATTGTCTCTTCCTCTCCTGAGGTGGAGCATCAGGCCCTTCTGGCAATTCTTGGCCCCACCTGATAGCCAGGTTGTGCAGCATGGAGCACACAACCACAAATTTACCTACTTGCTCAGGGTTGTATTGTAGTTCCCCTCCTGAGTGGTCCATGTTATGTCCTAGGATGCTCTGATAATGACTCCACGAGGCAATGTGTTGTACTTGAACTGTAGTGACCTTAGTCCTTTATTGATAACTCCAGAGTCAGGATCACACCTGGTGACCTGCCTGTACAGGTAACCTACAAGTCTCCCACTGTTGTGCCCTCTGGTGGCACACCTTGTGATAGTACAAACAGTAGCCATGTAGGATACATGACAGTCCAGACATCTGAAGTGCTGCTTAAGCACAGTTATTGTTTCGTGGGCCACATTGTGGGTGTCTCTGTGGCTCTGGTTGTATCGGTTCTCAGCTTCGGTGTGGGTGTAACGCAGGGGGATCATCAGCCATTTTGGTTATCACCAAGCATCCAGCATTGTCCTTGTGGCTGACTCTTAAAGATGTCAGAGACAGCGCTCTCACGCAGGATCGAAGCTGCTCGGGCATTTGGCATTCACTGCCAGTATGATCTGGTTGTGGTCAACAACTAGTTCGACCTTCAGAGAGTGAAATCCTTTTCTGTTACGAAAAAGCTCTGGGTCCTGAGAAGGTGGCTGCATGGCGATGTGAGTGCCCTGTATTGCTCCCTGCGGAACTTAACAATGCGGTAGAATGCTCCAGCCCTGTAAGTCTGAGTCTCCATGTTTATGGTGAAGCTGATAAAGTCCATCCTTCTCGCGTACAAGGCTTCCGTGACCTGTCTAATGCAGCAATGGGTGGCATGGTGAGACAGAGGGAAAATCTCGACCGCGGAGGCCCGAAAGGAACCGGACGCATAGAAAGACAGTGCTGCGGTGACCTTGACCTCTGATACGTCCTTACTATACAGTATAAATGCACACAAGGCCCATGCTTGAGAGAAGGTCAGTCTGTGACCTGTCCTTTATTTCATAGCACTCAAGTGCTGGAAGTGGGTGGAGTTTCCCCTTTTATATCTGAAGGTCTAGGTTAGGAGTGTCTCCCATAAGTTCACCACCTAGTGGTCATTGTTCTCACAGTGTACAACTTAGGTAAGATTATACATGGGTTACAATGCTGGTCGAATACATGACATCACCTCCCCCCGCAAAGTCTTATTGGGATCACAGGTTGAGTCTCTCTGGTGGTTTACGCTCCCTTGTAGAGCACCTGAGTTGGGGCTCCGGTTGTTGGGCGCTGGCCTGAGTGTCTGCTGTTTGCGGTGCCTCAGGCCTGTCCGGAGTGCCCACAGTGACTGGGCTCTCCTCCCTTTGGTTACTGTGTTCGGTCACCTGTGGTGGAGTGAACTCTAAATCGTGTTCTTCCTCTGCTTCTTCTATGGGGTTGCTGAACATCCTTTTTGTTTGATCCACATGTTTGCGGCAGATTTGTCCATTGGTAAGTTGAACTGCCAGAATCCTATTTCCCTCTTTGGCAACCACAGTGCCTGCGAGCCATTTGGGCCCTGCAGCGTAGTTGAGGACAAAAACAGGGTCATTTATATCAATACATCGCGCCCTCGCATTCCTGTCATGGTAGTCATATTGTGACTGGTGCCTGCTCTCGACAATTTCTTTCATGGTGGGGTGTATAAGGGATAACCGGGTTTTGAGCGTCCTTTTCATTAGCAGCTCTGCGGGTGGAACCCCTGTGAGCAAGTGTGGTCGGGATCTGTAGGCCAACAGGAGGCATGATAAGCGGCATTGTAGGGAACCCCCTTGGATTCTGAGCATCCCCTGTTTGATTATCTGCACTGCTCGTTCTGCCTGGCCGTTTGAGGCCGGCTTGAACGGTGCCGTTCTGACATGGTTAATTCCATTGCCTGCCATGAAGTCCTGGAATTCAGTGCTTGTCAAGCACGGGCCATTGTCGCTGACCAAGATGTCCGGTAGACCGTGGGCAGCGAACATTGCCCGTAGACTTTCTACCGTGGCAGAGGATGTGCTTGAATTTAAAATGTCACACTCGATCCATTTGGAGTAGGCGTCTATTACAACCAAAAACATTTTCCCCATGAAACGACTTGCGTAGTCCACATGGATGCGTGACCAAGGCTTGGCGGGCCATGGCCAGGGGCTAAGGGGGGCTTCCCTGGGCGCATTGCCCAACTGGGCACACGTGTTGCACCTGCAAACACAAAGTTCCAGATCTGCATCTATCCCTGGCCACCAAACGTGTGACCTGGCAATTGCCTTCATCGTGACAATGCCCGGGTGCCCATTGTGGAGTTCTCTGATGAACACCTCTCTGCCCATCTGGGGCATGACCACACGGTTTCCCCACAGTAGGCAATCGGCCTGAATCGAGAGTTCATCCTTGCGCCTGTGAAATGGTTTAAATTTCTCAGGGCATGCCCTGTACGTGGCTGCCCAGTCCCCATTCAGGACACATTTCTTGACTAGAGACAATAGCAGGTCTTTATTTGTCCAGACTTTAATCTGACGGGCTGTCACGGGTGAGCCTTCGCTTCCGAAAGCTTCAACAGCCATGACCATCTCAGCAGCATGCTCGGTAGCCCCCTCAGTGGTGGCTAGTGGGAGCCTGCTGAGTGCATCGGCGCAGTTTTCGGTGCCCGGTCTGTGCCGCATTGTGTAGTCATAGGCGGCTAACGTGAGTGCCCACCTCTGTATGCGGGCCGATGCGTTTGCATTTATGGCCTTGTTGTCGGCCAAAAGGGACATTAGGGGTTTGTGATCTGACTCCAGCTCAAATTTCCTGCCAAACAGGTATTGGTGCATTTTCTTTACCGCATATACACATGCGAGCGCCTCCTTTTCTACCATCCCGTAGCCCCTTTCTGCCTGGGACAGACCTCTGGAGGCATAAGCTACCGGCTGTAACTGATCCTTGGCATTGACATGCTGCAACACACACCCGACACCATAGGACGACGCATCGCACGTTAACACAAATTTCTTACATGGGTCATATAGCGTTAACAGATTGTTGGAACATAACAATTTGCGTGCTCTATTAAAAGCCCTTTCCTGGCTGTCCCCCCAGACCCATTCGCGACCTTTGCGTAGGAGCACGTGTAGCGGCTCTAGCAGCGTGCTCAATTTGGGAAGAAAGTTACCAAAATAGTTCAGGAGCCCCAGGAATGAACGCAGCTCCGTCGTGTTACGGGGTCTGGGTGCTCTCTGGATCGCTTCCGTCTTGGACGCAGTAGGGCTGATCCCGTCTGCTGCTACCCTCATCCCCAGGAATTCTACCTCTGGAGCTAGGAAGACGCACTTCGCCTTTTTCAGTCGCAGCCCTACCCGGTCCAGTCTGCGTAGCTGGTCGAATAAATGACAACCTCGACCGACACTGATGTCCTGATGGCAGGCTGCATATGTGGCCTGATGAGCTCACATATTTAATTGTTCACCACCTTGTGGAAGCGCAGTCTCCGAAGGCAGGTGTGGTCGGACACGTCGAGGTAAGACCTCTTTTCCCTGTACGTGCGGGGTGTGTATGGTATGGCCCTCCTCCTCATTCTTGCACATCTTAAATTGGGCACATAATGATGTGCATCACACATTGAGCCATCTGCACTCTGCAGCATCTGCGAATTAATCGATGCAGGCTGAGAAATGGCTGGCCCCATTGCAATGAAAGTATAATAGCGATTGATCAGAAGCAATAATTTCCTCACTAAAATACACCTAGAGTAAACTCCCAATAGTCCAGAGTCTGAAAATATGTCTGTTGAGATGGTCACTTCACCTGAGAAGAACTCCAGGGTCAATGCAAACTCCCCCAAAGTTGGAGCAGACCTTTGAATGAAGCGATCTGCAATTTTAAAAATGGCCGCCACACCGCTGGCTTTAGTTCAGAACAGTTCCACTTTTTCCGGGCAGTTTTTTTAGGCGAGCGATATTGTGGGCGATATGTGTGCGAGGTGGTGAAAGTGACGGTGGGCGATCTCCTGGGCGTTAGTTTCGCCAAATGTGCTCTTCACGACAAAAAAAATGGGCGGGTGATATTATTGAATCTCGGCGTTAATTCCGTGCGGAAAGTAATGCTGGCCGATATTATGGGTGTTGATTTTGCCCATTCTGATGATTCCGCCCAAAAAAAGTGGGCGGGCGGTATTATTTTTTCCCGACGTTACACACATGGGGAAAGTAATGCTTGGCGATAAGTTTCCGAAAAATACCCGTCAGTTTCCATTTTGTGGCTAAATGGGCGATATATGGGCCTTATACATCATTTCAGCGGTCAAATGGGCATTAAGTGGGCGTTAAGCATGCAAAAAACGTGGGAAATCTAGCCGATAAGAACATAAGAAATAGAACAGGAGTAGGCCATTCGGCCCTTCGATCCTATGCCGCCATTCAATAAGATCACAGCTGATCTTTGACCTCAACTCCAACTTCCTGCACTATACCCATATCCCTGATTACCTTAATATCCAAAAATCTATCAAACTCTGTCTTCAATATACTCAACAACTGACCATCCACAGCTCTCTGGGATAGATAATTCCAAAGATTCACAATCCTTTGAGTGAAAAAATGTCTCCTCATTTCAGTCTTAAATGGCTGACCCTTTATTCTGAGACTGTGATCCCTAGTTCTAAAGGCCCCAGCCAGGGGAAATATTCTCCCATCGTCTACCTTGTCAAGCCCTGCAAGAATGTTATGTTTCACTGAGATCACCTCTCATTCTTATAAATTCTTGGGAATACAGATCTAGTCTCCTCAATCTTTCCTCATAGGACAATCCACCAATCCCAGGAATCACTCTGGTGAAGCTTTGTTGCACTCTCTCGAAGGCAAGTATATCCTTCCTTCGGTAAGGAGACAAAAACTGTACAAACTACTCCAGGTTTTGACTCAACAAGGCCCAATATAATTGCAGTAAGACTTCTTTACTCTTATACGCCAATCCTTATAAAATAAAGCCTAAAATACCATTTGCTTTCCAAATTGCTTGCTATACCTGCATCTTAACATTCTGTGACTCGTGCACAAGGGCATCCAGGTCCCTCTGAATATCAACATTTCCCAATCTCTCACCATTTAAAAAATATTCTGCTTTTCTATTTTTCCTACAAAAGCGGATAACTTCACATTTCTCCACATTATATTCAATTTCCGAATCTGCCTGAAGGGATTAACGAAAGACTTATGAAACTGCGTTTCCCCCTGAATGCCAAGCGTCACATCACCATTACAAGTGCTTATGCACCCACCCTTCCAAGCCCCGATGAGATGAAAGAGAGGTTCTATGAAGATCTACACAGACTGGTCAGGTCCACACCTGCTGGGGACAAGTTGATCATCCTGGGTGATTTCAACGCACGAGTTGGAAAAGACAGCAAGCACTGGAAGGGAGTTATTGGACAGCATGGCACAGGAAAATTAAACAATAATGGCCTCCTCCTCTTGAGTATGTGCGCGGAGAATGACTTGATTATCACAAATACTCTATTCAGGCAGGCTGACAAGTACAAAACAACTTGGATGCACCCCAGGTCGAAGCAATGGCACATGATAGACCATGTCATTGTAAGAAGGCGAGACATCAAGGATGTAAAAATCACAAGAGCCATGCGGGGAGCAGAATGCTGGACAGATCACCGTCTAGTCAGATCCACTCTCCAGCTGTACATTGGTCCACTTCAGCGCAAGCGTCCAAAACCGAGCAGAAGTGCTTTTAACACAGCTAGGCTGAAACATCAGTACTACCGTGAGCAGTTCCAGGGTGACCTCGGTAACAGGCTGATGTCTCACGGATCGCTCACCGGCAACACCACACAGAAGTGGACAAAGCTCAAACAGACGGTGACAGACTCAGCAAAGACAACTCTTGGACTTAAAAAGAAGGTACACCAAGACTGGTTCGATGAAAACAATGTTGAGATCTGCAAGACGCTGGATGAAAAGAAAAAAGAATACCTAGAATGGCAAAATGACCTTTCCTCAATTTCCAAGAGGGACCGCTACAGACACATGCAGAGCAAAGCACAAAGAGACCTTCGCCAGATGCAAGATAAATGGTGGCAGGAAAAAGCAGAGGAAGTGGAACATTATGCTGAAACTCACAATACAAAGATGTTCTTCAGTGCCATCAAGTCAGTCTATGGACCATCAAAACCCAGCACTGCTCCACTCCTTTCAGCAGATGGCAGCACTTTGATCAAAGACAGGACTGGCATAAATGAGAGGTGGAGAGAACACTTCAGTAATCTTCTTAATCGACCTTCAACAGTGAACGAAGAAGCACTTGACTCCATACCCCAGCAACCTATCAAAGAAGATCTCGATCTTCCTCCCAGCATGGACGAAGTAAAGAAAGCCATCAACCAGATGAGTACTGGAAAGGCTCCAGGAAAGGATGGAATCCCTGCCGAAATCTACCAGGCAGTAGGCCCAGCAACTTTCGAGGCCTTTCATGACATAATAATTAGCATCTGGGAAGATGAAAACATGCCACAGGACTTCCGTGACGCAATGATAGTTTCCCTCTACAAGAACAAGGGCAACAAAGCAGACTGTGGCAACTACAGGAGAATATCGCTTCTGTCCATTGTTGGGAAGATCATCGCCTGCATACTATTGAACCAACTCATAGCTAGTGTCTCAGAAGTAAATCTTCCAGAAACACAATGTGGCTTTCGACCTGGTCGGAGCACAGCGGACATGATCTTTGCACTCAGACAAGTGCAGGAGAAGTGCATTGAGCAGAACATGGACCTGTACGCTGTATTTATTGACCTCACCAAGACCTTTGATACCATCAACAGAGCAGCGCTGTGGTCAATCTTGACGAAACTTAGGTGCCCAAGGAAGTTTGTCCACATCATCGAGGTGTTTCATGACAACATGACAGGTGAAGTGCTCTCAGACGGCACAACCACAGCCCCATTTGCCATGGTCAAATGGAGTGAAACAAGGTTGTGTACTCGCTCCAGTTCTGTTCAACCTATTCTTTACCTGTGTCTTGAACTATGCCATAAAAGACTTGGAGTTTGGGGTCTACCTGAAATATCGATTAGATGGTTCACTGTTCGACCTCCGCCGCCTTGCTGCAAAGACTAAAGTACGGAAACGACTCATCCTAGAGGCACTCTTTGCTGACGACTGCGCCCTTATGGTACACAAGGAGAATGACCTACAATTCATACTCAGCAAATTTGCTGAGGCAACAGAATTGTTTGTCCTAACCATCAGCCTTAGTAAAACCGAGGTTCTCCATCAGCCTGCCCCTGGCACCACAGCACCTGCTCCCACAGTCTTCATCGGCAGTATACAACTAAAGTCAGTGGACAACTTCAAGTACCTTGGCAGCACCATATTAAGTGATGGGTCCTTGGACAAGGAGATTGAAGCAAGGATCTGCAAAGCCAGCCAGGCACTTGGTCGCTTGCGCACTAAGGTGTTGAGTCACCAGCACATCCGATTGTCAACTAAACTGTTGGTGTATAGAGCAGTCATTCTCTCATCTCTCCTTTATGGACACCTTACAGGCATCACATCAAAAAGTTGGAAGCTTTCCATATGCGCAGTCTCAGATCTATACTCCACATACACTGGCAAGACCGGGTGTCAAACTTTGAGGTTCTGGAGAGAGCACAATCAATTAGCATTGAGGTGATGACCATGCGAGCCCAGTTCCGGTCGACTGGACATGTCATCCGCATGGATGAGTCAACGATCCCTCGTCAGCTTCTCCACGGCGAGCTCTGTGAAGGCCAAAGACACTAGGGGCGGCCCCGCAAGTGCTACAAAGATTGCATCAAGGCTAACCTCCAGTACTGTGGCATCCAATCAAAGGACCTCGAGAATACAGCAGCTAATAAAATCCAGTGGCGAACCCTCACGAGGACTGCCTGCCAGACCTTCAAAGGCAGCCGATGTCAATGTCTGCGGGACACTAGAGATAGACGACATCAGGTGGCAGTACTGTCAGCATCAAGCACATCGAACTTCCCTTGTCTGACATGCAAGAGACAATGTGCATCCAGAATTGGCCTAAACAGCTACTTGAAGATACATGCCATTGATGATTAGCACATCAACTTCTTTGTTGGATACGACAGACTACCAAGATTCAATTTGCCATGTTCTTGCTCACTTACTTAACCTGTCTATGTCCCTTTGCAACCTCTTTGCACCCTCCTCACAACTTACTTTTCCACCTAGCTTTGTATCATCAGCAAACTTGGATACATTACAGGGGAAACATCCTCCCAGCATCTACTCTGCCTCCTCATCGAAGCCATTGATATAGATTATAAATAGCTGAGGCCCAAGCACTGATCTTTGCAGCACTCCACTAGTTAGAGCCTGCCAATCTGAAAATGACCCGTTTATTCCTACTCTCTGTTTTCTGTCCGTACACACATTACAGAGCAGCACACTCATCTCAATGCCACCCCAGATGCACCCTAAATATTGTAGATATTTGGAGCCAGTACCTCCAACAATACAGCATTCTGTCATGACTGCAATCTAGACTTGTATACTAATTCTTGGGGCTAGAACCTCCACTTTTGAGCTTATCGCCCAAAAATGGGCGTTATTTCCGGCGTGGGCGGTAAAAAAGGACTTTCGAGTCACCAGCTTATCGCCCATTCTCAAAACATCTAGTTTACATTTTTGAAAATGGGCGTTACCATGAGCGATATCAAATGGACAGTAGCGTTAAATTTTTCTGACCTTCTGCCGTAAAGTGTGGCCGTCCTTAGCAACGGCATGGCAACGCTCGATTCCCGCAATTCAGGAGGTCAAGGGTAATCATAACATGCACAGAAGAGGAGACAGAGAGAGAGGGAGCTCAGAGTCACTGAAAGTGTGGTTAGCTGTGATGTGTGCTTGTTTGACTGTTGTGGGAGGCACGACGGAGATTCACCAGCAGCAAAAAGCCTACTAAGCACCAAGAACATAGTTGGCACCGAGTTTTTGTCCAACAAATAAGATATAACATGGAATGGATGTGTCATGTATCTTACATTATTATATATAACTGTATCCTAACATGCCATACATGACTGTAATAAGATATGACCTGTAACCACCAGCATACCTTACCACCAGGGGTGCACTTGCAAGAGACAGATATATAAGCACAGGTGTCAGGCAAGTGCAGCATTCCAGAGCTGTGAAATAAAGGTGCAGGTCCAGAGTGACCTTGACTTCACTACATGCCTCGTGTGAATCTGTACTGAGGGGACAGGACTTTACAGTGGCGACGGGTTACGGGATTACAGAATCCACAGAATGGCGAACAACGGATCAGATGAAAAGTACAATGCGGGAGACAATTGGGAGGACTTTATAGAAAGGCTCCAGCAAAGCTTTGTAACCAAAGACTGGTTAGGCGACACTAAGGCAGACAAGAGAAGAGCCCATCTCTTGACCAGCTGTGGCTCGAAAACATACGCTTTAATGAAGGATCTGTTGGCACCCGAGAAACCAGCAAGCAAGTCGTTTGAAGAATTGAGCCCACTGGTAAGAGAGCAGCCTACACATGGCCAGACACAGGTTCAACAACTACAGACGCTGTGTGGGCCAGAGCATACCCGACTTCGTGGCGGAACTTCGGAGGTTGGCTAGTTTATGTGAGTTCTCCGATGAACTGAGGAGAGAAATGCTGAGAGACTTTTTCATTGAAGGAATAGGCCACGCAGGCATATTCTGAAAGCTCATAGAGATCAAGAACCTGACCTTAGAGGCAGCAGCACTGGTTGCACAGGCATCCTTGGTAGAGGAAGAAGAAACGAGGTTGATTTACAATGCAGGTACGACAACTAACAAATTATCGGAAGACATTCACAGCACTAAACAAGCTGCTACCCCCACACACAGACAAAACCGGGAGAACAGGCTCTCGACAGCAGGCAGAAGCCATCAAGGGCCACAGGAATGGCCGTTCACACCTCATCAACCCACAATGCAAGCAATCAACTACAAACTGAGAGAAGCTCAAAAGAGATCAGCCAGACGCAGCTAATTCTTTGGGAACACTTTAAACAATAGAACAGGTTTGTGCTGGAGGTGTGGGGGTGGGCACTCGTCAAGGGGATGTCGATTTCAGCAGGCTGTTTGCAGAAATTGTGAATATACAGGGCATTTGGCCCGCATGTGCAAATAAACGGCAGCTCGGCTGGTATACGAATCGGATGGGTCGGAAAGCGGACCAGAAGATGGTGGGGACAGTACCCGGGATACCAATGTACAGCGGGTCAACACGATCAATGGCCGCTGCTCCTACAACAGGACGCCTCCTATAATGATGAGGGTCCTACTCAACGGGATATCTGTCAACATGGAGCTGGATACGGGAGCGAGTCAATCTCTCATGGGCGCTCAACAATTTGAACAACTGTGGCCGCATAAAAGAGAAAGACCAAAACTCACAAGGGTCGACACCACACTAAGGACCTATACCAAAGAAATCGTACCAGTCCTCGTCAGCGCCATGCTCTCTGTCACACACAAAGGGACAGTGAACTGACTTCCCCTGTGGATTGTCCCCGGAGACCCCCCAGTACTGCTGGGGAGAAGCTGGCTGGCAAAACTAAACTGGAAATGGGATGATGTCCATGCCATGTCATTAGAGGAACGGACCTCCTGCTCAACAGTTATAAAGCGATTTGAACATCTCTTTCAGCCAGGTGTGGGCACTTTCAAAGGGGCCAAAGTCAAAATCTACATCACACAGGATGCTAGATCGGTCCATCACAAAGCCAGCGCTGTTCCCTATGTGATGAGGGAAAAAATTGAACATGAACTAGACAGGCTTCTGCGGGAAGGCATTATATCACCTGTGGAATTTAGCGACTGGGCAAGTCCCATCGTCCCAGTCATGAAGCCTGATGGATCCGTACGAATCTGTGGGAACTACAAATCTATCATAAACAGAGTCTCCCTACAGGACCAGTACCCGCTGCCCAGAGCGGAGGACTTGTTTGCCACATTGGCTGGAGGTAAACTTTTCTCAAAATTAGACCTCACATCTGCGTATATGACGCAAGAATTGACCGAGGAATCCAAGCTACTCACCACCATCAACACACATCAAGGCCTTTTCATGTACAATCGATGCCCATTCGGTATCAGGTCGGCAGCTGCCATATTCCAGCGCAACATGAAGAGTCTACTCAAGTCCATCCCGGGGACGGTTGTATTTCAAGATGACATACTTATCACGGGCAGGGTCACCGACTCCCATCTCCGTAATTTGGAGGAAGTACTAAAGCGGTTGGATCGGGTAGGCCTACGAGTCAAGAAATCCAAGTGCCTGTTTCTTGCACCCGAGGTTGAATTTTTGGGCAGAAGGATTGCCGCTGATGGAATCTGCCCAACAGAGTCCAAAACAGAAGCAATTCGCCTGGCACCCAGGCCCCAGAATGTCTCAGAACTGCGCGCCTTTCTCGGGCTACTCAATTAATTTGGGAATTTTATGAAGAACTTAAGCACGCTGCTGGAGCCTCTCCACGTGCTACTCAGGAAGGGGTATGATTAGTTTTGGGGGGACGCCCAGGAACACGCCTTCAATAAGGCACGCAACCTTCTGCGTTCCAATAGTGTTTTGACTTTCTTTGACCCAGGTAAAAAGCTAGTTCCCACAAGCGATGCGTCAGCTTATGGGGTCGGGTGTGTTTTGCAACATGTCAATAGTGCAGGCAAATTACAATCCATAGCTTATGCCTCCAGGTCACTTTCGCGGGCGGAGCGCGTGTACGGAATGGTAGAGAAGGAGGCGCTCGCATGCGTGTATGGTGTCAAAAAGATGCACCAATACCTTTTCGGGGCCAAGTTCCCGTGAGAAACCGACCACAATCCCCTTACGTCCCTCCTATCCGAGAGCACGGCAATAAACGCCAACGCCTCGGCGCGAATTCAACAGTGGGCACTCATGCTGGCGTCCTACGACTACACAATAAGGCACAGACCAGGCACAGACAACTGTGCCGACGCGCTCAGCAGGCTACCCCTGGCGACCACGGAAGGGTCTGATGAACAGGACTGTGAGATAGTCATGGCAGTCAATGCCTTTGAGTCCACTGGTTCGCCCATGACGGCTCGCCAAATCAGAGCCTGGACGGCCAGCGACCCCACGTTATCCTTAGTAAAAAGATGTGTCCTAACCGGTGACTGGGCAGAGGCTCGCAATGCCTGCCCTGAGGAACTAAAACCCTTTCACAGGTGCATGCATGAGCTATTACTCCAAGCAGACTGCCTGATGTGGGGCAGCCGAGTAGTCATGCCTCTGCGAGGCAGAGAGGCATTTGTCCGGGAGCTCCACCGCGAGCACCCGGGAATCGTTCTCATGAAGGCCATAGCCAGATCCCACGTATGGTGGCCTGGTATTGACGCGAACTTGGTGCTCTGGGTCCGACGGACCACCATTTGTGCGCAACTCAGCAATGCCCCCAGGGCAGCTCCACTGAGCCCCTGGCCCTGGCCTACCAAACCGTGGTTGTGGGTGCACGTAGATTGTGCGGGCCCATTCATGAGCAAAATGTTCCTCGTAGTTGTAGATGCATTTTCAAAGTGGATCGAATGCACCATTTTAAACTCGAGCACAACCTCTACCACTGTGGAGAGCCTCGCAACCATGTTTGCAACGCTCGGAATCCCTGACATATTGGTCAGTGACAATGGTCCGTGCTTCACCAGTGCAGAATTCCAAGACTTTATAATTGACCACGGCATAAATCACGTCAAGACGGCACCGTTCAAGCCGGCCTCCAACGGCCAGGCAGAGAGAGCAGTGCAAATCATTAAATAAGGCATGCTTAAAATCCAAGGTCCCACGCTGCAGGGTCGCCTGTTGTGACTGCTGCTGGCATACAGATCTCGTCCGCACTCACTGACTGGGATCCCCCCCGCGCAACTGTTGATGAAAAGGACTTTAAAAACAAGGCTCTCATTAATCCTCCCAGCCATGCACGAAATCGTTGAGGCAAAGCGCCGTAAGCTGGCTGAGTACCATGACAAAAATTCGAGGGGGAGAAGGAATGAGATCGGGGACAAAGTGTTTGTAGGGGTCCGAAATGGCTTGCAGGGACAGTAACGGGCAAGGAAGGAAACAGGTTACTGGTAGTACAAATGGACAATGGCAAAACCTGCCAGAGGCATGTAGACCAAGTCAAAAGCAGATTTACCAACAACACTGCGGAACCAGAGGCAGACAACAATGTGGAACTCGCACCACACCTGGTGGACAGACAGAGGGAACAACCTGAGGAAAGGGCAATCCCAACAGACAGCCCAGGCGAGTCAACAACAATCACACCAATCGAAACAGACAGCCCAAGCGAGATACCAGCAACCACACCCAAAGAAAAACAGACACCAAGGCAAACAACTGAACCACAACTCAGACGCTCCATGCGAGAGCGTAGACCACCTGAGAGACTGAACCAATAAAGACAATAAGACCTTGGGGGAGGGTGATGTCATGTATCTTACATTATTATATATAACTGTGTCCTCACATGCTATACATGACTGTAATAAGATATGACCTGTAACCACCAGCATATCTTACCACCAGGGTTGCACTTGCAAGAGACAGGTATATAAGGACAGGTCTCAGGCAAGTGCAGCATTCCAGAGCTGTGGAAATAAAGGTGCAGGTTCAGAGTGACCTTGACTTCACTACATGCCTCGTGTGAATCTGTACTGAGGGGACAGGACTTTACAGGATGAAGGAGGCCCTGGAGCTGGTAGCCAGGAACAGTGGTGGCAGAGGGCTCTTAGTGGTCCCCGAGCACGGCACTCCACCCCTAGGTTCCACACCACCACTGCGAATGACAGATGAGAGCAAGGACCAAGATCCTGCTTCTGCATCAGAGAATGTTGACCCCTCTCCACCCCCGCTCCTGTACCCATGCACCCACCGCATCTGCCTTCATCCCCCCCAATGAGGCACCACCTGAGGAACTTCTCGGCCAGGCGTCGTGGAGCGAGGAGGGAAGTGATAGAGGTGGGGAGAAGAAAGAGAGGGGGGAAGGAAAGTGAGGTGCATGTGCGCAGGTGATGGCTGTGTTATATCTCCATCTGGGTGTATGCAATTTGTTGCAATGTATGGGAGCTGGGGACCACGCTCCTGCTTTGCCTTTGTGTTCTGTGTTGCTGGACATGTTGAACATGTGATTTATGTCAATGATGGAAAAAGTGGGATATGGGCTGGGGTTAGCTATTATTGGCTGTGTCACTTATGATTTCAGACCAATGTTGGTATTAAACTTTTGTTATTGAACATAACCTTGTTACGTATTGTCTCAGATAGCTGGACCTTTACACACTGGTGATTCCTTACTGTGAAAGGGTTAAATACAACTTTACATCAATCAACGTAAATTTTAGCTGGCACCAAATGGTGGGCACCATTGATGTCTGAGCTGCACACACACAGCAGTGTGTCAGCATTGTCACTCACATCAGCACTCTTTCAAGAAAATTTTTCCGAAATCAGCTCCTCATGTAAGAGTGGGATTTAACAAATGCCAGCCACACCGCTGGGCGTCCAATCCGGTTAATTCCACTTTGTGTGGCCGATTTTTTGAGCGGGCGATATTCTGGGCGATATGTGTGCAAGGTGGTGAAATTGACGGTGAGCGATCTCCATGGCCACTAGTTTGGGTAAATATGCTCTTTACGACAAAAGACAGTCGCAAGGCGTTATTATTGAATCTCGGCGTTAAGTTTGTGAGGAAAGTAATGCTGAGCGATAATATGGGCATTGAAATCGCCCATTCTGTTGATTTTGCCCCAAAAAAGTGGGCGGGCAGTAATATTTTTTCTCGGCATTAAGCACATGGGGAAAATAACGCTCAGCGATAAGTCTTCTAAAAATGCCCGTCGGTTTCCATTTTGTGCCAAAATGGGCGATATCTGGGCGTTATACATCATTTCAGCGGTTAAATGGGCGTTAAATGGGCGTTAAGCAGGCAAAACAAATGGAGGTTCTAGCCCTTGGAGTGGAGCTTAAACCCACAATCTTCTGATTCAGAAGCAAGAATACTACCAGTTGAGCGAAGACACTTCACTAAAAAGAGATTAAACCTAAATCAAATAAAAACATGGAACATCAGATAAAAGAATCAAAGAGAAGAAAGACTAAGATTAATATGACTTAACTAAAGTGCAGGAAATCATCAGAAACAGAACAATATGAAAGAAAGAATTTTTAAACAGACTAGTTCTGACATTTTTTTAACTAGTGTAAGAACGTACTCCAAAACCAGTCAAATGCCAGTTGCATATATCTCTACTTGATCTGAAATGTGCACGAAGAAAATTAAGTTTCATAACATCATCTAGTAAAAGGCAAACCGGAGACTGAGTATATAAAACTCAAGAACTGCCAAATAACAGCTTAAAATATTTGTTACCATGGAATTAAGCGACAGCGTGTTGTTTCCCACTGATGATACTTCTGAGATGAAACAGATAAGGATTTGTGTGATCATTGTAATCTCCCATGGCCTCATTTTGATTTTAACTCAATTATTAACTTTCGACAGCAGTACAGGTTCTGGTTCAAGCACACTCTTTCTGATAAAATGGTCGTTTGGCATCTGAGCAGGAGGGAATGTGGCCAACAGCAGATTTACATCTGGTTGTAATCAGAAAAGTATTTGAATTGCATTATTTTTCAAAGGATTTGCAAAATTGAATATATAACAATGTTAGCAGAAATTTATACCTAGAGCAGGTTCAAGGGGCTATATGGTCTATTCCTGCTCCTATTTCTTACGTTCTTATGAAATACTTCTTATTAATCATATTCCTCAGCAATAATAGAATAGTTTTTGAATGAATTACAGTAGTGCAAGTGTATGAAGTCTAATGAACTGCTACGTGAAATGTGCAGCATTTTTCTACTCATAGAAAGCTACTTTACCCAGGCGTTCTCTTATTTGTTTGCATCATTTTTGGGGGTTTCTGCCACTTTTCCAGCAAAGTTACAGCAGACGAGTGGGGGAGGCTGCTCAGAAATTCACTCCCATAATTCCTTTCAAGAATGGGCAATTGCTTCGAAATCTGGTCGGGTTGGCAGACTGTAACTAGTGGGGTGCCGGTGATTGAGTTGGATGAGGGGACCAAATTTAATATATCCATTTTACTGATGATACAAAGCTCGGTGGGAATGTAAGTTGTGAGGAGGATGCAAAGAAGCTTCAAGGGGATAGAGAAAGGCTAAGTGAATGGGCAAGAACATGGCAAACAGAACATAACATGGGGAAATGTGAAGTTATCCACTTTGGTAGAAAAAATAGAAAAGCAGAGTATTTTTTAAATGGTGAGAGATTAGGAAATGTTGATGTTCAGAGGGACCTGGGTGTCTTTGTACACGAATCACTGAAAGTTAACATGCAGATACAGCAAGCAGGTGGTATGTTGGCCTTTATTACAAGAAGATTTGAGTACAAGAGTAAAGCCATCTTACTGCAATTATATAGGGCCCTGGTGTGACCTCACCTGGAGTATTGTGTACAGTTTTGGTCTCCTTACCTAAGGAAGGATATACTTGCCATAGAGGGAGTGCAACAAAGGTTCACCAGACTGATTCCTGGGATGGGGGGATTGTCCTTTGAGCAGAGATTGAGTAGACTAGGCCTATATTCTCTAGAGTTTAGAAGAATGAGAGGTAATCTCATTGAAACATACAAAATTCTTACAGGGTTTGATAGGGAAGATGCATAGAGGATGTTTTCTCTGGCTGGGGAGTCTAGAACTAGGGGTCAGTCTCAGAATAAGGTGTCTGCCATTTAGGACTGAAATGAGGAGAATCTTCTTCACTCAGAGGGTGGTGAGTCTTTGGAATTCTCTACCCCAGAGGGCTGTGGAGGCTCAGTCTTTGAGTATATTCAAGACAGAGATCAATAGATTTTTGGATATTAAGGGAATCAAGTGATATGGTGACAGTGCAGGAAAATGGAGTTGAGGTAGAAGATCAGCCATGGTCTTATTGAATGGCGGAGCAGGCTCGAGGGGTCCAATGGCCTACTACTGCTCCTAATTCTTATGTTCTTATGTTCGGTAAAGGTGATTGGCTGAACAATGCTAGCAATCTATCGACACTAAGGCATGAAGTGTTGATCAGGACCATGAACATAACATTTGAATAGTTAAATACAATTTCAACCAAAGTAAATGTTTAGTCCCATTTCATCCACCCCAGTTCAAAATATCTTTAATTTAATAGATTTTTCTGATCAGAACTAAGTATCCTTCTTCACAGCCTGTCCCAATGGAATTACAGGATGTATTCAATGAAGAAATGAGTACATTAAAATCAGGGAATTATAGACCAGTTAGCCTGACATCGGTGGTGGGGAAAATGTTGGAATCAATTATTAAAGGTGAAATAGTAGCGCATTTGGAAAGCAGTGACAGGATCGGTCCTAGTCAGCATGGATATATGAAAGGGAAATCATGCTTGACAAATCTCCTAGAATTTTTTGAGGATGTAACTACTAGAGTGGACAAGGGAGAACCAGTGGATGTGGTGTATTTGGACTTTCAAAAGGCTTTTGACAAGGTCCCACACAAGAGATTAGTGTGCAAAATTGATGCACATGGTATTGGGGGTAGTGTACTGACGTGGATAGAGAACTGGTTGGCAGTCAGGAAGCAGAGAGTTGGAATAAACGGGTCCTTTTCAGAATGGCAGGCAATGACCAGCGGGGTGCCGCAGGGTTCAGTGCTGGGACCCCAGCTATTTACAATATACATCAATGATTTAGATGAAGGAATTGAATGTAATATCTCCAAGTTTGCAGATGACACTAAGCTGGGTGGCGGTGTGAGCTGTGAGGAGGATGCTAAGAGGCTGCAGGGTGACTTGGACAGGTTAGGTGAGTGGGCAAATGCATGGCAGGTGCAGTATAATGTGGATAAATGTGAGGTTATCCACTTTGGTGGCAAAAACTGGAAGACAGAATATTATCTGAATGGTGATAGATTAGGAAAAGGGGAGGTGCAATGGGACCTGGGTGTCGTGGTACATCAGTCATTGAAGTTTGGCATGCAGGTACAGCAGGTGGTGAAGAAGGCAAATGGCATTTTGGTCTTCATAGCTGGAGGATTTGAGTATAGGAGCAGGGAGGTTTTACTACAGTTGTACAGAGCCTTGGTGAGGCCACACCTGGAATATTGTGATCAGTTTTGGTCTCCTAATCTGAGAAAGAACGTTCTTGCTATTGAGGGAGTACAGCGAAGGTCCACCAGATTGATTCCAGGGATGGCAGGACTGACATATGAGGAGAGACTGGATCAACTGGGCTTGTATCCACTGGAGTTTAGAAGAATGAGAGGGTATCTCATAGAAACATATAAAATTCTAACGGGATTGGACAGGTTAGAGGCAGGAACAATGTTCCCATTGCTGGGGAGTTCCAGAACCAGGGGTCACAGTCTAAGAATAAGGGGTAAGCCATTTAGGACCGAGATGAGGAGAAACTTCTTCACTCAGAAAATGGTTAACTTGTGGAATTCTCTACCACAAAAAGTTGTTGAGGCCAGTTCGTTAGATATATTCAAAACCGAGTTAGATATGGCCCTAATAGCCAAAGGGATCAAGGGGTATGGAGAGAAAGCAGGAAAGGGATACTGAGGTGAATGATCAGCCATGATCATATTGAATTGTGGTGCAGGCTCGAGGGGCCGAATGGCCTGCTCCTGCACCTAATTTCTATGTTTCTATGTTTCTATGTTTCTATGCAGCCACTAAAATTTGTACTGGGTTGTCGGCTACCTTCCTGTGGCTCTGTTTTGCCTCAGCATCCCCATAGCCTGGCTTCCCTCCTTTCGGGAGCCTATAATCCCTGCTCCAGTGTCCAAATTTCCACAGTTATAACACTCTTGGGATTGACCCGCATTACCTTCCTCTTGTCTCCATTCTTTCTTTTGTCTAACCTCTCCTTTAACTTCGTGCACTTTGCTCCCTACTACAGCCTCTGCGTCTGACTGTGCCTCGGGCTCCCTGAGCTCTGCCTCTAACTTACCAACCTGCTCATCTAGCAGTTGGACTTGTCTTTGTAGACAGAGGAGCCTTATCACCTTTTTAATGCTGCACCTATGCTCCTTGCCCTCCATCCATTCTGCCGCTGCGTCCGCTGGACGCTCAGCACGCAAAAAACCTAGCACTCACTTCTTAGTGATGCTAACCTTCTTAAATACATATGAAGAAAACCCTTTCTCCATTTGGGATCTTTTGCCAGAAGCGCTGTCCATGACTGATTTACACTCCTTTTACCCGTGTCCTGCCGTGGTCACCAAAGATGTAAGTGGTTTTAATCCTAGCCTAATTGCCAGACAGATGGTTCGAATCGCCCCCACCTTACGAAAATTCTAGACCCGGGAATTATTATTCAGAGTGTAAATGAAATGATTCACGGACAGGAATGCTTCAGTGAAAAATCGTACTTATTTATTTGGTCTAACATACACTGGCTAAAACATGCACTACCAAATGAAATCACTGTCTCTGTGGAGAATAAAATCCAGGTTACAAACAACATACATACAGTACAGAAATGAGACCTAGTAACATGCAGTAATTCCCTGGCGGATTCTAACTCTACCCCTACCAATGAATTGCCCAGTCGAAGCTTCCTCCCCAGAATAGCCCTGAAAAGCTTCACTTCTGAGAAAACCCTGAGCCCTTAGTCTCACCCAGCTTGGGACACTCACAATCATGCTCACTACCACACACACAGTTGGATTCCTCGCTCAGCTCAACTGTGGTTTTCAGTTTTGGTGGAGCGAGAGGGAGAGAGAGCTCTCTCTAGATACAAGCTGCAAGCTACAAGCTTCACTCCAAGCTTCAAGCTACAAGCTAACAATAAAGTGGAAAAGACCCTGTCTTTATGGGAGTTTTGCTACCCCTATCTTCCCCGCCAATCTTTAAAATCCCTTTGTTTCTAAGCACAGGTACTTAGTCAGTGATGGGCCATCCAACCCATGTGCATTGGGCTGATGGCCCTTAATCTGGGCATCTCTCTCAGTCTTTGTGTTGGGAAAGACCCGGCTCCTCCTTGGCTGACCAGGCTAGTGGCTTCATTGTTTCTGTTTTTCCTTCTGAGATGGAGGTGAGAGGTGCTTTTGCATATTAGAGTGGCTTTATCAATGGCCCCCCCTCCTGGCCGACAGCTCTTTTGTCAATGGATGACTGACAGTTCTTTTGTCACAGCTAACTGCCATACGGTCTCTGGAGTTTTAACAAAAAATAGCTTTTTCACTTATCTGCGCAGGGTGACCCCATAAAATCCACAAAATATTCTCGACTGAGTCCATTTTTTTAACAGTAACTTTGTGATCTCTTCACCTCATACCCTCAAATAAAACAAAATGGAGCATCAGCCCCTTCAAATTATATATCAAAGAGACATCAGACCTTGGCCATTTTCATTCAAACCCCACCCCCTCAAATAAAATAAAATGGAGCACCCGCCCCATTAAATTTTACAACATATTGTAAGGGTTGGAAAACCGATACCTGAACTGAAATTGTAGGGCTTATCAGTATTAGGAGGTTCTGAGGAATCGGGAGTTCCTCTGTCTTTATAGCAATTGTAATTGTATGTAAAACTCACTTATATATGTAAAGCACCCTTATACACTTGCTTGAATATGTTTTAAGAAGAGGTAGCAGCAAAGCTTGCTAGGTTGCAAAGCCTGATGGTTAATGAACCACCATAAATAACCAACAATGGAAACAACACATTCAGTATAGAACAACACATGCCAAGGACAGTGGAGAGTAAAGTGTTTGAGAAAATAGATTGTAAACAGTATCTGTATCTCATGAGAACCTAGGACATTATGATTAAAGTCCTCTTGGGAACAGGATAAGAAAGCAGGTGTTTTGGGATCAAGGTATCAAACCCTGGGAAGCAAGGTTACTTCACACGTCATGAGAAACTGAGGCAAAGTGACACCATTGAATAACACATTCCAGAAGGGGGACATGTGATGAGAGATGGACAGGTGGGGAAGAACCACTCAGAACTAGTCTGATAAGAGTTAATGAATCAATGTAACTTCGTTGATGGCAGCAGACCAATCAATGGTTTTGTCGGAGGGTGGCACCCTTTCAGAATATGTATAAATGTCATTACAAACTGTTGTTCTGGGCCCTACAGAACATTTCCCTTGCATGATCAAATAAAACCCGGTTGAACTGAAGTCTTTGTCTGAATGATTCCATGGTCACCATAGAGAGCAGGTGTCGACTCCTTATATCATGGAGTCCACCTCGAGGAAGTCTTCCTTTTAACGCAACAATATGAAGAGAATAACATATCCACCATGATTTAAATGGGACCCATGGAGACACCTTTAATCAGTGAGTTTTCTGTTGACATTTCCCACCCCTCTGCCTCACCCCTCTCCATTGCCTACTGCTCCTCCTCAATGGTTCCTCAGTGCCAGCAGCAAGGCTGCTTGAGGGCTGTTGTGTGACTGAGGAATACAGGTCAGATGGCCGAGGAGGATGCCCTCGATCAGCTGTGTGCATGGAGAACATAACATAAGAACATAAGAATTAGGAGCAGGTGTCGGCCATTCGGCCCCTCGAGCCTGCTCTGCTGTTCAATGAGATCATGGCTAATCCTCTACCACAACTCCACTTTCCTGCATTATCCCCATATCCCTTGATTCCCTTAATATCCAAAAATCTATCTATCTCTGTCTTGAATATACTTAAAGACTGAGCCCCCACAACCCTCTGGGGTAGAGAATTCCAAAGATTCACCACCCTCTGAGTGAAAAAGTTTCTCCTCATCTCAGTCCTAAATGGCTGACCCCTTATTCTGAGACTATGACACCTGGTTCTAGACTCCCCAGCCAGAGGAAACATCCTCCCTGCATCTACCCTGTCAAGCCATGTAAAAATTTTGCATGTTTCAATGAGATCACCTTTCATTCTTCTAAACTGGAGAATATAGGCCTAGTCTACTCAATCTTTCCTCATAGGACAATCCCCCCATCCCAGGAATCAATCTGGTGAATCTTCATTGCACTCCCTCAATGGCAAGTATATCCTTCCTTAGGTAAGGAGACCAAAACTGTACACAATACTCCAGGTGCGGTCTCACCAGGGCCCAATATAATTGCAGCAAGTCGTCTTTACTCTTATACTCAAATCCTCTTGTAATAAAGGCCAACATTCCAAGCACCGATCCTTGAGACACCCGACTAGTTACAGCCTGCTGTCCATTAATCAATCCTCAATCCATGCCAGTATATTACTCCCAATCCCATGAGCCCTAATTTTGTTCAATAACCTCTTGTGTGGCACCTTATCGAATGCCTTCTGAAAATCCAAATACATCCTATCCACTGGCCCCCCCTTATCTATTCTGCTAGTTACAATCTCAAAAAACTCTGCTTTGTCAAACATGATTTTCCTTTCATAAATCCATGCTGACTCTGCCCAATGCTATTATTATTTTCTAAGTGCCCTGCTACCACATTCTTAATAATAGATTCTAGCATTTTCCCTACTACTGATGTCAGGCTAACTGATCTGTATTTCCCCATTTTCTCTCCCCATCTTTTCTTAAATAGCGGGGTAACATTAGCTACCTTCCAATCTGCGGGAACCATTCTAGAATCTATGGAATTTTGGAAGATGGCAACCAATGCATCCACTATCTCGATAGCCACCTCTTTTAAACCCCTAGGATGTAGGCCATCAGGTCCAAGGGATTTATCGGCTTTCAGTACCATTAATTTCTCCAGTACTATTTTTTTTACTAATACTAATTTCTTTCAGTTCCTCATTCTCGCTAGACCCTTGGTACTCCACTATTTCTGGAAGGTTTTTTGTGTCTTCTTCCGTGAAGACAGACACAAAGTATTTGTTTAATTTTTCTGCCATTTCCTTATTCCCCATGATAATTTTTCCTGTCTCAGCCTGTACGGGACCCACATTTATTTTTGCTAATCTTTTCCTTTTTACATACCTATAGAAGCTTTTACAATCTGTTTTTATGTCTCTCGCTAGTTTACTCTCATGTTCTCTTTTCCCTTTCTTTATCAATTTCTTGGTCCTCGTTTGTTGAATTCTAGAATCCTCCCAATCCACAGGCTTTCTGCTCTTTTTGGCAACTTTATGGGCCCAAGTTTCCACAGGATAAAAAACGGGCGCCCCTCCGAGCTGGGCGCCCGTTTTTCGCGCCTAAAACGGCGCCAGAAAAAAAACGCGCTATTCTCGAGCGCTTTGCAGCTCCTTGTCTGTTTGGCGCGGCGCCCAGGGGGGCGGAGCCTACACTCGCGCCGATTTTGTAAGTGGGAGGGGGCGGGTACTATTTAAATTAGTTTTTTTCCTGCCGGCAACGCTGCGCGTGCGCATTGAAGCGTTCGCGCATGCTCAGTGTGAAAAAAAACATTGGCACTCGGCCATTTTTGCAGTTCTTTGTAGCTGTTTAATTTTTGAACATTTTTTAATAAAACCACATTGCCATCAGCACAGAGGCTTCCCTTCTCACTGCCTCCTTCCCCTCCCTCCCCTCCGCGGCAACAAGCCGCTGTCTCCTTCCCCTCCCTCCCCTCCGCAGCAACAAGCCGCTGTCTCCTTCCCCTCCCTCCCCTGCACGGCAACAAGCTGCTGTCTCCTTCCCCTCCCTCCCCTGCGTGGCAACAAGCCGCTGTCTCCTTCCCCTCCCTCCCCTGCACGACAACAAGCCGCTGTCTCCTTCCCCTCCCTCCCTTGCACGGCAACAAACGGCAGTTTCCTTCGAACGATGGCTGAAGCACTTTCACACAGGTAGGAAGATGGTTTATTTAATCTTTTCTTTGCTTATAAATGTTTATTCAGGTTGGATTTATTTGTATAATATTTGTAGAAGTATAAATAAGGATTGATTGTAGAATTTAATGACTTCCCCCCCCCCTCGTTCTGGACGCCTAATTTGTAACCTGCGCCTGATTTTTTAATGTGTAGAACAGGTTTTTTCAGTTCTACAAAAATCTTCACTTGCTCCATTCTACTTTAGTTTGGAGTACGTTTTCACTGTGGAAACTTTGAAATCAGGCGTCATTGGCCGGACACACCCCCTTTTGAAGAAAAAATTCTGTTCTAAAGTAGAACTGTTCTACCTCACTAGAACTGCAGAAAAAAAAATGTGGAGAATTGCGATTTCTAAGATAGTCCTTTCTCCACCAGTTGCTCCTAAAAATCAGGCGCAAATCATGTGGAAACTTGGGCCCTATAAGTCTCTTCCTTTGACCCAATACTATCTTGTTAGCTACGGTTGGACCACTTTTTCTGTGGGCTTTTTGTGCCTTAAAGGAATTTCTGTTTGTTGTAAATTATGTATTAATTATTTAAATGCTAGCCATTGCTTGTCTACAGTCATACCTTTTCATTTAATTGTAATTTCCCAATCTACCTGAGCTAAATCTCCCCTCATACCTACGTAGTTTCCTTTGTTTAGATTTAAGACCTAGTTTCGGATTTAACTAAATCACTTTCAAACTTAATGTAAAATTCTATCATATTATGGTCACTCTTCCCTAAGGGCCCCTTTACTACAAGGTTATTCATTAACCCTTTCTCATTGCACAATACTAGATCTAAAATAGCCTGTTCTCTAGTTGGTTCCTCAACATACTGATCTAGAAAAACCATCTTGTATACATTCCATTAATTCGTCCTCCGCTCTAATACTGCAAATTTGGTTTGCCCAGTCAATATGTAGATTAAAGTCCCCCATGATTATTGTACTACCTTTGTTACATGCACCTCTAATTTCCTGATTTTACTCTGCCCTACATTACCACTACTGTTTGGGGGCCTATAAGCAATTTCCACCAATTTTTTCTGCCCCTTGTTGTTTTTAGCTCCACCCAAACTGATTCTAGCTCTTGATTTTCCAAGCCAAGATCCTTTCGCTCTACTGTCTTTATCCCATCCTTTATTATCAGGGCTACCGCTCTTCCTTTTCCATTTTGCCAATCCCTTCTAAAAGTTAAGTATCCTGGAATATTTAGTTCCCAAACTTGGTCACTTTGCAACCACATCTCTGTAATGGCTAATAGAGCGGAAGGAGCAGCGTGGCAGCCTAGCCCAGCAGTCTGCGCGGCCCCCAGCCTGCAAGCACCATCAGAGCAGGCCGGGGAGCGGAAGGAGCAGCATGGCAGCGTACCACTCCAGGGAGCAGCACGTGCTGGAGCAGGAGAGCAATGGCGGTGAAGAGTGACGTCATCAAGGTCCAGGTCGGTGATTGGAATGTGGGCAGGTACTGCAGGAGTGGCGAGATCGGGGTGAAGGATGGCGAGAGATTGTAGACGGACGTGATCGGGGCCCAGGAGAGGCGTGAATTCGGGGCACAGATGAGGCGAGGGCCCAGGGGCAGTACGGGCCAGCCCACACTGCAATATGTGTACGCACTAGGTCATTGCAGCAAAGCTGGTCTTCAGTTGTCTTGGTTAATCCTTGCTACTGGACCGAGACCTAGCTCTGTCAAGCCCGTGTGGTGGCTGGTGTGCAACGGTCACCACACGTTAAAAAAATCCAAACACAGGCATCTTCCACCCTTCAAGATTTAGTTTGGACCTGGAATTATAGGTCCATCATTGAAACACCTGTGAACTTTTTGACGTGGAAGCAAGTCATCCTCGATTCGAGGGACTGCCTATGATGATGATGAGATCAAACCTATTAATTTTTATTTGCACTATTAATTCATCTATTTTGTTGTGAATGCTTCGCTTTGACTTTTTTCTATTTTTCCCTGATGTCACCTTAGTTAGTGATGCCCTATTAACTTTGTTACTCTCTCTGTCCCTTTCTGACCCACTCTACTTATTTTTTCCCAAAACTCTGCTCACATTTTTCTTGCTGCTTTTAAATGTACTCTTCCCTGAATCCTCCCCTCACCCCCCCACCACCATTCATTAGTTTAAAGACCTGTCTACTGCCCAAGTTATTCTATTTGCCAGGACACTGGTTTCAGCCTGGTTCAAGTGGAGCCCGTCCCAACGGAACAGCTCCCTCTTTCCCCAGTGCTGATGCCAGTGCCCCATGAAGCAAAACCCCTGCCTCCCACACCATTCTTTGAGCCATGCATTTAACTTTCTAATCTACTTACCCCTGTATCAATTGGCGCGGGTCTCAGGTAATAATCCAGATTATTACCTTTGAGGTTCTGCTTTTTAATTTGGATCACAACTCCTCAAACCCTTTCAGCAGAACCTCATTCCTTGTTCTACCTATGTCTTTGGTTCCTACGTGACATAACAACTGGATCCTCCCCTTCCCACTCCAAGTTCTTCTCCAGCCACGTGGAAATGTCTTTAACCCTGGCAGCAGGCAGGCAACACAACCTTCGAAACTCCCGGTCATTGCTGCAGAGAACAGTATCTATCCCTCTGACTATTCTGTCCCCTGTGACAACTACATTCCCTTTCACTTCTCCCACTTGAATGGCCTTCTGCACATGTTGCCATGGTCAGCCTGCTCAACCATTCTGCAGGCGTTTCCCTCATCTGCACAGGCAGCAAAAATATCATACCTATTGGATAAGGGCAAAGGCTGAGGCTCCTCCAGCACTGCACCTGAGATCCGCTTACCTGTCTGAGTTGCAATCACACCTTCCTGTCCCTGACCTCTAACCAGACTTGCACCACTACCTAACCTAAGGGTTATGTCTGCCTCCTGGATCAAAATGTCCAGGTAACCCTCCCCCTCCATGATGCCCCGCAATGCCTGCACCTCAGACTTCAGCTCAACAGCTCTGAGAGCGGGAGAGACCAAGAGCGGGAGAGTCCGAGAGCGGGAGCGTTGGCGAGTCGGTGAGTTGGGAGGTCGGCGACTGAATCGGGAGGTTGGCAAGTCAGTAGGCCCTGAGGTCAGTGAGTCGGTAGCCCCTGAGGTCGGCGAGTCGGTAGGCCCTGAGGTCGGCGAGTCGATAGGCCCTGAGGTCAGTGAGTCAATAGGCCCTGTGAAGTCGGTGAGTCGATAGGCCCTGAGATCGGTGAGTCAGTAAGCCCTGAGATCGGTGAGTCGGTAGACCCTGAGGTCAGTGAGTCAGTAAGCCCTGAGATCGGTGAGTCGGTAGACCCTGAGGTCGGTGAGTCGGTAAGCCCTGAGGTCGGTGAGTCGGTAGACCCTGAGGTCAGTGAGTCGGTAAGCCCTGAGGCCGGTGAGTCGGTAGACCCTGAGGTCGGTGAGTCGGTAGACCCTGAGGTCAGTGAGTCGATAGACCCTGAGGTCGGTGAGTCAGTAGACCCTGAGGTCGGTGAGTCGGTAAGCCCTGAGATCGGTGAGTCAGTAAGCCCTGAGGCCGGCGAGTCAGTAGACCCTGAGGTCGGTGAGTCAGTATGCCCTGAGATCGGTGAGTCAGTAAGCCCTGAGACCGGCGAGTCGGTAGACCCTGAGGTCGGTGAGTCAGTATGCCCTGAGGTCGGTGAGTCGGTAGACCCTGAGGTCGGTGAGTCGGCAGACCCTGTGAGGTCGGCGAGTCGGTAGGCCCTGTGAGGTCGGCGAGTCGGGAGTTCGGAGGCCGTGAGTTCAGAGGCCTCGGAGGTCGGTGAGGTGAGTTGGTAATTAGCTCTCTATTCTCCATTTCTTTTTAAGTAGATTTTAAACTAGATAAGTCTAACTAGAGGGATGGCAGCGCAGCTCAGTTCTGTGGAGTGCACATCCTGCGGCATGTGGGAAGTCCTGGACGCTTCGCGCAGCGTAGACATCAATGTGTGCAGGAGGTGTCTCCAGGTTCAACTGCTCGAGCTTCGCGTTTTGGAGCTGGAGCAGCAGGTGGAGTGAATAAGGTGCATCCGCGAGGCTGGATAGCACGTTTCAGGAGATGGTTACCCCGCAGCTTAAAGGCGTGCAGGTGGAGGGGAAGTGGGTGACCACCAGATGTAGTAAGTGTACTAGGCAGGTAGCACAGGAGTCCCCCCATGAGTCCATCTCGCTTTCAAACCGATATTCACTTCTGAGTATCGGTAAGGACGATGGTGCCTCTGGGGAGTGCAGCCAGAGCCAATTCCAAGGCACCACGGGTGGCTCAGTTGCACAGGGGGAGGGACGAAGAACAAAAGCGCCCTAGTGATAGGGGATTCTATAGTTAGGGGAACAGACAGGCGTTTCTGCGGCCGTAGACGTGACTCCTGATTGGTTTTGTGCCTCCCTAGTGCCAGGGTCAAGGATGTCACAGAGCGGATGCAGGGCATCCTCGGGGGGGGGGGGTAATTAGCTAGAGGTCGTGGTCCATATCGGGACCAATGACATAGGTAAAATAAGGGATGAGTTCCTACAGGAAAAATTCGGGGAGCTCGGAAGAAAATTAAAGGGTAGGACCTCAAAGGTAGTAATCTCCTTGTAAGAGCGAAAAACCTTAATCAGGGGTAAAGTAATTCGGTGTAATTAATATATAAAGGAAGAAAGACTGAGAGTAAGGTTAAAATGTGCTCATGGTAGAATAGCTGAATTAGGCAAAACCTAGAAAGTCAGAGAAATTCTCTTAGGAGATAAGAACACCGATAGGATTTATGTAGACAGCTCACAGTAATAATGAGAGAAGGCTATGATGTTCCAGACACAGGAGATAAGAGGGATAAAAGCCTCTTTAAAGCAAAGTGTAACCAGACTCTGCCAAAGATAACAAGCCTGGGAAGACATTCCCAGGAAAGTACACATAGCCTGCAGGGGCTGTTCCTGAGCAACAGCAGTCAGAACTGAATGTACCAATAGAATCATTAGAAATTACTGTAACCAATGAAATTGCCTATAACCTGTATCAACCAATGTATTAGTAGTAGGTGGGCAGGGACTGGTGGCAAATAACGAATGGAACACTTTCCTGCCTAGTTTCTGTATTTTGACTCTATAAACATGTAATTGCACCACCTGTCCTGTGAGATCGGCGTTGAGAGCACTCAGTAATGGTACTGATGAGGTCAGATCTCCCTTGATTAATCAGATTTTAATAAACAACTCTTTTCTCTATAAAAGACCATTCTCGTGTCGAGCGTTATATTTTTAATACTCCACAACATTTGGCGTAGTCGGCAGGATACAACGGGCAGCCGACAGACGAGCGTATACGAATCCATCACGAGTGAGTATCTTTAACTACCACTCATAATCCGATGTGAGATGTTATTAGACGTGTCTGTTGCTGGGGTACCAGAATCTGTGAAGGGTCTGTTATGGTGTAAAAGACTTGGGGGAATTGGGAAGTCATGATAGACACTATCAGAAGGCATCGATGTGGATGTGACCTCTGAGTTCAAGGGGAACCGGGTAGAGGCACCATCAGTATCTAGAATACAGATAAATCGATAAGGGTATCAATGGGACTGCAGGCTCTAGGGGTAGGGGAAACCGATTAGAAGGACAGTCGGTATCTAGAATACAGTTTAAATCGATAAGAAGTCGATGGGACCGTAGACACTGGGGTTAGGTGATACAAGTGGGAAGACGGTCAGTATCTAAGAATACAGTGAAACCGATATAAGGGTAGACGTACCAAATTGAGTATGGCGTGTAAAGATATATTAGATTGGGGGCCGGACGGCTCACTTAGTAGATATTTTTCGGACGACCATAAAAAAATCTCATAGTGACTATCTTAAGTGACGTATGGATCCAAAAATAGAGCTGGCCAAACAATAAGCTTTGTTGAATGAATAGACTTTTGTGAATGTCTGTCTTTGAATGAAAGTGCTTGTGTGATTTTTGACCGCGGAATATTTGAGGTGAGAATTAATACATTTTTCATGTGTCTGAAAGCCTGTTTGAAAAAATGGTGAAGCTGTCTGTTTGTTTTAGCTCCACCCACTTTTTCAAACAGAGTGAAAGTTTTTTTTGAACCCTTCGTCGTGTTGTCCTGTATGTGGGAAGTTTTAAGAAAGTGTGAACCTAGAATTGAATTACATTTTAAGTTAGAAACACAGGTGCGGATTTATTCGGATGATAAGTTACGGAGGTAGGAAATGCACAAAGGATAGGTTTGTTGAGCAAAAGATAAAAAATGCGTGGTCCCATTGGTTTAAAAAAAATATTTCAACATGCTCACTTACTTGTCAAAAGAAATCATTGATAACATTGGGTTGAAAGGCAATAAATTTAGTCTAGGAATGAGATAAAGAACGGAGAAGGAAAGTTGTAATGACTTTTTAAAAAGCCTGCGTGGGTCTCTCGAGGCTGCGGGCTGGGGAAGTACGCCCCCATTTTCCTTTGTGTAAAACCTTGACATGAAAGCTTCTAGCTCAGTAAAAAGAGTTTTAAATAAAAGATTGGCAGTACAATATTTGAATTGGGATTTTGAGATATTTCAGGTGATTCTCCTTGATAAACATTTTGGTTGTATTGGAAAAATCTTGGATTTGGAAGCCTTTTTAATAAAAGCACACATACTGCATCAGAAGTTGAAGCTTAAAAAGATGTAATTTATAAGATACTGTATCACAAAATTGAAGTTACAGAGCAAAAGATTAGAGTTTTTGATGTTCAGCTTCTAAAACAGAAGTTAGGCACATAATTATAAAACAAGTACTTTGCATTCTGTGATCTGTGAATCACTATAAACATAAATGAGAAGTCCGATATAAAAAAAAAACTCTATTACCATAGTTGACATTTCGTAATCCAACAATAAATACAAATACTACAAAAGGGGAGCAGAAATTAGGATGGGAACAGTGAAGAGTTAATTTTGAAGTGACGGTTTCAAGTACCACTGTTAAGAAAAGGCACAACAAAATATGATACATTTAAAATAAAAAGTTAAATCTGATTTCTTCAAAAAATAAATTAAAAGGTTTGGAAACAATCGAGAAATACCTTTAGGGATCATGTCAAACTCCTGGGCAAGTGGGGAGCTATCTGCGAAAGTGTAAAAGGGACTTTGGAAAAATTAAAATGTTAAAACGGCAGGCTTTAGCAGTTTAGAACAAAGGACAATCTGAGTTCAGCTTTTGACTTCAGATACGGTGGTTGAAGAACCACAGAAAGTGAGATGTAATGGCCTTGAAACTGGAACATTCCTGAGGTGGGGGCAAAGGTAATGGTTAAGGAAGTGGCAGAGAAACCAGGGTTCGCAATTAGGTGGAGTGGACCATATGAGATATTAATTAGTGGAGATAAGTGTCCTTGCATGAATATGAAAGGTAGGAGTCGATGGAAGCACTGGCCCAGCCAAAAGAATATCAAGGTATAAGAACATAAGAACATAAGAATTAGGAACAGGAGTAGGCCATCTAGCCCCTCGAGCCTGCTCCGCCATTCAATAAGATCATGGCTGATCTGGTCGTGGACTCAGCTCCACTTACCCGCCCTCTCCCCGTAACCCTTAATTCCCTTATTGGTTAAAAATCTATCTACCTTTGACTTGAAAACATTCAATGAGCTAGCCTCAACTGCTTCCTTGGGCAGAGAATTCCACAGATTCACAACCCTCTGGGAGAAGAAATTCTTTCTCAACTCGGTTTTAAATTGGCTCCATCGTATTTTGAGGCTGTGCCCCCTAGTTCTAGTCTCTCCTACCAGTGGAAACAACCTCTCTGCCTCTATCTTATCTATCCCTTTCATTACTTTAAATGTTTCTATAAGATCACCCCTCATCCTTCTGAACTCCAACGAGTAAAGACCCTGTCTACTCAATCTATCATCATAAGGTAACCCCCTCATTTCTGAAATCAGCCCAGTGAATCGTCTCTGTACCCCTTCCAAAGCTAGTATATCCTTCCTTAAGTAAGGTGACCAAAACTGCACGCAGTACTCCAAGTGAGGCCTTACCAATACCTTACACAGTTGCAGCAAGACCTCCCTGCCTTTGTACTCCATCCCTCTCGCAATGAAGGCCAACATTCCATTCGCTTTCCTGATTACCTGCTGCACCTGCAAACTATCCTTTTGGGATTCATGCACAAGGAACTCAAAAGAGTTTTTTTTTCATGCACAAGGACCCCCAGGTCCCTCTGCACCACAGAATGTTGTAATTTCTCCCCATTCAAATAATATTCCCTTTTACTGTTTTTTTTCCCAAGGTGGATGACCTCACACTTTCCGACATTGTATTCCATCTGCCAAACCTTAGCCCATTCGCTTAACCTATCCAAATCTCCTTGCAACCTCTCTGAGTCCTCTGCACAACCCGCTTTCACACTAATCTTAGTGTCATCTGCAAATTTTGTTGCACTACACTCTGTCCCCTCTTCTAGGTCATCTATGTATATTGTAAACATTCTGGTCCCAGCACTGATCCCTGTGGCACACCACTAACCACTGATTTCCAATCGGAAAAGGACCCATTTATCCTGACTCTCTGCTTTCTGTTCGCCAGCCAATTCTCTATCCATGCTAATACATTTCCTCTGACTCCACATACCTTTATCTTCTGCAGTAACCTTTTGTGTGGCACCTTATCGAATGCCTTTTGGAAATCTAAATACACCACATCCATCGGTACACCTCTATCCACCATGCTCGTTATATCCTCAAAGAATTCCAGTAAATTAGTTAAACATGATTTCCCCTTCATGAATCCATGTTGCGTCTGCTTGATTGCACTATTCCTATCTAGATGTCCCGCTATTTCTTCTTTAATGATAGCTTCAAGCATTTTCCCCACTACAGATGTTAAACTAACCGGCCTATAGTTACCTGCCTTTTGTCTGCCCCTTTTTAAAACAGAGGTGTTACATTAGCTGCTTTCCAATCCGCTGGTACCTCCCCAGAGTCCAGAGAATTTTGGTAGATTATAACGAATGCATCTGCTATAACTTCTGCCATCTCTTTTAATACCCTGGGATGCATTTCATCAGGACCAGGGGACTTGCCTACCTTGAGTCCCATTAGCCTGTCCAGCACTAGCCCCCTAGTGATAGTGATTGTCTCAAGGTCCTCCCTTCCCACATTCCCGTGACTAGCAATTTTTGGCATGGTTTTTGTGTCTTCCACTGTGAAGACCGAAGCAAAATAATTGTTTAAGGTCTCAGCCATTTCCACATTTCCCATTATTAAATCCCCCTTCTCATCCTCTAAGGGACCAACATTTACTTTAGTCACTCTCTTCCGTTTTATATATCGGTAAAAGCTTTTACTATCTGTTTTTATGTTTTGCACAAGTTTACTTTCGTAATCTATCTTTCCTTTCTTTATTGCTTTCTTAGTCATTCTTTCCTGTCATTTAAAATTTTCCCAATCTTCTAGTTTCCCACTAATCTTGGCCACCTTATACGCATTGGTTTTTAATTTGATACTCTCCTTTATTTCCTTGGTTATCCACGGCTGGTTATCCCTTCTCTTACCGCCCTTCTTTTTCACTGGAATATATTTTTGTTGAGCACTATGAAAGAGCTCCTTAAAAGTCCTCCACTGTTCCTCAATTATGCCACCGTTTAGTCTGTGTTCCCAGTCTACTTTAGCCAACTCTGCCCTCATCCCACTGTAGTCCCCTTTGTTTAAGCATAGTACGCTTGTTTGAGACACTACTTCCTCACCTTCAATCTGTATTACAATTTCAACCATACTGTGATCACTCATTCCGAGAGGACCTTTTACTAGGAGATTGTTTATTATTCCTGACTCATTACACAGGACCAGATCTAAGATAGCTTGCTCCCTTGTAGGTTCTGTAACATACTGTTCTAAGAAACAATTCCGTATGCATTCTATGAATTCCTCCTCAAGGCTACCCCGTGCGATTTGATTTGACCAATCGATATGTAGGTTAAAATCCCCCATGATTACTGCCGTTCCTTTTTCACATGCCTCCATTATTCCCTTGATTATTGTTCGCGCCACCATGAAGTTATTATTTGGGCGGCCTATAAACTACGCCCCCTTACTATCTCTAATCTCCACCCACAATGATTCAACATTTTGTTCATTAGAGCCAATATCATCTCTCACAACTGCCCTGATATCATCCTTTATTAACAGAGCTACCCCACCTCCTTTCCCTTCTTGTCTATCCTTCAGAATCATCAGATACCCCTGTATATTTAATTCCCAGTCTTGACCACCCTGCAACCATGTTTCTGTAATGGCCACCAAATCATACCCATTTGTAATGATGTGTGCTGTCAACTCATTTACTTTATTTCGAATGCTGCGTGCGTTTAGGTAGAGTGTTTTAATACTAGTTTTTAAACCATGATTTTTAGTTTTGACCCCTCCTGCAGCCCCTTTATATTCATACATATTGTCCCTTCCTATCACCTTGTGGTTTACACTTACCCCAGTACTACTCTGCTCTGTTGCCTCCTGCCTTTTGCATTCTTTCTTGGGTCCTATTCATCTGAGCTCTCAGCCACTCCAACTAGCTCAGAGCCCTCTCCTGGGTTCTGAATATTCCTTGCATTGAGGCACCGAGCTTTCAGGCTTGCCTTTTTATTACACTTTGACCTTTAGGATTTTGCTGTACAGTGGCCCTTTTTGTTTTTTGCCTTGGGTTTCTCTGCCCTTCACTTTTACTCATCTCCTTTCTGTCTTTTGCTTCTGTCTCCATTTTGTTTCTCTCTGTCTCCCTGCATTGGTTCCCATCCCCCTGTTTAACTCCTTCCCAACAACACTAGCAAACACTCCCCCTAGGACATTGGTTCCGATCCTGCCTAGGTGCAGACCGTCCGGTTTGTACTGGTCCCACCTCCCACAGAACCAGTTCCAATACCCCAGGAATTTGAATCCCTCCCTGCTGCACCACTGCTCAAGCCACATATTCATCTGAGCTATCCTGCGATTCCTACTCTGACTAGCACGTGACACTGGTAACAATTCCGAGATTACTATTTTTGAGGTCCTACTTTTTAATTTAGCTCCTAGTTCCTTAAATTCGTCTCGTAGGACCTCATCCCATTTTTTATCTATATCGTTGCTACCAATATGCACCACGACAACTGGCTGTTCACCCTCCCTTTTCAGAATGTCCTGCACCCGCTCCGAGACAACCTTGACCCTTACACCAGGGAGGCAACATACTATCCTGGAGTCTCAGTTGCGGCCACAGAAATGCCTATCTATTCCCCTTACAATCGAATCCCCTATCACTATTGCTCTCCCACTCTTTTTCCTGCCCTCCTGTGCAGCAGAGCCCGCCACGGTGCCATGAACCTGGCTGCTGCTGCCCTCCCCTGATGAGTCATCCCCCTCAACAGTACCCAAAGCGGTGTATCTGTTTTGCAGGGGGATGACCGCAGGGGACCCCTGCACTACCTTCCTTGCACTGCTCTTCCTGTTGGTCTTCCATTCCCTATCTGGCTGTGTACTCTTTACCTGCGGTAAGGCCAACTCGCTAAACGTGCTATTCATATCATTCTCAGCATCGTGGATGCTCCAGAGTGAATCCATCCGCAGCTCCAATTCCGCAACGTGGACCGTCAGGAGCTGGAGGTGGATACACTTCCCGCACACGTAGTCATCAGGGACTTGCGGCCGCAACAACTTTTACCATGCTGGACATTTCAAATGGGTTTTGGTCCATGCCACTGAGACGGGAGGACCAGTATAAGTTTGCCTTCACCTTTAAGGGTCAGCAGTACACGTGGCATGCCTTCCATAAGGGTTTCACAACAGTCCCTCAATCTTTCACCAGAGTATGGCCGAGCACTAAAAGATTTTAGTCAGCCGGATCGGTTGGTCCAATATGTGGACGATCTGTTATTATTCTCCGAAAGTGCGGAGGACCACGGGCCATTATTGAGTCATTTGTTAAAAAAAGAACGTTTTAAGGTGAATCTAAAGAAAGCTCAAGTCGGCCCAGAGGAGGTGCAGTTTCTAGGATTGACCAGGAGAGAGAGCTATAGATGGAGCTAAGAGAAAGGCAGCCCAGGAGCTACCCATTCCTAAGGACATGACTGTGGTAAGGTCTTTCCTGGGAAAACGGGTTACTGCAAGGAATTTATCGAAGGATATGCAGCCATGGCAGCTCCTTTGTTGAGGCTTCTTAGGAAAGTAGAGTGGGAATGGAGTGAGAGTTGTCAGGAAACTTTCATCCAGTTAAAAGAGGTGTTACAGACAGCACCAGTGTTGGGAGCAGTAAATGGGGACCAGGACTTTAGTCTGGAGGTAGCAGCGACTGGGGACAGTTTGAATGCAGTGTTACTCCAGGAGCGACACGGCAAGCTGAGACCGGTGGCCTACACCTCCCGAGTTCTCACAGAAGTAGAAAAGAGCTTTTCGAATTGCAAATGACATCTGTTCGCAACTTTTTGGCAGTAAAACATTTTCGGTCGCTCACAGGGTTAGCTACACTGACTCTGCTGACCTGTCACACCCTGACACATATGTTACTGGACGGTAGAATGAAAGATGGGACAGTGAGCAGTAACAGGATTGCCCGCTGGACATTGTTGCTTACTCAGTTAGACCTGAAGGTAGAAAGGCTAGGAGAACCAAAGCTAGCCCCGAACCTGGTTTATCCGGGGGCAGCTCACGTGTGCTCAGTGGAAGGAGTGTGGGATGTTGAGGTGGGATTCCAAGCAGGGGAACATCCGACGAGCAGAGACATTTATGTAGATGGGTCTAGTTCGGTGACGAACGGAGAGAGAAAAACAGGCTGCGGGATTTACAATCCAGAGGCAGGCATAGAAAGGGCCATAAAGCTCCCCAACACTTTAAGTGCACAGCAGGCTGAACTGGCAGCCGTAGCATATGTGGTCACACACCCTAGTGAATTCCCAACTCGCTATACGATATGTTCGGACTCCATGTTCACTTGTAACTCCTGTACAGAGTATTTAGCAATATGGGCTAGGCGAGGATTTAAGACCTCAGACGGGAAGCCGTTGGTGACAGCTTCTTTGTTAAAAGTCATTTCGGACATCACGGGTAGGGACCAGAAGGGTTACTGCATCCAAAAGGTTAAAGCACACTCTAAGACAGAGCCCAAGTGGAAAGGGAATAAGAAAGCTGACACACTGGCCAAAACAGGGGCAGGAGAAGGGACACCTTGGGACCCATATCACTGTGGACAGATCATGGCTGCAACAGGCAGAGAGGGGCCCACAGAAGTACGATTGCCGCCTGATTTAAAACAGGCTCAGCTACGAGATGCAGACCTTAGAGCAGTGATTAGAGACAAAATAAATGGGAAGTCTGTAGCGGGACCTTTGGGAGCTGCAGACATAGCTGTAAGACAGGGAATGCTATTTAAAGGAGATAGTTGGATTGTGCCTGGGCAGTGCAGGGAAGAATTCATGCAGCTAGCTCATGGGGATCTAGGGGCTGGACATCCAGGGCCAGAAACGACATAGAATAAAGTAGAAGCTGTGGGATGGTGGCCTGGGATTAGAAACGATGTAAAAGATTATCAGAATTGTCTAATATGTGCCGCAAATATAGAAACATAGAAAATAGGTGCAGGAGTAGGCCATTCGGCCCTTCGAGCTTGCACCACCATGCAATATGATCGTGGCTGATCATGCAACTTCAGCACCCAATTCCTGCTTTCTCTCCATACCCCTTGATCCCTTTAGCCGTAAGGGCCACATATAACTCCCTTTTGCATATATCTAACGAACTGGCCTCAACAACATTCTGTGGTAGAGAATTCCACAGGTTCACAATTCTCTGAGTGAAGAAGTTTCTCCTCATCTCGATCCTAAATGGCCAAGCCCTTATCCTTAGACTGTGACCCCTGGTTCTGGACTTCCCCAAAATCAGGGACATTCTTCCTGCATCTAACCTGTCCAATCCCGTCAGAGTTTTATATGTTTCTATGAGATCCCCTCTCATTCTTCTAAATTCTATTGAATATAAACCTAGTCAATCCAGTCTTTCTTCATATGTCAATCCTACCATCCTGGGAATCAGTCTGGTGAACCTTCGCTGCATTCCCTCAATGGCAAGAATGTCCTTCCTCTAATTAGGAGACCAAAATTGTGCACAATATTCAAGATGTGGCCTCACCAAGGCCCTGTACATCTGCAGTAAGACCTCCTTGCTCCTATACTCAAATCCTCTCGCTATGAAGGCCAACGTGCCATTTGCCTTCTTCACCGCCTGCTGTACCTGCATGCCAACCTTCAATGACTGATGTACCATGATACCCAGGTCTTGTTGCACCTCTCCTTTTCCTAATCTGCCACCATTCAGATAATATTCTGCCTTCCTGCTTTTGCCACCAAAGTGGATAACCTCACATTTATCTACATTATACTGCATCTGCCACACATTTGCCCACTCACTTAACCCGTCCAGGTCACCCTGCAGCCTCTTAGCGTCCTCCTCACAGCTCACACTGCCACCTAGCTTAGTGTCATCTGCAAACTTGGAGATATTACATTCAATTCCTTCGTCCAAATCATTAATGTATATTGTAAATAGCTGGGGTCTACAATCCAGACCCCCACCGGAGGAAGGTTCCGATGGGACACACGAGGAGGGTCATCATCATCATAGGTAGTCCCTCAGAATCGAGGAAGACTTGCTTCCACTCTTAGCATGAGTTTTTAGGTGGCTGTACAGTCCAATACGAGAACCACAGTCTCTGTCACAGGTGGGGCAGATAGTCGTTGAGGGAAAGGGTGGGCAGGGAGCCTGGTTTGCCGCACGCTCCTTCCGTTGCCTGCGCTTGATTTCTGCGTGCTCTCGACGACGATACTCGAGGAGCTCAGCACCCTCCCAAATGCACCTCCTCCACTTAGGGCGGTCTATGGCCAGGGACTCCCAGGTGTCAGTGGGGATGTCGCACTTTATCAGGGAGGCTTTGAGGGTGTCCTTGTAACGTTTCCTTTGCCCACCTTTGGCTCATTTGCCATGGATGAGTTCAGAGTAGAGCGCTTGCTTTGGGAGTCTCGTGTCTGGCATGCAAACTATGTGGCCTGCCCAGCGGAGCTGATCAAGTGTGGTCAGTGCTTCAATGCTGGGGATGTTGGCCTGGACGAGGGCGCTAATGTTTGTGCATCTGTCTTCCCAGAGGATATGCAGGATCTTGCGGAGGAGGGTAGAGGGGCCATAGCAGTCTATACAGATAGATTACATTGGGCCACTGCCCACCTCAGGCAGAGGCAATAAATATTGTTTGGTGTTAGTAGATCTTTTCATGAAATGGGTCGAAACTTTTCCTTGTAAGGCGGCCACCGCAGTAGTCACAGCAAAGATTATGGTGTGAGAGATATTCTCTCAATGGAGACTGCCCCTGATAGTGGAATCGGATCAAGGGAGTCATTTCACCGGAGTGGTACTGCAGGCCACCCTAAAGCTGTTAGGAATACAGGGAAAATGGCATGTGGTGTATAACCCCCAATCATCAGGTCCAGTAGAGAGGACAAACCGGATCTTAAAGGAGAGGCTTAGGAAGGAGATAGGAGATACCCTGAAGAAATGGGATGAGATCCTACCCCTAATACTGATGCATCACCAAACCAGTCTCTCTAAAAGTACGGGACACTCCCCACATGCACTGATGACAGGGAGACTAATGAGGACCCCGACCCATATCCTAGCACCAGTCCTGACCAAAACGCAGGTTAAAGAGGTCACACGGGACAGGTTTGTCAGAGATCTGTATGCTACACTGCATTGGGAAGTATCTAACAATATGGGCAGGCAGCACCAGCAGAATAAAATGCTGCTGGAACCTCGGGTTACACAGGAATGGAGGGTAGGGGATCAGGTAATGGTCAGAAATTATGCCAGACTAGGGGCATTTGAACCGTTGTACAAAGGGCCATATAGCATATTAGATAAAGAGACCCCGATGGTCTATGCGATCCAGCTGCCAAAACTAATAAAGTGGTTTCACATAAACCAATGTAAGCTGTATAACTCCTGAGAGAAAAGTAAAAAGCGGGCAAAGGCCCAAGGAACTGTGATGAGTTTGATCGATGTAAGCCTTCCACCAATGCTGTGGGATGATGATGATGGAGAGGTAAGGGACGGAGCATTAAGACGGAGTGGTCAGGTGCCGCGACCTAGGGTGCCCTGGATGCCTCCTCCATCTTCAACCCCGAGCCTCAGAAAGACCAAGCATTGGGATAAAAAAAGAGGGAAGCAGTGATCTGAAAATGTACATATGTGTAAAACTGAAGAAGGACCTGTGAAGAGGAACCCCTCACAGAGCAAAAGTATTTCTTTCATTTTATCTTTATAGGAGCGAATCGAGCCAGGCTTACGAGATGAAGTGGATGTTGTGGATAAGCATGTAGATGGCCCTGATTATAGCGGGATGGGGAGATCAGGGAGACACCGAGACATTCCTTACATACGAGTGTATGGGAGGAACTGGCCCCACCTAACTCAAGAGGGAGCAATGCGGAGCAACAAGGGCACAAACACCTATGCACAATCTGGGAGTGGTCAGGGTAGTTATGGTAAAATTCGACCAAGTACTCCAGACAAACCAAGGGTAAACTTGGGGAGGTATCAGTGGCCTGCCCAAGGGTAAACATCACAACCAGAAAGGTACGGGTAAAAGAGGGTAGACGAGTTTGTCTGGAATGTAAAGGAAGCACCTCCCTGGGAGGGTGGTGGTGGTTACAGAAAACACACAGGAGGAAAACTATTGCATCCACAGAATGGGAGAAATTGGGGAATAGTTCCAACAGGCAGACCACAAGAACAAAAGAAGGGGCGAAATTGTGTTGGGAGAGATGGCGGAAGGAGGAACAAGAGATTTATATCTGTGTGGTTGGATCAAGCCACAAGTGCAGAGGAGGTGTGGCGATTGTCTTTAAACGACAATGGCAGGATTCTGGGTCGGGTATGAATTGGTCGCAGGGGTTTGATTCTTGTGTGACCTTGAACCCTCCAAAGACAGTCAATGCAACCGAGCTGATTGCGAGCTGGTTAAAACCTCTCCCTAAAATGCTGGAGATTCCAAATCAAGAAATTCCATGTCCTGTCCTAATACCCGGGCCTAAGAATGGGCTGGTGTTAATCCCAACAGGAAAAATGTTGTATCATACTGTGTATTACGAAGTAGCATCGGTTATTCTGAATTTAACAGAATTACAATTACCCCGGTGGTGCCCGCCAGAAATGGAAAAGTTATACGAACGATTATTTACAGAAATGTTTAAACAATTCTATCAGAAGAATTATGGGGACGAAAGTCAGGGGGAAGTGTACAAACTGATAAGCAAAGCCAGACGGGCTGGGGGAGAGGAAAAAGGGGACTGATGAATGATGTAGCAACAGCCTTTAATACAGGGACATCACTGGTCAATTGTATAGACAACGCGCAGTTGCAAGTCCAAGTAAATACCTTAAGGTTGAAGAAAATACTGGAGGAGGGTAGTGACACAGAGGGTCAAGAACTACAGGAGGACCAGGTAATAATAATCCATTTGAAGGAGATGGTAGCTGAGGTGGAAACACACGCTCAAACCATCAATGCTTTAATAAAGGAGGGAAGAAACGCGTCAGATCAAGCTGCTCAGAATGACGTGTGTGTCATGAACGGGGCTTGGTTGTTAAATGAAAGATGCAGTAAATTAGAGGATTTAAAAAAGGCCACATACCATCATGGGTCAGTAACAAGCATCTAAAAACTTTGAGTGTCTACAATAACCTCCTGAATTCGTGCCAGCTACGGTCAGCCTCCAAAACGTACCCAGTCCCGGTCAACTGTGGTCAGAGTAAACAGTCTATAATGGGGATAGTGCTTGGAATACCGGCGATGGATCAGTCGGAATGACCCGTACTGGTATAACGGGTGGAAAACATTGGGGTGATTTGAAACGGGGTACATGTGAGACATCATAAAGCCCCTCAGTATGTGGTGAAATTGGGAGACTCAATAATCGATGCTAGTCTGGAGGGATGTCAGAGAGGAGGTACACATGTGGTATTGTGCCCCTATCATCTGAATCCTTTCGACCGGCCGGTATGTGGGTTCAAGTACAGAGAAGGGCAGCCTATAAGCTGTATCATAGAATTGATGGCTCACAACCATGTCCCACCGCAGGTTGCGTACAAGGGGAACGGGACATACTGTGTCACCACCAGCGAAAGTCAGTATAGAGTACACCAGGACACTTGGTGCCCAGTGAAAGATTCTACCTTTTGTTTCAAACCCCAGGTAGAGGCACAAATAACACAAGAAAGGATAATTCCTATCTCAGACCACAACCACCTAAGTATTACAGTCAACGGTACTTTACCGAATCTCCAGGGATACATATCACGTTTTGGATACGATATCCCGCTGTTACCCGAACATTTGACCGAACTATTAAAGAACATTGAGCTGTCCCACAAACATTATTACACATTACACCAAGAGAACGAAAACGTAAGGGAGGAAATTGAGGAGATGATTGCCCCTCCACGATGGGATATGGGACTCAATAGTGAGATCCCCGCTGGGTTCAAATCGTATCACACTCATTAGTAATTGTACAGTTGGTAATAGTGTTGTATCTATGTGTCTTGTCCTGTAAATTAAAGCAAAAGATGAGGGAAAGGAATCTTGAAGGATTATTAAAATGAACCACAGCCAAAGTGTTTGTAAAAGTGTTATGTATGTACTTTACGTACACACGAATCAAGACAGGAAAAGGCAGGGAAAGTAAAAATTGTTGTTCATGGTGGGTATTAGGGGTTACCACCTGATCAAATGGGGGATTGTAAGAGTGAAAAACCTTAATCAGGGGTAAAGTAATTCGGTGTAATTAATATATAAAGTAAGAAAGACTGAGAGTAAGGTTTAAATACATTCATGGTAGAATAGATGAATTAGGCAAAACATAGAAGGTCAGAGAAATTCTCTTAGGAGCTAAGAACACCCACAGGATTTATGTAGATAGCTCACAGTAATAATGAGAGAAGGCCACGATGTTCCAGACACAGGAGATAATGGATAAAAGCCTCTTTAAAGCAGAGTGTAACCAGACTCTGCCAAAAATAACAAGCCTGGGAAGACATTCCCAGGAAAGTACACATAACCTGCAAGGGCTGTTCCCTCGCAACAACAGTCAGAACTGAATGTACCAATAGAATCATTAGAAATTACTGTAACCAATGAAATTGCCTGTAACCTGTATCAACCAATGTATTAGTAGTAGGTGGACGGGGACTGGTGGCAAATAATGAATGGAACACTTCCCTGCCTAGTTTCTGTATTTCGACTCCAGAAACATGTAATTGCACCGCCTGTCCTGTGAGACCGGCGTTGAGAGCACTCAGTAATGGTACTGATGAGGTCAGATCTCCCTTAATTAATCAGGTTTTAATAAACAACTCTTTTCTCTATAAAAGACCTTTCTTGTGTCGAGTGTTATATTTTTAATACTCCACAACACTCCTTAATACTGGTACCATGTGCTAATGAGTATAAGAATAGAAGGAAAGAGAGGATGAACATGTGGCTGGAAAGTTGCTGTAGGAGGGAGGGCTTTAAATTCTTGAGGCATTGGGACCGCTTCTGGGGGAGATGGCACCTGTACAAACCGGATGGGTTGCCTCAACAGCGGCGAGACCAATATCATCGCGGGGAGTTTTGCTAGTGCTGTTGGGGAGAGTTTAAACTAGCTTGACAAGGGGATGGGAACCTGAGAACGAATTCAAAAGGGAAGGCAGTAAAGCTAAAATTGGATAGCAAGAATCCAGAAAGCGAATCTGTAAGACAGAGGAAACAGGGTTAAGTATGTAGTAAGCAAGGAGGTCTTCCTGTGCTGAATGGTATATACTTTAAGGCAAGGAGTATAGCGAATAAGGCAGATGAGCTAAGAGCACAGGTAAACACTTGGGAGTGTGACATTATAGCCATTACAGAAACATGGCTGAAAGAGGGGCAGGTTTGGTAGATCAATATTTCTGGCTACAGGATTTTTAGACAAGATAGAGAGGGGGATAAAAAGTAGTGGGGAGGTTGCGGTACTGATTAAAGAAAATATTACAGCAGCGAGGAGGGATGATATGTTAGAGGGATCATCAAATGAGGCCATATGGGTCGAATTGAAAAATAAAAAAGGGGCGAACACACTGCTGGGCGTGTATTATAGACTCCCAAACATTGGGAGGGAGATAGAGGAACAAATATGTAGGCAAATTGTTGTGAAGTCCAAAAACCATAGGGTAGTAATAATAGGGGATTTTAACTATCCAAATATTGATTGCGACAAATTTAGTGTGAAGGGTATAGAGGGTGCGGAATTCTTGAAGTGCATTCAAGAGAACTTTTTTAGTCAGTATGTAGCAAGCCCAACACAAGAGGGGGCAGACTTGGATTTAGTTTTGGGGAATGAAGTTGGGCAGGTTGAAGGGGTATTAGTGGGAGAGCACTTGGGTGCCAGGGACCATAATTCAGTCAGGTTCAAGTTGGTTATGGATAAGGACAAGAATAGGCCTGGAATAAAAGTTCCAAATTGGGGAAAAGCTAATTTTGCTAAGTTAAGGAGTGATTTGGCCATGGTGGACTGGAAACAGCTACTTGTGGGTAAATCAGTGTCGGAGCAGTGGGAGGCATTCAAGGAGGAGATCCAAAAGGCTCAAGCCAAACATGTGCCCTTAAAAAAAAGGCTGGGAAAAATAATTCTAGAGCCCCCTAGATGTCTAGGGACGTATAGGGAAGGACTAAGAAAAAAAGAGATGCTTGTGTCATGTATCAACGGCTCAATACTTTAGAATCTTTAGAGGAATATAGAAAGTTAAGAGGCAAAATTAAAAAGGATATTAGGAATGCTAAGAGAGAGCATGAGAAATTCTTGGCCAGTAAAATTAAGGAAAATCCTAAGATGTTCTTTAAATATATTAAGAGTAAGAGGGTAAGTAAAGAAAGGGTAGGGCCTATTGGAGACCATGAGGGTAATCTTTGTGTGGAGGCAGAAGATGTTGGGAGGGTTCTTAACGAATACTTTGCATCTGTTTTCACAAAGGAAAGGGGCAATGCAGATACTGCTATCGAGGAAGAGTGTGATATTCTGGATGAAATAAATATAGCGAGAGAGGAAGTATTAAGGGGTTTAGCAGCTTTGAAAGTAGATAAGTCCCCAGGCCTAGATGAAATGCATCCCAGGCTGTTGAGCAAAGTAAAAGAGGAAATAGCAGAGGCCTTGACCATCATTTTCCAGTCCTCTTTGGATCTGAGCATGGTGCCGGAGGATTGGAGGACTGCTAATGTAGTACCCTTGTTTAAGAAGGGAGAAAGGGATAGGCCGAGTAATTACAGGCCTGTCAGCCTAACCTCAGTGGTGGGAAAATTATTGGAAAAAATCCTGAAAGACAGGATGAATCTGCATTTGGAAAGGCAAGGATTAATTAGGGACAGTCAGCACGGGTTTGTTAAGGGAAGATCGTGTCTGACTAACCTGATTGAATTTGTTGAGGAGATAACCAAGAGGTTCGATGAGGGTAGTGCGCACGATGTAGTATATATGGACTTTAGCAAAGCTTTTGATAAGGTCCGACATGGTAGACTGGTCATGAAGTTTAAAGCCCATGGAATACAAGGCAAAGTGTCAAGTTGGATCCAAAATTGGCTTGGAGGTAGGAAACAAAGGGTAATGATTGATGGATGTTTGTGTGACTGTAAGGATGTTTCCAGTGGGATTCCGCAGGGTTCAGTACTGGGTCCCTTGCTTTTTGTGGTATATATCAACGATTTCGATTTGAATATAGCGTGTATGATTAAGAAGTTTGCAGACAACACTAAAATTGGCTGTGTGGTTAATAATGAAGAGGAAAGTTATGGGCTGCAGGAGGATATCAATCTACTGATCAGGTAGGCAAAGCAGTGGCAAATGGAATTTAATTCAGAGAAGTGTGAGGCGATGCACTTTGAGAGGGTTAATAAGGAAAGGGTATCCACATTAAACGGTAGGCCACTTAATAATGTAGATGAACAAAGGGACCTTGGAGTGCTTGTCCACAGATCCCTGAAAGTAGCAGGCCAGGTGGATAAGGTGGTAAAGAAGGCATATGGAATGCCTTTATTGGCTGAGGCATAGAATATAAGAGCAGGGAGGTTATGCTTAAATTGTGTAATACTTTGGTTAGGCCACAGCTGGAGTATTGCGTGCAGTTCTGGTCGCCGTATTTTAGGAAGGACGTGATTGCACTAGAGAGGGTGCAGAGGAGATTTACTAGGATACTGCCTGGAATGGAGAATCTTAGTTACGAGGACAGATTGGATAGGCTGGGTTTGTTCTCATTAGAACAGAGGAGGTTCAGAGGAGACCTCATTGAGGTGTACAAAATATTGAGGGGCCTGGATATAGTGGATAGTAAGGGTCTAGATCCATTGCTGGAGGGGTCTATTACGAGGGGGGCATAGTTTTAAGGTGATTGGTGGAAGGTTTAGAGAGGATTTGAGGGGGGGCTTCTTTACACAGAGGGTTGTGGGGATCTGGAACTCGCTGCCTGGAAAAGTGGTGGATGCAGAAACCTTCACCACTTTTAAGAGATGGTTGGATGGGAACTTAAAGTGCAGCAACCTGCAGGGTTACGGACCTAGAGCTGGTAATTGGGATTAGACTGATGACCTTTTGTTGGACGGAGCAGATAGAATGGTAAGTACTGCAGGGAATAGAATACGGCCAGGGTGATCTCCTGGACTAGTTTTGATCGCCTGGATGGGTCGGAGAGGAATTTTCCCAGATTTTTTCTCCCTAAATTGGCCTGGTTTTTATCTGGTTTTTGCCTCTCCCAAGAGATAACATGGCTCCGGTTGGGGTGGAGTGTAGAATGTTGTAGTATAAGGGGTGTAGCAGTTGTGGTGAGGTGGATTGGTTGGGCTGGATGCTCTTTGCCTTTCCGTCATTGTTCATAGGTTTATATGTAACCTTTAGGGCTGCTGACCAAGGGCCGTGCGGCTCTTTGGTCGGCCGGCGCAGACACGATGGGCCGGAATGGCCTCCTTCTGCGCTGTAAATTTCTATGTTTCTATGTTCTGTGTTTCTAAGATGCAGGCACTTACTGAAAAAGTGATTGTCCGGGATCACAATGCTCTCCACAAACTCCTACAACTCTTTTTGGGGAGAAAAGTAGACATTAAATCAAGTGCCCCCCGATCTGGGGGACATTCCAAACATTTTTCAAGCCCCTTTTTTGTGTTTTTTTGGGGGGGGGTTTGTATTTTTTTTCTTTTGTTTTTTTTGGTTTTTTTGGGGCACTAAAATCATATTTTTTTTTCAAGTGCCCCCTATAAAAGGGGAGGGGACAAAACTCCTACAACTCTTTTTGGGGAACAAAAATAAACGTTAGATCGAGTGCCACCCAATCTGGGGGACACTCCAGACACTTAACTGCCCCCAACAGCTCTACAACTCTTTTTGGGGGGGGAGACAAAATAAACATTAAATCAAGTGCCCCCTAATCTGGGGAACACTCCGGCCACTTTTCAAATGCCCTTTTTTTTTTGTTTTTTTTTGACTTTTTTGGGGGGTTTTTTTGTGATTTTTTTGGGGGCAATAAAATCATAAAGTTTACAAGTGCCCCCTATAAAAGGGGAGGAGGACACTAAAAATCTGGCAATTAAACAAATTAAACTTTAAAACATATAAAATCAAATTAAAATTTGGTTGCCGGGCGTGATGATGCACTCCAGTCCCTCCGGCGCCCACCTCTCGCGGAAGGCCGCGAGCGTACCGGTGGACACCGCGTGCTCCATCTCCAAGGACACCCTGGTGCGGATGTACGCGCGGAAGAGAGGCAGGCAGTCAGGCTGAACGACCCCCTCAAACTCCTACAACTCTTTTGAGTAAACAAAACAAACATTAGATCAAGTGCCCCCCGATCTGGGGAATACTACAAACATTTCACAAGGCCCTTTTTTTTTGTTTGTTTTTTTTTTGGTGTTTTTTTGTGGGGTTTTTTGGGCACTAAAATCATAGTTTTTTTTTTCCAAGTGCCCCCTATAAAAGGGGAGGGGGACACTAAAACCAGCATTTAAAATAAATTAGACTTTAAAACAAATAAAATCAAATTAAAATTTGGTTGCCGGGGGTAATAATGCACTCCAGTCCCTCCGGCGTGGAAGGCCACGAGCGTGCCGGTGGACACCGCGTGCTCCATCTCCAAGGACACCCTGGCGCGGATGTACGCGCGGAAGAGAGGCAGGCAGTCAGGCTGAACGACCCCCTCAAACTCCTACAACTCTTTTAAAGGAGACAAATAAACATTAGGTCAAGTGACCCCCGATCTGGGGGACACTCAAAACATTTCGCAAGGCCCTTTTTATTTTTTTGTTTTTTTAAATATTTTTGTCGATTTTTTTTTGTTTTTTTGGGCTCTAAAAACATAATTTACAAGTGCCCCCTATAAAAGGGGAGGGGGACACTAAAACCGGCAATTAAAATAAATCAAACTGTAAAAAAAATAAAATCAAATTAAAATTTGGTTGCCGGGGGTAACGATGCACTCCAGTCCCTCCGGTGCCCACCTCTCGCGGAAGGCCGCGAGCGTACCGGTGGACACCTCGTGCTCCATCTCCAAGGACACCCTGGTGCGGATGTACGCGCAGAAGAGAGGCAGGCAGTCAGGCTGAACGACCCCCTCAAACTCCTACATACTGCAGTTGCAGCACAACACCTGCACTGCCATCCCTCTATGTTCAATTTAATTAAATGTAATTAAATTTGTATTTAAGTAACATAGTTTACAGTTTAGTTCCTTGACTTCTTAATTGATCTGGATTAAGTCATGGGTAATGAAATTAAATATCTACCTGTAATACAAAGCACTATAAATAGGGCAAAAAGCTACAACTTGTTCCCTCTCTTCTTCACATTCACACTCTTTCCAAATTCCCAAATAAAACACTCTGTTTAAGTCCGCTCTGTGCTCTGCAAAACTGTTTACTTTTATACTCTTAAGAGCGACACCCAACACCCAATTTACAAGTGTTGACTCAGCTCCCCCATCCCCTGTGATTAACACCTATTCAAGACTAACACTTACAGCTGACTGACAGTTAACTGTCACTGGCAGGCAAATTCTGTTAACTACAGTTTTAAAGTTCTAGGTTTAAATCAAAATGTTTAACGAAATTTCACTTTTTACAGTGTCATGTATGTACATGCTGTTTGTAGCCACCAGATGGTGCCATTGTTGGTGCTGCTCTAGTATAAAAGGCCAGCCATTTTGTGAGTCAGGCACTTTGGGCCTAAATAAAGCAGAAGCAAGGTTGTACCTTGCTTAGTTAAACAGTACTCAGTTTGAACCTTTATTGCATACATCACATTTGGCGACAAGAATACAAGAACCTTTGTTTGCAAAATGAGCACGATTGGATTTTTAGAGCAATTAGTGGAGGAAGAAGATTGGGCAGACTTTGTGAGCCGTTTGAACCAGTACTTCGTGGCCAACAAAATGAAGGGGATCGATGATGCAGATCGGCGCCAGGCCGTGTTCCTCATTGTGTGCGGTTCAAAGATCTATGGTCTGATAAAGAATCTACTCATGCCTCGTGATCCAACAGAGAAAACGTACGAGGAGTTGTGTATATTGGTACGGGAGCATCTCAAGCCAGACAACGGCATCATCATCATGAGATACAGGTTTTATACTCATGTTCGATCGGAGGGCCAGAGCGCAGCGGAATTTGTTGCCAACCTGAGACGTCTAGCGGGACTGTGCAAGTTCGGGATGGTGTTGGCAGACATGCTGTGGGACTTCTTTGTTATCAACCACGAGGTGATCCTGCGCAAACTTCTGGTGGTGGAGGAGTTGGATTTAAAAAGCACCATCCAGATCGCTCAAACATGTATGACGATGGACAGGAGTTTAAAGCAAATATCGGTGAAGAACTGAACCTTGGCAAGTACTGTAAATGCGATTGATTCAGCGTTCGGCAGAGCGGCACATGGCAGGGCCTATCCGGCTGCGTTCGTGAAACCTGTGGTTGCCCAAAGTCCACCAGCGATTTCTCCGTGTTGGCGTTGTGGGGGAAATCATCGGCACCAGCAGTGCTGATTTAAGCAATATAGTTGCAAAGGCTGTCTGAGAGTGGGGCATCTCCAGCGCAAGTGTCCGCAGATGAGCAAGCAAGCTGCGACACACCATGTGGAGGATGAGAGTCAGATTAGTGTGGATCCGGATACGCAATCCGAGATGCCAGAGGAGGAAGTGTATGGACTGTACTCTTTCAGAACCAAGAGTAAACCAATTTTGATTAATGTGAAGTCTAACGGGATACCGGTATCGATGGAACTGGACACAGTGGCGAGTCAATCGATCATGAATGAGAGGGCATTTGATAAGCTGTGAGATACTAAGACTGTGAGGCCCAGGCTGAGCCCTGTTAACACCAAGTTGCACACGTACACCAAAGAACTGATAAAGGTGATTGGCAGTGCACAAATGAATGTGTCGTATAATGGTGCGGTTCACGAGTTACCACTGTGGATTGTTCCAGGCAATGGCCCAACGCTGCTCGGCAGGAGCTGGTTGGAGAAAATCAGATACGACTGGAACGACACAAAGGCGTTGTCATTGGAGGAAGATACATGTGCCCAAGTATTGAGCAAGATCCCCTCGCTGTTCGAACCGGGTATCGGCAACTTCACGGAAGCCAAGGTGCAGATCCACGTGAACTCAGATGCAGGACCCATCCATCATAAAGCTCGGGCAGTGCCGTATATGATGAGGGAGAAGGTCAAAATTGAACTGGACAGACTCCAGCGTGAAGGGATCATATCACCGGTTGTATTTAATGAATGGGCCAGCCCCATTGGTCCTGTGATGAAAAGTGATGGCACAGTCAGAATCTGTGGAGACTACAAGGCTACGATCAACAGGGTTTCAAAACAAGATCAGTACCTGTTACCGAAGGCTGATGACTTGTTTGCGACGCTAGCCGGAGGGAAGTTGTTCACAAAACTGGACTTGACATCGGCCTATATGATGCAGGAGTTGGTTGAGATGTCGAAGAGACTTACATGCATTAACACGCACAAAGGACAGTTTATTTACCATTTGGAATTCGCTCGGCTGTAGCAATATTCCAGAGGAATATGGAAAGTCTACTGAAGTTCATTCCCAGAACCGTCATGTTCCAAGATGACATCCTGATCACCGGTCGTGACTCCAAGGAACATCTGAATAACCTGGAAGAGGTTCTACTGCATCTGGACAGAGTGGGATTCAGACTTAAACTCTTGAAGTGCGCCTTCATGGCACCGGAGGTCAAATTCCTCGGGAGAAAAATCGCCGCTGATGGCATCAGACCTACTCACGTGAAAACCAAAGCCATCAAGAATGCACCCAAGTCGTAGAACGTGACAGAACTGCGTTCGTTCCTGGGTCTACTCAACTACTTTGGTAACTTCCGACCTAAATTGAGCACCGTACTTGAACCACTGCACATGCTATTGAGAAAAGGCAACAACTGGGTGTGGAGCGCATTGCAAGACAGAGCTTTCGAGAAAGCCACCAATCTACTTTGCTCGAACAAGCTGCTGGTACATTATGACCCATGTAAACGTTTAGTTTTGACCTGTGACGCATCGTTATATGTAATTGGTTGCGTGTTACAACAAGCCAATGAGTTGGGGAAACTTCAACCTGTCGCGTATGCATCCAAAAGTTTGCCTAAAGCAGAAAGAGCCTACAGTATGGTAGAAAAAGAAGCTTTAGCGTGTGTGTACAGTGTTAAAAAGATGCATCAGTACCTGTTCGGTCTGAGGTTTGAATTCGAGACCGATCACAAGCCGCTCATTTCGTTGTTTTCCGAGAGCAAAGGTATCAATACCAACGCTTCATCCCGCATCCAAAGATGGGCGCTGACATTATCTGCCTATGATTATATCATTCACCACAGACCTGGCACAGTGAATTGTGCTGATGCTTTGAGCCGGTTGCCCACACCGGAGGTAGAAACACCACAACCGACAGATTTAATGTTAATCATGGGTGCTTTTGACAGTAAAGGTACCCCCGTCAGGGCTCAACAAGTTAAGACCTGGACCAGCCAGGACCCGATATTATCGGTGGTAAAGGGTTGCATCCTCAAAGGGGATTGGTCTGCCATACCTAAGCAAATGTGCGAGGAGGCCAAACCGTACACTCGTCGCAAGGACAAACTGTCGATTCAAGCAGATTGCATATTGTGGGGCAATCGGGTTGTAATGCCTTAGAAAGGGAAAGAGAAGTTTGTGAGTGAGATACACAGCACACATCCTGGTATAGTGATGATGAAGGCCACCGCCAGGTCCCATGTATGGTGGCCAGCAATTGATTCTGAGCTGGAAGCATGCGTGCATCAGTGCAATACCTGCATGCAGCTCAGCAAAACACCAGCGGAATCGCCGCTGAGTCTGTGGTCATGGCCATCCAAACCTTGGTCCAGGATCCATGTAGATCTTCCAGGATCTTCCTTGTCAAGATGTTTTTAGTAGTGGTGGATGCTTATTCGAAGTGGATAGAATGCATAATCATGTCATCCAGTACGTCCACGGCAACCGTAGAAAATCTCAATGTCATGTTCACGACACATGGTCTGCCTGACATTGTGGTGAGTGACAATGGGCCGTGCTTCACCAGTCAGGAGTTTCAGGAGTTTGTAAAACTTAACGGCATAAAACATGTAAGGTCAGTACCGTTCAAGCCTGCGGCCAACGGGCAAGCAGAATGTGCAGTACAAATTATCAAGCAAAGCAAGAGGAGAGTAACCCAAGAGTCACTGCAGACCTGCTTGTCTTGCATACTGCTGAGTTACAGGACAAGACCCCACACACTCACAGGGGTCTCGCCTGCTGAACTCATGATGAAAAGAGGTCTTAAGCCCAAGTTATCTCTTGTACACCCAGATTTAAGTAATCATGTTGAATACAGAATACAGAAGTCAACAAAGGTACCACGATTGTGCAACTGTGTCACGCGAGTTTTCTGTTAATGATCCTGTATATGTGTTGAATTATGGTCAGGGTCCCAAATGGATCGCTGGTACAGTCATGGCCAAGGAGGGCAACAGAGTGTTTGTTATTAAGCTCAAGAATGGGCAAACTTGCAGGAAACACATGGATCAAACAAAGCTGAGGCAGACAGACGAGCCAAAGCAGTTGGACGAAGAAACCGTCAACGACCAACCAACCTACCAGCAACCTTCAGTGGACTCAAGGATCATCAGTGAACCCAGAATTTCCATCACAGACTTGTTCAATAAAAATGGACTTGCAATTCCTGACATGGCCACTGCCACCCCCAACAAGTCAACCATCCAGCCACCAGCCACAACAGACTCCACACATTCACCCAAGGCCAGAATCGAATTGAGACGGTCAACTCGGGAGCATAAAGCACCGGACCGTCTCAACCTGTGAAACACTGTGATAAGATCTCAGAGGAGAGCATTGTCATGTATGTACATGCTGTTTGTAGCCACCAGATGGTGTCATTGTTGGAGGCCACTGAGCAGCATGCACATGGTGTTGCTCTGGTATAAAAGGCCAGCCATTTTGTGAGTCAGGCACTTTGGGCTTCTACTTTCCCAATACTTACCAGAAATTCCAACTCTTTCCAAATTCCCAAATAAACCATCTTTAAGTCTGCTCTGTGCAGACTACACTGTGCTCTGAAAAACTGTTGACTTTTATACTCTTAATAGCTACACCCGACTGCTGACTGCGGCAGCAGTGTGGGATGGCTGGGGTGCAGGCTGTGTCGGGCGCAAAGGTGGACTGGCAGTGGCGAGCGCCGGAATGCTGTCATCGTGAGGAAGGACAGCACCTTCCATTTCCAGTGGCACATTGCCACTCCTTCCGGGTTGGCGCGAGAGCATCAGGAGCAATATGTGACCCCATAGATTGCTGACCTGCTGCAGCACCGTCTGTTCCCCGTCTGACTGTGCGGAAGACAGAGAGGATAGTGGCAGACACAGCTTGCCTGGCAGCACTCTGAGACTGAAGGAACGCAGTGAGCACCTTGAACCACTGCAGTCTGCGCTTGAGCAACTGCAGTCTGAGCTTCACGACTGCAATCTGAGAGTGCAATCAAGACATCATGAAGCCCTTGCGTGGCTTCGGCCTGTGATGTCATGGCTGCTGCCATGTCAACCATGGCACCATTATCAGCTCTGGGACCCCACTGTCGCTCGTTGAGGCCACTTGTCAGTCTAGACAGGTGAGGATGGTCTCAGTGGCGTGCTGAGAGGTGCAGCCCATGCTGGAGGCAACCTCCACCACACTCAAACCAAGTGCAGCCACGCTCTGTGGCACAGGCTTCAATGCACCCATCATCTCACAATGCATCTGCGATGACTCCCTGTTCAGAGCCTCCCAGTTGAGGTCCTCATCTGCCTGACCCTTAGCAGGACTCCTGGACCGACTTACCCTCTGGAGAGCTGGGCCCCAAGCTTCCCCTCACGCTGCGCGTAGTTGAAGGCCACTTGGTCCAGGAGCGTCAGCATCTGGGAAGCCCCGAAAGTTGCTGGTGTCCTCCACCGAGCTGGTGTCCCCACTCACGGGCACTGGTCAGGTCCCGGTCGGTGGCCACACACGTCCCGACATCCTCCTCAGCCTCCCCCTCGTGTGAGGATGCTGGCTGATGGGCATGCTGTGGCACATTTGGCTCATCATCTGTAAGCACAAAGCTACACAAGTATGGGTAGCAGTTGGGAAGGGAGCAGAAGGCAAGAAGGAGGAGGCATAATTATTTTGTAGATACATGTTGTAAGGCATGTGAAGGGTGAGCCACAGAAAATGGATATCTCATTGACAAACTGTCAGTGTCCTGCCAGGGCTCTGTCTGTCTGACCGCCACTGCTCCGACTGCTGGGCCCGTGAGGGCAGACACTCGCTCCTCAATGGCAGTGAGGTCCTGGAGGTCTGGCTTCCCTCCTTCCGTCCGCTCCTGCTCTTGCCTGTTGTGGGCGAGCTTGGCCTGCAATGAGCAAAACAAGATGTTGCCTGTGGATCTGCAGCTACTCGTGTGCAACATCTGTCTGTAGTAAGTGACTCATGACTGATGTCACGAGCTGTGAATGTCTGCATCTCAGACTGCGTGGCAATTCACAGTGCATGTGCTGTCTGGGCACAAGTAGGTACGAGTAAGTATGATGCTGAAGGCCTGTGACCACATGTGGAGAGTTAGAAGGCCTTGTTCGTGTCCTCAGGTTGAGTTGGGAACTAGAAGGTAAAAGACGCTTAGAAGAGCGGCGCATGTCTGGGGAGGCTATACTGAGCTTCACGAATGTCTACAGCAACGAGGAGCATGGTGTAGCACAAATAGACAAGGTGTGGGCAGTGTCAAGCAGTGAGAATCACATGAAGACATTGCAAGGATAATGTAATGGGTACTCAACCTGATAAACCTAGTCAGGTCATTGAATTTTTTCTGCCATTGAGTCGCGGTCCTGTGCACCATGTCACGGGCAGAGACATGCTGTGCGACCTCTCGCCACAGCCTCCTGAACACTCTGGGGGATGGCCTCCATCCCCCACCAGGCAGCAGGGCATCTTGGCGCTGTTCCATGGTTTCCAGGAGTGCCTCAAGAGCCGCGGCCAAGATGCGGTGCTCAGATTGTCGACCTGCCTCCGCATCCATCCTCCGGGTCTCAGCTGAGTGAAGAGTCTTGAACTGCGCCTGCTTATACTTGAGTTGCCGTGCCTTTAAGAGTCGGCTGTTGCCAGGGTCTGACTTGGATTTCCAAGCATGCGCAAGGGTCAGACCAAACTTTCGTTATCGTCCCCCCAGCAGTAGTGTGCAACGGCTGAGTTAGCGCTCCCGTCAGCTCTTCGGCCAATTCTGATCAATTTCTGGGCGAAGGGCGCAAATATTTTCAAGGCGCTAAAATGACCCCTCCTGGGTTACCACCCCAAATGAGGCACGACCGAATTTCTCCCCCTGTCTATTTAATCAGTGGATTCATTTTCCTACATTAAATGTGAAAAAAATACAAAAATAAAAAGAATATGAATGCTGCAATCTGAAATAAAAACAAAATACTAAACCTATGCAATTCTGAAGGGTTCCATGAAAATTATTCCTGCATTTTCTATTTTTATTTTAGATTCCTTTTCTTTTTCAGATTATCAAGGTAAATAGGCAGGGAGCAGCTACAATTACCATAAGGTAATGCATAACTGAGTTGCTTCGGTTTCATTGTTTGAACTTCAACCTGTTATGTTTAGAATAACTCCACAAGACTGAGTACTGTGAGCTTAAACTGATGTGACCTTAGTCTCTTTAATAAAACTCCAAAGTGCCAAAGCAGCATGGCAGACAACCTTTTATACTCGCTTGAATGAGATGTGCAGGTGACCCTTGGGTCTCCAACAGTTGCACCCTCTGGTGGCAAGTCTTACACAGTTATAATGTTTACATACATAACATCACTCCCCCCAAGGTCTTTGATACAAGTTATTTACAAGTTGAGGCGGTCCGGGGCCCTGCACTCCCTGGTTGAACACCTGAGTTCCAACCCTGGCATGGTGAGTTGGTCGGGCCATTGCTGTACTGCAGCGCGGCTGGTCTGACCGGACTGTTGGGCATGGTGGGTTCATCCTCTTGATTGACGGCGAGGTAGATTGCTGGTTGGGTGTGTGTTGGTGGATCAATGATGGTGATGTCCTCTTCAAGTTGTTCCTGGTTGTCAGTGAATCGCAGTTTGGTCTGATCCAAATGCTTTCTGCACGTTTGTCCATTACATAGTTTGACAATAAACACTCTATTCCTCTCCTTGGCCAAGACAGTGCCAGCAACCCATTTCGGACCATGAACGTAATTAAGGACAAACACAGGGTCAATAACATCAATGTCACGTGATAGAGCCGTGCGATCGTGGTCCATGATTTGCCGGTGATGCCGGGTTTCCACATGATCATTAAGATCCGGGTGGACTAGGAGAGCCTGGTTTTGAGTGCTCTCGTCATTAACAATTCCACCGGGGGAACCCCGGTAAGCGAGTGGGATTGCATCCGGTAGCTGAGCAGAACCTGAGATAAACGGGTCTTCAGGGAGCCGTCCGTCACGCCTTTCAAGCTCTGCTTGATAGTTTGGACTGCCCGTTCCACTTGACCGTTGGATGCGGGCTTAAACGGGGCAGACCTGACATGCTTAATGCCATTGCGGGTCATAAACTTGTTGAATTCCGAGCTGGTGAAACACGGTCCATTGTCACTGACAAGGACGTCGGGCAAGCCATGGGTGGCGAACATGGCCTGGAGGCTTTCAATGGTGGCAGTGGACGTGCTGGATGACTTGATTACACATTCAATCCATTTAAAGTAAGTGTCCACTACTACTAAGAACATCTTTCCTAGAAAGGGGCCAGCGAAATCTACATGGATCCTGGACCACGGTTTGGAGGGCCATGACCACAGACTCAGTGGAGCCTCCCTTGGTGCATTGCTCAACTGTGAGCAAGTGTTACATAGGTTTACGCATGACACAAATCCAAGTCAATGCCGGGCCACCAAACGTGTGACCTGGCGATAGCTTTCATCCTGACTATGCCTGGGTGGGTACTGTGTCGGTCGCGAATAAGTGTTTTCCTGCCTTTTTTTTGAAAAACCACGCGATTACCCCATAAGAGACAATCCGACTGGATGGACATTTCATCTTTGCGTCAGTGAAATGGCTTCATTTCATCTTGTATTTCCCCGGGAACAGCCGGCCAGCTCCCATTGAGGACGCAATTTTTTACTAGTGATAGCACAGGGTCCAGGCTAGTCCAGATCCTGATCTGGCGAGTCGTGATGGCTGACCCCTCGCTCTCAAAAACATCCATGACCAGAAGCAAGTCTACGGGTTGCACCATTTCCACCCCGGCAGTGGGCAATGGTAGCCGACTGAGGGCATCAACACAGTTCTCTGTGCCTGGACTGTGGCGGATAACAGTCATAGGCGGACAATGTCAATGCCCATCTTTGGATGTGGGACGAAGCATTGGTGTTTATACCTTTGCTTTCTGAAAACAGCAAAATCAACGGTTTGTGGTCGGTTTCAAGCTCGAACCGGAGTCCAAATAAGTATTGGTGCATTTTCTTAACCCCGTATACGCATGCTAATGCAACTTTCTCGACCATACTGTAGGCTCTTTCAGCCTTATGCCTTTCAGACGCATATGCAACCAGTTGCAGTTTGCCTGATACATTGGTTTGCTGGAACACACACACGACCTCGTACGAAGATGCATCACAAACTAGCACTAAACATTTACAAGGGTCATACAATGCAAGTAACTTGTTAGAACATGGCAGGTTTCTAGCCTTCTCAAAGGCTGTCTCTTGAGATTTACCCAAAACCCAGTCGTCGCAACATGTGCAATGGTTCCAGCAAAGTGCTCAACCCGGGTAGAAAGTTACCAAAATAGATGAGGAGTCCCAGGAATGAATGCTGCTCCATCACATTCTGTGGTCTGGGTGCATTCTTGATGGCCTCCGTCTTTGAGTCCGTGGGTCTGATGCTGTCTGCTGCAATCTTTCTCCCCAAAGATTCAACCTCTGGTGCCAGAAAAACTCACTTGGAGCATTTCAGCCTGAGTCCCATTCTGTCCAGTCGACTTAGAACCTCTTCCAGGTTGTGCAGGTATTCGATGGTGTCACGCCGGGTGATCAGGATGTCATCTTGAAACACAACGGTGCGTGGAACCGATTTCAGCAGACTCTCCATGTTCCTCTGGAAAATGGCAGCAGTCGAGCCAATCCCAAAAGGGCATCTGTGGTATATAAACAGTCCTTTGTGCGTGTTGATGCACATCAATCTTTTCGAAGATTCAGCCAGCTCCTGTGTCATGTAAGCGAAGGTTAGGTCCAATTTGGTGAACAACTTCCCCCCTGCTAACATTGCGAACAGGTCATCCGCCTTGGATAGTGGATACTGGTCTTGTAACGAGACTCGATTGATTGTTACCTTGTCATCTCCACAGATTCTGACCATGCCATCGCTTTTCAACACTGGAACAATTGGGCTGGCCTATTTATTGAATTCAACTGGCGTTATGATTCCCTCTCGTTGAAGTCTGTCCAGTTCGACCTCAAATTTCTCCCTCATCATATATGGAACCGCTCGAGCCTTGTGATGAACAGGCTGTGCATCAGGGACTAGATGGATCTGCACCTTGGCACCTGTGAAATTGCTGATGCCTGGTTCAAATGGCGATGGAAATTTGCTCAGCAATTGAGCACACGAGGAGTCATCCACTGAAGATAGTGCTTTGATGTCATCCCAGTTCCACTGAATCTTTCCTAGCCAGCTTCTGCCGAACAGCGTTGGGCCATCGCCTGGTACAATCCACAGTGATAAGTCACGCACAGTTCCAATGTACGATACCTTCACAGCCGCACTGCCGATGACTGGTATGAGCTCTTTGGTGTAAGTGCGCAGCTTTGAATAAATTGGGCTCAGTTTGGGACTTTGTGCCTTGTTGCCCCACAGTTTCTCAAAAGCCTTCTGGCTCACAATTGACGGACTCTCCCCCGTGTCTAACTCCATGGAAACTGGAATGCCTATTAATTTCACTTTCAGCATTATAGGAGGGCTCTCAGTGGTGAAGGTGTGTACCCCATACACTTCCTCCTCAGCCTCGAGTTGAGTTGCCTCTCTTACTCATTCTGCATGATCTGCTTCGGATCAACCATCTTCTGCCGACTGCCACGTGGTGAGTCGCAGAACGTTTGCACATTCACTGGAGGTGCCCCATTGTTTCACAGCCTTTGCACACGTAGGGCTTGAATCGACATTGATGGGCTCTATGATTGCCCCCGCAGCGCCAACATGGTGTAAATGGATTTGCATTCGCGCCCCACGGCGGACTCAGTCGTCCGAGGTTTTGCAGCTGCAAACGTGTAGAAACATAGAATCATAGATATAGAAAATAGGTGCAGGAATAGGCCATTCGGCCCTTCGGGCCTGCGCCGTCATTCAATAAGATCATGGCTGACCATTCCCTCAGTACCCCTTTCTTACTTTCTCGCCATACCCCTTGATCTCTTTAGCCGTAAGGGCCATATCTAACTCCCTCTTGAATATATCCAATCAACTGGCATCAACAACTCTCTGCGGCAGGGAATTCCACAGGTTAACAACTCTCTGAGTGAAGAAGTTTCTCCTCATCTCAGTCCTAAATGGCCTACCCCTTATCCTAGGGACTATGTCCCCTGGTTCTGGACTTCCCCAACATCGGGAACATTCTTCCCGCATTTAACCTGTCCAGTCCCGTCAGAATCTTATACGTTTCTATGAGATCCCCTCTCATCCTTCTAAACTCCAGTGAATAAAGGCCCAGTTGATCCAGTCTCTCCTCATATGTCAGTCCAGCCATCCCGGGAATCAGTCTGGTGAACCTTCGCTGCACTCCCTCAACAACAAGAACATCCTTCCTCAGATTGGTGACCAAAACTGGACACAATATTCCAGGTGAGGCCTCGCCAAGGCCCTGTGCAACTGCAGTAAGATCTCCCTGCTCCTATATTCAAATTCCCTAGCTATGAAGGCCAACATACTATTTGCCTTCTTCACCGCCTGCTGTACCTGCATGCCAACTTTCAATGACTGATGAACCATGACACCCAGGTCCCATTGCACCTCCCCTTTTCCTAATCTGTCGCCATTCAGATAATATTCTGCCTTCGTATTTTTGCCACCAAAATGGATAACCTCACATTTATCCACATTATACTGCACCTGCCATGCATTTGCCCACTCACCTAACCTGTCCATGTCACCCTGCAGCCTCTTAGCGTCCTCCTCACAGATCACACCGCCACCCAGTTTAGTGTCATCTGCAAACTTGGAGATATTACAATCAATTCCTTCATCTAAATCGTTAATGTATATTGTAAAGAGCTGGGGTCCCAGCACTGAGCCCTGCAGCACTCCACTAGTCACTTGCCTGCCGTTTATCCAGATTCTCTGCCTCCTGCCTGCCAACGAGTTCTCTATCCACGTCAGTACATCACCCCCAATACCATGTGCTTTGATGTTGCACAGCAATCTCTTGTGCGGGACCTTGTCAAAAGCCTTTTGAAAGTCCAAATACACCACATCCACTGGTTCTCCCACTCTGTTAGTTACATCCTCAAAAAATTCCAGAAGATTCGTCAAGCATGATTTCCCTTTCATAAATCGATGCTGACTTGGACCGATCCTGTCACTGCTTTTCAAATGCGCTGCTATTTCATCCTTCATGATCGATTCCAACATTTTCCCCACTACTGATGTCAGGCTAACTGGCCTATAATTACCCGCTTTCTCTCTCCCTCCTTTTTTAAAAAGTGGTGTTAGATTAGCTACCCTCCAGTCCAGAGTCGATAGACTGTTGAAAAATGATCACCAATGCATCCACTATTTCTAGGGCCACTTCCTTAAGTACTCTGTGATGCAGACTATCAGGTCCCCGAGATTTATCAGCCTTCAATCCCATCAATTTCCCTAACACAATTTCCTGCCTATTAAGGATATTCTTCAGTTCCTCCTTCTCACTAGACCCACTGTCCCCTAGTACATCCGGAAGGTTATTTGTGTCTTTCTTCGTGAAGACAGAACCAAAGTATTTGTTCAATTGGTCTGCCATTTCTTTGTTCCCCATTATAAATTCACCTGAATGCGACTGCAAGGGACCTACGTTTGTCTTCACTAATCTTTTTCTCTTCACATATTCATAGAAGCTTTTGCAGTCAGTTTTTATACTCCCTGCGAGCTTCCTCTCGTACTCTATTTTCCCCCTCTTAATTAAACCCTTAGTCCTCCTCTGTTGAATTCTAAATTTCTCCCAGTCCTCAGGTTTGTTGCTTTTTCTAGCCAATTTATATGCCTCTTCCTTGGTTCTAACACTATCCTTAATTTCCCTTAGCCACGGTTTAGCCACCTTCCTGGTTTTATTTTTACTCCAGACAGGGATGTAGAATTGCTGAAGTTCATCCATGTGATCTTTAAATGTTTGCCATTGCTTATCCACCGGCAACCATTTGAGTATCCTTTGCCAGTCTATTCTAGCCAATTCACGCCTCATACCGTCGAAGTTACCTTTCCTTAAGTTCAGGACCCTAGTTTCCGAATTAACTGTGTCACTCTCCATCTTAATAAAGAATTCTACCATATTATGGTCACTCTTCCCCAAGGGGCCTCGCACAACAAGATTGCTAATTAGTCCCTTCTCATTACACATCACCCAGTCTAGGATGGCTAGCTCTCAAGTTGATTCTTCGACATATTAGTCTAAAAAACCATCCCTAATACTTTCCAGGAAATCCTCTTCCACCGCATTGCCACCAGTTTGGTTAGCCCAATCAATATGTAGATTAAAGTCGCCCATGTAACTTTATTGCACACATCCCTTATTTCTTGTTTGATGCTGTCCCCAACCTCACTACTACTGTTTGGTGGTCTGTACACAACTCCCACTAGTGTTTTCTGCCCTTTGGTATTGCGCAGCTCCACCCATACCGATTCCACATCATCCAATCTAATGTCCCTCCTTATAATTGCATTAATTTCCTCTTTAACCAGCAACGCCACCCCACCTCCTTTTCCTCTCTGTCTATCCTTCCTAAATGTTGAATACCCCTGGATGTTGAGTTCCCAGCCTTGGTCACCCTGGAGCTATGTCTCCGTGATGCCAATTACATCATATCCGTTAACTGCTATCTGCGCAGTTAATTCGTCCACCTTATTCCGAATACTCCTCGCATTGAGGCACGGAGCCTTCAGGCTTGTCTTTTTAACACACTTTGCCCCTTTAGAATTTTGCTGTAATGTGGCCCTTTTTGTTTTTTGCCTTGGGTTTCTCTGCGCTCCACTTTTACTATTCTTCTTTCTATCTTTTGCTTCTGACTCCATTTTATTTCCCTCTGTCTCCCTGCATTGGTTCCCATCCCCCTGCCATGTTAGTTTAACTCCTCCCCAACAGCACTAGCAAACACTCCCCCGAGGTCATTGGTTCTGGTCCTGCCCAGGTGCAGACCGTCCGGTTTGTACTGGTCCCATCTCCCCCAGAACCGGTTCCAATATCCCAGGAATTTGAATCCCTCCCTTCTGCACCACTCCTCAAGCCACGTATTCATCTGAGCTATCCTGCGATTCTTACTCTGACTAGCACGTGTCAGCCCTGCCATGTACAGTTCTGCCTGCTAACGGCGTTACTTTATGCACAGTACTTGCCTGTGAGCTTCAATGCTGAGAAGATATCAGTTTCGTATTATCGTTCATGGATATGAAAGCCTGGCTATCGTAATGGCCTTGTTCAGGTCTGGGGATTCGGCAGACAACAGCTTGCGAAGAATGACCTCTTGGCCGATTCCAAGCACGAAAATGTTCCGCAGCATTTCCCCCAAATATCCAGCAAAATCGCACGGTCCTACAAGGCGTCTAGGTCAGCGACATAACTCGCCACGTCCTGGCCCTCGGAGCAATCGTGCATATAGAAGTGATATCTGGCCATTAAGATGCTCTCCTTCGGTTTGAGGTGTTCCCAAACCAGCATGCACAACTCTGCAGATGTCTTTTCCGTTGGTTTCGTCGGTGCTAGCAAATGCTTGATGAGGCCGTATGTTGTAGACCTACAAACGGTGAGGAAAATCGCCCTGCGCTTGATCGCTTTATCGTCCGCATCCAGCTCGTTGGCCACAAAGTACTGGTCGAGACGTTCAACGAAGGCTTCCCGATCATCACCCTCTACAAATCGCTCAAGAATACCAACAGCAGCCATAAGCGCGTGAAAGTTCGTGATTTGTTACTCGTTGCCAATTGTTATGTTTAGAATAACTCCACAAGACTGAGTGCTGTGAGCTTAAACTGATGTGACCTTAGTCTCTTTAATAAAACTCCAGAGTGCCAAAGCAGCATGGCAGACAACCTTTTATACTTGCTTGCATAAGGTGTGCAGGTGACCCTTGGGTCTCCAATAGGTGCGCCCTCTGGTGGCAAGTCTTATACAGTTATAATGATTACATACATAACACAACCTGTGTTAAGATATTGGATTTCTAACTCTTCTGAAGTGAGTTTTTACTTTTACTTGCTGAGATTTTACCCACTCTTTCGAAAAACCACCAGAATGAAAGAAGCCAATTATAGTGACATAGCCCCCATTCGATAAAGTTCTACTCTGCATTGAGTTTCTAAATTCATGTTAATTATGCAATTAATATTGGTAGTCTAAACTCTTAACCCGAGCGTACCCCACCCATTGATAATGTTGTGTATCTGTAAAGCATGCACTGCCATGTTCCTCCACCAGGGAGCGCATCCCCTGAAGTCCCAAGGGATCCCAGCATCCCCTGGGAGCACTGTATAAAAGCCGGCCCCTAAGGCCTGTTCCTTACTCTGGAGTGTCTTAATAAAGACTGAGGTCACTGTCACTTTAACCTTGCTGTGTGCAGTCTAATCTGTGCGAGGAATACAATAACTGGCAACGAGTATACGAATCCAACGCAAAGATACAGCAAACTGTGGGCATCCTGGAGAAGTTCTCGGAGGGTGAGGACTGGGAAGCCTATGTTGAACGGCTAGACCAATACTTTGTAGCCAACGAGCTGGACAGAGAAGGAAGCGCTGCAAAAAAGAGAGCGGTCCTCCTCACGGTCTGCGGGGCACCGACCTACAGCCTCATGAACAATCTTCTGGCTCCGGTGAAACCCACAGATAAGTCGTATGAGGAGCTGTGTACACTGGTTCGGGAGCATCTTAACCCGAGGGAGAGCGTGCTGATGGCGAGGTATCGGTTCTACATGTGCCAGCGATCTGAAGATCAGGAAGTGGCGAGCTACGTTGCCGAGCTAAGGCGACTTGCAGGACAATGTGAGTTTGATGGCTACCTGGAGCAAATGCTCAGAGACTTTTTTGTACTGGGCACTGGCCACGAGACCATCCTACGAAAACTTTTGACTGTAGAGACACCGACCCTCAGCAAGGCCATTGCGATAGCACAGGTGTTTATGACCACCAGTGATAACACCAAACAAATCTCTCAGCACACAAGTGCTAGCAATGTTCATAAATTAACTGGAACTATGTTTGCGAGCAGAAATGTACAGGGCAGAAACCACGAGTCTGCAACTGCCAGCAGGCCTCAGGTGACCCAGATGACTCAGAGTGCGCAACAAAGGATGAATGCCAGGCAATTCACACCTTGTTGGCGTTGTAGAGGTTTCCATTCAGCTTATTCATGCCGCTTCAAAGGGTATGTTTGCAAGAGCTGTGGAACAATGGAGCACCTCCAACGAGCTTGCAGACGAACTGCAAGCTCTGCAAAACCTGCTAACCACCACGTGGCAGAGGAAGATCGGTGGATCAAAGCAATTTCGAGCCTCAGAGAGAGGAAGCAGATGCTGAAGTACACGGGGTGCACACATTTTCGACGAAATGTCCACCTATAATGCTAAACGTAATATTGAATGGCTTACCCGTAGCCATGGAACTGGACACTGGTGCTAGCCAATCCATCAAGAGTAAAAAGATGTTTGAGAGACTGTGGTGCAACAAGGCACTCAGACCAGCCCTGAGCCCCATCCACACGAAACTGAGAACGTACACCAAAGAGCTTATCACTGTCCTGGCAGCGCCATGGTCAAGGTCACCTACGAGGGCACGGTGCAAACTGCCACTCTGGATTGTCCCGGGCGATGGCCCCACACTGCTTGGAAGGAGCTGGCTGGGCAAAATCCGCTGGAACTGGGATGACATCCGAGCACTATCACATGTCGATGAGGCCTCATGTACCCAGGTTCTTCACAAATTTTCTTCCCTTTTTGAGCCAGGCATTGGAAACTTTTCCGGGGTGAAAGTGCGGATCCACTTGGTCCTAGAGGCACAACACATCCACCACAAGGCGCGAGCGGTACCTCACATGATGAGGGAGAGTGAAAATCGAGCTTGACAGGCTACAACGCAAGGGTATCATCTCCCCAGTGGAATTCAGCGAGGGGGCCAATCCGATTGTTCCAGTACTCAAAAGTGATAGCACAGTCAGGATTTGCGGCGATTATAAAGTAACTATTAATCGTTTCTCGCTACAGGACCAATACCCACTACTTAAGGCAGACGACCTATTTGCGACGCTGGCAGGAGGCAAGACGTTCACCAAGCTCGACCTGACTTCAGCCTACATGACGCAGGAGCTGGAGGAGTCTTCGAAGGTCCTCACCTGTATCAATACGCACAAGGGACTGTTCATCTACAACAGATGCCCGTTTGGAATTCGGTTGGCTGCAGCGATCTTCCAGAGAAACATGGAGAGCCTACTCAAGTTGGTACCACGCATGGTGGTTTGTCAGGACGACATATTGGTCACGGGTCGGGACACCATCGAGCACCTAGAAAACCTGGAGGAGGGTTCTCCAGCGACTGGATCGAGTAGGGCTGCGGCTGAAGGGGTAGAAATGCACCTTCATGGCAACAGAAGTGGCGTTTTTGGGGAGAAAGATCACGGCGGACGGCTTTCGGCCCACAGACGCCAAGACAGAGGCTATCAGGAATGCACCCAGGCCACAGAACGTCACGGAGCTGCGGTCATTCCTGGGACTCCTCAACTATTTTGGTAACTTCCTACCGGGGTTAAGCATCCTCTTAGAGCATGTGTTATTGCATAATGTAATTGCTTTTGAGAAAGCCAGAAACATTTTATGCTCCAACAAGCTGCTTGTATTGTATAACCCGTGTCAAGACTTGTGCTAGCATGTGATGCGTCGTCGTATGGAGTCGGGTGTGTATTACAACAAGCTAACGTTGCGGGGAAGTTGCAACCTGTCACCTATGCCTCTAGGAGCTTGTCTAAGGCCGAGAGGGCCTACAGCATGATTGAGAAAGAGGCATTAGCGTGTGTGTTCGGGGTAAAGAAAATGCATCAGTACCTGTTTGGCCTCAAATTTGAGCTGGAAACCGATCACAAGCTGAAAACAAGGGGATAAATACTAATGCCTCAGCCCGCATACATGGGTGGGCACTCGCGCTATCAGCGTATAACTATACCATCCGCCACAGGTCAGGCACCGAGAACTGTGTGGATGCTCTCAGTTGGCTACCATTGCCCACCACGGGGGTGGAAATCATGCAGCCTGCAAACTTGTTGATGGTGGCGCAGCCCGCAGACTTGTTGATGGTCATGGAAGCATTTGAAAATGATAAATCACCTGTCACGGCCCGCCAGATTAGGACTTGGACCAGCCAAGATCCTCTGCTGTCCCTAGTAAAAAAACTGTGTGCTGCATGGGAGCTGGGCCAGCAATCCCGTTGAAATGCAAGAGCTAATCAAGCCGTTTCAGCGGCGAAAGGAAGAGCTGTCCATTCAGGCAGACTGCGTGTTGTGGGGTAACCGCGCAGTACTACCAAAAAAGGTCAGGGAGACGTTCATCTCGGATCTCCACAGCACACATCCAGGTATAGTAATGATGAAAGCGATAGCCAGATCCCACGTGTGGTGGTCCGGTCTCGACTCTGACTTAGAGTCCCGTATACGGCAATGCAGCGTGTGTGCTCAGTTGAGCAACGCGCCCAGAGAGGCACCATTAAGTTTGTGGTCCTGGCCCCCCAGACCATGGGCGAGGATCCATGTCGACTATGAGGGCCCGTTTCTCGGGTAAAATGTTCCTGGTGGTGGTGAATGCTTTTTCAAAATGGATTGATTGTGAAATAATGTCGGGAAGCACCGCCACCAACACCATTGAAAGCCTGAGGGCCATGTTTGCTACCCATGACCTGCCTGACATACTGGTCAGTGACAATGGGCCATGTTTTAGCAGTGCCGAATTTAAAGAATTCATGACCCGCAATGGGATCAAACATGTCACCTCGGCCCTGTTTAAACCAGCCTCCAATGGGAAGGCAGAGCGGGGAATACAAACAATCAAACAGAGCCTCAAACGAGTCACAGAAGGCTCACTCCAAACCCGCCTGTCCCGAGTACTGCTCAGCTACTGCACGAGACCCCACTCACTCACAGGGGTGCTCCCGGCTGAGCTACTCATGAAAAGGACACTTAAAACCAGACTCTCACTGGTTTACCCCAACCTGCAGGATCAGGTAAAGAGCAGGCAGCAGCAACAAAATGTAAACGATGGTCGCGCCACTGTGTCACGGGAAATTGATCTGAATGACCCTGTGTATGTGCTAAACTATGGACATGGTCCCAAGTGGATCGCGGGCACGGCGATAGCTAAAGAAGGGAGTAGGGTGTTTGTAGTCAAACTAGACAATGGACAAATTTGCAGAAAGCATCTGGACCAAACGAGGCTGCGGTTCACAGACTGCCCTGAGCAACCCACAGCAGACATCACCTTTTTCGAGCCCACAACACACACCCAAAGGATCAATGACACCACCCCGGATGAGGAAATCAAACCCATCACGCCCAACAGCGCAGCAAGCCACGCTCACCCAGCAGCCCTGCTGGGCCAACAACATGCTAGCGCAGCGAGGGCACAGCCAACACACCAGAACAGACATTTGTACCGAGGCAGTCCACCAGGGAAAGAAAGGCTCCCGACCGCCTCACCTTGTAAATAGTTTTCACTTTGATTTTGCGGGGGGAGTGATGTTGTGTATCTGTAAAGCATGCACTCCCATGTTCCGCCACCAGGGAGCGCATCCCCTGAAGTCCCAAGGGATCCCAGCATCCCTTGGGAGCACTATATATAAGCCGGCCCCTAAGGCCTGTTCCTCACTCTGGAGTGTCTTAATAAAGACAGAAGTCACTGTTACTTTAACCTCCCTGTGTGCAGTCTAATCTGTGTTAGGAACACAATAGATAAAACCCCCATCTCCACTCTCACCCCTGCCCCTGCCCCTGCCCTCCCCGGCCAACATAACTCCTCTGAGTACTCATTGCCTTCTACCCTTCAGCCACTTCTTCTCCATTCCCAGGGTTTACAGTGAATCTCTACAACTTTGAGTCTAACTCCAACAACTTTTTGGATAAAAAAAAGTGGTCGAGGTTGCAGCTGATACCGAACTAGGAGGCACAGTAGTATCAGAGGAGGCAGCCAGGAAATTACAGAATGAGTTGGATAAAATATGTAAGTGAGCATAAATACCGCAGACAAAATTTAATGCAGATAAATATAGAGTACTGCGCATAGAAAGAAAAAGAACAAGTAACAGAAATACTCCACCAATAGTGTTGAAATAGTTTAAGCTGAAGCCAAAAGAAGCTAGGAATCTTAGTAGGTTCTGCACTCAGCAACAAAGCCAATGGAACGTTGAACTACATTGTTAAAACAGTGGAATATAAGGCAGAGGAAGTTGTGACCAAGCCATAATAAGGTCTGGGCAGACTGCCCCTTGAGGACTGTGTCAATTTCTGGTTTTTGAGACACAAGGGCGATATTCAGCACTGGGTGCAGTGCAGACAAGAGCCACAAAACGGATTTCGAGCATTCAAAGTCTGAGTTATGAAAGACTAGACTGTAGAAACTTGGGCCTAGAGATTGGAGAACACTGGAAACCTGCCGGTAATATCCGCGGCCAAGGATAACGGCTGCCAGGCGAGAAACCGCAGGCAGTACCGGCATTTAGTACTGCCTGCTCATTAACATCAGCGTGGCAGTGATTTTCTAATGCAACGTGCTCTTTGCAGCGCTAATCTCAGAAGGAGGCCAAAGGTCGCTTCTGTCTCCCGTTTGCAGTGTAGGGGAATGGGGAAGAAAGAAGCGACATGAACAGTTTCCGTACTTGCTCCAAAAAATATTAGCTGCCACCTGATGTTTGCAATTATATGAAATGAATGCATCTGCGTTCTCTGTAACACTAATCTTTCCCCAATTGTTACTCGTGAAAGTGGTTCAATGTGTGGTCATCGTGGCAGCTTTTAGTAGGTCTTGCATACTTGACACAAAATAATTATTTGATAAATAACTGGTTATGGAATTATAAATAAATTATTTATAAGTCCTTAAAATTTTAAGCAGTTGATTTCAGATTTTCTAGGGGTTGACGTTCTGATGATGCCATCATAAAGATAAAAGAGATCTTCAGAGATCATCTTCAAATGGTGCAATTGAGATCGACCATTGATTTACTGACCTACAAACACTGTAAGCCTCCCGGAAAGCTGCCAGGAAACCCAAAATGGATGAGCTGGCGACCACTCAGCATTGCACACCAAACTCAATAAAATACTTTTGCCGATGGCAGGTATTGGTAGAGCTGCTGACCTGTCTTCCTCCAGCTGCTGCGGGCCCTGCCACCAGCTGGAGGAAGAGTGCCGGCCACTGTTTTTTTGCCATTTCATGGCGGTAACAGGTGGCGCAAACCACCGGAATTTCTTGGGCTTAGGCTTTTAAACCTGGAAAGGAGATGTTGGTGAGGTAATCTTATAGTTATATAAAACTGGTTGTAATGTATTTGCTTCATGGGTTCCTGCTTAAGAATTTATCGCAACATATTGCTATTAAGAGCGAGTTGGTTTATTAACAAAGGTTTAATAATCGAACCACACATTACCAGTCCATCCACTATGCTCACAACTGCATACCTCATCGTGGATGACCTAGATCTAACTAACTGGGGTTTTATTGAGTCTTGTGAACATCATGTGACTGGCTAAGCCACTCACAATGCAACAGCCCTACAACTCTTTCAAATTATACAATTAAACCAAGTGCCCCTTATTAAAGGGACACAACAACTGGAAACTGCAAACGAACCAAAAATGTTTAAGAAAACCTTACAAATCAAGTCAAAATTTAGTTTCCGGGGGTGATGGCACACTCCAGTCCCTCCGGTGTACACCTGTCACGGAAGGCCTCGCGCGTGCTCCGTGTGCTCCATCTCCAGGGACACCCTGGCGTGAACATAATTGTGGAAGAGAGGCAGGCAGTCAGGCTGAACGACCCCCTTGATCGCTCACTGCCTGGACCGGTTAGTGACCACCTTGGCCAGGCCCAGGAGCAGTCCTATGAGGAGGCCTTCTGACCTGCCCGCTCCCCTCCGCACCGCGTGCCCAAAGAACAGGAGCGTGGAACTGAAGTGCAGCCAGAAATCGAGGAGCAGTTCCTTCAAATAATGGAAGAGGGGCTGCAACCTCACACACTCCATAAAAACATGGAACACGGACTCCTCCAGGCCTCAGAAAATGCAGGCAGCCTGGGAGTCCGTGAACCGACTTAAAACCTTATTGTACAGGACTGCCCCGTGCAACACCCTCCAGACCAAGTCCCTAATAGATAAAGGGAGGATTCCCACATAAAGAGCATTCCATTGGGGACCGCCGCCTCCTCCAGATGGCAAGATGGTGCGCCATGGGCAACAGCTCTACAACTATTTTTGTAGAAAACAATCAAGTGCCCCCTGATTAAAGGGGGGTCACACTCCAAAACCTTTTCAGGTGCCTCTTGTTTTTATTTTCCTGAGGGCACAAAAACACAAATTCTACAAGTGCCCCCTGGCTAAAAGGTGGGTGCGGGGGCACTAAAACCGACAAACTTAAACAAATTAAACTTTTGACGTGGTTCAAATTAAAATTTGGTTGCCGGGGGTGATGATGCACTCCAGTCCCTTTGGCGCCTACCTCTCCTGGAAGGCCGCAAGCGTACCGGTGGACTCTGCGTGCTCCATCTCCAGGGACACCCTGGCCCGGATGTAACCGCGGAAGAGAGGCAGGCAGTTGGGCTGAATGAACTCGTCGACCGCCCGCTGCCTGGACCGGCTGATGCCCCCCTTGGCCAGGCCCAGGAGCAGTCCTACGAGGAGGCCTTCTGCCCTGCCTGCTCCCCTCCACAAAGGTCAGGAGTGTGGGACTGAAGTGCAACCAGAATTTGAGGAGCAGCCCCTTCAAATATTGGAAGAGGGGCTGCAACCTTGCACATTCAATAAAAATGTGGAACACGCACTCTTCCAGACCGCAGAAATTGCAGGCGACCTGGGAGCCCGTGAACTGACTTAAAAACTTATTGCATGGGACTGCTCCATGCAACACCATCCAGGCCAAATCCCCAATAAATAGTGGGAGGACTCCCACGTAGAGTGCACTCCTCGCTTCCTCTGGACGGCAAGATGGTGCGCCATGAGCAACAGCTCTACAACTATTTTAGTTGAAGACAATAATCAAGTGCCCCCTGATTAAAGGTGGGGGGGGGGGGCACACTCCAAAAAAACTTTTCAAGTGCCCCTTGTTTTTTTTTGAGAGCACGAAAACACAAATTATACAAGTGCCCCCTGGTTAAAAGGGGGGTGGGGGAGCACTAAAACCGACAAACTTAAACAAATTAAACTTTTGACGTGGTCCAAATTAAAATTTGGTTGCCGGGGGTGATGATGCACTCCAGTCCTTCCGGTGCCCACCTCTCGCGGAAGGCCGTGAGCGTACCGGTGGACACCGCGTGCTCCATCTCCAGGGACACCCTGGCTGGGATGTAACCGCGGAAGAGAGGCAGGCAGTCGGGCTGAACGACCCCCTCAACCGCCCGCTGCCTGGACCGGCTGATGGCCCCTTTGGCCATGCCCAGGAGCAGTCCTACGAGGAGTCCTTCCGACCTGACCGCTCCCCTCCTTCAAATATTGGAAGAGGGGCTGCAACTTCGTACATTCAATAAAAACGTGGAACACGGACTCTTCCAGATCGCAGAAATTGCAGGCGACCTGGGAGCCCGTGAACTGACTTAAACGGGACTGCTCCATGCAACACCCTCCAGGCCAAGTCCCCAATAAATAGAGGGAGGACTCCCGCATAGAGTGCACTCCATTGGGGACCGCCGCCTCCTCCGGATGGCAAGATGGGGCAACAACGCTACAATTATTGTTGTACAAAATAATTAAATCAAGTGCCCCCTGATTAAAGGGGGGGGGGGGGGGGCGGCAACACACCAAACACTTTCAAACAAGTGCCCCTTGTTTTTTGTTTTTTTGGGGAAGGGAGGTTTTGAAGGCACTAAAAACACAAATTATACAAGTGCCCCCTGGCTAAAAGGGGGGGGGGCACTAACACCAGCACAATAACCGAAAACCATTAAATTAAAATTTGGTTGCCAGGGGTGATGATGCACTCCAGTCCCTCCGTCGCCCACCTCTCACGGAAGGTCGCGAGTGTACCAGTGGACACTGCGTGCTCCATCTCCAGGCACACCCTGGCTCGAATGTAACCGTGGAATAGAGGCAGGCAGTCGGGCTGAACGACCCCCTCAACCGCCCACTGCCTGGACTGGCTGATGGCCCCCTTGGCCATGCCCAGGAGCAGTCCTACCAGGAGGCCTTCCGACCTGCCCGCTCCCCTCTGCACAGGGTGCCCAAAGATCAGGAGTGTGGGACTGAAGTGCAACCAGAATTTGAGGAGCAGACCCTTCAAATAATGGAACAGGGGCTGCAACCTTGTACATTCAATAAAAACATGGAAGACAGACTCTTGCAGACCGCAGAAATTGCAGGCGGCCTGGGAGCCCGTGAACTGACTTAAAAACTTATTGCACGGGACTGCTCCATGCAACACCCTCCAGGCCAAGTCCCAAATAAATAGAAGGAGGACTCCCATGTAGAGTCCACTCCATTGGGGACCCCCGCCTCCTCCGGACGGCAAGATGGTGCGCCATGGGCAACAGCTCTACAAATCTGTGAGCATACTCACAGGTAAGAGAATGATAAAGATAAATCTGAAATATAATTTTAAGTTAAATGGCAAGAGTAAAAAAAAGGGACATATATTTAATCTAGTAAATTTAGGACTGATATCAGGAAATTGTTTGCACAGAATTGTCAACATATCGAATAGACTTCCAGGTAGGGTAGTGGAGGCGAAAACCTTGGATCCTTTTAAGAAACAATTGTAAACTAAAATTGGAGGATTTTATGGGTTTATCTGGTTGTCTAATTAAGATGGGCTGATGGCCTTACTCATGTGTCTTGTGATGTTATATCACATCTGGCATTGAGCACTTCACTTACAATGAATAACTTTCAAGTCTAGTGACTGTTGTATGTATGCAAATGTAGTAGTCATTTTATGTCCAAGATCCCACAAACTGCACTGAGGTGAACAACCAGTTAATCTGTTTTCGTGATGGTGACTGAAGGAGGAATATTTGACAGGATATTATGAGAACTGAAAATTATAGAAATATTCAGCAACATCTGCAGTGAGAGAATCAGAGTTAATGTTTCAGGTCGATGAATTTTCGTCAGAACTGGAAAAAATTAAGAGATTTAACAGTTTATAAGCAACTACAGAACCAGGGACAGGAAGTGGGGAGTGTTATATATGTAAATCTGTAAATACCATGTTTAACCACCAGAGGGCTCATTCCCTGGAGTCCCAAGGGATCCCACAATCCCTTGGGAGCACCGGTACATAAGGAGGTCTCACAGGCTGGAGAGGCTTTCTGAGGACCTGTAATAAAGAACTACGGTCACACATTACTTTGAGCTTGCAGTATCTGGTCTGACTCTTTATTCAAGATATAACAACTGGCGACGAGATACAGATGACAAACCCCACCACAACAATGCAGAGAACCGTGGGCATCCTGGAGAAATTTTCGGAGGGAGATGATTGGGAAACCTTCGTTGGAGCGACTCAACCAATACTTCGTGGCAAATCAGCTGGAAGGAGAAGCGAACGCTGCCAAATGAAGGGCGATCCTACTCACCGTTTGCGGGGCACCAATGTATGGCCTCATGAAAAATCTGCTCGCTCCAGCGAAACCCACAGAGAAGTCATACAATGATATGTGCACACTGGTCCGGGAGCATCTAAACCCGAAAGAATGCGTTCTGATGGCGAGGTATCGGTTCTACACGTACAAGAGATCTGAAGGCCAGGAAGTGGCGAGCTACGTCGCCGAGATAAGGTGCCTTGCAGGACATTGCGAATTTGAAGGACACTTGGAGCACATGCTCAGGGACTTCTTTGTATTGGCATTGGCCATGAAGTAATACTTCACAAACTTTTGACTGCAGAAACCCCAACCTTGAGTAAAGCCATAGTGATAGCCCAGGCGTTTATCGCCACCAGTGACAATACCAAACAAATCTCTCAGCACACGAGTGCTGCTGCAAGTACTGTGAACAAAGTAATGTTGTTTTCAAACTGTAATGTACAGGGCAGGACTTACGTGCCTGCAGCTGCACGTCCATAGGTGACTCAGAGTCCACCATCAAGTGTGGTGAATGCAAGGCCATTAACACCTTGTTGGCGCTGCGGGAGTGATCATCGTTTCCTTTCATGCCGCTTCAAAGGATACGTCTGCAAGAGCTGTGGAACAATGGGACACCTCCAATGTATGTGCAGGCGAGCTGCAAATCCTGCTAATCCTGCAAACCACCATGTTGCAGAGGAGGACAGATCCACAGTGGATCACGACAAACCAAAGCCTCAGACTGAGGAGCCAGAGGTATATGGGGTGCACAAATTTACCACAAAGTGTCCCCCAATAATGCTGAAGGTTGAATTAAATGGATTCCCCGTGTCAATGGAGCTGGACGCGGGCGCTAGCCAGTCCATAATGAGCAAAAAGACTTTTGATAAATTGTGGTGCAGCAAGGCCTCAAGGCCAGTCCTGACCCCCATTCGTACTAAACTGAGAACGTACACAAAGGAACTGATTCCCGTAATCGGCAGTGCTACCGTAAAGGTCTCCTATGATGGAGCGGTGCACAATTTATCACTCTGGGTGGTACCAGGTGATGGCCCCATGCTGCTCGGCAGGAGCTGACTGGGAAAGATACGCTGGAACTGGAACGACGTCTGAGCGCTCTCGTCCGTCGACGGCACTTCATGTGCCCAGGTCTTAAACAAGTTCCCCTCGCTGTTTGAACCATGCATCGGGAAGTTCCAAGCAGCAAAAGTGCAGGTCGACTTGATTCCGGGGCTGACCCATCCATCACAAGGCGAGAGCGGTACCGTACATGATGAGAGAGGGTGGAGATCAAGCTGGATAGGCTGCAACGAGAGGGCATCATTTCGCCGATCGAGTTCAACGAGTGGGCCAGTCTGATTGTTCCAGTCCTCAAGGAAGATGGCACTGTCAGAATCTGCGGTGATTACAAAATAACTATCAATCGTTTCTCCCTGCAGGATCAATACTCGCTACCAAAGGTAGATGACCTATTTGCGACACTGGCGGGAGGAAAAATGTTCACGAAGCTGGACTTGACTTCAGCCTATATGACGCAGGAGCTGGAGGAATGGGCCGCACCTGCATCAACACGCACAAAGTTCTCTTCACTTACAACAGATGCCCGTTTGGGATTTGATCTGCCGCGGCGATATTCCAGAGGAATATGGAAAGCTTGCTGAAGTCGGTCCTGCACACTGTGGTCTTCCAGGACAACATCTTGGTTATAGGTCAGGACACCTGGAGGAGGTTCTTAGTCGGCTTAATCGTGTGGGACTCAGGTTAAAACGCTCGAAGTGCATTTTCCTGGCGGCTGAAGCGGAGTTCCTGGGGAGAAGAATCGCGGCGGACGGCATCAAGCCGACCAATTCGAAGACAGAAGAACGCACCGAGACCACAGAACGTGATGGAGCTGTCGTCATTTCTAGGACTCCTGAACTACTTTGGTAAGTTCTTACCGGGTCTTAGCATATTGTTAGAATCACTGCACTCTTTACTGCGTAAAGGAGATGAATGGGTATGGGGTAATAGTCAAGAAAATGCCTTTGAGAAAGTTGGGAAAGCTGAAATAAATTGCTTGTGTTGTACGATCCATGTAAGCGTTTGGTACTAGCATGTGATCCGTTGTCATATGGTGTCGGGTGTGTATTGCAACAAGCTAATGAATTTGGGAAATTGCAACCAGTTGCTTATGCATCCAGAAGTCCATCTAAGGCTGAGAGGGCCTACAGCATGATCGAAAAAGAAGCGTTAGCGTGTTTATGGGGTAAAGAAAATGCATCAATATCGTTTGGGCTCAAATTTGAATTGGAAACCGACCATAAGCCACTTATATCCCTCTTTTCTGAAAGTAAGGGGATAAATACGAATGCATTGGCCCGCATCCAGAGATGGGTGCTCACGTTGTCCACATACAACTATGTCATCCGCCACAGGCCAGGCACAGAAAACTGTGCCGATGCTCTCAGTAGGCTGCCATTGCCCACCATAGGGGTGGAGATGGCACAGCCCGCAGATTTAGTTATGGTAATGCAAGCATTCGAGAGTGAGCAATCACCTGTTACCGCCCAACAGATTAGAACCTGGACGAGCCAGGATCCTTTGCTGTCTTTCGTAAAAAACTGTGTGCTCCACGGGAGTTGGTCTAGTGTCCCGTTAGAGATGCAGGAAGAAATAAAGCCATACCAGCAGCGCAAAGATGAAATGTCTATACAGGCAGACTGTCTCCTTTGGAGTAATCAGGTAATGATGCCAAAAAAGGCCAGGGACACCTTCATTAGTGACCTCCACAGCACCCACCCAGGCATCGTAATGATGAAAGCGATAGCCAGATCCCATGTGTGGTGGCTCGGTATCGATGCAGACTTAGAGTCCTGCGTGCACAAATGTAATAGAAACAGAGAAACATAGAAAATAGGTGCAGGAGTAGGCCATTCGGCCCTTCGAGCCTGCACCGCCATTCAATGAGTTCATGGCTGAACATGCAACTTCAGTACCCCATTCCTGCTTTCTCGCCATACCCCTTGATCCCCCTAGTAGTAAGGACTACAACTAACTCATTTTTGAATATATTTAGTGAATTGGCCTCAACAACTTTCTGTGGTAGAGAATTCCACAGGTTCACCATTCTCTGGGTGAAGAAGTTTCTCCTCATCTCGGTCCTAAATGGCTTACCCCTTATCCTTAGACTGTGACCCCTGGTTCTGGACTTTCCCAACATGTTCACAGTTAAGCAATGCACCCAGGGAGAAGCCACTAAGTTTATGGTCCTGGCCTTCCAAACCATGGTCCAGGGTCCATGCCGACTATGCAGACCCATTCTTCGGAAAAATGTTCCTAGTGGTTGTAGATGCGTACTCCAAATGGATTGAATGTGTGATAATGTCGGCAAGCACGTCCGCTGCCACCATTGAAAGCCTGTGGGCCATGTTTGCCACGCACGGCCTGCCTGACGTCCTTGTGAGTGACCATGGGCCATGCTTCACCAGTGCCGAGTTCAAAGAGTTCATGACCCGCAATGGGATCAAACATCTGCCCCGGTTAAACCAGTGTCCAATGGTCAGGCAGAGCATACAGTGCAAAGAATCATGCAGAGCTTGAAGAGGATAACTGAAGGCTCACTGCAGACTTGCCTATCCAGAGTCCTGCTTAGTTACCGCACAAGACCCCACTGGCTCACTGGGGCTCCCCCCGCTGAACTGCTCATGAAAAGGTCACTTAAGACAAGGCTCTCGTTAGTCCACCCTGAACAGGTAGAGAGCAGGCGGCTTCACCAGAGTACATATCATGATCACACAAATGTGTCACACGAAATCAAAATTAATGATCCTGTATTTGTGTGGAATTACGGACAAGGTCCTAAGTGGCTTCCCGACACTGTCTTGACCAAAGAGGGGAATAGGGTGTTTCTGGTCAAACTTTCAAATGGACTCACTTGCAGGAAACATTTGGAATAAACCAAACTCAGATTCGCGGACTATCCAGAACAACCCACAATAGACTCTACCTTTTTCGACCCTCCAGCACATACACAAGTGGCAACTGACCCAGCAGTTGACCACGAAGCAGAACCCATCTTCCGCAGCAGCCCAGCAGAACTCACCACCCCCAGCAGACCAGCAAGGCCAGCTGCGCAGCAGCTCAGCGAGGGCCCAACAAACGACTCACCAAAACCAGCATTTGCACTGAGACGATCAACCAGGGAAAGGAAGGCCCCAGATCGACTCACATTGTAAATAGTTACACTATTGACTTTGGCGGGGGCGGGCGGGCGGGCGGTGTGTTGTTATATATGTAGACCTGTAAATACCATGTGTAACCACCAGAGGGCTCAACCCCTGGAGTCAAGGGATCCCACAATCCCTTGGGAGCACCTGTACATAAGGAGGCCTCACAGGCTGGAGAGGCACTCTGAGACCTGTAGTAAACTACAGTCACACCTTACTTTGAGCTTGCAGTATCTGCTCTGACTCTTTATTCAAGATATAACAGGGAGGAGATGGAAAGGAAAGAAGGTTTGTGATAGGGTGGAGGGCACGAGTGATTAAAAGACAAAAGGGATGATGCTGCATTGCAAAAGCGGGTGGTAATGGGGAAATAAAAGGAACAAAAGATGTGTCTAGAGGAGCTATAAGGATGCAGTTATTTGTATAGGTTGGACCACTCTTATCCGGAACTCCCTTGTCCGGCACCATTCACGGCCGCCGGGTGGCACATGCACAGAATGCGGCCAGTCCAAATCCTACTCACTAATACAATCTTTCTCCTCGATGCTGGGGTTATCAGCTGCCTCCTCCTCATCGCCCTGCTGGAGCTCCTGAAGCCACAGTCCTCGGGCCGGCCGCTCCTCCCCACAGCGCTCTCTCCGGGGGGTCAGGTTGGTGGGCCGCATCCTTAGGCCCGCTTGGGCCGCGCCGACTCTTCAGGGCCCGCCGACACTTCAGGGCCCGCCGACACTTTGGGTCCACTCGGGCCGCGCCGACACTTCGGGGCCCACCGACACTTCGGGGCCTGCCGACACTGGGGCCCCCTCCCCCCGCCTCAGGCCGATGACCTCCCCTCATCTGACAAAATCCCTCATTAGGCACAGGCCAGGTCCTGATGGTGCCAGATAAGGGAGATTCAACCTGTACGACCAAAATGGCCGCATTGTATCTGATTGGGTTTCCATTATCACATGACCTGATTGCTGATTGGTCCCCTTGGAGGATAAGCCACACCCTGAAGTTTTTCTGGAATATGAAACTGGAACCACCCAGCCCAAGTTCTGACTGACTTTGCAAAGTGTAATTCAGTCCATTCTGACTTCAGAAGCCAGAGAGGATAGATCTCCACCAACCCAGCAAAAACCTCCCAATTTCCAGCCAAAGTCCCTTACTCCAGCGCAAATGCTGCCTCCCCCAGCCGAAGTCTCTTACCCCAGTGCAAGTGATGCCTCCCCCAGCCAAAGTCCCTTGCACCTCGCAAGTGCTGCCTTGCCCAGCCAATGTCCCTTACCGAGCACAAATGCATCCCTGCTCCAGCCAAAGTCCCTTACCCCAGCGCTAGTTCATGCCTCCCTCACCCAAAGTCCCTTACTGCAGCACAAGTGCATGACTTTACACCCCCGCCTGCCCCCCCCATCCATAGATGGAGAATTGTGTGTGGGTCACGGATTGTTAGCAGGTTTATTGGGTATGAAGTGAATAGTGACAGTGTCATGACTTCTGGATTTCATTCACTCCAATGATGGCCTACTCCTGTTCCTAATTCTTATATTCTTATTAATGTTGGGGAAGTCCAGAACCAGGGGTCACAGTCTAAGGATAAGGGGTAAGCCATTTAGAACCAAGATGAGGAGAAACGTCTTCACCCAGAGTGGTGAACCTGTGGAATTCTCTACCACAGAAAGTTGTTGAGGCCAATTCACTAAATATATTCAAAAATGAGTTAGTTGTAGTCCTTACTACTAGGAGGATCAAGGGGTATGGCGAGAAAGCAGGAATGGGGTACTGAAGTTGCATGTTCAGCCATGAACTCATTGAATGGCGGTGCAGGCTCGAAGGGCCGAATGGCCTACTCCTGCACCTATTTTCTATGTTTCTATGTCCCTTGTAACACACGCACCGAGCTTTCTGAGAAAGGGGGTTGGAAGAACATGATCCGGCCCTGCCCCCCTGCCCCCGTGTCTCTTTCCCTCCTCCCCGTCCTCCTGTCTCACTCCCACCACCCCACCCTCCCCTGTCCCCCTCTCCGTGTCTCCCGTAGAAATTTACAGCATGGAAGGAGGCCATTTTGGCCCATTGTTTCTGTGCCGGCCGACCAAGAGCTATCCAGCCTAATTCCACTTTCCAGCTCTTGGTCCGTAGCCCTGTAGGTTACGGCACTTTAAGTGCACATCCAAGTATTTTTTAAATGTGGTGAGGGTTGTTGGGTGTTTGATTTTCACTCTACTCTGAATTTTAGACCTCGGAACTTAAAGTGGGAAAGGACAACTCGTGGCCCAAAATTTAGGCTTAACCAGAGTCAGTTTTATTACACAACAAAAAACCGACTAAACCTACAGGACTAGACTTCTGAGAGAAATTTGATTTAGACATACAATCACCAGAGATTCGTGGTTGTTGATTCCGTAACCTGTTGATTCGTCTTCTGGCTGCTCTCTGCAGCTTCTATTCCTTTTCTTCCATGCCTGCTTGTTGTTTCTTCCTATGTTGCCTGCTCTTCTTCTGTCTTCCTGTCCTTCTTCTGCTGAGCTGCTTCTAGCTCGCATATTTATATCCATAGTATGAATAAGTTTCCCGTTGGGTCGCGATCCAATTATCGATGTGGTGATTTGTTTAACTGGCTGTGGTGATGAGTTTGAATAGCACACGGAGTTGACAATGCAAAAGGTATTTCCTTATGCTGAATGCTCTGTTATCCCAAAATGTGAATTTCGTAAGGTCCTTTGTTGTCTGGTCTTTTTACAGACTTGATGTTTCCAGTGGGTTTGTTTTCCCCACCCTGGTCAATCAAGTTCAGCGCCTCACGTAACAACTCCATTATTGTTATGCATGAAGTCAGTTTTGGTTCCTGACCACAGAATGTCCTTAATTGTCCAGCTTAATTCCAGGTAGGTAACTATAGGCCAGTTAGTTTAACATCTGTAGTGGGGAAAATGCTTGAAGCTATCATTAAGGGAGAAATAGCGGGACATCTAGATAGGAATAGTGCAATCAAGCAGACGCAGCATGGATTCATGAAGGGGAAATCATGTTTAACTAATTTACTGGAATTCTTTGAGGATATGGATGTGGTGTATTTAGATTTCCAAAAGGCATTCGATAAGGTGCCACACAAAAGGTTACTGCAGAAGATAAAGGTACGCGGAGTCAGAGGAAATGTATTAGCATAGATAGAGAATTGGCTGGCTAACAGAAAGCAGAGAGTCGGGATAAATGGGTCCTTTTCGGGTTGGAAATCGGTGGTTAGTGGTGTGCCACAGGGATCGGTGCTGGGACCACAACTGTTTACAATATACATAGATGACCTGGAAGAGGGGACAGAGTGTAGTGCAACACAATTTGCAGATGGCACAAAGATTAGTGGGAAAGCGGGTTGTGTAGAGGACACAGAGAGGCTGCAAAGAGATTTAGATAGGTTAAGTGAATGGGCTAAGGTTTGGCAGATGGAATACAATGTCGGAAAGTGTGAGGTCATCCACCTTGGGAAAAAAAAACAGTAAAAGGGAATATTATTTGAATGGGGAGAAATTACAACATGCTGCGGTGCAGAGGGACCTGGGGGTCCTTGTGCATGAAACTCTTTTTGGAGTTCATCTGCAAAACAAAAAACATTAAACCATGCCACCCGACCTGGGTGACACACCAGACATTTACAAGGCCCTTTTTTTTCCCCCCTTTTTTTTTGTGTTTTTCTTTTTTTGTTTTTTTTTTTGGGCACTAAAATCACAATTTTTCCCCAGTGCCCCCTATAAAAGGGAAGGGGGACACTAAAAGCACCGGCAATTAAAACAAATTAAACTTTAAAACATAAAATCAAATTAAAATTTGGTTTCCTTGTGCATGAAACTCTTTTAGAGTCTACCTGCGAAACATAAAACATGTATCCGTGCCACCCGACCTGGATGACACACCAGACATTTACAAGGCCCTTTTTTTTTCTTTTTTTGTTTTTTTTTTTGTGTTTTTTGTTTTTTTTTTGTATTTTTTTGTTTTTTTTTGGGGCACTAAAATCACAATTTCTCCGGTGCCCCCTATAAAAGGGAAGGGGACACTAAAAGCACCGGCAATTAAAACAAATTAAACTTTAAAACGTAAAATCAAATTAAATTTGGTTGCCGGGCGTGATGATGCACTCCAGTCCCTCCGGTGCCCACCTCTCGCGGAAGGCCGCGAGCGTACCGGTGGACACCGCGTGCTCCATCTCCAAGGACATCCTGGACCGGATGTAAGAGCGGAAGAGAGGCAGGCAGTCAGGTTGAACGACCCCCTCGACCGCCCGCTGCCTGGACCGGCTGATGGCACCCTTGGCCGTGCCCAGGAGCAGTCCTACGAGGAGGCCTTCGGACCTACCCGCTCCCCTCCGCACAGGGTGCCCAAAGATCAGGAGGGTGGGACTGAAGTGCAGCTAGAATTTCAGGAGCAGCCCCTTCAAATAATGGAACAGGGGCTGCAACCTCGTGCACTCAATAAAAACATGGAACACGGACTCCTCCAGACCGCAGAAATTGCAGGCGGCCTGGGAGTCCATGAACCGGCTTAAAAATTTGTTCCACGGCACTGCTCCGTGCACCACCCTCCAGGCCAAGTCCCCGATGAATAGTGGGAGGACCCCTGCGTAGAGTGCCCTCCATCGGGGACCCCCGCCTCCTCCGGACGGCAAGATGGTACGCCATGGCGTGTCCGGACGGCCGGCAAGGATGGCAAAGTTGAGGGTGTGCAGGAGCAGCCCGTACAGGAAACCCCTCCGCGCGGAACTGAAAGGCACGGAGGGGATTTCCCCGAGGCGGCTCAAGTTATGAGGCGCCGGCCCCCGAGGGAGGTTCCGGGGTTTGGCGCCGATGAGGAATTCCGTCCGGACGGGGGTCAGTTCGGACAGGATCTCCCCACGTGCTTGAGCCTCCTCGATGCACCTAACGGAGTCAGGGCCCAGAGCTGTTTTTAGCGACTCGATGGCATCGGCCGCGTGGCGGACGTTGGCAGAGTTTAGGCGCCGCGCCAGCGTATCTGGCGCCATCCAGCCCGCTCCTCCGCCATCGAGCAGGTCCCTGACCCTGGTCACCTCACCAGCCACAGCCCTCTCTTCCGACCGCCACATAAAACCTCGGCCGTGGAGGTACGGATTCCCGAGCAGCGGCTCCTGCAGGACGGCCGCCACTCCAGCCGGCGGAGAGCTGCGCTTGGTGGAGACTTTATTCCAGACCCTGATGAGTTCCCTGTAAAAGACAGGCAGCTCCCGGAGGGCGGTCCTGGCACCCCCCAAGTTCACAAACAGGAGCTGCGTGTCATAATTGAGGTCGCGCTGCTGGCGGAAGAAATACCTCGCCAGAGCACACCACCTAGGAGGGGGCTCGACGTAAAGGTATCTCTGCAGGGTCTGAAGACGGAAAGTCGCGAGCTGGGCGCTGACGCACACCAACGACTGACCGCCCTCCTCAAGCGGGAGACTCAAGACCGCGGCAGAGACCCAGTGCTTCCTGTTGTTCCAGAAGAAGTCCACCAGCTTCTTCTGTATCTTGGCGACAGACGCAGGGGGAGGGGTCAAAGTGACCAGCCGGTACCACAACATTGCGGCCACCAGCTGGTTTATGACTAGCGCTCGACCCCTGTAGGACAGCACTCGGAGCAGTCCTGTCCAGCGCCCTAGGCGAGCGGCGACCTTGGCCTCCAGCTCCTGCCAGTTCGCCGGCCAGGCTCCCTCGTCGCGGCTAAGGTAGACTCCCAGATAGAGGAGATGGGTCGTGCTCCAGGCAAAAGGCCTGAGCTCCTCCGGCAGGGAGTCCACCCGCCACTGACCCACCAGGAGTCCGGAACATTTCTCCCAGTTGATCCTGGCGGAGGACGCGGCCGAGTAAATCTCCTGGCACTCACGCATCCTCCGCAGGTCAGCGGGATCCTCTACCGCGAGGAGCACGTCATCGGCGTAAGCCGAGAGGACGACCTCCACGCCCGGCCCTTGCAGAGCCAGTCCCGTCAACCTCGTCCGCAAGAGGCGCAGGAAAGGCTCCACGCAAACGGCGTATAACTGGCCGGACATGGGGCATCCCTGGCGCACCCCTCTCCTAAAGTGAAGGGGCGCCGTCAAGGACCCGTTAACCTTAATCAGACACTCCGCGGCGGCGTACAAAAGTCGGATCCGGGCGACGAAATGCGTCCCGAACCCGAAAGCGCGCAGAGTTCCGAGCAGATAGTCGTGATCCACCCTGTCGAACGCCTTCTCTTGGTCGAGGGATAGGAAGGCGACCGACAGACCAGCCTCCTGGGAACAATGGATGAGGTCCCGGACCAGATGGATGTTATCGTGGATTGTCCGGCCCGGGACCGTGTATGACTGGTCGGGGTGGATCATGTGGTCCAGCACGGCACCAAGGCGAGCAGACATCGCCCTGGCGAAAATTTTGTAGTCCGTGCTGAGGAGGGAGACCGGGCGACAGTTCTTAAGGAGGCGGAGATCGCCCTTCTTAGGCAGCAGGACGATGACTGCCCTGCGCCAAGAGAGGGGCATCTCCCCGGTCGCCAGACTTTCCCCCAGGACCCGCGCGTAGTCGCTCCCCAGGACGTCCCAGAACGCCCTGTGGAACTCCACGGTCAGCCCGTCCAGCCCCGGGGATTTTCCCCTCGAGAGCCGGGCGAGGGCACCGGTCAGCTCCGCCAGGCTTAGCGGAGCTTCCAGATTTTCGGCGCCCTTCGGGCTGACCTTCGGCAGGTCCTCCCACAAAACTCTACGCGCTTCCTCGCTGGACGGATCCGGAGAGAACAGAGCCCCGTAATATTCACGGGCCCTGTTGTTGACGCCCTCCGGATCCGAGACGAGAGAGCCGTCGTCGGCCAGCAGCGTCAAGAGCTGCTTACGGACACTCTGCCTTTTCTCCAGCGAGTAGAAGAAGGGGGAGCCGCGGTCCAGATCTCGCAGGAACCGGATCCGCGACCTCACGAACGCGCCTCGGGACCCGACGAGCTGCAGGTCCTTCAGCGCGGCCTTCTTCGCTTCGTACACCGTCCGCAGGGCCGGGTCCTGGACGACTTGACCGAGACGGGCTTCCAGGTCGAGCACCTCTTTTTCTAGGCGCCCGACTCTGGCCGCCCGCCTCTTGGTCGACCCCCTCGCGTACTCTTGACAGAAGACGCGGACGTGAGCCTTGCCCACGTCCCACCATAGCCTCAAGGAGGGGAAGCCCCCCTGCTTCCTTCTCCAGTCGGACCAGAATCGACGGAACGAAGCGAGCTCCGCCCACACCAGGTGGTGGTCCGAACACGGCACCGGCCGCATGGAGGCCACCGGGACGCAGGAAACGTACGCCCGAGACACGTAAAGGCGGTCGACTCTAGACCATCCAACTCCAGGCCTCACCCAAGTAAAGGCGCTGGAGTCGGGGTGGAGATTTCGCCAGACGTCCACCAAGTCGAAGGACCCGACCAGGTCCCTCAACTTCTCCATCGCCGTCATGCACTGCGGGGCACCGGAGCGGTCCCTCGCCTCGAGGGTGCAGTTAAAATCCCCCCCGAGGACAATGCAGTCGCCGACGTCGACGGAGCCAAGAAGAGCGGACACCTCTTCAAAGAAGCGCGTTTGCTGCGGGCCGGGCTGTGGGGCGTACACGTTCACGAGATGGAGCGGCACGTCCCCCAGGCGAACCGTTACGTGCAGCAAGCGGCCTGGCACTGGCTCCTCGACCCCCAAGATCTCCGGCTGAAAAATGCGGGCCCAGCAAGATGGCCACCCCTCTAGAAATGGCGGTGAGGTGGCTCATGCGGACCTCTCCTTGCCATTCCAGGAGCCACGTGGCTTCGTCTCCCAGAACGGTGTGGGTTTCTTGCAGGAAGCACACCGCATATTTCCCCTCCCGCAGGAGCGAAAAATTGTCAAATCTACGGCGTGCCCCTCTGCCGCCGTTGATGTTGAGGCTGGCTATGGTTATCTTCATGGCAAAAGCATAATGCAACCTCTTCCTTAGCCTATTGTGGGGGAGGGAGTGGAGTCGTTTGTTGACCTCCACTCCATCAGCAGCCCAGCGAGGAACTTTTTGAGCCGGCGCAGCTCAAGGCCTTGAGCCTTTGATAAGGGCCCGCCCGCGGCCATGGTTTTAGCGGCGGGGCGGACGGACGCGACGAGCAGCCCCGGCTCGGACCATCTTTCCAGGGCCAGACGGGCTTGGTCGCGGCGACCCCGGCACTGGACCAAAAAGTCCCGGAGTTCCTCTGAGGGAATGAGGAGGGTCTCAGTGGTGGCCGCGAGCAGATCCACCGCCTCACTGGCGATGGACTCGAGATCTTCACCCGCGTCCTCCACTGAGTCCCCGTCCCCCTCCGGGAGGTCGCCGCTAGCAGCCGGCCCGTCGACCGCACGAGGTACGGCAAACGGCCCGGCCGCTCCATCTGGCCCTGGCTCTGCCCTGATCCCACCCCCAGGATCGTCGGCAGAGGAGTCCCCACTGGGCTCTTTTAAACTTGGTGCTGGGTCGGGAAGCGACAGCGGAAAGGGTTCCCCCTCCTCCCCAGGAACCGGGGAACAGGGAGAGACCTGGTCAAAGTAAAGTTCCAGGTCCTCCAATTCCCCCAGCTCCACAGTAGGGGGCGAGGGTTGTTGTTCTTCTCCCTCCCCGCCGCCACCCCCCAGCCCAGCGTGAACGGATTCCATAAAATTGCCATTTTCAGAGTCGAGCAAATCCCGGGGGAAGTTGGGTAATAGCTGGGCGGGCTCAGGTTCAGCCTTTTCAGCCCCGCCCGCCTCAGTCCCCGGGACGTTCGACCCGGCGGCTACGCATTCTTCCGCTGGCCCCACGCCCCCCACGACAGGCAGATCTGCCACGTCCTCCCCAGGAGGCAGCGGCTGGGCAGCCTCGACTGCCTCACCCTCCCCGGGGACAGATTCCTCGCGCCTACAGCGCAATTTGGGGGCGCTGGTGGGGGACGCGGGACACGCGGCGGGCACCGCCTCCTCCGCGGAGGGATGTTGTTCCCCCTCCGCCTCATTGGGGCGGTGCCTCCTTTTGTTCCTGGGGGTGCGCGGAGGCAGGGGGACCTCCATGTCTGCCGAGGCCTCCCGCTCCGCCCCCCCCTTTTCCTTATCTTGCCCTCGCCCGAGCCCCTCTGCGGTATTGGTCAAGGGCTCGGGCACGGGCTCAGGGCACCCCGCGCTCGCCGGTGACTGGGTTGGGCTGAGCGCGGTGGTCAAACTTTCCGGCGCACTGAGGGGACCCGCCTCTAGATGTCTCGTCTTCTTCCGCGCCTTCTTTTCGATCGGACGCTCTCCATCCCCCCCGCCGGAGGCCGTGAAAACAAAGGCCCCCGACGATGCCCGCGCACCCATGGCTCCCGGCACGCGGACGCAACTAGGGGGAGGGGTGGCGGCGGCGCCAGCCTTGGCCGCCTTCGGTGGTTTGGCGGCCTTGGAGGCGGGGCAGTTCTTACGAACGTGCCCCACCTCCCTACAGGCATGGCACCGCACGCCGTCCGACGTCCAGAAGACGCGGTAGGCAGTCCCCTCGTGCACCACATTAAAGTGCCCTTCCGTCATGTCCTCCCGCGCCAGCCGGACAAAGAGCTGGCGGCGGAAGGAGAACACGTGGCGCAGGCTGCTCTCCCTGAGGCCGAGCGGTATGGGGTTGATCCCCGACCTTACCTCCCCCAGTTGGTGTAGGTGAGGGAGGAGGAACTCAGCGGGAACAAAGGGCGGGACGTTCGATATGATGACCCTCTGCGCGGTGGCCTCGAGAGGGTCCACCGGCAGGAACGTCCCGCCCACCGTGAGCCCCTTTTCGAGGGCCAGGGACATCGCCCGCTCCGACCCCAGGAAGAACACGGCCTTCCCAGACATCTTGGAGGCTGCGACAATGGCCGAGGGGCCGACTACCCCAGCCATCGCCCGCACGCACTCCTCAATGCTCATTGTGGGGTGAGTGTAGCTCTTGACCCCGTGTTTTTTTGTAATGAGTCTGAATGGTGGCAGGGCAGCGGGTGGCGCAGGAGGTGCCGTGGAAGCGGTTGCCACCTGCGCATACGTCTTCGCTGGCCCTGCCACCGGCGTGGATGGGGTCGCCATCACGGGGTCCCTTTAAGGGCTACACCCACCCCAAAGTCACAGGCCTCAATGGTCTTTAATGGCCTCGTATATTAACTGAGCAGAGGAGCCCTTAATGAGGTACCTCTCCCCTAGTTGGCAAATGGGTAGGGGCCTTGCTCCCTCTGCTCAGTTGTCTTAATTGTTTTATCTTTTTTTTTAAATTAGGAGGAAGGGGCCTCAGAGAGAGAGGGGAGAAACAGAGTAACAGAGAAAGAGAGAGGGGGGTGGGAAGGGGGGGGGGAACTGCGAGGGCAGGTCTCCCCTCGCAGCTGTGGGTGGGTGCAATCCCAGATGGCAAAACACAAAAAACACAGTCTTTGGATTGATCTTCAGGTGGGGGGAGAAGACGTCTTCACCTGGGGCAGCTAGAGCCACCAGGCACACACTCCTAACGATGTTAATTGGGTGATTAAAAAAATCTTCAGCCTGGTAGCTCCAGCTATCCCTGGCTAGGCAAATGTGGGGGGTGGGGGGGGGGTTCCAATTGTGGGGGGGGCCTAGTTGTAAGCAAGGCCCCCACACACACTACCACACACACACACACCCCCCGCGATGTTCCGGCCCTCAGTGGTCTTCTTTCCTCCCCCCACCGATACAATAAAGTCTGTTTGGGAAATGCACCCACACCCACCTGTAGAATTGTAGAGTCTCCCTCCTTCCACACTGGATGTTGTTTTGGTCTTTCCCCCTCTCTCCAACTCCTTGCAGAATGGTAAAAAAGTTGTTTAAAAGTTTCCTTTTCTCCTCCTCTCCCTCTGGGTGAAAGTTGGTGGTGAAGCCCCTTCCTTCCTTCTCTTCCTGGGCTGGTCTCAGGGCTCTCCAGGCAGGAGCACAGGTTGATGGCTGCTCTCCTCACTGCTCACAGCTCCAACTGAGCAGGACACGCCTCCACTGCTCTACCATTGGTTCCTTGTGCATGAAACTCTTTTAGAGTCTACCTGCAAAACATAAACATTAAACTGTGCCACCCGACCTGGGTGACACACCAGACATTTACAAGGCCCTTTTTTCCTTTTTTTGGTTTTTTTTTGTGTTTTTTGTTTTTTTTTGGGCACTAAAATCACAATTTTTCCCCAGTGCCCCCTATAAAAGGGAAGGGGACACTAAAAGCACCGGCAATTAAAACAAATTAACTTTAAAACGTAAAATCAAATTAAAATTTGGTTGCTGGGCGTGATGATGCACTCCAGTCCCTCCGGTGCCCACCTCTCGCGGAAGGCCGCGAGCGTACCGGTGGACACCGCGTGCTCCATCTCCAAGGACACCCTGGACCGGATGTAAGAGCGGAAGAGAGGCAGGCAGTCAGGTTGAACGACCCCCTCGACCGCCCGCTGCCTGGACCGGCTGATGGCACCCTTGGCCGTTGCCCAGGAGCAGTCCTACGAGGAGGCCTTCGGACCTACCCGCTCCCCTCCGCACAGGGTGCCCAAAGATCAGGAGAGTGGGACTGAAGTGCAGCCAGAATTTCAGGAGCAGCCCCTTCAAATAGTGGAACAGGGGCTGCAACCTTGTGCATTCAATAAAAACATGGAACACGGACTCCTCCAGACCGCAGAAATTGCAGGCGGCCTGGGAGTCCGTGAACCGGCTTAAAAATTTGTTGCACGGCACTGCTCCGTGCACCACCCTCCAGGCCAAGTCCCCGATGAATAGTGGGAGGACCCCTGCGTAGAGTGCCCTCCATCGGGGACCCCCGCCTCCTCCGGACAGCAAGATGGTACGCCATGGCGTGTCCGGACGGCCGGCGAGGATGGCAAAGTTGAGGGTGTGCAGGAGCAGCCCGTACAGGAAACCCCTCCGCGCGGAACTGAAAGGCACGGAGGGGATTTCCCCGAGGCGGCTCAAGTTGTGAGGCGCCGGCCCCCGAGGGAGGTTCCGGGGTTTGGCGCCGATGAGGAATTCCGTCCGGACGGGGGTCAGTTCGGACGGGATCTCCCCACGTGCTTGAGCCTCCTCGATGCACCTAACGGAGTCAGGGCCCAGAGCTGTTTTTAGCGACTCGATGGCATCGGCCGCGTGGCGGACGTTGGCAGAATTTAGGCGCCGCGCCAGCGTGTCTGGCGCCATCCAGCCCGCTCCTCCGCCATCGAGCAGGTCCCTGACCCTGGTCACCTCACCAGCCACAGCCCTCTCTTCCGACCGCCACATAAAGCCTCGGCCGTGGAGGTACGGATTCCCGAGCAGCGGTTCCTGCAGGACGGCCGCCACTCCAGCCGGCGGAGAGCTGCGCTTGGTGGAGACTTTGTTCCAGACCCTGATGAGTTCCCTGTAAAAGACAGGCAGCTCCCGGAGGGCGGTCCTGGCACCCCCCAAGTTCACAAACAGGAGCTGCGTGTCATAATTGAGGTCGAGCTGCTGGCGGAAGAAATACCTCGCCAGAGCACACCACCTAGGAGGGGGCTCGACGTAAAGGTATCTCTGCAGGGTCTGAAGACGGAAAGTCGCGAGCTGGGCACTGACGCACACCAACGACTGACCGCCCTCCTCAAGCGGGAGACTCAAGACCGCGGCAGAGACCCAGTGCTTCCTGTTGTTCCAGAAGAAGTCCACCAGCTTTTTCTGTATCTTGGCGACAAACGCAGGGGGAGGGGTCAAAGTGACCAGCCGGTACCACAACATTGCGGCCACCAGCTGGTTTATGACTAGCGCTCGACCCCTGTAGGACAGCACTCGGAGCAGTCCTGTCCAGCGCCCTAGGCGAGCGGCGACCTTGGCCTCCAGCTCCTGCCAGTTCGCCGGCCAGGCTCCCTCGTCGCGGCTAAGGTAGACTCCCAGATAGAGGAGATGGGTCGTGCTCCAGGCAAAAGGCCTGAGCTCCTCCGGCAGGGAGTCCACCCGCCACTGACCCACCAGGAGTCCGGAACATTTCTCCCAGTTGATCCTGGCGGAGGACGCGGCCGAGTAAATCTCCTGGCACTCACGCATCCTCCGCAGGTCAGCGGGATCCTCTACCGCGAGGAGCACGTCATCGGCGTAAGCCGAGAGGACGACCTCCACGCCCGGCCCTTGCAGAGCCAGTCCCGTCAACCTCGTCCGCAAGAGGCGCAGGAAAGGCTCCACGCAAACGGCGTATAACTGGCCGGACATGGGGCATCCCTGGCGCACCCCTCTCCTAAAGCGAAGGGGCGCCGTCAAGGACCCGTTAACCTTAATCAGACACTCCGCGGCGGCGTACAAAAGTCGGATCCGGGCGACGAAATGCGTCCCGAACCCGAAAGCGCGCAGAGTTCCGAGCAGATAGTCGTGATCCACCCTGTCGAACGCCTTCTCTTGGTCGAGGGATAGGAAGGCGACCGACAGACCAGCCTCCTGGGAACAATGGATGAGGTCCCGGACCAGATGGATGTTATCGTGGATTGTCCGGCCCGGGACCGTGTATGACTGGTCGGGGTGGATCATGTGGTCCAGCACGGCACCAAGGCGAGCAGACATCGCCCTGGCGAAGATTTTGTAGTCCGTGCTGAGGAGGGAGACCGGGCGCCAGTTCTTAAGGAGGCGGAGATCGCCCTTCTTAGGCAGCAGGACGATGACTGCCCTGCGCCAAGAGAGGGGCATCTCCCCGGTCGCCAGACTTTCCCCCAGGACCCGCGCGTAGTCGCTCCCCAGGACGTCCCAGAACGCCCTGTGGAACTCCACGGTCAGCCCGTCCAGCCCCGGGGATTTTCCCCTCGAGAGCCGGGCGAGGGCACCGGTCAGCTCCGCCAGGCTTAGCGGAGCTTCCAGATTTTCGGCGCCCTCCGGGCTGACCTTCGGCAGGTCCTCCCACAAAACTCTACGCGCTTCCTCGCTGGACGGATCCGGAGAGAACAGAGCCCCGTAATATTCACGGACCCTGTTGTTGACGCCCTCCGGATCCGAGACGAGAGAGCCGTCGTCGGCCAGCAGCGTCAAGAGCTGCTTACGGACACTCTGCCTTTTTTCCAGCGAGTAGAAGGGGGAGCCGCGGTCCAGATCCCGCAGGAACCGGATCCGCGACCTCACGAACGCGCCTCGGGACCCGACGAGCTGCAGGTCCTTCAGCGCGGCCTTCTTCGCTTCGTACACCGTCCGCAGGGCCGGGTCCTGGACGACTTGACCGAGACGGGCTTCCAGGTCGAGCACCTCTTTTTCTAGGCGCCCGACTCTGGCCGCCCGCCTCTTGGTCGACCCCCTCGCGTACTCTTGACAGAAGACGCGGACGTGAGCCTTGCCCACGTCCCACCATAGCCTCAAGGAGGGGAAGCCCCCCTGCTTCCTTCTCCAGTCGGACCAGAATCGACGGAACGAGTCCTGGAACCGCACGTCCTCCAGCAGCCGGTTGTTAAAGTGCCAGTACGCGGACCCCGTCCTCGCGCGGAGCGAAGCGAGCTCCGCCCACACCAGGTGGTGGTCCGAACACGGCACCGGCCGCATGGAGGCCGCCGGGACGCAGGAAACGTACGCCCGAGACACGTAAAGGCGGTCGACTCTAGACCATCCAACTCCAGGCCTCACCCAAGTAAAGGCGCTGGAGTCGGGGTGGAGATTTCGCCAGACGTCCACCAAGTCGAAGGACCCGACCAGGTCCCTCAACTTCTCCATCGCCGTCATGCACTGCGGGGCACCGGAGCGGTCCCTCGCCTCGAGGGTGCAGTTAAAATCCCCCCCGAGGACAATGCAGTCGCCGACGTCGACGGAGCCAAGAAGAGCGGACACCTCTTCAAAGAAGCGCGTTTGCTGCGGGCCGGGATGAGGGGCGTACACGTTCACGAGATGGAGCGGCACGTCCCCCAGGCGAACCATTACGTGCAGCAAGCGGCCTGGCACGGGCTCCTCGACCCCCAAGATCTCCGGCTGAAAATGCGGGCCCAGCAAGATGGCCACCCCACTAGAAATGGCGGTGAGGTGGCTCATGCGGACCTCTCCTTGCCATTCCAGGAGCCACGTGGCTTCGTCTCCCGGAACGGTGTGGGTTTCTTGCAGGAAGCACACCGCATATTTCCCCTCCCGCAGGAGCGAAAAATTGTCAAATCTACGGCGTGCCCCTCTGCCGCCGTTGATGTTGAGGCTGGCTATGGTTATCTTCATGGCAAAAGCATAGTGCAACCTCTACCTTAACCTATTGTGGGGGAGGGAGCGGAGTCTTTTGTTGAACTCCGCTCCCTCCGCAGCCCAGCGAGGAGTCCCTCGAGCTCGCGCAGCTCAAGGTGCTGCTCCTTTGTCAAGGGCCCGCCCGCGGCCAAGGTTTTAACGGCGGCGCGGACGGACCCCTTGATCAGCTCCGGCTCGGACCATTTTTCCAGGGCCAGTCGGGCTTGGTCGCGGCGACCCCGGCTCTGGGCCAAAAAGTCCCGGAGTTCCTTTGCAGGAACGAGGAGGGTCTCAGCGGCGGCCGCGAGCAGATCCACCGCCTCACTGGCGGTGGTCTCTAGGTCTTCACCCGCGTCCCCCACCGAGTCCCCGTCCTCCTCCGGGAGGTGGCCGCCAGCAGCCAGCCCATCGACCGCACAAGGTACGGCAAATGAACCGGCCGCTCCAACCGGCCCTGGCACTGCCCCGATCCCACCCCCAGGATCGTCGGCAGAGGAGTCCCCACTGGGCTCTTTTAAAAATGGTGCCGGGTCGGGAAATGACAGCGGAAGGGGTTCCCCCTCCGCCCCAGGAACCGGAGAACAAGGAGAGACCCGGCCATAGGAAATCCCCAGGCCCTCCAAGTGCTCCAGCTCCAAAGTAAGGGGCGAGGGTGGGTGTTCCTCCCCCTCCCCGCTGCCACCCCCCGGCCCAGCATCTACAGTATCATTAAAATCAATTGCTTCATTCTCTGCCGGGTCGAGCAAATCCCGGGGGAAGTTGGGTAATAGCTGGGCGGGCTCAGGTTCGGCCTTTTCGGCCCCGCCCGCCTCGGTCCCCGGGACGCTCGACCCGGCGGCTACGCATTCTTCCACTGGCCCCACGCCCCCCACGACAGGCAGATCTTCCACGCCCTCCCCAGGAGGCAGCGGCTGGGCAGCCTCGACTGCCTCACCCTCCCCGGGGAAAGACTCCTCGCGCCTGCAGCGCAATTTGGGGGCGCTGGTGGGGGACGCGGGACACGCGGCGGGCACCGCCTCCTCCGCGGAGGGATGTTGTTCCCCCTCCGCCTCATTGGGGCGGTGCCTCTTTTTGTTCCTGGGGGCGCGCGGAGTCAGGGAGACCTCCATGTCTGCCGAGGCCTCCCGCTCCGCCCCCCCCTTTTCCTTTTCTTGCCCGCGCCCGGGCCCCTCTGTGGTGGTCTTCAAGGGCCCGGGCACGGGCTCGGGGCACCCCGCGCTCGCCGGTGACTGGGTTGGGCTGAGCGCGGTGGTCAGACTTTCCGGCGCACCGAGGGGACCCGCCTCTAGATGTTTCTCCTTCTTCCGCGCCTTCTTTCCGCTCGGACGCTCTCCCTCCCCCCCGCCGGAGGCCCTGAAAACAAAGGCCTCCGACGATGCCCGCGCACCCATGGCTCCCGGCACGCGGACGCAACTAGGGGGAGGGGTGGCGGCAGCGCCAGCCTTGGCCGCCTTCGGTGGTTTGGCGGCCTTGGAGGCGGGGCAGTTCTTGCGAACATGCCCCACCTCCCTGCAGGCATGGCACCGCACGCCGTCCGACGTCCAGAAGACGCGGTAGGCAGTCCCCTCGTGCACCACATTAAAATCTCCCTCCGTCGTGTCCTCCCGCGCCAGCCGGACAAAGAGCTGGCGGCGGAAGGAGAACACGTGGCGCAGGCTGCTCTCCCTGAGGCCGAGCGGTATGGGGTTGATCCCTGACCTTACCTCCCCCAGTTGTTGTAGGTGAGGGAGGAGGAGCTCAGCGGAAACAAAGGGCGGGACGTTTGAAATGATGACCCTCTGCGCGGTGGCCTCGAGAGGGTCCACCGGCAGGAACGTCCCGCCCACCGTGAGCCCCTTTTCAAGGGCCAGGGACACCGCCCGCTCCGACCCCAGGAAGAACACGGCCTTCCCAGACATCTTGGAGGCTGCGACAATGGCCGAGGGGCCGACTACCCCAGCCATCGCCCGCACGCACTCCTCAATGCTCATTGTGGGGTGAGTGTAGCTCTTGACCCCGTGTTTCCTGGTTATAAGTCTGAACGGTGGCAGGGCAGCGGGTGGCGCAGGAGGTGCCGTGGATGTGGACACCGCCTGCGCATACGTCCTTGCTGGCCCTGCCACCGGCGTGGATGGGGTCGCCATCACGGGGTCCCTTTAAGGGCTACACCCACCCCAAAGTCACAGGCCTTAATGGTCTTTAATGGCCTCTTATGTTAACTGAGCAGAGGAGCCCTTAACGAGGCACCTCTCCCCTCGTTGACAATTGGGGAGAGGCCTTGCTCCCTCTGCTCAGTTGTCTTAATTGGTTTTTTTTTTTATTAATTTGGAAGGAAAGGGTTCTCAGAGAGAGAGGGGAGAAACAGAGGGTAACGGAGAAAGAGAGAGGGGGGTGGGAAGGGGGGGGGGCTGCGAGGGCAGGTCTCCCCTCGCAGCTGTGGGTGGGTGCACTCCCCAGATGGCAAAACACAAAAGTCTTTGGGGTGGTCTTCAGGTGGGGGGAGAAGATGTCTTCACCTGGGGTAGCTGGAGCCACCAGGCACTCCTAACGATCCTCAATAGGGTGATTAATGACTCTTCAGCCTGGTAGCTCCAGCTATCCCAGGCTAGGCAAATGTGGGGGGGGTGGGGGGGGTTCCAATTGTGGGGGGGGGCCCAGTTGTAAGCACAGCCCCCACGCACACTACCACACACACACACACCCCCCGCGATGTTCCGGCCCTCAGTGGTCTTCTTTCCTCCCCCCACCCATACAACAAAGTCTGTTTGGGGAAATGCACCCACACCCACCTGTAGAATTGTTGAGTCTCCCTCCTTCCACACTGGATGTTTTTGGTTTTTCCCCCTCTCTCCAACTCCTTGCAGAAATGATAAAAGTTGATAAAGTTTTCTGCTTCCTCCTCCTCTCCCTCTGGATAAAGTTGGTGTTGAAGCCCCTTCCTTCCTTCTCTTCCTGGCTGGTCTCAGGGCTCTCCAGGCAGGAGCTCAAGTTGCTAGCAGCTCCACTCACTGCTCACAGCTCCAACTGAGCAGGACACGCCTCCACAGCTCCCCAATTGGTCCTTGTGCATGAAACTCTTTTAGGAGTCTACCTGCAAAACATAAACAACATTAAACTGTGCCACCCGACCTGGGTGACACAGCAGACATTTTCAAGCCCCTTTTTTTTTTTTGGTTTTTGGTTTTTTTTTTTTTGGGGCGCTAAAATCAAATTTTTCCAGTGCCCCCTATAAAAGGAGAGGGGGACACTAAAAACACCGGCAATTAAAACAAATTAAACTTTAAAACGTAAAATCAAATTAAAATTTGGTTGCCGGGCGTGATGATGCACTCCAGTCCCTCCGGTGCCCACCTCTCGCGGAAGGCCGCGAGCGTACCGGTGGACACCGCGTGCTCCATCTCCAAGGACACCCTGGATCGGATGTAAGAGCGGAAGAGAGGCAGGCAGTCAGGTTGAACGACCCCCTCGACCGCCCGCTGCCTGGACCGGCTGATGGCACCCTTGGCCGTGCCCAGGAGCAGTCCTACGAGGAGGCCCTCGGACCTACCCGCTCCCCTCCGCACAGGGTGCCCAAAGATCAGGAGAGTGGGACTGAAGTGCAGCCAGAATTTCAGGAGCAGCCCCTTCAAATAGTGGAACAGGGGCTGCAACCTTGTGCATTCAATAAAAACATGGAACACGGACTCCTCCAGACCGCAGAAATTGCAGGCGGCTTGGGAGTCCGTGAACCGGCTTAAAAATTTGTTGCACGGCACTGCTCCGTGCACCACCCTCCAGGCCAAGTCCCCGATGAATAGTGGGAGGACCCCTGCGTAGAGTGCCCTCCATCGGGGACCCCCGCCTCCTCCGGACGGCAAGATGGTACGCCATGGCGTGTCCGGACGGCCGGCGAGGATGGCAAAGTTGAGGGTGTGCAGGAGCAGCCCGTACAGGAAACCCCTCCGCGCGGAACTGAAAGGCACGGAGGGGATTTCCCCGAGGCGGCTCAAGTTGTGAGGCGCCGGTCCCCGAGGGAGGTTCCGGGGTTTGGCGCCGATGAGGAATTCCGTCCGGACGGGGGTCAGTACGGACGGGATCTCCCCACGTGCTTGAGCCTCCTCGATACACCTAACGGAGTCAGGGCCCAGAGCTGTTTTTAGCGACTCGATGGCATCGGCCGCGCGGCGGACGTTGGCAGAATTTAGGCGCCGCGCCAGCGTGACTGGCGCCATCCAGCCCGCTCCTCCGCCATCGAGCAGGTCCCTGACCCTGGTCACCTCACCAGCCACAGCCCTCTCTTCCGACCGCCACATGAAGCCTCGGCCGTGGAGGTACGGATTCCCGAGCAGCGGTTCCTGCAGGACGGCCGCCACTCCAGCCGGCGGAGAGCTGCGCTTGGTGGAGACTTTGTTCCAGACCCTGATGAGTTCCCTGTAAAAGACAGGCAGCTCCCGGAGGGCGGTCCTGGCACCCCCCAAGTTCACAAACAGGAGCTGCGTGTCATAATTGAGGTCGAGCTGCTGGCGGAAGAAATACCTCGCCAGAGCACACCACCTAGGAGGGGGCTCGACGTAAAGGTATCTCTGCAGGGTCTGAAGACGGAAAGTCGCGAGCTGGGCGCTGACGCACACCAACGACTGACCGCCCTCCTCAAGCGGGAGACTCAAGACCGCGACAGAGACCCAGTGCTTCCTGTTGTTCCAGAAGAAGTCCACCAGCTTCTTCTGTATCTTGGCGACAAACGCAGGGGGAGGGGTCAAAGTGACCAGCCGGTACCACAGCATTGCGGCCACCAGCTGGTTTATGACTAGCGCTCGACCCCTGTAGGACAGCACTCGGAGCAGTCCTGTCCAGCGCCCTAGGCGAGCGGCGACCTTGGCCTCCAGCTCCTGCCAGTTCGCCGGCCAGGCTTCCTCGTCGGGGCTAAGGTAGACTCCCAGATAGAGGAGATGGGTCGTGCTCCAGGCAAAAGGCCTGAGCTCCTCCGGCAGGGAGTCCACCCGCCACTGACCCCCCAGGAGTCCGGAACATTTCTCCCAGTTGATCCTGGCGGAGGACGCGGCCGAGTAAATCTCCTGGCACTCACGCATCCTCCGCAGGTCAGCGGGATCCTCTACCGCGAGGAGCACGTCATCGGCGTAAGCCGAGAGGATGACCTCCACGCCCGGCCCTTGCAGAGCCAGTCCCGTCAACCTCGTCCGCAAGAGGCGCAGGAAAGGCTCCACGCAAACGGCGTATAACTGGCCGGACATGGGGCATCCCTGGCGCACCCCTCTCCTAAAGCGAAGGGGCGCCGTCAAGGACCCGTTAACCTTAATCAGACACTCCGCGGCGGCGTACAAAAGTCGGATCCGGGCGACGAAATGCGTCCCGAACCCGAAAGCGCGCAGAGTTCCGAGCAGATAGTCGTGATCCACCCTGTCGAACGCCTTCTCTTGGTCGAGGGATAGGAAGGCGACCGACAGACCAGCCTCCTGGGAGCAATGGATGAGGTCCCGGACCAGATGGATGTTGTCGTGGATCGTCCGGCCCGGGACCGTGTATGACTGGTCGGGGTGAATCATGTGGTCCAGCACGGCACCAAGGCGAGCAGACATCGCCCTGGCGAAGATTTTGTAGTCCGTGCTGAGGAGGGAGACCGGGCGCCAGTTCTTAAGGAGGCGGAGATCGCCCTTCTTAGGCAGCAGGACGATGACTGCCCTGCGCCAAGAGAGGGGCATCTCCCCGGTCGCCAGACTTTCCCCCAGGACCCGCGCGTAGTCGCTCCCCAGGACGTCCCAGAACGCCCTGTGGAACTCCACGGTCAGCCCGTCCAGCCCCGGGGATTTTCCCCTCGAGAGCCGGGCGAGGGCACCGGTCAGCTCCGCCAGGCTTAGCGGAGCTTCCAGATTTTCGGCGCCCTCCGGGCTGACCTTCGGCAGGTCCTCCCACAAAACTCTACGCGCTTCCTCGCTGGACGGATCCGGAGAGAACAGAGCCCCGTAATATTCACGGACCCTGTTGTTGACGCCCTCCGGATCCGAGACGAGAGAGCCGTCGTCGGCCAGCAGCGTCAAGAGCTGCTTACGGACACTCTGCCTTTTTTCCAGCGAGTAGAAGAAGGGGGAGCCGCGGTCCAGATCCCGCAGGAACCGGATCCGCGACCTCACGAACGCGCCTCGGGACCCGACGAGCTGCAGGTCCTTCAGCGCGGCCTTCTTCGCTTCGTACACCGTCCGCAGGGCCGGGTCCTGGACGACTTGACCGAGACGGGCTTCCAGGTCGAGCACCTCTTTTTCTAGGCGCCCGACTCTGGCCGCCCGCCTCTTGGTCGACCCCCTCGCGTACTCTTGACAGAAGACGCGGACGTGAGCCTTGCCCACGTCCCACCATAGCCTCAAGGAGGGGAAGCCCCCCTGCTTCCTTCTCCAGTCGGACCAGAATCGACGGAACGAGTCCTGGAACCGCACGTCCTCCAGCAGCCGGTTGTTAAAGTGCCAGTACGCGGACCCCGTCCTCGCGCGGAGCGAAGCGAGCTCCGCCCACACCAGGTGGTGGTCCGAACACGGCACCGGCCGCATGGAGGCCGCCGGGACGCAGGAAACGTACGCCCGAGACACGTAAAGGCGGTCGACTCTAGACCATCCAACTCCAGGCCTCACCCAAGTAAAGGCGCTGGAGTCGGGGTGGAGATTTCGCCAGACGTCCACCAAGTCGAAGGACCCGACCAGGTCCCTCAACTTCTCCATCGCCGTCATGCACTGCGGGGCACCGGAGCGGTCCCTCGCCTCGAGGGTGCAGTTAAAATCCCCCCCGAGGACAATGCAGTCGCCGACGTCGACGGAGCCAAGAAGAGCGGACACCTCTTCAAAGAAGCGCGTTTGCTGCGGGCCGGGATGAGGGGCGTACACGTTCACGAGATGGAGCGGCACGTCCCCCAGGCGAACCGTTACGTGCAGCAAGCGGCCTGGCACGGGCTCCTCGACCCCCAAGATCTCCGGCTGAAAATGCGGGCCCAGCAAGATGGCCACCCCACTAGAAATGGCGGTGAGGTGGCTCATGCGGACCTCTCCTTGCCATTCCAGGAGCCACGTGGCTTCGTCTCCCGGAACGGTGTGGGTTTCTTGCAGGAAGCACACCGCATATTTCCCCTCCCGCAGGAGCGAAAAATTGTCAAATCTACGGCGTGCCCCTCTGCCGCCGTTGATGTTGAGACTGGCTATGGTTATCTTCATGACAAAAGCATAGTGCAACCTCTACCTTAACCTATTGTGGGGGAGGGAGCGGAGTCTTTTGTTGAACTCCGCTCCCTCCGCAGCCCAGCGAGGAGTCCCTCGAGCTCGCGCAGCTCAAGGTGCTGCTCCTTTGTCAAGGGCCCGCCCGCGGCCAAGGTTTTAGCGGCGGCGCGGACGGATGCGACGAGCAGCCCCGGCTCGGACCATCTTTCCAGGGCCAGACGGGCTTGGTCGCGGCGACCCCGGCACTGGACCAAAAAGTCCCGGAGTTCCTCTGCGGGAATGAGGAGGGTCTCAGTGGCGGCCGCGAGCAGATCCACCGCCTCACTGGCGATGGACTCGAGATCTTCACCCACGTCCTCCACCGAGTCCCCGTCCCCCTCCGGGAGGTCGCCGCTAGCAGCCGGCCCGTCGACCGCACGAGGTACGGCAAACGGCCCGGCCGCTCCATCTGGCCCTGGCTCTGCCCCGATCCCACCCCCAGGATCGTCGGCAGAGGAGTCCCCACTGGGCTCTTTTAAAATTGGTGCTGGGTCGGGAAGCGACAGCGGAAGGGGTTCCTCCTCCGCCCCAGGAACCGGGGAACACGGAGAGACCCGGTTTAGGAAGTTCTCCAGGTCCACCAAGTCCCCCAGCTCCAAAGTAGGGGGCGAGGGTGGGTGTTCCTCCCCCTCCCCGCTGCCACCCCCCGGCCCAGCATCTACAGTGTCATAATTATTTAATTGTTTTTCTGCCGGGTCGAGCAACTCCCGGGGGAAGTTGGGTAATAGCTGGGCGGGCTCAGGTTCGGCCTTTTCGGCCTCGCCCGCCTCAGTCCCCGGGACGCCCGGCCCGGCGGCTACGCATTCCTCCGCGGTCCCCACGCCCCCCACGACAGGCAGATCTTCCACTCCATCCCCGGGAGGCAGAGGCTGGGCAGCCTCAACTGTCTCACCCTCCCCGGGGAAAGACTCCTCGCGCCTGCAGCGCAATTTGGGGGCGCTGGTGGGGGACGCGGGACACGCGGCGGGCACCGCCTCCTCCGCGGAGGGATGTTGTTCCCCCTCCGCCTCATTGGGGCGGTGCCTCTTTTTGTTCCTGGGGGCGCGCGGAGTCAGGGAGACCTCCATGTCTGCCGAGGCCTCCCGCTCCGCCCCCCCCTTTTCCTTTTCTTGCCCGCGCCTGGGCCCCTCTGTGGTGGTATTCAAGGGCCCGGGCACGGGCTCGGGGCACCCCGCGCTCGCCGGTGACTGGGTTGGGCTGAGCGCGGTGGTCAGACTTTCCGGCGCACCGAGGGGACCCGCCTCTAGATGTTTCTCCTTCTTCCGCGCCTTCTTTCCGCTCGGACGCTCTCCCTCCCCCCCGCCGGAGGCCCTGAAAACAAAGGCCTCCGACGATGCCCGCGCACCTATGGCTCCCGGCACGCGGACGCAACTAGGGGGAGGGGTGGCGGCAGCGCCAGCCTTGGCCGCCTTCGGTGGTTTGGCGGCCTTGGAGGCGGGGCAGTTCTTGCGAACATGCCCCACCTCCCTGCAGGCATGGCACCGCACGCCGTCCGACGTCCAGAAGACGCGGTAGGCAGTCCCCTCGTGCACCACATTAAAATCTCCCTCCGTCGTGTCCTCCCGCGCCAGCCGGACAAAGAGCTGGCGGCGGAAGGAGAACACGTGGCGCAGGCTGCTCTCCCTGAGGCCGAGCGGTATGGGGTTGATCCCTGACCTTACCTCCCCCAGTTGTTGTAGGTGAGGGAGGAGGAGCTCAGCGGAAACAAAGGGCGGGACGTTTGAAATGATGACCCTCTGCGCGGTGGCCTCGAGAGGGTCCACCGGCAGGAACGTCCCGCCCACCGTGAGCCCCTTTTCAAGGGCCAGGGACACCGCCCGCTCCGACCCCAGGAAGAACACGGCCTTCCCAGACATCTTGGAGGCTGCGACAATGGCCGAGGGGCCGACTACCCCAGCCATCGCCCGCACGCACTCCTCAATGCTCATTGTGGGGTGAGTGTAGCTCTTGACCCCGTGTTTCCTGGTTATAAGTCTGAACGGTGGCAGGGCAGCGGGTGGCGCAGGAGGTGTCGTGGATGTGGACACCGCCTGCGCATACGTCCTTGCTGGCCCTGCCACCGGCGTGGATGGGGTCGCCATCACGGGGTCCCTTTAAGGGCTACACCCACCCCAAAGTCACAGGCCTTAATGGTCTTTAATGGCCTCTTATGTTAACTGAGCAGAGGAGCCCTTAACGAGGCACCTCTCCCCTCGTTGACAATTGGGGAGAGGCCTTGCTCCCTCTGCTCAGTTGTCTTAATTGGTTTTGTTTTTTTGTTTTTTTTGTAAATTTGGAAGGAAGAGGCCTCAGAGAGAGAGGGGAGAAACAGAGTAGCAGAGAAAGAGAGAGGGGGGTGGGAAGGGGGGGGGGGGTCTGCGAGGGCAGGTCTCCCCTCGCAGCTGTGGGTGGGTGCACTCCCCAGATGGCAAAACACAAAAGTCTTTGGGGTGGTCTTCAGGTGCGGGGAGAAGATGTCTTCACCTGGGGTAGCTGGAGCCACCAGGCACTCCCAACGATCTTTAATTAGGTGATTGAGAAAAACAACAATCTTCAGCCTGGTAGCTCCAGCTATCCCAGGCTAGGCAAATGTGGGGGGGGGGTGGGGGGGGTTCTCCAATTGTGGGGGGGGGCCTAGTTGTAAGCAAGGCCCCCACACACACTACCACACACACACACACCCCCGCGATGTTCCGGCCCTCAGTGGTCTTCTTTCCTCCCCCCACCGATACAACAAAGTCTGTTTGGGGAAATGCACCCACACCCACCTGTAGAATTGTTGAGTCTCCCTCCTTCCACACTGGATGTTTTTGGTTTTTCCCCCTCTCTCCAACTCCTTGCAGAAATGATAAAAGTTGATAAAGTTTTCTGCTTCCTCCTCCTCTCCCTCTGGATAAAGTTGGTGTTGAAGCCCCTTCCTTCCTTCTCTTCCTGGCTGGTCTCAGGGCTCTCCAGGCAGGAGCTCAAGTTGCTAGCAGCTCCACTCACTGCTCACAGCTCCAACTGAGCAGGACACGCCTCCACAGCTCCCCAATTGGTCCTTGTGCATGAAACTCTTTTGAGTTTATCTGTGAAAACATAAAACATTAAACGGTGCCACCCGACCTGGGTGACACTCCAGACATTTACAAGGCCCATTTTTTTTTTCCCTCTTTTTTGTGTTTTTTTTTAATGTTTTTTTCTTTTTTTTTTGTTTTTTTTTTGGGCACTAAAATCACAATTTTTCCCCAGTGCCCCCTATAAAAGGGAAGGGGACACTAAAAGCACCGGCAATTAAAACAAATTAACTTTAAAACGTAAAATCAAATTAAAATTTGGTTGCCGGGCGTGATGATGCACTCCAGTCCCTCCGGTGCCCACCTCTCGCGGAAGGCCGCGAGCGTACCGGTGGACACCGCGTGCTCCATCTCCAAGGACACCCTGGACCGGATGTAAGAGCGGAAGAGAGGCAGGCAGTCAGGTTGAACGACCCCCTCGACCGCCCGCTGCCTGGACCGGCTGATGGCACCCTTGGCCGTGCCCAGGAGCAGTCCTACGAGGAGGCCTTCGGACCTACCCGCTCCCCTCCGCACAGGGTGCCCAAAGATCAGGAGAGTGGGACTGAAGTGCAGCCAGAATTTCAGGAGCAGCCCCTTCAAATAGTGGAACAGGGGCTGCAACCTCGTGCATTCAATAAAAACATGGAACACGGACTCCTCCAGACCGCAGAAATTGCAGGCGGCCTGGGAGTCCGTGAACCGGCTTAAAAATTTGTTGCACGGCACTGCTCCGTGCACCACCCTCCAGGCCAAGTCCCCGATGAATAGTGGGAGGACCCCTGCGTAGAGTGCCCTCCATCGGGGACCCCCGCCTCCTCCGGACGGCAAGATGGTGCGCCATGGCGTGTCCGGACGGCCGGCGAGGATGGCAAAGTTGAGGGTGTGCAGGAGCAGCCCGTACAGGAAACCCCTCCGCGCGGAACTGAAAGGCACGGAGGGGATTTCCCCGAGGCGGCTCAAGTTGTGAGGCGCCGGCCCCCGAGGGAGGTTCCGGGGTTTGGCGCCGATGAGGAATTCCGTCCGGACGGGGGTCAGTTCGGACGGGATCTCCCCACGTGCTTGAGCCTCCTCGATACACCTAACGGAGTCAGGGCCCAGAGCTGTTTTTAGCGACTCGATGGCATCGGCCGCGCGGCGGACGTTGGCAGAATTTAGGCGCCGCGCCAGCGTGACTGGCGCCATCCAGCCCGCTCCTCCGCCATCGAGCAGGTCCCTGACCCTGGTCACCTCACCAGCCACAGCCCTCTCTTCCGACCGCCACATGAAGCCTCGGCCATGGAGGTACGGATTCCCGAGCAGCGGTTCCTGCAGGACGGCCGCCACTCCAGCCGGCGGAGAGCTGCGCTTGGTGGAGACTTTGTTCCAGACCCTGATGAGTTCCCTGTAAAAGACAGGCAGCTCCCGGAGGGCGGTCCTGGCACCCCCCAAGTTCACAAACAGGAGCTGCGTGTCATAATTGAGGTCGAGCTGCTGGCGGAAGAAATACCTCGCCAGAGCACACCACCTAGGAGGGGGCTCGACGTAAAGGTATCTCTGCAGGGTCTGAAGACGGAAAGTCGCGAGCTGGGCGCTGACGCACACCAACGACTGACCGCCCTCCTCAAGCGGGAGACTCAAGACCGCGACAGAGACCCAGTGCTTCCTGTTGTTCCAGAAGAAGTCCACCAGCTTCTTCTGTATCTTGGCGACAAACGCAGGGGGAGGGGTCAAAGTGACCAGCCGGTACCACAGCATTGCGGCCACCAGCTGGTTTATGACTAGCGCTCGACCCCTGTAGGACAGCACTCGGAGCAGTCCTGTCCAGCGCCCTAGGCGAGCGGCGACCTTGGCCTCCAGCTCCTGCCAGTTCGCCGGCCAGGCTTCCTCGTCGGGGCTAAGGTAGACTCCCAGATAGAGGAGATGGGTCGTGCTCCAGGCAAAAGGCCTGAGCTCCTCCGGCAGGGAGTCCACCCGCCACTGACCCACCAGGAGTCCGGAACATTTCTCCCAGTTGATCCTGGCGGAGGACGCGGCCGAGTAAATCTCCTGGCACTCACGCATCCTCCGCAGGTCAGCGGGATCCTCTACCGCGAGGAGCACGTCATCGGCGTAAGCCGAGAGGACGACCTCCACGCCCGGCCCTTGCAGAGCCAGTCCCGTCAACCTCGTCCGCAAGAGGCGCAGGAAAGGCTCCACGCAAACGGCGTATAACTGGCCGGACATGGGGCATCCCTGGCGCACCCCTCTCCTAAAGCAAAGGGGCGCCGTCAAGGACCCGTTAACCTTAATCAGACACTCCGCGGCGGCGTACAAAAGTCGGATCCGGGCGACGAAATGCGTCCCGAACCCGAAAGCGCGCAGAGTTCCGAGCAGATAGTCGTGATCCACCCTGTCGAACGCCTTCTCTTGGTCGAGGGATAGGAAGGCGACCGACAGACCAGCCTCCTGGGAGCAATGGATGAGGTCCCGGACCAGATGGATGTTGTCGTGGATTGTCCGGCCCGGGACCGTGTATGACTGGTCGGGGTGGATCATGTGGTCCAGCACGGCACCAAGGCGAGCAGACATCGCCCTGGCGAAGATTTTGTAGTCCGTGCTGAGGAGGGAGACCGGGCGCCAGTTCTTAAGGAGGCGGAGATCGCCCTTCTTAGGCAGCAGGACGATGACTGCCCTGCGCCAAGAGAGGGGCATCTCCCCGGTCGCCAGACTTTCCCCCAGGACCCGCGCGTAGTCGCCCCCCAGGACGTCCCAGAACGCCCTGTGGAACTCCACGGTCAGCCCGTCCAGCCCCGGGGATTTTCCCCTCGAGAGCCGGGCGAGGGCACCGGTCAGCTCCGCCAGGCTTAGCGGAGCTTCCAGATTTTCGGCGCCCTCCGGGCCGACCTTCGGCAGGTCCTCCCACAAAACTCTACGCGCTTCCTCGCTGGACGGATCCGGAGAGAACAGAGCCCCGTAATATTCACGGACCCTGTTGTTGACGCCCTCCGGATCCGAGACGAGAGAGCCGTCGTCGGCCAGCAGCGTCAAGAGCTGCTTACGGACACTCTGCCTTTTTTCCAGCGAGTAGAAGAAGGGGGAGCCGCGGTCCAGATCCCGCAGGAACCGGATCCGCGACCTCACGAACGCGCCTCGGGACCCGACGAGCTGCAGGTCCTTCAGCGCGGCCTTCTTCGCTTCGTACACCGTCCGCAGGGCCGGGTCCTGGACGACTTGACCGAGACGGGCTTCCAGGTCGAGCACCTCTTTTTCTAGGCGCCCGACTCTGGCCGCCCGCCTCTTGGTCGACCCCCTCGCGTACTCTTGACAGAAGACGCGGACGTGAGCCTTGCCCACGTCCCACCATAGCCTCAAGGAGGGGAAGCCCCCCTGCTTCCTTCTCCAGTCGGACCAGAATCGACGGAACGAGTCCTGGAACCGCACGTCCTCCAGCAGCCGGTTGTTAAAGTGCCAGTACGCGGACCCCGTCCTCGCGCGGAGCGAAGCGAGCTCCGCCCACACCAGGTGGTGGTCCGAACACGGCACCGGCCGCATGGAGGCCGCCGGGACGCAGGAAACGTACGCCCGAGACACGTAAAGGCGGTCGACTCTAGACCATCCAACTCCAGGCCTCACCCAAGTAAAGGCGCTGGAGTCGGGGTGGAGATTTCGCCAGACGTCCACCAAGTCGAAGGACCCGACCAGGTCCCTCAACTTCTCCATCGCCGTCATGCACTGCGGGGCACCGGAGCGGTCCCTCGCCTCGAGGGTGCAGTTAAAATCCCCCCCGAGGACAATGCAGTCGCCGACGTCGACGGAGCCAAGAAGAGCGGACACCTCTTCAAAGAAGCGCGTTTGCTGCGGGCCGGGATGAGGGGCGTACACGCTCACGAGATGGAGCGGCACGTCCCCCAGGCGAACCGTTACGTGCAGCAAGCGGCCTGGCACGGGCTCCTCGACCCCCAAGATCTCCGGCTGAAAATGCGGGCCCAGCAAGATGGCCACCCCACTAGAAATGGCGGTGAGGTGGCTCATGCGGACCTCTCCTTGCCATTCCAGGAGCCACGTGGCTTCGTCTCCCGGAACGGTGTGGGTTTCTTGCAGGAAGCACACCGCATATTTCCCCTCCCGCAGGAGCGAAAAATTGTCAAATCTACGGCGTGCCCCTCTGCCGCCGTTGATGTTGAGGCTGGCTATGGTTATCTTCATGGCAAAAGCATAGTGCAACCTCTACCTTAACCTATTGTGGGGGAGGGAGCGGAGTCTTTTGTTGAACTCCGCTCCTTCAGCAGCCCAGCGAGGAACTTTTTGAGCCGGCGCAGCTCAAGGCCTTGAGCCTTTGATAAGGGCCCGCCCGCGGCCATGGTTTTAGCGGCGGCGCGGACGGATGCGACGAGCAGCCCCGGCTCGGACCATCTTTCCAGGGCCAGACGGGCTTGGTCGCGGCGACCCCGGCACTGGACCAAAAAGTCCCGGAGTTCCTCTGCGGGAATGAGGAGGGTCTCAGTGGCGGCCGCGAGCAGATCCACCGCCTCACTGGCGATGGACTCGAGATCTTCACCCACGTCCTCCACCAAGTCCCCGTCCCCCTCCGGGAGGTCGCCGCTAGCAGCCGGCCCGTCGACCGCACGAGGTACGGCAAACGGCCCGGCCGCTCCATCTGGCCCTGGCTCTGCCCCGATCCCACCCCCAGGATCGTCGGCAGAGGAGTCCCCACTGGGCTCTTTTAAACTTGGTGCTGGGTCGGGAAGCGACAGCGGAAGGGGTTCCTCCTCCGCCCCAGGAACCGGGGAACACGGAGAGACCCGGTTTAGGAAGTTCTCCAGGTCCACCAAGTCCCCCAGCTCCAAAGTAGGGGGCAAGGGTTGTTGTTCTTCCCCCTCCCCGCCGCCTCCCCCCAGCCCAGCGTGTACGGATTCATTAAAATTGTTCATATTCTCAGTTTCTACCGGGTCGAGCAAATCCCGGGGGAAGTTGGGTATTGGCTGGGCGGGCTCAGGTTCGGCCTTTTCGGCCCCGCCCGCCTCGGTCCCCGGGACGCTCGACCCGGCGGCTACGCATTCTTCCACTGGCCCCACGCCCCCCACGACAGGCAGATCTTCCACGCCCACCCCAGGAGGCAGCGGCTGGGCAGCCTCGACTGCCTCATCCTCCCCGGGGACAGACTCCTCGCGCCTGCAGCGCAATTTGGGGGCGCTGGTGGGGGACGCGGGACACGCGGCGGGCACCGCCTCCTCCGCGGAGGGATGTTGTTCCCCCTCCGCCTCATTGGGGCGGTGCCTCTTTTTGTTCCTGGGGGTGCGCGAAGGCAGGGAGACCTCTGTGTCTGCCGAGGCCTCCCGCTCCGCCCCCCCCTTTTCCTTTTCTTGCCCGCGCCCGGGCCCCTCCGCGGTATTGGTCAAGGGCTCAGGCACGGGCTCGGGGCACCCCGCGCTCGCCGGTGACGGGGTTGGGCTGAGCGCGGTGGTCAAATTTTCCGGCGCACTGAGGGGACCCGCCTCGAGATGTTTCGCCTTCTTCCGCGCCTTCTTTCCGGTCGAACGCTCTCCCTCCCCCCCGCCGGAGGCCCTGAAAACAAAGGCCTCCGACGATGCCCGCGCACCCATGGCTCCCGGCACGCGGACGCAACTAGGGGGAGGGGTGGCGGCGGTGCCAGCCTTGGCCGCCTTCGGTGGTTTGGCGGCCTTGGAGGCGGGGCAGTTCTTACGAACATGCCCCACCTCCCTACAGGCATGGCACCGCACGCCGTCCGACGTCCAGAAGACGCGGTAGGCAGTCCCCTCGTGCACCACATTAAAGTTCCCCTCCGTCGTCTCCTCCCGCGCCAGCCGGACAAAGAGCTGGCGGCGGAAGGAGAACACGTGGCGCAGGCTGTTCTCCCTGAGGCCGAGCGGTATGGGGTTGATCCCCGACCTTACCTCCCCCAGTTGGTGTAGGTGAGGGAGGAGGAGCTCAGCGGGAACAAAGGGCGGGACGTTTGAAATGATGACCCTCTGCGCGGTGGCCTCGAGAGGGTCCACCGGCAGGAACGTCCCGCCCACCGTGAGCCCCTTTTCAAGGGCCAGGGACACCGCCCGCTCCGACCCCAGGAAGAACACGGCCTTCCCAGACATCTTGGAGGCCGCGACAATGGCCGAGGGGCCGACTACCCCAGCCATCGCCCGCACGCACTCCTCGATGCTCATTGTGGGGTGAGTGTAGCTCTTGACCCCGTGTTTTTTAGTTATTAGTCTGAAAGGTGGCAGGGCAGCGGCCGGCGCAGGAGGTGCCGTGGATGTGGACACCGCCTGCGCATACGACCTTGCTGGCCCTGCCACCGGCGTGGATGGGGTCGCCATCACGGGGTCCCTTTAAGGGCTACACCCACCCCAAAGTCACAGGCCTTAATGGTCTTTATTAGGCCTCTTGTAGATTGACTGAGCAGAGGAGCCCTTAATGAGGTACCTCTCCCCTAGTTGGCAATTGGGGAGGGGCCTTGCTCCCTCTGCTCAGTTGTCTTAAATGTTTTTTTTTTAAATTAAATTTGGAAGAAAGAGGCTCTCAGAGAGAGAGGGGAGAAACAGAGTAACAGAGAAAGAGAGAGGGGGGGTGGGAAGGGGGGGGCTGCGAGGGCAGGTCTCCCCTCGCAGCTGTGGGTGGGTGCACTCCCCAGATGGCAAAACACAAAAGTCCTTGGGGTGGTCTTCAGGTGGGGGGAGAAGATGTCTTCACCTGGGGTAGCTGGAGCCACCAGGCACTCCTAACGATCTTTAATTGGGTGATTAATAACAATCTTCAGCCTGGTAGCTCCAGCTATCCCAGGCTAGGCAAATGTGGGGGGGGGTGGGGGGGGTTCCAATTGTGGGGGGGGGGCCTAGTTGTAAGCACGGCCCCCACGCACACTACCACACACACACACACCCCCCGCGATGTTCCGGCCCTCAGTGGTCTTCTTTCCTCCCCCCACCGAAACAACAAAGTCTGTTTGGGGAAATGCACCAACACCCACCTGTAGAATGTAGAGTCTCCCTCCTTCCACACTGGATGTTGTTTGTGGTTTCCCCCTCTCTCCAACTCCTTGCAGAATGGTAAAGTTGTTTAAAAGTTTTCTTTTCTCCTCCTCTCCCTCTGGATAAAAGTTGGTGTTGAAGCCCCTTCCTTCCTTCTCTTCCTGGCTGGTCTCAGGGCTCTCCAGGCAGGAGCTCAAGTTGCTAGCAGCTCCACTCACTGCTCACAGCTCCAACTGAGCAGGACACGCCTCCACAGCTCCCCAATTGGTCCTTGTGCATGAAACTCTTTTTGGAGTTCACCTGCAAAAACATAAAACATGTATCCGTGCCACCCGACCTGGATGACACACACAAGACATTTACAAGGCCCCTTTTTTATTTATTTTTTTGTGTTTTTTTTTTGGGGCACTAAAATCAAATTTTTCCTTTTTCCAGTGCCCCCTATAAAAGGAGAGGGGGACACTAAAAGCACCGGCAATTAAAACAAATTAAACTTTAAAACGTAAAATCAAATTAAAATTTGGTTGCCGGGCGTGATGATGCACTCCAGTCCCTCCGGTGCCCACCTCTCGCGGAAGGCCGCGAGCGTACCGGTGGACACCGCGTGCTCCATCTCCAAGGACACCCTGGATCGGATGTAAGAGCGGAAGAGAGGCAGGCAGTCAGGTTGAACGACCCCCTCGACCGCCCGCTGCCTGGACCGGCTGATGGCACCCTTGGCCGTGCCCAGGAGCAGTCCTACGAGGAGGCCCTCGGACCTACCCGCTCCCCTCCGCACAGGGTGCCCAAAGATCAGGAGAGTGGGACTGAAGTGCAGCCAGAATTTCAGGAGCAGCCCCTTCAAATAGTGGAACAGGGGCTGCAACCTCGTGCATTCAATAAAAACATGGAACACGGACTCCTCCAGACCGCAGAAATTGCAGGCGGCCTGGGAGTCCGTGAACCGGCTTAAAAATTTGTTGCACGGCACTGCTCCGTGCACCACCCTCCAGGCCAAGTCCCCGATGAATAGTGGGAGGACCCCTGCGTAGAGTGCCCTCCATCGGGGACCCCCGCCTCCTCCGGACGGCAAGATGGTACGCCATGGCGTGTCCGGACGGCCGGCGAGGATGGCAAAGTTGAGGGTGTGCAGGAGCAGCCCGTACAGGAAACCCCTCCGCGCGGAACTGAAAGGCACGGAGGGGATTTCCCCGAGGCGGCTCAAGTTGTGAGGCGCCGGCCCCCGAGGGAGGTTCCGGGGTTTGGCGCCGATGAGGAATTCCGTCCGGACGGGGGTCAGTTCGGACGGGATCTCCCCACGTGCTTGAGCCTCCTCGATACACCTAACGGAGTCAGGGCCCAGAGCTGTTTTTAGCGACTCGATGGCATCGGCCGCGCGGCGGACGTTGGCAGAATTTAGGCGCCGCGCCAGCGTGACTGGCGCCATCCAGCCCGCTCCTCCGCCATCGAGCAGGTCCCTGACCCTGGTCACCTCACCAGCCACAGCCCTCTCTTCCGACCGCCACATGAAGCCTCGGCCGTGGAGGTACGGATTCCCGAGCAGCGGTTCCTGCAGGACGGCCGCCACTCCAGCCGGCGGAGAGCTGCGCTTGGTGGAGACTTTGTTCCAGACCCTGATGAGTTCCCTGTAAAAGACAGGCAGCTCCCGGAGGGCGGTCCTGGCACCCCCCAAGTTCACAAACAGGAGCTGCGTGTCATAATTGAGGTCGAGCTGCTGGCGGAAGAAATACCTCGCCAGAGCACACCACCTAGGAGGGGGCTCGACGTAAAGGTATCTCTGCAGGGTCTGAAGACGGAAAGTCGCGAGCTGGGCGCTGACGCACACCAACGACTGACCGCCCTCCTCAAGCGGGAGACTCAAGACCGCGACAGAGACCCAGTGCTTCCTGTTGTTCCAGAAGAAGTCCACCAGCTTCTTCTGTATCTTGGCGACAAACGCAGGGGGAGGGGTCAAAGTGACCAGCCGGTACCACAGCATTGCGGCCACCAGCTGGTTTATGACTAGCGCTCGACCCCTGTAGGACAGCACTCGGAGCAGTCCTGTCCAGCGCCCTAGGCGAGCGGCGACCTTGGCCTCCAGCTCCTGCCAGTTCGCCGGCCAGGCTTCCTCGTCGGGGCTAAGGTAGACTCCCAGATAGAGGAGATGGGTCGTGCTCCAGGCAAAAGGCCTGAGCTCCTCCGGCAGGGAGTCCACCCGCCACTGACCCACCAGGAGTCCGGAACATTTCTCCCAGTTGATCCTGGCGGAGGACGCGGCCGAGTAAATCTCCTGGCACTCACGCATCCTCCGCAGGTCAGCGGGATCCTCTACCGCGAGGAGCACGTCATCGGCGTAAGCCGAGAGGACGACCTCCACGCCCGGCCCTTGCAGAGCCAGTCCCGTCAACCTCGTCCGCAAGAGGCGCAGGAAAGGCTCCACGCAAACGGCGTATAACTGGCCGGACATGGGGCATCCCTGGCGCACCCCTCTCCTAAAGCGAAGGGGCGCCGTCAAGGACCCGTTAACCTTAATCAGACACTCCGCGGCGGCGTACAAAAGTCGGATCCGGGCGACGAAATGCGTCCCGAACCCGAAAGCGCGCAGAGTTCCGAGCAGATAGTCGTGATCCACCCTGTCGAACGCCTTCTCTTGGTCGAGGGATAGGAAGGCGACCGACAGACCAGCCTCCTGGGAGCAATGGATGAGGTCCCGGACCAGATGGATGTTGTCGTGGATCGTCCGGCCCGGGACCGTGTATGACTGGTCGGGGTGAATCATGTGGTCCAGCACGGCACCAAGGCGAGCAGACATCGCCCTGGCGAAGATTTTGTAGTCCGTGCTGAGGAGGGAGACCGGGCGCCAGTTCTTAAGGAGGCGGAGATCGCCCTTCTTAGGCAGCAGGACGATGACTGCCCTGCGCCAAGAGAGGGGCATCTCCCCGGTCGCCAGACTTTCCCCCAGGACCCGCGCGTAGTCGCTCCCCAGGACGTCCCAGAACGCCCTGTGGAACTCCACGGTCAGCCCGTCCAGCCCCGGGGATTTTCCCCTCGAGAGCCGGGCGAGGGCACCGGTCAGCTCCGCCAGGCTTAGCGGAGCTTCCAGATTTTCGGCGCCCTCCGGGCTGACCTTCGGCAGGTCCTCCCACAAAACTCTACGCGCTTCCTCGCTGGACGGATCCGGAGAGAACAGAGCCCCGTAATATTCACGGACCCTGTTGTTGACGCCCTCCGGATCCGAGACGAGAGAGCCGTCGTCGGCCAGCAGCGTCAAGAGCTGCTTACGGACACTCTGCCTTTTTTCCAGCGAGTAGAAGAAGGGGGAGCCGCGGTCCAGATCCCGCAGGAACCGGATCCGCGACCTCACGAACGCGCCTCGGGACCCGACGAGCTGCAGGTCCTTCAGCGCGGCCTTCTTCGCTTCGTACACCGTCCGCAGGGCCGGGTCCTGGACGACTTGACCGAGACGGGCTTCCAGGTCGAGCACCTCTTTTTCTAGGCGCCCGACTCTGGCCGCCCGCCTCTTGGTCGACCCCCTCGCGTACTCTTGACAGAAGACGCGGACGTGAGCCTTGCCCACGTCCCACCATAGCCTCAAGGAGGGGAAGCCCCCCTGCTTCCTTCTCCAGTCGGACCAGAATCGACGGAACGAGTCCTGGAACCGCACGTCCTCCAGCAGCCGGTTGTTAAAGTGCCAGTACGCGGACCCCGTCCTCGCGCGGAGCGAAGCGAGCTCCGCCCACACCAGGTGGTGGTCCGAACACGGCACCGGCCGCATGGAGGCCGCCGGGACGCAGGAAACGTACGCCCGAGACACGTAAAGGCGGTCGACTCTAGACCATCCAACTCCAGGCCTCACCCAAGTAAAGGCGCTGGAGTCGGGGTGGAGATTTCGCCAGACGTCCACCAAGTCGAAGGACCCGACCAGGTCCCTCAACTTCTCCATCGCCGTCATGCACTGCGGGGCACCGGAGCGGTCCCTCGACTCGAGGGTGCAGTTAAAATCCCCCCCGAGGACAATGCAGTCGCCGACGTCGACGGAGCCAAGAAGAGCGGACACCTCTTCAAAGAAGCGCGTTTGCTGCGGGCCGGGATGAGGGGCGTACACGTTCACGAGATGGAGCGGCACGTCCCCCAGGCGAACCGTTACGTGCAGCAAGCGGCCTGGCACGGGCTCCTCGACCCCCAAGATCTCCGGCTGAAAATGCGGGCCCAGCAAGATGGCCACCCCACTAGAAATGGCGGTGAGGTGGCTCATGCGGACCTCTCCTTGCCATTCCAGGAGCCACGTGGCTTCGTCTCCCGGAACGGTGTGGGTTTCTTGCAGGAAGCACACCGCATATTTCCCCTCCCGCAGGAGCGAAAAATTGTCAAATCTACGGCGTGCCCCTCTGCCGCCGTTGATGTTGAGACTGGCTATGGTTATCTTCATGACAAAAGCATAGTGCAACCTCTACCTTAACCTATTGTGGGGGAGGGAGCGGAGTCTTTTGTTGAACTCCGCTCCCTCCGCAGCCCAGCGAGGAGTCCCTCGAGCTCGCGCAGCTCAAGGTGCTGCTCCTTTGTCAAGGGCCCGCCCGCGGCCAAGGTTTTAGCGGCGGCGCGGACGGATGCGACGAGCAGCCCCGGCTCGGACCATCTTTCCAGGGCCAGACGGGCTTGGTCGCGGCGACCCCGGCACTGGACCAAAAAGTCCCGGAGTTCCTCTGCGGGAATGAGGAGGGTCTCAGTGGCGGCCGCGAGCAGATCCACCGCCTCACTGGCGATGGACTCGAGATCTTCACCCACGTCCTCCACCGAGTCCCCGTCCCCCTCCGGGAGGTCGCCGCTAGCAGCCGGCCCGTCGACCGCACGAGGTACGGCAAACGGCCCGGCCGCTCCATCTGGCCCTGGCTCTGCCCCGATCCCACCCCCAGGATCGTCGGCAGAGGAGTCCCCACTGGGCTCTTTTAAAATTGGTGCTGGGTCGGGAAGCGACAGCGGAAGGGGTTCCTCCTCCGCCCCAGGAACCGGGGAACACGGAGAGACCCGGTTTAGGAAGTTCTCCAGGTCCACCAAGTCCCCCAGCTCCAAAGTAGGGGGCGAGGGTGGGTGTTCCTCCCCCTCCCCGCTGCCACCCCCCGGCCCAGCATCTACAGTGTCATAATTATTTAATTGTTTTTCTGCCGGGTCGAGCAACTCCCGGGGGAAGTTGGGTAATAGCTGGGCGGGCTCAGGTTCGGCCTTTTCGGCCTCGCCCGCCTCAGTCCCCGGGACGCCCGGCCCGGCGGCTACGCATTCCTCCGCGGTCCCCACGCCCCCCACGACAGGCAGATCTTCCACTCCATCCCCGGGAGGCAGAGGCTGGGCAGCCTCAACTGTCTCACCCTCCCCGGGGAAAGACTCCTCGCGCCTGCAGCGCAATTTGGGGGCGCTGGTGGGGGACGCGGGACACGCGGCGGGCACCGCCTCCTCCGCGGAGGGATGTTGTTCCCCCTCCGCCTCATTGGGGCGGTGCCTCTTTTTGTTCCTGGGGGCGCGCGGAGTCAGGGAGACCTCCATGTCTGCCGAGGCCTCCCGCTCCGCCCCCCCCTTTTCCTTTTCTTGCCCGCGCCTGGGCCCCTCTGTGGTGGTATTCAAGGGCCCGGGCACGGGCTCGGGGCACCCCGCGCTCGCCGGTGACTGGGTTGGGCTGAGCGCGGTGGTCAGACTTTCCGGCGCACCGAGGGGACCCGCCTCTAGATGTTTCTCCTTCTTCCGCGCCTTCTTTCCGCTCGGACGCTCTCCCTCCCCCCCGCCGGAGGCCCTGAAAACAAAGGCCTCCGACGATGCCCGCGCACCTATGGCTCCCGGCACGCGGACGCAACTAGGGGGAGGGGTGGCGGCAGCGCCAGCCTTGGCCGCCTTCGGTGGTTTGGCGGCCTTGGAGGCGGGGCAGTTCTTGCGAACATGCCCCACCTCCCTGCAGGCATGGCACCGCACGCCGTCCGACGTCCAGAAGACGCGGTAGGCAGTCCCCTCGTGCACCACATTAAAATCTCCCTCCGTCGTGTCCTCCCGCGCCAGCCGGACAAAGAGCTGGCGGCGGAAGGAGAACACGTGGCGCAGGCTGCTCTCCCTGAGGCCGAGCGGTATGGGGTTGATCCCTGACCTTACCTCCCCCAGTTGTTGTAGGTGAGGGAGGAGGAGCTCAGCGGAAACAAAGGGCGGGACGTTTGAAATGATGACCCTCTGCGCGGTGGCCTCGAGAGGGTCCACCGGCAGGAACGTCCCGCCCACCGTGAGCCCCTTTTCAAGGGCCAGGGACACCGCCCGCTCCGACCCCAGGAAGAACACGGCCTTCCCAGACATCTTGGAGGCTGCGACAATGGCCGAGGGGCCGACTACCCCAGCCATCGCCCGCACGCACTCCTCAATGCTCATTGTGGGGTGAGTGTAGCTCTTGACCCCGTGTTTCCTGGTTATAAGTCTGAACGGTGGCAGGGCAGCGGGTGGCGCAGGAGGTGTCGTGGATGTGGACACCGCCTGCGCATACGTCCTTGCTGGCCCTGCCACCGGCGTGGATGGGGTCGCCATCACGGGGTCCCTTTAAGGGCTACACCCACCCCAAAGTCACAGGCCTTAATGGTCTTTAATGGCCTCTTATGTTAACTGAGCAGAGGAGCCCTTAACGAGGCACCTCTCCCCTCGTTGACAATTGGGGAGAGGCCTTGCTCCCTCTGCTCAGTTGTCTTAATTGGTTTTGTTTTTTTGTTTTTTTTGTAAATTTGGAAGGAAGAGGCCTCAGAGAGAGAGGGGAGAAACAGAGTAGCAGAGAAAGAGAGAGGGGGGTGGGAAGGGGGGGGGGGGTCTGCGAGGGCAGGTCTCCCCTCGCAGCTGTGGGTGGGTGCACTCCCCAGATGGCAAAACACAAAAGTCTTTGGGGTGGTCTTCAGGTGCGGGGAGAAGATGTCTTCACCTGGGGTAGCTGGAGCCACCAGGCACTCCCAACGATCTTTAATTAGGTGATTGAGAAAAACAACAATCTTCAGCCTGGTAGCTCCAGCTATCCCAGGCTAGGCAAATGTGGGGGGGGGGTGGGGGGGGTTCTCCAATTGTGGGGGGGGGCCTAGTTGTAAGCAAGGCCCCCACACACACTACCACACACACACACACCCCCGCGATGTTCCGGCCCTCAGTGGTCTTCTTTCCTCCCCCCACCGATACAACAAAGTCTGTTTGGGGAAATGCACCCACACCCACCTGTAGAATTGTTGAGTCTCCCTCCTTCCACACTGGATGTTTTTGGTTTTTCCCCCTCTCTCCAACTCCTTGCAGAAATGATAAAAGTTGATAAAGTTTTCTGCTTCCTCCTCCTCTCCCTCTGGATAAAGTTGGTGTTGAAGCCCCTTCCTTCCTTCTCTTCCTGGCTGGTCTCAGGGCTCTCCAGGCAGGAGCTCAAGTTGCTAGCAGCTCCACTCACTGCTCACAGCTCCAACTGAGCAGGACACGCCTCCACAGCTCCCCAATTGGTCCTTGTGCATGAAACTCTTTTAGGAGTCTACCTGCAAAACATAAACAACATTAAACTGTGCCACCCGACCTGGGTGACACAGCAGACATTTTCAAGCCCCTTTTTTTTTTTGGTTTTTGGTTTTTTTTTTTTTGGGGCGCTAAAATCAAATTTTTCCAGTGCCCCCTATAAAAGGAGAGGGGGACACTAAAAACACCGGCAATTAAAACAAATTAAACTTTAAAACGTAAAATCAAATTAAAATTTGGTTGCCGGGCGTGATGATGCACTCCAGTCCCTCCGGTGCCCACCTCTCGCGGAAGGCCGCGAGCGTACCGGTGGACACCGCGTGCTCCATCTCCAAGGACACCCTGGATCGGATGTAAGAGCGGAAGAGAGGCAGGCAGTCAGGTTGAACGACCCCCTCGACCGCCCGCTGCCTGGACCGGCTGATGGCACCCTTGGCCGTGCCCAGGAGCAGTCCTACGAGGAGGCCCTCGGACCTACCCGCTCCCCTCCGCACAGGGTGCCCAAAGATCAGGAGAGTGGGACTGAAGTGCAGCCAGAATTTCAGGAGCAGCCCCTTCAAATAGTGGAACAGGGGCTGCAACCTTGTGCATTCAATAAAAACATGGAACACGGACTCCTCCAGACCGCAGAAATTGCAGGCGGCTTGGGAGTCCGTGAACCGGCTTAAAAATTTGTTGCACGGCACTGCTCCGTGCACCACCCTCCAGGCCAAGTCCCCAATGAATAGTGGGAGGACCCCTGCGTAGAGTGCCCTCCATCGGGGACCCCCGCCTCCTCCGGACGGCAAGATGGTACGCCATGGCGTGTCCGGACGGCCGGCGAGGATGGCAAAGTTGAGGGTGTGCAGGAGCAGCCCGTACAGGAAACCCCTCCGCGCGGAACTGAAAGGCACGGAGGGGATTTCCCCGAGGCGGCTCAAGTTGTGAGGCGCCGGTCCCCGAGGGAGGTTCCGGGGTTTGGCGCCGATGAGGAATTCCGTCCGGACGGGGGTCAGTTCGGACGGGATCTCCCCACGTGCTTGAGCCTCCTCGATACACCTAACGGAGTCAGGGCCCAGAGCTGTTTTTAGCGACTCGATGGCATCGGCCGCGCGGCGGACGTTGGCAGAATTTAGGCGCCGCGCCAGCGTGACTGGCGCCATCCAGCCCGCTCCTCCGCCATCGAGCAGGTCCCTGACCCTGGTCACCTCACCAGCCACAGCCCTCTCTTCCGACCGCCACATGAAGCCTCGGCCGTGGAGGTACGGATTCCCGAGCAGCGGTTCCTGCAGGACGGCCGCCACTCCAGCCGGCGGAGAGCTGCGCTTGGTGGAGACTTTGTTCCAGACCCTGATGAGTTCCCTGTAAAAGACAGGCAGCTCCCGGAGGGCGGTCCTGGCACCCCCCAAGTTCACAAACAGGAGCTCCGTGTCATAATTGAGGTCGAGCTGCTGGCGGAAGAAATACCTCGCCAGAGCACACCACCTAGGAGGGGGCTCGACGTAAAGGTATCTCTGCAGGGTCTGAAGACGGAAAGTCGCGAGCTGGGCGCTGACGCACACCAACGACTGACCGCCCTCCTCAAGCGGGAGACTCAAGACCGCGACAGAGACCCAGTGCTTCCTGTTGTTCCAGAAGAAGTCCACCAGCTTCTTCTGTATCTTGGCGACAAACGCAGGGGGAGGGGTCAAAGTGACCAGCCGGTACCACAGCATTGCGGCCACCAGCTGGTTTATGACTAGCGCTCGACCCCTGTAGGACAGCACTCGGAGCAGTCCTGTCCAGCGCCCTAGGCGAGCGGCGACCTTGGCCTCCAGCTCCTGCCAGTTCGCCGGCCAGGCTTCCTCGTCGGGGCTAAGGTAGACTCCCAGATAGAGGAGATGGGTCGTGCTCCAGGCAAAAGGCCTGAGCTCCTCCGGCAGGGAGTCCACCCGCCACTGACCCACCAGGAGTCCGGAACATTTCTCCCAGTTGATCCTGGCGGAGGACGCGGCCGAGTAAATCTCCTGGCACTCACGCATCCTCCGCAGGTCAGCGGGATCCTCTACCGCGAGGAGCACGTCATCGGCGTAAGCCGAGAGGACGACCTCCACGCCCGGCCCTTGCAGAGCCAGTCCCGTCAACCTCGTCCGCAAGAGGCGCAGGAAAGGCTCCACGCAAACGGCGTATAACTGGCCGGACATGGGGCATCCCTGGCGCACCCCTCTCCTAAAGCGAAGGGGCGCCGTCAAGGACCCGTTAACCTTAATCAGACACTCCGCGGCGGCGTACAAAAGTCGGATCCGGGCGACGAAATGCGTCCCGAACCCGAAAGCGCGCAGAGTTCCGAGCAGATAGTCGTGATCCACCCTGTCGAACGCCTTCTCTTGGTCGAGGGATAGGAAGGCGACCGACAGACCAGCCTCCTGGGAGCAATGGATGAGGTCCCGGACCAGATGGATGTTGTCGTGGATCGTCCGGCCCGGGACCGTGTATGACTGGTCGGGGTGAATCATGTGGTCCAGCACGGCACCAAGGCGAGCAGACATCGCCCTGGCGAAGATTTTGTAGTCCGTGCTGAGGAGGGAGACCGGGCGCCAGTTCTTAAGGAGGCGGAGATCGCCCTTCTTAGGCAGCAGGACGATGACTGCCCTGCGCCAAGAGAGGGGCATCTCCCCGGTCGCCAGACTTTCCCCCAGGACCCGCGCGTAGTCGCTCCCCAGGACGTCCCAGAACGCCCTGTGGAACTCCACGGTCAGCCCGTCCAGCCCCGGGGATTTTCCCCTCGAGAGCCGGGCGAGGGCACCGGTCAGCTCCGCCAGGCTTAGCGGAGCTTCCAGATTTTCGGCGCCCTCCGGGCTGACCTTCGGCAGGTCCTCCCACAAAACTCTACGCGCTTCCTCGCTGGACGGATCCGGAGAGAACAGAGCCCCGTGATATTCACGGACCCTGTTGTTGACGCCCTCCGGATCCGAGACGAGAGAGCCGTCGTCGGCCAGCAGCGTCAAGAGCTGCTTACGGACACTCTGCCTTTTTTCCAGCGAGTAGAAGAAGGGGGAGCCGCGGTCCAGATCCCGCAGGAACCGGATCCGCGACCTCACGAACGCGCCTCGGGACCCGACGAGCTGCAGGTCCTTCAGCGCGGCCTTCTTCGCTTCGTACACCGTCCGCAGGGCCGGGTCCTGGACGACTTGACCGAGACGGGCTTCCAGGTCGAGCACCTCTTTTTCTAGGCGCCCGACTCTGGCCGCCCGCCTCTTGGTCGACCCCCTCGCGTACTCTTGACAGAAGACGCGGACGTGAGCCTTGCCCACGTCCCACCATAGCCTCAAGGAGGGGAAGCCCCCCTGCTTCCTTCTCCAGTCGGACCAGAATCGACGGAACGAGTCCTGGAACCGCACGTCCTCCAGCAGCCGGTTGTTAAAGTGCCAGTACGCGGACCCCGTCCTCGCGCGGAGCGAAGCGAGCTCCGCCCACACCAGGTGGTGGTCCGAACACGGCACCGGCCGCATGGAGGCCGCCGGGACGCAGGAAACGTACGCCCGAGACACGTAAAGGCGGTCGACTCTAGACCATCCAACTCCAGGCCTCACCCAAGTAAAGGCGCTGGAGTCGGGGTGGAGATTTCGCCAGACGTCCACCAAGTCGAAGGACCCGACCAGGTCCCTCAACTTCTCCATCGCCGTCATGCACTGCGGGGCACCGGAGCGGTCCCTCGCCTCGAGGGTGCAGTTAAAATCCCCCCCGAGGACAATGCAGTCGCCGACGTCGACGGAGCCAAGAAGAGCGGACACCTCTTCAAAGAAGCGCGTTTGCTGCGGGCCGGGATGAGGGGCGTACACGTTCACGAGATGGAGCGGCACGTCCCCCAGGCGAACCGTTACGTGCAGCAAGCGGCCTGGCACGGGCTCCTCGACCCCCAAGATCTCCGGCTGAAAATGCGGGCCCAGCAAGATGGCCACCCCACTAGAAATGGCGGTGAGGTGGCTCATGCGGACCTCTCCTTGCCATTCCAGGAGCCACGTGGCTTCGTCTCCCGGAACGGTGTGGGTTTCTTGCAGGAAGCACACCGCATATTTCCCCTCCCGCAGGAGCGAAAAATTGTCAAATCTACGGCGTGCCCCTCTGCCGCCGTTGATGTTGAGGCTGGCTATGGTTATCTTCATGACAAAAGCATAGTGCAACCTCTACCTTAACCTATTGTGGGGGAGGGAGCGGAGTCTTTTGTTGAACTCCGCTCCCTCCGCAGCCCAGCGAGGAGTCCCTCGAGCTCGCGCAGCTCAAGGTGCTGCTCCTTTGTCAAGGGCCCGCCCGCGGCCAAGGTTTTAACGGCGGCGCGGACGGACCCCTTGATCAGCTCCGGCTCGGACCATTTTTCCAGGGCCAGTCGGGCTTGGTCGCGGCGACCCCGGCTCTGGGCCAAAAAGTCCCGGAGTTCCTTTGCAGGAACGAGGAGGGCCTCAGCGGCGGCCGCGAGCAGATCCACCGCCTCCCTGGCGGTGGTCTCTAGGTCTTCACCCGCGTCCCCCACCGAGTCCCCGTCCTCCTCCGGGAGGTGGCCGCCAGCAGCCGGCCCATCGACCGCACAAGGTACGGCAAATGAACCGGCCGCTCCAACCGGCCCTGGCACTGCCCCGATCCCACCCCCAGGATCGTCGGCAGAGGAGTCCCCACTGGGCTCTTTTAAAAATGGTGCTGGGTCGGGAAATGACAGCGGAAGGGGTTCCCCCTCCGCCCCAGGAACCGGAGAACAAGGAGAGACCCGGCCATAGGAAATCCCCAGGCCCTCCAAGTGCTCCAGCTCCAAAGTAAGGGGCGAGGGTGGGTGTTCCTCCCCCTCCCCGCTGCCACCCCCCGGCCCAGCATCTACAGTGTCATAATTATTTAATTGTTTTTCTGCCGGGTCGAGCGACTCCCGGGGGAAGTTGGATAATAGCTGGGCGGGCTCAGGTTCGGCCTTTTCGGCCTCGCCCGCCTCAGTCCCCGGGACGCCCGGCCCGGCGGCTACGCATTCCTCCGCGGTTCCCACGCCCCCCACGACAGGCAGATCTTCCACTCCATCCCCGGGAGGCAGAGGCTGGGCAGCCTCAACTGTCTCACCCTCCCCGGGGAAAGACTCCTCGCGCCTGCAGCGCAATTTGGGGGCGCTGGTGGGGGACGCGGGACACGCGGCGGGCACCGCCTCCTCCGCGGAGGGATGTTGTTCCCCCTCCGCCTCATTGGGGCGGTGCCTCTTTTTGTTCCTGGGGGCGCGCGGAGTCAGGGAGACCTCCATGTCTGCCGAGGCCTCCCGCTCCGCCCCCCCCTTTTCCTTTTCTTGCCCGCGCCTGGGCCCCTCTGTGGTGGTATTCAAGGGCCCGGGCACGGGCTCGGGGCACCCCGCGCTCGCCGGTGACTGGGTTGGGCTGAGCGCGGTGGTCAGACTTTCCGGCGCACTGAGGGGACCCGCCTCGAGATGTTTCGCCTTCTTCCGCGCCCTCTTTCCGGTCGAACGCTCTCCCTCCCCCCCGCCGGAGGCCCTGAAAACAAAGGCCTCCGACGATGCCCGCGCACCCATGGCTCCCGGCACGCGGACGCAACTAGGGGGAGGGGTGGCGGCGGTGCCAGCCTTGGCCGCCTTCGGGGATTTGGCGGCCTTGGAGGCGGGGCAGTTCTTACGAACATGCCCCACCTCCCTACAGGCATGGCACCGCACGCCGTCCGACGTCCAGAAGACGCGGTAGGCAGTCCCCTCGTGCACCACATTAAAGTTCCCCTCCGTCGTCTCCTCCCGCGCCAGCCGGACAAAGAGCTGGCGGCGGAAGGAGAACACGTGGCGCAGGCTGTTCTCCCTGAGGCCGAGCGGTATGGGGTTGATCCCCGACCTTACCTCCCCCAGTTGGTGTAGGTGAGGGAGGAGGAGCTCAGCGGGAACAAAGGGCGGGACGTTTGAAATGATGACCCTCTGCGCGGTGGCCTCGAGAGGGTCCACCGGCAGGAACGTCCCGCCCACCGTGAGCCCCTTTTCAAGGGCCAGGGACACCGCCCGCTCCGACCCCAGGAAGAACACGGCCTTCCCAGACATCTTGGAGGCTGCGACAATGGCCGAGGGGCCGACTACCCCAGCCATCGCCCGCACGCACTCCTCAATGCTCATTGTGGGGTGAGTGTAGCTCTTGACCCCGTGTTTTTTGGTTATAAGTCTGAACGGTGGCAGGGCAGCGGGTGGCGCAGGAGGTGCTGTGGAAGCGGTTGCCACCTGCGCATACGTCCTTGCTGGCCCTGCCACCGGCGTGGATGGGGTCGCCATCACGGGGTCCCTTTAAGGGCTACACCCACCCCAAAGTCACAGGCCTTAATGGTCTTTAATGGCCTCGTATGTTAACTGAGCAGAGGAGCCCTTAACGAGGCACCTCTCCCCTCGTTGACAATTGGGGAGAGGCCTTGCTCCCTCTGCTCAGTTGTCTTAATTGGTTTTGTTTTTTTGTTTTTTTTGTAAATTTGGAAGGAAGAGGCCTCAGAGAGAGAGGGGAGAAACAGAGTAGCAGAGAAAGAGAGAGGGGGGTGGGAAGGGGGGGGGGGGTCTGCGAGGGCAGGTCTCCCCTCGCAGCTGTGGGTGGGTGCACTCCCCAGATGGCAAAACACAAAAGTCTTTGGGGTGGTCTTCAGGTGCGGGGAGAAGATGTCTTCACCTGGGGTAGCTGGAGCCACCAGGCACTCCCAACGATCTTTAATTAGGTGATTGAGAAAAACAACAATCTTCAGCCTGGTAGCTCCAGCTATCCCAGGCTAGGCAAATGTGGGGGGGGGGTGGGGGGGGTTCTCCAATTGTGGGGGGGGGCCTAGTTGTAAGCAAGGCCCCCACACACACTACCACACACACACACACCCCCGCGATGTTCCGGCCCTCAGTGGTCTTCTTTCCTCCCCCCACCGATACAACAAAGTCTGTTTGGGGAAATGCACCCACACCCACCTGTAGAATTGTTGAGTCTCCCTCCTTCCACACTGGATGTTTTTGGTTTTTCCCCCTCTCTCCAACTCCTTGCAGAAATGATAAAAGTTGATAAAGTTTTCTGCTTCCTCCTCCTCTCCCTCTGGATAAAGTTGGTGTTGAAGCCCCTTCCTTCCTTCTCTTCCTGGCTGGTCTCAGGGCTCTCCAGGCAGGAGCTCAAGTTGCTAGCAGCTCCACTCACTGCTCACAGCTCCAACTGAGCAGGACACGCCTCCACAGCTCCCCAATTGGTCCTTGTGCATGAAACTCTTTTAGGAGTCTACCTGCAAAACATAAACAACATTAAACTGTGCCACCCGACCTGGGTGACACAGCAGACATTTTCAAGCCCCTTTTTTTTTTTTGGTTTTTGTTTTTTTTTTTTTTGGGGCGCTAAAATCAAATTTTTCCAGTGCCCCCTATAAAAGGAGAGGGGGACACTAAAAACACCGGCAATTAAAACAAATTAAACTTTAAAACGTAAAATCAAATTAAAATTTGGTTGCCGGGCGTGATGATGCACTCCAGTCCCTCCGGTGCCCACCTCTCGCGGAAGGCCGCGAGCGTACCGGTGGACACCGCGTGCTCCATCTCCAAGGACACCCTGGACCGGATGTAAGAGCGGAAGAGAGGCAGGCAGTCAGGTTGAACGACCCCCTCGACCGCCCGCTGCCTGGACCGGCTGATGGCACCCTTGGCCGTGCCCAGGAGCAGTCCTACGAGGAGGCCTTCGGACCTACCCGCTCCCCTCCGCACAGGGTGCCCAAAGATCAGGAGAGTGGGACTGAAGTGCAGCCAGAATTTCAGGAGCAGCCCCTTCAAATAGTGGAACAGGGGCTGCAACCTTGTGCACTCCATAAAAACATGGAACACGGACTCCTCCAGACCGCAGAAATTGCAGGCGGCCTGGGAGTCCGTGAACCGGCTTAAAAATTTGTTGCACGGCACTGCTCCGTGCACCACCCTCCAGGCCAAGTCCCCGATGAATAGTGGGAGGACCCCTGCGTAGAGTGCCCTCCATCGGGGACCCCCGCCTCCTCCGGACGGCAAGATGGTACGCCATGGCGTGTCCGGACGGCCGGCGAGGATGGCAAAGTTGAGGGTGTGCAGGAGCAGCCCGTACAGGAAACCCCTCCGCGCGGAACTGAAAGGCACGGAGGGGATTTCCCCGAGGCGGCTCAAGTTGTGAGGCGCCGGCCCCCGAGGGAGGTTCCGGGGTTTGGCGCCGATGAGGAATTCCGTCCGGACGGGGGTCAGTTCGGACGGGATCTCCCCACGTGCCTGAGCCTCCTCGATACACCTAACGGAGTCAGGGCCCAGAGCTGTTTTTAGCGACTCGATGGCATCGGCCGCGTGGCGGACATTGGCAGAATTTAGGCGCCGCGCCAGCGTGACTGGCGCCATCCAGCCCGCTCCTCCGCCATCGAGCAGGTCCCTGACCCTGGTCACCTCACCAGCCACAGCCCTCTCTTCCGACCGCCACATAAAGCCTCGGCCGTGGAGGTACGGATTCCCGAGCAGCGGCTCCTGCAGGACGGCCGCCACTCCAGCCGGTGGAGAGCTGCGCTTGGTGGAGACTTTGTTCCAGACCCTGATGAGTTCCCTGTAAAAGACAGGCAGCTCCCGGAGGGCGGTCCTGGCACCCCCCAAGTTCACAAACAGGAGCTGCGTGTCATAATTGAGGTCGAGCTGCTGGCGGAAGAAATACCTCGCCAGAGCACACCACCTAGGAGGGGGCTCGACGTAAAGGTATCTCTGCAGGGTCTGAAGACGGAAAGTCGCGAGCTGGGCGCTGACGCACACCAACGACTGACCGCCCTCCTCAAGCGGGAGACTCAAGACCGCGGCAGAGACCCAGTGCTTCCTGTTGTTCCAGAAGAAGTCCACCAGCTTCTTCTGTATCTTGGCGACAAACGCAGGGGGAGGGGTCAAAGTGACCAGCCGGTACCACAGCATTGCGGCCACCAGCTGGTTTATGACTAGCGCTCGACCCCTGTAGGACAGCACTCGGAGCAGTCCTGTCCAGCGCCCTAGGCGAGCGGCGACCTTGGCCTCCAGCTCCTGCCAGTTCGCCGGCCAGGCTCCCTCGTCGGGGCTAAGGTAGACTCCCAGATAGAGGAGATGGGTCGTGCTCCAGGCAAAAGGCCTGAGCTCCTCCGGCAGGGAGTCCACCCGCCACTGACCCACCAGGAGTCCGGAACATTTCTCCCAGTTGATCCTGGCGGAGGACGCGGCCGAGTAAATCTCCTGGCACTCACGCATCCTCCGCAGGTCAGCGGGATCCTCTACCGCGAGGAGCACGTCATCGGCGTAAGCCGAGAGGACGACCTCCACGCCCGGCCCTTGCAGAGCCAGTCCCGTCAACCTCGTCCGCAAGAGGCGCAGGAAAGGCTCCACGCAAACGGCGTATAACTGGCCGGACATGGGGCATCCCTGGCGCACCCCTCTCCTAAAGCGAAGGGGCGCCGTCAAGGACCCGTTAACCTTAATCAGACACTCCGCGGCGGCGTACAAAAGTCGGATCCGGGCGACGAAATGCGTCCCGAACCCGAAAGCGCGCAGAGTTCCGAGCAGATAGTCGTGATCCACCCTGTCGAACGCCTTCTCTTGGTCGAGGGATAGGAAGGCGACCGACAGACCAGCCTCCTGGGAACAATGGATGAGGTCCCGGACCAGATGGATGTTATCGTGGATTGTCCGGCCCGGGACCGTGTATGACTGGTCGGGGTGGATCATGTGGTCCAGCACGGCACCAAGGCGAGCAGACATCGCCCTGGCGAAGATTTTGTAGTCCGTGCTGAGGAGGGAGACCGGGCGCCAGTTCTTAAGGAGGCGGAGATCGCCCTTCTTAGGCAGCAGGACGATGACTGCCCTGCGCCAAGAGAGGGGCATCTCCCCGGTCGCCAGACTTTCCCCCAGGACCCGCGCGTAGTCGCTCCCCAGGACGTCCCAGAACGCCCTGTGGAACTCCACGGTCAGCCCGTCCAGCCCCGGGGATTTTCCCCTCGAGAGCCGGGCGAGGGCACCGGTCAGCTCCGCCAGGCTTAGCGGAGCTTCCAGATTTTCGGCGCCCTCCGGGCTGACCTTCGGCAGGTCCTCCCACAAAACTCTACGCGCTTCCTCGCTGGACGGATCCGGAGAGAACAGAGCCCCGTAATATTCACGGACCCTGTTGTTGACGCCCTCCGGATCCGAGACGAGAGAGCCGTCGTCGGCCAGCAGCGTCAAGAGCTGCTTACGGACACTCTGCCTTTTTTCCAGCGAGTAGAAGAAGGGGGAGCCGCGGTCCAGATCCCGCAGGAACCGGATCCGCGACCTCACGAACGCGCCTCGGGACCAGACGAGCTGCAGGTCCTTCAGCGCGGCCTTCTTCGCTTCGTACACCGTCCGCAGGGCCGGGTCCTGGACGACTTGACCGAGACGGGCTTCCAGGTCGAGCACCTCTTTTTCTAGGCGCCCGACTCTGGCCGCCCGCCTCTTGGTCGACCCCCTCGCGTACTCTTGACAGAAGACGCGGACGTGAGCCTTGCCCACGTCCCACCATAGCCTCAAGGAGGGGAAGCCCCCCTGCTTCCTTCTCCAGTCGGACCAGAATCGACGGAACGAGTCCTGGAACCGCACGTCCTCCAGCAGCCGGTTGTTAAAGTGCCAGTACGCGGACCCCGTCCTCGCGCGGAGCGAAGCGAGCTCCGCCCACACCAGGTGGTGGTCCGAACACGGCACCGGCCGCATGGAGGCCGCCGGGACGCAGGAAACGTACGCCCGAGACACGTAAAGGCGGTCGACTCTAGACCATCCAACTCCAGGCCTCACCCAAGTAAAGGCGCTGGAGTCGGGGTGGAGATTTCGCCAGACGTCCACCAAGTCGAAGGACCCGACCAGGTCCCTCAACTTCTCCATCGCCGTCATGCACTGCGGGGCACCGGAGCGGTCCCTCGCCTCGAGGGTGCAGTTAAAATCCCCCCCGAGGACAATGCAGTCGCCGACGTCGACGGAGCCAAGAAGAGCGGACACCTCTTCAAAGAAGCGCGTTTGCTGCGGGCCGGGATGAGGGGCGTACACGTTCACGAGATGGAGCGGCACGTCCCCCAGGCGAACCGTTACGTGCAGCAAGCGGCCTGGCACGGGCTCCTCGACCCCCAAGATCTCCGGCTGAAAATGCGGGCCCAGCAAGATGGCCACCCCACTAGAAATGGCGGTGAGGTGGCTCATGCGGACCTCTCCTTGCCATTCCAGGAGCCACGTGGCTTCGTCTCCCGGAACGGTGTGGGTTTCTTGCAGGAAGCACACCGCATATTTCCCCTCCCGCAGGAGCGAAAAATTGTCAAATCTACGGCGTGCCCCTCTGCCGCCGTTGATGTTGAGGCTGGCTATGGTTATCTTCATGACAAAAGCATAGTGCAACCTCTACCTTAACCTATTGTGGGGGAGGGAGCGGAGTCTTTTGTTGAACTCCGCTCCCTCCGCAGCCCAGCGAGGAGTCCCTCGAGCTCGCGCAGCTCAAGGTGCTGCTCCTTTGTCAAGGGCCCGCCCGCGGCCAAGGTTTTAACGGCGGCGCGGACGGACCCCTTGATCAGCTCCGGCTCGGACCATTTTTCCAGGGCCAGTCGGGCTTGGTCGCGGCGACCCCGGCTCTGGGCCAAAAAGTCCCGGAGTTCCTTTGCAGGAACGAGGAGGGCCTCAGCGGCGGCCGCGAGCAGATCCACCGCCTCCCTGGCGGTGGTCTCTAGGTCTTCACCCGCGTCCCCCACCGAGTCCCCGTCCTCCTCCGGGAGGTGGCCGCCAGCAGCCGGCCCATCGACCGCACAAGGTACGGCAAATGAACCGGCCGCTCCAACCGGCCCTGGCACTGCCCCGATCCCACCCCCAGGATCGTCGGCAGAGGAGTCCCCACTGGGCTCTTTTAAAAATGGTGCTGGGTCGGGAAATGACAGCGGAAGGGGTTCCCCCTCCGCCCCAGGAACCGGAGAACAAGGAGAGACCCGGCCATAGGAAATCCCCAGGCCCTCCAAGTGCTCCAGCTCCAAAGTAAGGGGCGAGGGTGGGTGTTCCTCCCCCTCCCCGCTGCCACCCCCCGGCCCAGCATCTACAGTGTCATAATTATTTAATTGTTTTTCTGCCGGGTCGAGCGACTCCCGGGGGAAGTTGGATAATAGCTGGGCGGGCTCAGGTTCGGCCTTTTCGGCCTCGCCCGCCTCAGTCCCCGGGACGCCCGGCCCGGCGGCTACGCATTCCTCCGCGGTTCCCACGCCCCCCACGACAGGCAGATCTTCCACTCCATCCCCGGGAGGCAGAGGCTGGGCAGCCTCAACTGTCTCACCCTCCCCGGGGAAAGACTCCTCGCGCCTGCAGCGCAATTTGGGGGCGCTGGTGGGGGACGCGGGACACGCGGCGGGCACCGCCTCCTCCGCGGAGGGATGTTGTTCCCCCTCCGCCTCATTGGGGCGGTGCCTCTTTTTGTTCCTGGGGGCGCGCGGAGTCAGGGAGACCTCCATGTCTGCCGAGGCCTCCCGCTCCGCCCCCCCCTTTTCCTTTTCTTGCCCGCGCCTGGGCCCCTCTGTGGTGGTATTCAAGGGCCCGGGCACGGGCTCGGGGCACCCCGCGCTCGCCGGTGACTGGGTTGGGCTGAGCGCGGTGGTCAGACTTTCCGGCGCACTGAGGGGACCCGCCTCGAGATGTTTCGCCTTCTTCCGCGCCCTCTTTCCGGTCGAACGCTCTCCCTCCCCCCCGCCGGAGGCCCTGAAAACAAAGGCCTCCGACGATGCCCGCGCACCCATGGCTCCCGGCACGCGGACGCAACTAGGGGGAGGGGTGGCGGCGGTGCCAGCCTTGGCCGCCTTCGGTGGTTTGGCGGCCTTGGAGGCGGGGCAGTTCTTACGAACATGCCCCACCTCCCTACAGGCATGGCACCGCACGCCGTCCGACGTCCAGAAGACGCGGTAGGCAGTCCCCTCGTGCACCACATTAAAGTTCCCCTCCGTCGTCTCCTCCCGCGCCAGCCGGACAAAGAGCTGGCGGCGGAAGGAGAACACGTGGCGCAGGCTGTTCTCCCTGAGGCCGAGCGGTATGGGGTTGATCCCCGACCTTACCTCCCCCAGTTGGTGTAGGTGAGGGAGGAGGAGCTCAGCGGGAACAAAGGGCGGGACGTTTGAAATGATGACCCTCTGCGCGGTGGCCTCGAGAGGGTCCACCGGCAGGAACGTCCCGCCCACCGTGAGCCCCTTTTCAAGGGCCAGGGACACCGCCCGCTCCGACCCCAGGAAGAACACGGCCTTCCCAGACATCTTGGAGGCTGCGACAATGGCCGAGGGGCCGACTACCCCAGCCATCGCCCGCACGCACTCCTCAATGCTCATTGTGGGGTGAGTGTAGCTCTTGACCCCGTGTTTTTTGGTTATAAGTCTGAACGGTGGCAGGGCAGCGGGTGGCGCAGGAGGTGCTGTGGAAGCGGTTGCCACCTGCGCATACGTCCTTGCTGGCCCTGCCACCGGCGTGGATGGGGTCGCCATCACGGGGTCCCTTTAAGGGCTACACCCACCCCAGAGTCACAGGCCTTAATGGTCTTTAATGGCCTCGTATGTTAACTGAGCAGAGGAGCCCTTAACGAGGCACCTCTCCCCTCGTTGACAATTGGGGAGAGGCCTTGCTCCCTCTGCTCAGTTGTCTTAATTGGTTTTGTTTTTTTGTTTTTTTTGTAAATTTGGAAGGAAGAGGCCTCAGAGAGAGAGGGGAGAAACAGAGTAGCAGAGAAAGAGAGAGGGGGGTGGGAAGGGGGGGGGGGGTCTGCGAGGGCAGGTCTCCCCTCGCAGCTGTGGGTGGGTGCACTCCCCAGATGGCAAAACACAAAAGTCTTTGGGGTGGTCTTCAGGTGCGGGGAGAAGATGTCTTCACCTGGGGTAGCTGGAGCCACCAGGCACTCCCAACGATCTTTAATTAGGTGATTGAGAAAAACAACAATCTTCAGCCTGGTAGCTCCAGCTATCCCAGGCTAGGCAAATGTGGGGGGGGGGTGGGGGGGGTTCTCCAATTGTGGGGGGGGGCCTAGTTGTAAGCAAGGCCCCCACACACACTACCACACACACACACACCCCCGCGATGTTCCGGCCCTCAGTGGTCTTCTTTCCTCCCCCCACCGATACAACAAAGTCTGTTTGGGGAAATGCACCCACACCCACCTGTAGAATTGTTGAGTCTCCCTCCTTCCACACTGGATGTTTTTGGTTTTTCCCCCTCTCTCCAACTCCTTGCAGAAATGATAAAAGTTGATAAAGTTTTCTGCTTCCTCCTCCTCTCCCTCTGGATAAAGTTGGTGTTGAAGCCCCTTCCTTCCTTCTCTTCCTGGCTGGTCTCAGGGCTCTCCAGGCAGGAGCTCAAGTTGCTAGCAGCTCCACTCACTGCTCACAGCTCCAACTGAGCAGGACACGCCTCCACAGCTCCCCAATTGGTCCTTGTGCATGAAACTCTTTTAGGAGTCTACCTGCAAAACATAAACAATATTAAACTGTGCCACCCGACCTGGGTGACACAGCAGACATTTTCAAGCCCCTTTTTTTTTTTTGGTTTTTGGTTTTTTTTTTTTGGGGCGCTAAAATCAAATTTTTCCAGTGCCCCCTATAAAAGGAGAGGGGGACACTAAAAACACCGGCAATTAAAACAAATTAAACTTTAAAACGTAAAATCAAATTAAAATTTGGTTGCCGGGCGTGATGATGCACTCCAGTCCCTCCGGTGCCCACCTCTCGCGGAAGGCCGCGAGCGTACCGGTGGACACCGCGTGCTCCATCTCCAAGGACACCCTGGACCGGATGTAAGAGCGGAAGAGAGGCAGGCAGTCAGGTTGAACGACCCCCTCGACCGCCCGCTGCCTGGACCGGCTGATGGCACCCTTGGCCGTGCCCAGGAGCAGTCCTACGAGGAGGCCTTCGGACCTACCCGCTCCCCTCCGCACAGGGTGCCCAAAGATCAGGAGAGTGGGACTGAAGTGCAGCCAGAATTTCAGGAGCAGCCCCTTCAAATAGTGGAACAGGGGCTGCAACCTTGTGCACTCCATAAAAACATGGAACACGGACTCCTCCAGACCGCAGAAATTGCAGGCGGCCTGGGAGTCCGTGAACCGGCTTAAAAATTTGTTGCACGGCACTGCTCCGTGCACCACCCTCCAGGCCAAGTCCCCGATGAATAGTGGGAGGACCCCTGCGTAGAGTGCCCTCCATCGGGGACCCCCGCCTCCTCCGGACGGCAAGATGGTACGCCATGGCGTGTCCGGACGGCCGGCGAGGATGGCAAAGTTGAGGGTGTGCAGGAGCAGCCCGTACAGGAAACCCCTCCGCGCGGAACTGAAAGGCACGGAGGGGATTTCCCCGAGGCGGCTCAAGTTGTGAGGCGCCGGCCCCCGAGGGAGGTTCCGGGGTTTGGCGCCGATGAGGAATTCCGTCCGGACGGGGGTCAGTTCGGACGGGATCTCCCCACGTGCCTGAGCCTCCTCGATACACCTAACGGAGTCAGGGCCCAGAGCTGTTTTTAGCGACTCGATGGCATCGGCCGCGTGGCGGACGTTGGCAGAATTTAGGCGCCGCGCCAGCGTGACTGGCGCCATCCAGCCCGCTCCTCCGCCATCGAGCAGGTCCCTGACCCTGGTCACCTCACCAGCCACAGCCCTCTCTTCCGACCGCCACATAAAGCCTCGGCCGTGGAGGTACGGATTCCCGAGCAGCGGCTCCTGCAGGACGGCCGCCACTCCAGCCGGTGGAGAGCTGCGCTTGGTGGAGACTTTGTTCCAGACCCTGATGAGTTCCCTGTAAAAGACAGGCAGCTCCCGGAGGGCGGTCCTGGCACCCCCCAAGTTCACAAACAGGAGCTGCGTGTCATAATTGAGGTCGAGCTGCTGGCGGAAGAAATACCTCGCCAGAGCACACCACCTAGGAGGGGGCTCGACGTAAAGGTATCTCTGCAGGGTCTGAAGACGGAAAGTCGCGAGCTGGGCGCTGACGCACACCAACGACTGACCGCCCTCCTCAAGCGGGAGACTCAAGACCGCGACAGAGACCCAGTGCTTCCTGTTGTTCCAGAAGAAGTCCACCAGCTTCTTCTGTATCTTGGCGACAAACGCAGGGGGAGGGGTCAAAGTGACCAGCCGGTACCACAGCATTGCGGCCACCAGCTGGTTTATGACTAGCGCTCGACCCCTGTAGGACAGCACTCGGAGCAGTCCTGTCCAGCGCCCTAGGCGAGCGGCGACCTTGGCCTCCAGCTCCTGCCAGTTCGCCGGCCAGGCTCCCTCGTCGGGGCTAAGGTAGACTCCCAGATAGAGGAGATGGGTCGTGCTCCAGGCAAAAGGCCTGAGCTCCTCCGGCAGGGAGTCCACCCGCCACTGACCCACCAGGAGTCCGGAACATTTCTCCCAGTTGATCCTGGCGGAGGACGCGGCCGAGTAAATCTCCTGGCACTCACGCATCCTCCGCAGGTCAGCGGGATCCTCTACCGCGAGGAGCACGTCATCGGCGTAAGCCGAGAGGATGACCTCCACGCCCGGCCCTTGCAGAGCCAGTCCCGTCAACCTCGTCCGCAAGAGGCGCAGGAAAGGCTCCACGCAAACGGCGTATAACTGGCCGGACATGGGGCATCCCTGGCGCACCCCTCTCCTAAAGCGAAGGGGCGCCGTCAAGGACCCGTTAACCTTAATCAGACACTCCGCGGCGGCGTACAAAAGTCGGATCCGGGCGACGAAATGCGTCCCGAACCCGAAAGCGCGCAGAGTTCCGAGCAGATAGTCGTGATCCACCCTGTCGAACGCCTTCTCTTGGTCGAGGGATAGGAAGGCGACCGACAGACCAGCCTCCTGGGAACAATGGATGAGGTCCCGGACCAGATGGATGTTATCGTGGATTGTCCGGCCCGGGACCGTGTATGACTGGTCGGGGTGGATCATGTGGTCCAGCACGGCACCAAGGCGAGCAGACATCGCCCTGGCGAAGATTTTGTAGTCCGTGCTGAGGAGGGAGACCGGGCGCCAGTTCTTAAGGAGGCGGAGATCGCCCTTCTTAGGCAGCAGGACGATGACTGCCCTGCGCCAAGAGAGGGGCATCTCCCCGGTCGCCAGACTTTCCCCCAGGACCCGCGCGTAGTCGCTCCCCAGGACGTCCCAGAACGCCCTGTGGAACTCCACGGTCAGCCCGTCCAGCCCCGGGGATTTTCCCCTCGAGAGCCGGGCGAGGGCACCGGTCAGCTCCGCCAGGCTTAGCGGAGCTTCCAGATTTTCGGCGCCCTCCGGGCTGACCTTCGGCAGGTCCTCCCACAAAACTCTACGCGCTTCCTCGCTGGACGGATCCGGAGAGAACAGAGCCCCGTAATATTCACGGACCCTGTTGTTGACGCCCTCCGGATCCGAGACGAGAGAGCCGTCGTCGGCCAGCAGCGTCAAGAGCTGCTTACGGACACTCTGCCTTTTTTCCAGCGAGTAGAAGAAGGGGGAGCCGCGGTCCAGATCCCGCAGGAACCGGATCCGCGACCTCACGAACGCGCCTCGGGACCCGACGAGCTGCAGGTCCTTCAGCGCGGCCTTCTTCGCTTCGTACACCGTCCGCAGGGCCGGGTCCTGGACGACTTGACCGAGACGGGCTTCCAGGTCGAGCACCTCTTTTTCTAGGCGCCCGACTCTGGCCGCCCGCCTCTTGGTCGACCCCCTCGCGTACTCTTGACAGAAGACGCGGACGTGAGCCTTGCCCACGTCCCACCATAGCCTCAAGGAGGGGAAGCCCCCCTGCTTCCTTCTCCAGTCGGACCAGAATCGACGGAACGAGTCCTGGAACCGCACGTCCTCCAGCAGCCGGTTGTTAAAGTGCCAGTACGCGGACCCCGTCCTCGCGCGGAGCGAAGCGAGCTCCGCCCACACCAGGTGGTGGTCCGAACACGGCACCGGCCGCATGGAGGCCGCCGGGACGCAGGAAACGTACGCCCGAGACACGTAAAGGCGGTCGACTCTAGACCATCCAACTCCAGGCCTCACCCAAGTAAAGGCGCTGGAGTCGGGGTGGAGATTTCGCCAGACGTCCACCAAGTCGAAGGACCCGACCAGGTCCCTCAACTTCTCCATCGCCGTCATGCACTGCGGGGCACCGGAGCGGTCCCTCGCCTCGAGGGTGCAGTTAAAATCCCCCCCGAGGACAATGCAGTCGCCGACGTCGACGGAGCCAAGAAGAGCGGACACCTCTTCAAAGAAGCGCGTTTGCTGCGGGCCGGGATGAGGGGCGTACACGTTCACGAGATGGAGCGGCACGTCCCCCAGGCGAACCGTTACGTGCAGCAAGCGGCCTGGCACGGGCTCCTCGACCCCCAAGATCTCCGGCTGAAAATGCGGGCCCAGCAAGATGGCCACCCCACTAGAAATGGCGGTGAGGTGGCTCATGCGGACCTCTCCTTGCCATTCCAGGAGCCACGTGGCTTCGTCTCCCGGAACGGTGTGGGTTTCTTGCAGGAAGCACACCGCATATTTCCCCTCCCGCAGGAGCGAAAAATTGTCAAATCTACGGCGTGCCCCTCTGCCGCCGTTGATGTTGAGGCTGGCTATGGTTATCTTCATGACAAAAGCATAGTGCAACCTCTACCTTAACCTATTGTGGGGGAGGGAGCGGAGTCTTTTGTTGAACTCCGCTCCCTCCGCAGCCCAGCGAGGAGTCCCTCGAGCTCGCGCAGCTCAAGGTGCTGCTCCTTTGTCAAGGGCCCGCCCGCGGCCAAAGTTTTAACGGCGGCGCGGACGGACCCCTTGATCAGCTCCGGCTCGGACCATTTTTCCAGGGCCAGTCGGGCTTGGTCGCGGCGACCCCGGCTCTGGGCCAAAAAGTCCCGGAGTTCCTTTGCAGGAACGAGGAGGGCCTCAGCGGCGGCCGCGAGCAGATCCACCGCCTCCCTGGCGGTGGTCTCTAGGTCTTCACCCGCGTCCCCCACCGAGTCCCCGTCCTCCTCCGGGAGGTGGCCGCCAGCAGCCGGCCCATCGACCGCACAAGGTACGGCAAATGAACCGGCCGCTCCAACCGGCCCTGGCACTGCCCCGATCCCACCCCCAGGATCGTCGGCAGAGGAGTCCCCACTGGGCTCTTTTAAAAATGGTGCTGGGTCGGGAAATGACAGCGGAAGGGGTTCCCCCTCCGCCCCAGGAACCGGAGAACAAGGAGAGACCCGGCCATAGGAAATCCCCAGGCCCTCCAAGTGCTCCAGCTCCAAAGTAAGGGGCGAGGGTGGGTGTTCCTCCCCCTCCCCGCTGCCACCCCCCGGCCCAGCATCTACAGTGTCATAATTATTTAATTGTTTTTCTGCCGGGTCGAGCGACTCCCGGGGGAAGTTGGATAATAGCTGGGCGGGCTCAGGTTCGGCCTTTTCGGCCCCGCCCGCCTCGGTCCCCGGGACGCCCGGCCCGGCGGCTACGCATTCCTCCGCGGTTCCCACGCCCCCCACGACAGGCAGATCTTCCACTCCATCCCCGGGAGGCAGAGGCTGGGCAGCCTCAACTGTCTCACCCTCCCCGGGGAAAGACTCCTCGCGCCTGCAGCGCAATTTGGGGGCGCTGGTGGGGGACGCGGGACACGCGGCGGGCACCGCCTCCTCCGCGGAGGGATGTTGTTCCCCCTCCGCCTCATTGGGGCGGTGCCTCTTTTTGTTCCTGGGGGCGCGCGGAGTCAGGGAGACCTCCATGTCTGCCGAGGCCTCCCGCTCCGCCCCCCCCTTTTCCTTTTCTTGCCCGCGCCTGGGCCCCTCTGTGGTGGTATTCAAGGGCCCGGGCACGGGCTCGGGGCACCCCGCGCTCGCCGGTGACTGGGTTGGGCTGAGCGCGGTGGTCAGACTTTCCGGCGCACTGAGGGGACCCGCCTCGAGATGTTTCGCCTTCTTCCGCGCCCTCTTTCCGGTCGAACGCTCTCCCTCCCCCCCGCCGGAGGCCCTGAAAACAAAGGCCTCCGACGATGCCCGCGCACCCATGGCTCCCGGCACGCGGACGCAACTAGGGGGAGGGGTGGCGGCGGTGCCAGCCTTGGCCGCCTTCGGTGGTTTGGCGGCCTTGGAGGCGGGGCAGTTCTTACGAACATGCCCCACCTCCCTACAGGCATGGCACCGCACGCCGTCCGACGTCCAGAAGACGCGGTAGGCAGTCCCCTCGTGCACCACATTAAAGTTCCCCTCCGTCGTCTCCTCCCGCGCCAGCCGGACAAAGAGCTGGCGGCGGAAGGAGAACACGTGGCGCAGGCTGTTCTCCCTGAGGCCGAGCGGTATGGGGTTGATCCCCGACCTTACCTCCCCCAGTTGGTGTAGGTGAGGGAGGAGGAGCTCAGCGGGAACAAAGGGCGGGACGTTTGAAATGATGACCCTCTGCGCGGTGGCCTCGAGAGGGTCCACCGGCAGGAACGTCCCGCCCACCGTGAGCCCCTTTTCAAGGGCCAGGGACACCGCCCGCTCCGACCCCAGGAAGAACACGGCCTTCCCAGACATCTTGGAGGCTGCGACAATGGCCGAGGGGCCGACTACCCCAGCCATCGCCCGCACGCACTCCTCAATGCTCATTGTGGGGTGAGTGTAGCTCTTGACCCCGTGTTTTTTGGTTATAAGTCTGAACGGTGGCAGGGCAGCGGGTGGCGCAGGAGGTGCTGTGGAAGCGGTTGCCACCTGCGCATACGTCCTTGCTGGCCCTGCCACCGGCGTGGATGGGGTCGCCATCACGGGGTCCCTTTAAGGGCTACACCCACCCCAGAGTCACAGGCCTTAATGGTCTTTAATGGCCTCGTATGTTAACTGAGCAGAGGAGCCCTTAACGAGGCACCTCTCCCCTCGTTGACAATTGGGGAGAGGCCTTGCTCCCTCTGCTCAGTTGTCTTAATTGGTTTTGTTTTTTTGTTTTTTTTGTAAATTTGGAAGGAAGAGGCCTCAGAGAGAGAGGGGAGAAACAGAGTAGCAGAGAAAGAGAGAGGGGGGTGGGAAGGGGGGGGGGGGGTCTGCGAGGGCAGGTCTCCCCTCGCAGCTGTGGGTGGGTGCACTCCCCAGATGGCAAAACACAAAAGTCTTTGGGGTGGTCTTCAGGTGCGGGGAGAAGATGTCTTCACCTGGGGTAGCTGGAGCCACCAGGCACTCCCAACGATCTTTAATTAGGTGATTGAGAAAAACAACAATCTTCAGCCTGGTAGCTCCAGCTATCCCAGGCTAGGCAAATGTGGGGGGGGTGGGGGGGGGTGGGGGGGGGTTCTCCAATTGTGGGGGGGGGCCTAGTTGTAAGCAAGGCCCCCACACACACTACCACACACACACACACCCCCGCGATGTTCCGGCCCTCAGTGGTCTTCTTTCCTCCCCCCACCGATACAACAAAGTCTGTTTGGGGAAATGCACCCACACCCACCTGTAGAATTGTTGAGTCTCCCTCCTTCCACACTGGATGTTTTTGGTTTTTCCCCCTCTCTCCAACTCCTTGCAGAAATGATAAAAGTTGATAAAGTTTTCTGCTTCCTCCTCCTCTCCCTCTGGATAAAGTTGGTGTTGAAGCCCCTTCCTTCCTTCTCTTCCTGGCTGGTCTCAGGGCTCTCCAGGCAGGAGCTCAAGTTGCTAGCAGCTCCACTCACTGCTCACAGCTCCAACTGAGCAGGACACGCCTCCACAGCTCCCCAATTGGTCCTTGTGCATGAAAAAAAAACTCTTTTAGGAGTCTACCTGCAAAACATAAACAACATTAAACTGTGCCACCCGACCTGGGTGACACAGCAGACATTTTCAAGCCCCTTTTTTTTTTTTGGTTTTTGGTTTTTTTTTGGGGCGCTAAAATCAAATTTTTCCAGTGCCCCCTATAAAAGGGAAGGGGACACTAAAAGCACCGGCAATTAAAACAAATTAACTTTAAAACGTAAAATCAAATTAAAATTTGGTTGCCGGGCGTGATGATGCACTCCAGTCCCTCCGGTGCCCACCTCTCGCGGAAGGCCGCGAGCGTACCGGTGGACACCGCGTGCTCCATCTCCAAGGACACCCTGGACCGGATGTAAGAGCGGAAGAGAGGCAGGCAGTCAGGTTGAACGACCCCCTCGACCGCCCGCTGCCTGGACCGGCTGATGGCACCCTTGGCCGTGCCCAGGAGCAGTCCTACGAGGAGGCCCTCGGACCTACCCGCTCCCCTCCGCACAGGGTGCCCAAAGATCAGGAGAGTGGGACTGAAGTGCAGCCAGAATTTCAGGAGCAGCCCCTTCAAATAATAAAACAGGGGCTGCAACCTCGTGCATTCCATAAAAACATGGAACACGGACTCCTCCAGACCGCAGAAATTGCAGGCGGCCTGGGAGTCCGTGAACCGGCTTAAAAATTTGTTGCACGGCACTGCTCCGTGCACCACCCTCCAGGCCAAGTCCCCGATGAATAGTGGGAGGACCCCTGCGTAGAGTGCCCTCCATCGGGGACCCCCGCCTCCTCCGGACGGCAAGATGGTACGCCATGGCGTGTCCGGACGGCTGGCGAGGATGGCAAAGTTGAGGGTGTGCAGGAGCAGCCCGTACAGGAAACCCCTCCGCGCGGAACTGAAAGGCACGGAGGGGATTTCCCCGAGGCGGCTCAAGTTGTGAGGCGCCGGCCCCCGAGGGAGGTTCCGGGGTTTGGCGCCGATGAGGAATTCCGTCCGGACGGGGGTCAGTTCGGACGGGATCTCCCCACGTGCTTGAGCCTCCTCGATACACCTAACGGAGTCAGGGCCCAGAGCTGTTTTTAGCGACTCGATGGCATCGGCCGCGCGGCGGACGTTGGCAGAATTTAGGCGCCGCGCCAGCGTGACTGGCGCCATCCAGCCCGCTCCTCCGCCATCGAGCAGGTCCCTGACCCTGGTCACCTCACCAGCCACAGCCCTCTCTTCCGACCGCCACATGAAGCCTCGGCCGTGGAGGTACGGATTCCCGAGCAGCGGTTCCTGCAGGACGGCCGCCACTCCAGCCGGCGGAGAGCTGCGCTTGGTGGAGACTTTGTTCCAGACCCTGATGAGTTCCCTGTAAAAGACAGGCAGCTCCCGGAGGGCGGTCCTGGCACCCCCCAAGTTCACAAACAGGAGCTGCGTGTCATAATTGAGGTCGAGCTGCTGGCGGAAGAAATACCTCGCCAGAGCACACCACCTAGGAGGGGGCTCGACGTAAAGGTATCTCTGCAGGGTCTGAAGACGGAAAGTCGCGAGCTGGGCGCTGACGCACACCAACGACTGACCGCCCTCCTCAAGCGGGAGACTCAAGACCGCGACAGAGACCCAGTGCTTCCTGTTGTTCCAGAAGAAGTCCACCAGCTTCTTCTGTATCTTGGCGACAAACGCAGGGGGAGGGGTCAAAGTGACCAGCCGGTACCACAGCATTGCGGCCACCAGCTGGTTTATGACTAGCGCTCGACCCCTGTAGGACAGCACTCGGAGCAGTCCTGTCCAGCGCCCTAGGCGAGCGGCGACCTTGGCCTCCAGCTCCTGCCAGTTCGCCGGCCAGGCTTCCTCGTCGGGGCTAAGGTAGACTCCCAGATAGAGGAGATGGGTCGTGCTCCAGGCAAAAGGCCTGAGCTCCTCCGGCAGGGAGTCCACCCGCCACTGACCCACCAGGAGTCCGGAACATTTCTCCCAGTTGATCCTGGCGGAGGACGCGGCCGAGTAAATCTCCTGGCACTCACGCATCCTCCGCAGGTCAGCGGGATCCTCTACCGCGAGGAGCACGTCATCGGCGTAAGCCGAGAGGACGACCTCCACGCCCGGCCCTTGCAGAGCCAGTCCCGTCAACCTCGTCCGCAAGAGGCGCAGGAAAGGCTCCACGCAAACGGCGTATAACTGGCCGGACATGTGGCATCCCTGGCACACCCCTCTCCTAAAGCGAAGGGGCGCCGTCAAGGACCCGTTAACCTTAATCAGACACTCCGCGGCGGCGTACAAAAGTCGGATCCGGGCGACGAAATGCGTCCCGAACCCGAAAGCGCGCAGAGTTCCGAGCAGATAGTCGTGATCCACCCTGTCGAACGCCTTCTCTTGGTCGAGGGATAGGAAGGCGACCGACAGACCAGCCTCCTGGGAGCAATGGATGAGGTCCCGGACCAGATGGATGTTGTCGTGGATTGTCCGGCCCGGGACCGTGTATGACTGGTCGGGGTGGATCATGTGGTCCAGCACGGCACCAAGGCGAGCAGACATCGCCCTGGCGAAGATTTTGTAGTCCGTGCTGAGGAGGGAGACCGGGCGCCAGTTCTTAAGGAGGCGGAGATCGCCCTTCTTAGGCAGCAGGACGATGACTGCCCTGCGCCAAGAGAGGGGCATCTCCCCGGTCGCCAGACTTTCCCCCAGGACCCGCGCGTAGTCGCTCCCCAGGACGTCCCAGAACGCCCTGTGGAACTCCACGGTCAGCCCGTCCAGCCCCGGGGATTTTCCCCTCGAGAGCCGGGCGAGGGCACCGGTCAGCTCCGCCAGGCTTAGCGGAGCTTCCAGATTTTCGGCGCCCTCCGGGCCGACCTTCGGCAGGTCCTCCCACAAAACTCTACGCGCTTCCTCGCTGGACGGATCCGGAGAGAACAGAGCCCCGTAATATTCACGGACCCTGTTGTTGACGCCCTCCGGATCCGAGACGAGAGAGCCGTCGTCGGCCAGCAGCGTCAAGAGCTGCTTACGGACACTCTGCCTTTTTTCCAGCGAGTAGAAGAAGGGGGAGCCGCGGTCCAGATCCCGCAGGAACCGGATCCGCGACCTCACGAACGCGCCTCGGGACCCGACGAGCTGCAGGTCCTTCAGCGCGGCCTTCTTCGCTTCGTACACCGTCCGCAGGGCCGGGTCCTGGACGACTTGACCGAGACGGGCTTCCAGGTCGAGCACCTCTTTTTCTAGGCGCCCGACTCTGGCCTCCCGCCTCTTGGTCGACCCCCTCGCGTACTCTTGACAGAAGACGCGGACGTGAGCCTTGCCCACGTCCCACCATAGCCTCAAGGAGGGGAAGCCCCCCTGCTTCCTTCTCCAGTCGGACCAGAATCGACGGAACGAGTCCTGGAACCGCACGTCCTCCAGCAGCCGGTTGTTAAAGTGCCAGTACGCGGACCCCGTCCTCGCGCGGAGCGAAGCGAGCTCCGCCCACACCAGGTGGTGGTCCGAACACGGCACCGGCCGCATGGAGGCCGCCGGGACGCAGGAAACGTACGCCCGAGACACGTAAAGGCGGTCGACTCTAGACCATCCAACTCCAGGCCTCACCCAAGTAAAGGCGCTGGAGTCGGGGTGGAGATTTCGCCAGACGTCCACCAAGTCGAAGGACCCGACCAGGTCCCTCAACTTCTCCATCGCCGTCATGCACTGCGGGGCACCGGAGCGGTCCCTCGCCTCGAGGGTGCAGTTAAAATCCCCCCCGAGGACAATGCAGTCGCCGACGTCGACGGAGCCAAGAAGAGCGGACACCTCTTCAAAGAAGCGCGTTTGCTGCGGGCCGGGATGAGGGGCGTACACGTTCACGAGATGGAGCGGCACGTCCCCCAGGCGAACCGTTACGTGCAGCAAGCGGCCTGGCACGGGCTCCTCGACCCCCAAGATCTCCGGCTGAAAATGCGGGCCCAGCAAGATGGCCACCCCACTAGAAATGGCGGTGAGGTGGCTCATGCGGACCTCTCCTTGCCATTCCAGGAGCCACGTGGCTTCGTCTCCCGGAACGGTGTGGGTTTCTTGCAGGAAGCACACCGCATATTTCCCCTCCCGCAGGAGCGAAAAATTGTCAAATCTACGGCGTGCCCCTCTGCCGCCGTTGATGTTGAGGCTGGCTATGGTTATCTTCATGACAAAAGCATAGTGCAACCTCTACCTTAACCTATTGTGGGGGAGGGAGCGGAGTCTTTTGTTGAACTCCGCTCCCTCCGCAGCCCAGCGAGGAGTCCCTCGAGCTCGCGCAGCTCAAGGTGCTGCTCCTTTGTCAAGGGCCCGCCCGCGGCCAAGGTTTTAACGGCGGCGCGGACGGACCCCTTGATCAGCTCCGGCTCGGACCATTTTTCCAGGGCCAGTCGGGCTTGGTCGCGGCGACCCCGGCTCTGGGCCAAAAAGTCCCGGAGTTCCTTTGCAGGAACGAGGAGGGCCTCAGCGGCGGCCGCGAGCAGATCCACCGCCTCCCTGGCGGTGGTCTCTAGGTCTTCACCCGCGTCCCCCACCGAGTCCCCGTCCTCCTCCGGGAGGTGGCCGCCAGCAGCCGGCCCATCGACCGCACAAGGTACGGCAAATGAACCGGCCGCTCCAACCGGCCCTGGCACTGCCCCGATCCCACCCCCAGGATCGTCGGCAGAGGAGTCCCCACTGGGCTCTTTTAAAAATGGTGCTGGGTCGGGAAATGACAGCGGAAGGGGTTCCCCCTCCGCCCCAGGAACCGGAGAACAAGGAGAGACCCGGCCATAGGAAATCCCCAGGCCCTCCAAGTGCTCCAGCTCCAAAGTAAGGGGCGAGGGTGGGTGTTCCTCCCCCTCCCCGCTGCCACCCCCCGGCCCAGCATCTACAGTGTCATAATTATTTAATTGTTTTTCTGCCGGGTCGAGCGACTCCCGGGGGAAGTTGGATAATAGCTGGGCGGGCTCAGGTTCGGCCTTTTCGGCCTCGCCCGCCTCAGTCCCCGGGACGCCCGGCCCGGCGGCTACGCATTCCTCCGCGGTTCCCACGCCCCCCACGACAGGCAGATCTTCCACTCCATCCCCGGGAGGCAGAGGCTGGGCAGCCTCAACTGTCTCACCCTCCCCGGGGAAAGACTCCTCGCGCCTGCAGCGCAATTTGGGGGCGCTGGTGGGGGACGCGGGGCACGCGGCGGGCACCGCCTCCTCCGCGGAGGGATGTTGTTCCCCCTCCGCCTCATTGGGGCGGTGCCTCTTTTTGTTCCTGGGGGCGCGCGGAGTCAGGGAGACCTCCATGTCTGCCGAGGCCTCCCGCTCCGCCCCCCCCTTTTCCTTTTCTTGCCCGCGCCTGGGCCCCTCTGTGGTGGTATTCAAGGGCCCGGGCACGGGCTCGGGGCACCCCGCGCTCGCCGGTGACTGGGTTGGGCTGAGCGCGGTGGTCAGACTTTCCGGCGCACTGAGGGGACCCGCCTCGAGATGTTTCGCCTTCTTCCGCGCCCTCTTTCCGGTCGAACGCTCTCCCTCCCCCCCGCCGGAGGCCCTGAAAACAAAGGCCTCCGACGATGCCCGCGCACCCATGGCTCCCGGCACGCGGACGCAACTAGGGGGAGGGGTGGCGGCGGTGCCAGCCTTGGCCGCCTTCGGTGGTTTGGCGGCCTTGGAGGCGGGGCAGTTCTTACGAACATGCCCCACCTCCCTACAGGCATGGCACCGCACGCCGTCCGACGTCCAGAAGACGCGGTAGGCAGTCCCCTCGTGCACCACATTAAAGTTCCCCTCCGTCGTCTCCTCCCGCGCCAGCCGGACAAAGAGCTGGCGGCGGAAGGAGAACACGTGGCGCAGGCTGTTCTCCCTGAGGCCGAGCGGTATGGGGTTGATCCCCGACCTTACCTCCCCCAGTTGGTGTAGGTGAGGGAGGAGGAGCTCAGCGGGAACAAAGGGCGGGACGTTTGAAATGATGACCCTCTGCGCGGTGGCCTCGAGAGGGTCCACCGGCAGGAACGTCCCGCCCACCGTGAGCCCCTTTTCAAGGGCCAGGGACACCGCCCGCTCCGACCCCAGGAAGAACACGGCCTTCCCAGACATCTTGGAGGCTGCGACAATGGCCGAGGGGCCGACTACCCCAGCCATCGCCCGCACGCACTCCTCAATGCTCATTGTGGGGTGAGTGTAGCTCTTGACCCCGTGTTTTTTGGTTATAAGTCTGAACGGTGGCAGGGCAGCGGGTGGCGCAGGAGGTGCTGTGGAAGCGGTTGCCACCTGCGCATACGTCCTTGCTGGCCCTGCCACCGGCGTGGATGGGGTCGCCATCACGGGGTCCCTTTAAGGGCTACACCCACCCCAGAGTCACAGGCCTTAATGGTCTTTAATGGCCTCGTATGTTAACTGAGCAGAGGAGCCCTTAACGAGGCACCTCTCCCCTCGTTGACAATTGGGGAGAGGCCTTGCTCCCTCTGCTCAGTTGTCTTAATTGGTTTTGTTTTTTTGTTTTTTTTGTAAATTTGGAAGGAAGAGGCCTCAGAGAGAGAGGGGAGAAACAGAGTAGCAGAGAAAGAGAGAGGGGGGTGGGAAGGGGGGGGGGGGTCTGCGAGGGCAGGTCTCCCCTCGCAGCTGTGGGTGGGTGCACTCCCCAGATGGCAAAACACAAAAGTCTTTGGGGTGGTCTTCAGGTGCGGGGAGAAGATGTCTTCACCTGGGGTAGCTGGAGCCACCAGGCACTCCCAACGATCTTTAATTAGGTGATTGAGAAAAACAACAATCTTCAGCCTGGTAGCTCCAGCTATCCCAGGCTAGGCAAATGTGGGGGGGGGGTGGGGGGGGTTCTCCAATTGTGGGGGGGGGCCTAGTTGTAAGCAAGGCCCCCACACACACTACCACACACACACACACCCCCGCGATGTTCCGGCCCTCAGTGGTCTTCTTTCCTCCCCCCACCGATACAAAAAAAAAAAAAAATCTGTTTGGGGAAATGCACCCACACCCACCTGTAGAATTGTTGAGTCTCCCTCCTTCCACACTGGATGTTTTTGGTTTTTCCCCCTCTCTCCAACTCCTTGCAGAAATGATAAAAGTTGATAAAGTTTTCTGCTTCCTCCTCCTCTCCCTCTGGATAAAGTTGGTGTTGAAGCCCCTTCCTTCCTTCTCTTCCTGGCTGGTTTCAGGGCTCTCCAGGCAGGAGCTCAAGTTGCTAGCAGCTCCACTCACTGCTCACAGCTCCAACTGAGCAGGACACGCCTCCACAGCTCCCCAATTGGTCCTTGTGCATGAAACTCTTTTAGGAGTCTACCTGCAAAACATAAACAACATTAAACTGTGCCACCCGACCTGGGTGACACAGCAGACATTTTCAAGCCCCTTTTTTTTTTTGGTTTTTGGTTTTTTTTTTTTTGGGGCGCTAAAATCAAATTTTTCCAGTGCCCCCTATAAAAGGAGAGGGGGACACTAAAAACACCGGCAATTAAAACAAATTAAACTTTAAAACGTAAAATCAAATTAAAATTTGGTTGCCGGGCGTGATGATGCACTCCAGTCCCTCCGGTGCCCACCTCTCGCGGAAGGCCGCGAGCGTACCGGTGGACACCGCGTGCTCCATCTCCAAGGACACCCTGGACCGGATGTAAGAGCGGAAGAGAGGCAGGCAGTCAGGTTGAACGACCCCCTCGACCGCCCGCTGCCTGGACCGGCTGATGGCACCCTTGGCCGTGCCCAGGAGCAGTCCTACGAGGAGGCCTTCGGACCTACCCGCTCCCCTCCGCACAGGGTGCCCAAAGATCAGGAGAGTGGGACTGAAGTGCAGCCAGAATTTCAGGAGCAGCCCCTTCAAATAGTGGAACAGGGGCTGCAACCTTGTGCACTCCATAAAAACATGGAACACGGACTCCTCCAGACCGCAGAAATTGCAGGCGGCCTGGGAGTCCGTGAACCGGCTTAAAAATTTGTTGCACGGCACTGCTCCGTGCACCACCCTCCAGGCCAAGTCCCCGATGAATAGTGGGAGGACCCCTGCGTAGAGTGCCCTCCATCGGGGACCCCCGCCTCCTCCGGACGGCAAGATGGTACGCCATGGCGTGTCCGGACGGCCGGCGAGGATGGCAAAGTTGAGGGTGTGCAGGAGCAGCCCGTACAGGAAACCCCTCCGCGCGGAACTGAAAGGCACGGAGGGGATTTCCCCGAGGCGGCTCAAGTTGTGAGGCGCCGGCCCCCGAGGGAGGTTCCGGGGTTTGGCGCCAATGAGGAATTCCGTCCGGACGGGGGTCAGTTCGGACGGGATCTCCCCACGTGCCTGAGCCTCCTCGATACACCTAACGGAGTCAGGGCCCAGAGCTGTTTTTAGCGACTCGATGGCATCGGCCGCGTGGCGGACGTTGGCAGAATTTAGGCGCCGCGCCAGCGTGACTGGCGCCATCCAGCCCGCTCCTCCGCCATCGAGCAGGTCCCTGACCCTGGTCACCTCACCAGCCACAGCCCTCTCTTCCGACCGCCACATAAAGCCTCGGCCGTGGAGGTACGGATTCCCGAGCAGCGGCTCCTGCAGGACGGCCGCCACTCCAGCCGGTGGAGAGCTGCGCTTGGTGGAGGCTTTGTTCCAGACCCTGATGAGTTCCCTGTAAAAGACAGGCAGCTCCCGGAGGGCGGTCCTGGCACCCCCCAAGTTCACAAACAGGAGCTGCGTGTCATAATTGAGGTCGAGCTGCTGGCGGAAGAAATACCTCGCCAGAGCACACCACCTAGGAGGGGGCTCGACGTAAAGGTATCTCTGCAGGGTCTGAAGACGGAAAGTCGCGAGCTGGGCGCTGACGCACACCAACGACTGACCGCCCTCCTCAAGCGGGAGACTCAAGACCGCGGCAGAGACCCAGTGCTTCCTGTTGTTCCAGAAGAAGTCCACCAGCTTCTTCTGTATCTTGGCGACAAACGCAGGGGGAGGGGTCAAAGTGACCAGCCGGTACCACAGCATTGCGGCCACCAGCTGGTTTATGACTAGCGCTCGACCCCTGTAGGACAGCACTCGGAGCAGTCCTGTCCAGCGCCCTAGGCGAGCGGCGACCTTGGCCTCCAGCTCCTGCCAGTTCGCCGGCCAGGCTCCCTCGTCGGGGCTAAGGTAGACTCCCAGATAGAGGAGATGGGTCGTGCTCCAGGCAAAAGGCCTGAGCTCCTCCGGCAGGGAGTCCACCCGCCACTGACCCACCAGGAGTCCGGAACATTTCTCCCAGTTGATCCTGACGGAGGACGCGGCCGAGTAAATCTCCTGGCACTCACGCATCCTCCGCAGGTCAGCGGGATCCTCTACCGCGAGGAGCACGTCATCGGCGTAAGCCGAGAGGACGACCTCCACGCCCGGCCCTTGCAGAGCCAGTCCCGTCAACCTCGTCCGCAAGAGGCGCAGGAAAGGCTCCACGCAAACGGCGTATAACTGGCCGGACATGGGGCATCCCTGGCGCACCCCTCTCCTAAAGCGAAGGGGCGCCGTCAAGGACCCGTTAACCTTAATCAGACACTCCGCGGCGGCGTACAAAAGTCGGATCCGGGCGACGAAATGCGTCCCGAACCCGAAAGCGCGCAGAGTTCCGAGCAGATAGTCGTGATCCACCCTGTCGAACGCCTTCTCTTGGTCGAGGGATAGGAAGGCGACCGACAGACCAGCCTCCTGGGAACAATGGATGAGGTCCCGGACCAGATGGATGTTATCGTGGATTGTCCGGCCCGGGACCGTGTATGACTGGTCGGGGTGGATCATGTGGTCCAGCACGGCACCAAGGCGAGCAGACATCGCCCTGGCGAAGATTTTGTAGTCCGTGCTGAGGAGGGAGACCGGGCGCCAGTTCTTAAGGAGGCGGAGATCGCCCTTCTTAGGCAGCAGGACGATGACTGCCCTGCGCCAAGAGAGGGGCATCTCCCCGGTCGCCAGACTTTCCCCCAGGACCCGCGCGTAGTCGCTCCCCAGGACGTCCCAGAACGCCCTGTGGAACTCCACGGTCAGCCCGTCCAGCCCCGGGGATTTTCCCCTCGAGAGCCGGGCGAGGGCACCGGTCAGCTCCGCCAGGCTTAGCGGAGCTTCCAGATTTTCGGCGCCCTCCGGGCTGACCTTCGGCAGGTCCTCCCACAAAACTCTACGCGCTTCCTCGCTGGACGGATCCGGAGAGAACAGAGCCCCGTAATATTCACGGACCCTGTTGTTGACGCCCTCCGGATCCGAGACGAGAGAGCCGTCGTCGGCCAGCAGCGTCAAGAGCTGCTTACGGACACTCTGCCTTTTTTCCAGCGAGTAGAAGAAGGGGGAGCCGCGGTCCAGATCCCGCAGGAACCGGATCCGCGACCTCACGAACGCGCCTCGGGACCCGACGAGCTGCAGGTCCTTCAGCGCGGCCTTCTTCGCTTCGTACACCGTCCGCAGGGCCGGGTCCTGGACGACTTGACCGAGACGGGCTTCCAGGTCGAGCACCTCTTTTTCTAGGCGCCCGACTCTGGCCGCCCGCCTCTTGGTCGACCCCCTCGCGTACTCTTGACAGAAGACGCGGACGTGAGCCTTGCCCACGTCCCACCATAGCCTCAAGGAGGGGAAGCCCCCCTGCTTCCTTCTCCAGTCGGACCAGAATCGACGGAACGAGTCCTGGAACCGCACGTCCTCCAGCAGCCGGTTGTTAAAGTGCCAGTACGCGGACCCCGTCCTCGCGCGGAGCGAAGCGAGCTCCGCCCACACCAGGTGGTGGTCCGAACACGGCACCGGCCGCATGGAGGCCGCCGGGACGCAGGAAACGTACGCCCGAGACACGTAAAGGCGGTCGACTCTAGACCATCCAACTCCAGGCCTCACCCAAGTAAAGGCGCTGGAGTCGGGGTGGAGATTTCGCCAGACGTCCACCAAGTCGAAGGACCCGACCAGGTCCCTCAACTTCTCCATCGCCGTCATGCACTGCGGGGCACCGGAGCGGTCCCTCGCCTCGAGGGTGCAGTTAAAATCCCCCCCGAGGACAATGCAGTCGCCGACGTCGACGGAGCCAAGAAGAGCGGACACCTCTTCAAAGAAGCGCGTTTGCTGCGGGCCGGGATGAGGGGCGTACACGTTCACGAGATGGAGCGGCACGTCCCCCAGGCGAACCGTTACGTGCAGCAAGCGGCCTGGCACGGGCTCCTCGACCCCCAAGATCTCCGGCTGAAAATGCGGGCCCAGCAAGATGGCCACCCCACTAGAAATGGCGGTGAGGTGGCTCATGCGGACCTCTCCTTGCCATTCCAGGAGCCACGTGGCTTCGTCTCCCGGAACGGTGTGGGTTTCTTGCAGGAAGCACACCGCATATTTCCCCTCCCGCAGGAGCGAAAAATTGTCAAATCTACGGCGTGCCCCTCTGCCGCCGTTGATGTTGAGGCTGGCTATGGTTATCTTCATGACAAAAGCATAGTGCAACCTCTACCTTAACCTATTGTGGGGGAGGGAGCGGAGTCTTTTGTTGAACTCCGCTCCCTCCGCAGCCCAGCGAGGAGTCCCTCGAGCTCGCGCAGCTCAAGGTGCTGCTCCTTTGTCAAGGGCCCGCCCGCGGCCAAGGTTTTAACGGCGGCGCGGACGGACCCCTTGATCAGCTCCGGCTCGGACCATTTTTCCAGGGCCAGTCGGGCTTGGTCGCGGCGACCCCGGCTCTGGGCCAAAAAGTCCCGGAGTTCCTTTGCAGGAACGAGGAGGGCCTCAGCGGCGGCCGCGAGCAGATCCACCGCCTCCCTGGCGGTGGTCTCTAGGTCTTCACCCGCGTCCCCCACCGAGTCCCCGTCCTCCTCCGGGAGGTGGCCGCCAGCAGCCGGCCCATCGACCGCACAAGGTACGGCAAATGAACCGGCCGCTCCAACCAGCCCTGGCACTGCCCCGATCCCACCCCCAGGATCGTCGGCAGAGGAGTCCCCACTGGGCTCTTTTAAAAATGGTGCTGGGTCGGGAAATGACAGCGGAAGGGGTTCCCCCTCCGCCCCAGGAACCGGAGAACAAGGAGAGACCCGGCCATAGGAAATCCCCAGGCCCTCCAAGTGCTCCAGCTCCAAAGTAAGGGGCGAGGGTGGGTGTTCCTCCCCCTCCCCGCTGCCACCCCCCGGCCCAGCATCTACAGTGTCATAATTATTTAATTGTTTTTCTGCCGGGTCGAGCGACTCCCGGGGGAAGTTGGATAATAGCTGGGCGGGCTCAGGTTCGGCCTTTTCGGCCTCGCCCGCCTCAGTCCCCGGGACGCCCGGCCCGGCGGCTACGCATTCCTCCGCGGTTCCCACGCCCCCCACGACAGGCAGATCTTCCACTCCATCCCCGGGAGGCAGAGGCTGGGCAGCCTCAACTGTCTCACCCTCCCCGGGGAAAGACTCCTCGCGCCTGCAGCGCAATTTGGGGGCGCTGGTGGGGGACGCGGGACACGCGGCGGGCACCGCCTCCTCCGCGGAGGGATGTTGTTCCCCCTCCGCCTCATTGGGGCGGTGCCTCTTTTTGTTCCTGGGGGCGCGCGGAGTCAGGGAGACCTCCATGTCTGCCGAGGCCTCCCGCTCCGCCCCCCCCTTTTCCTTTTCTTGCCCGCGCCTGGGCCCCTCTGTGGTGGTATTCAAGGGCCCGGGCACGGGCTCGGGGCACCCCGCGCTCGCCGGTGACTGGGTTGGGCTGAGCGCGGTGGTCAGACTTTCCGGCGCACTGAGGGGACCCGCCTCGAGATGTTTCGCCTTCTTCCGCGCCCTCTTTCCGGTCGAACGCTCTCCCTCCCCCCCGCCGGAGGCCCTGAAAACAAAGGCCTCCGACGATGCCCGCGCACCCATGGCTCCCGGCACGCGGACGCAACTAGGGGGAGGGGTGGCGGCGGTGCCAGCCTTGGCCGCCTTCGGTGGTTTGGCGGCCTTGGAGGCGGGGCAGTTCTTACGAACATGCCCCACCTCCCTACAGGCATGGCACCGCACGCCGTCCGACGTCCAGAAGACGCGGTAGGCAGTCCCCTCGTGCACCACATTAAAGTTCCCCTCCGTCGTCTCCTCCCGCGCCAGCCGGACAAAGAGCTGGCGGCGGAAGGAGAACACGTGGCGCAGGCTGTTCTCCCTGAGGCCGAGCGGTATGGGGTTGATCCCCGACCTTACCTCCCCCAGTTGGTGTAGGTGAGGGAGGAGGAGCTCAGCGGGAACAAAGGGCGGGACGTTTGAAATGATGACCCTCTGCGCGGTGGCCTCGAGAGGGTCCACCGGCAGGAACGTCCCGCCCACCGTGAGCCCCTTTTCAAGGGCCAGGGACACCGCCCGCTCCGACCCCAGGAAGAACACGGCCTTCCCAGACATCTTGGAGGCTGCGACAATGGCCGAGGGGCCGACTACCCCAGCCATCGCCCGCACGCACTCCTCAATGCTCATTGTGGGGTGAGTGTAGCTCTTGACCCCGTGTTTTTTGGTTATAAGTCTGAACGGTGGCAGGGCAGCGGGTGGCGCAGGAGGTGCTGTGGAAGCGGTTGCCACCTGCGCATACGTCCTTGCTGGCCCTGCCACCGGCGTGGATGGGGTCGCCATCACGGGGTCCCTTTAAGGGCTACACCCACCCCAGAGTCACAGGCCTTAATGGTCTTTAATGGCCTCGTATGTTAACTGAGCAGAGGAGCCCTTAACGAGGCACCTCTCCCCTCGTTGACAATTGGGGAGAGGCCTTGCTCCCTCTGCTCAGTTGTCTTAATTGGTTTTGTTTTTTTGTTTTTTTTGTAAATTTGGAAGGAAGAGGCCTCAGAGAGAGAGGGGAGAAACAGAGTAGCAGAGAAAGAGAGAGGGGGGTGGGAAGGGGGGGGGGGTCTGCGAGGGCAGGTCTCCCCTCGCAGCTGTGGGTGGGTGCACTCCCCAGATGGCAAAACACAAAAGTCTTTGGGGTGGTCTTCAGGTGCGGGGAGAAGATGTCTTCACCTGGGGTAGCTGGAGCCACCAGGCACTCCCAACGATCTTTAATTAGGTGATTGAGAAAAACAACAATCTTCAGCCTGGTAGCTCCAGCTATCCCAGGCTAGGCAAATGTGGGGGGGGGGTGGGGGGGGTTCTCCAATTGTGGGGGGGGGCCTAGTTGTAAGCAAGGCCCCCACACACACTACCACACACACACACACCCCCGCGATGTTCCGGCCCTCAGTGGTCTTCTTTCCTCCCCCCACCGATACAACAAAGTCTGTTTGGGGAAATGCACCCACACCCACCTGTAGAATTGTTGAGTCTCCCTCCTTCCACACTGGATGTTTTTGGTTTTTCCCCCTCTCTCCAACTCCTTGCAGAAATGATAAAAGTTGATAAAGTTTTCTGCTTCCTCCTCCTCTCCCTCTGGATAAAGTTGGTGTTGAAGCCCCTTCCTTCCTTCTCTTCCTGGCTGGTCTCAGGGCTCTCCAGGCAGGAGCTCAAGTTGCTAGCAGCTCCACTCACTGCTCACAGCTCCAACTGAGCAGGACACGCCTCCACAGCTCCCCAATTGGTCCTTGTGCATGAAACTCTTTTAGAGTCTACCTGCGAAAACATAAACATTAAACTGTGCCACCCGACCTGGGTGACACACCAGACATTTACAAGGCCCTTTTTTCCTTTTTTTGGTTTTTTTTTGTGTTTTTTGTTTTTTTTTTTTGTTTTTTTTGGGCACTAAAATCACAATTTCTCCGGTACCCCCTATAAAAGGGAAGGGGGACACTAAAAGCACCGGCAATTAAAACAAATTAAACTTTAAAACGTAAAATCAAATTAAAATTTGGTTGCCGGGCGTGATGATGCACTCCAGTCCCTCCGGTGCCCACCTCTCGCGGAAGGCCGCGAGCGTACCGGTGGACACCGCGTGCTCCATCTCCAAGGACACCCTGGACCGGATGTAAGAGCGGAAGAGAGGCAGGCAGTCAGGTTGAACGACCCCCTCGACCGCCCGCTGCCTGGACCGGCTGATGGCACCCTTGGCCGTGCCCAGGAGCAGTCCTACGAGGAGGCCTTCGGACCTACCCGCTCCCCTCCGCACAGGGTGCCCAAAGATCAGGAGAGTGGGACTGAAGTGCAGCCAGAATTTCAGGAGCAGCCCCTTCAAATAGTGGAACAGGGGCTGCAACCTCGTGCATTCAATAAAAACATGGAACACGGACTCCTCCAGACCGCAGAAATTGCAGGCGGCCTGGGAGTCCGTGAACCGGCTTAAAAATTTATTGCACGGCACTGCTCCGTGCACCACCCTCCAGGCCAAGTCCCCGATGAATAGTGGGAGGACCCCTGCGTAGAGTGCCCTCCATCGGGGACCCCCGCCTCCTCCGGACGGCAAGATGGTACGCCATGGCGTGTCCGGACGGCCGGCGAGGATGGCAAAGTTGAGGGTGTGCAGGAGCAGCCCGTACAGGAAACCCCTCCGCGCGGAACTGAAAGGCACGGAGGGGATTTCCCGGAGGCGGCTCAAGTTGTGAGGCGCCGGCCCCCGAGGGAGGTTCCGGGGTTTGGCGCCGATGAGGAATTCCGTCCGGACGGGGGTCAGTTCGGACGGGATCTCCCCACGTGCTTGAGCCTCCTCGATACACCTAACGGAGTCAGGGCCCAGAGCTGTTTTTAGCGACTCGATGGCATCGGCCGCGCGGCGGACGTTGGCAGAATTTAGGCGCCGCGCCAGCGTGACTGGCGCCATCCAGCCCGCTCCTCCGCCATCGAGCAGGTCCCTGACCCTGGTCACCTCACCAGCCACAGCCCTCTCTTCCGACCGCCACATGAAGCCTCGGCCGTGGAGGTACGGATTCCCGAGCAGCGGTTCCTGCAGGACGGCCGCCACTCCAGCCGGCGGAGAGCTGCGCTTGGTGGAGACTTTGTTCCAGACCCTGATGAGTTCCCTGTAAAAGACAGGCAGCTCCCGGAGGGCGGTCCTGGCACCCCCCAAGTTCACAAACAGGAGCTGCGTGTCATAATTGAGGTCGAGCTGCTGGCGGAAGAAATACCTCGCCAGAGCGCACCACCTAGGAGGGGGCTCGACGTAAAGGTATCTCTGCAGGGTCTGAAGACGGAAAGTCGCGAGCTGGGCGCTGACGCACACCAACGACTGACCGCCCTCCTCAAGCGGGAGACTCAAGACCGCGGCAGAGACCCAGTGCTTCCTGTTGTTCCAGAAGAAGTCCACCAGCTTCTTCTGTATCTTGGCGACAAACGCAGGGGGAGGGGTCAAAGTGACCAGCCGGTACCACAGCATTGCGGCCACCAGCTGGTTTATGACTAGCGCTCGACCCCTGTAGGACAGCACTCGGAGCAGTCCTGTCCAGCGCCCTAGGCGAGCGGCGACCTTGGCCTCCAGCTCCTGCCAGTTCGCCGGCCAGGCTCCCTCGTCGGGGCTAAGGTAGACTCCCAGATAGAGGAGATGGGTCGTGCTCCAGGCAAAAGGCCTGAGCTCCTCCGGCAGGGAGTCCACCCGCCACTGACCCACCAGGAGTCCGGAACATTTCTCCCAGTTGATCCTGGCGGAGGACGCGGCCGAGTAAATCTCCTGGCACTCACGCATCCTCCGCAGGTCAGCGGGATCCTCTACCGCGAGGAGCACGTCATCGGCGTAAGCCGAGAGGACGACCTCCACGCCCGGCCCTTGCAGAGCCAGTCCCGTCAACCTCGTCCGCAAGAGGCGCAGGAAAGGCTCCACGCAAACGGCGTATAACTGGCCGGACATGGGGCATCCCTGGCGCACCCCTCTCCTAAAGCGAAGGGGCGCCGTCAAGGACCCGTTAACCTTAATCAGACACTCCGCGGCGGCGTACAAAAGTCGGATCCGGGCGACGAAAAGCGTCCCGAACCCGAAAGCGCGCAGAGTTCCGAGCAGATAGTCGTGATCCACCCTGTCGAACGCCTTCTCTTGGTCGAGGGATAGGAAGGCGACCGACAGACCAGCCTCCTGGGAGCAATGGATGAGGTCCCGGACCAGATGGATGTTGTCGTGGATCGTCCGGCCCGGGACCGTGTATGACTGGTCGGGGTGGATCATGTGGTCCAGCACGGCACCAAGGCGAGCAGACATCGCCCTGGCGAAGATTTTGTAGTCCGTGCTGAGGAGGGAGACCGGGCGCCAGTTCTTAAGGAGGCGGAGATCGCCCTTCTTAGGCAGCAGGACGATGACTGCCCTGCGCCAAGAGAGGGGCATCTCCCCGGTCGCCAGACTTTCCCCCAGGACCCGCGCGTAGTCGCTCCCCAGGACGTCCCAGAACGCCCTGTGGAACTCCACGGTCAGCCCGTCCAGCCCCGGGGATTTTCCCCTCGAGAGCCGGGCGAGGGCACCGGTCAGCTCCGCCAGGCTTAGCGGAGCTTCCAGATTTTCGGCGCCCTCCGGGCTGACCTTCGGCAGGTCCTCCCACAAAACTCTACGCGCTTCCTCGCTGGACGGATCCGGAGAGAACAGAGCCCCGTAATATTCACGGACCCTGTTGTTGACGCCCTCCAGATCCGAGACGAGAGAGCCGTCGTCGGCCAGCAGCGTCAAGAGCTGCTTACGGACACTCTGCCTTTTTTCCAGCGAGTAGAAGAAGGGGGAGCCGCGGTCCAGATCCCGCAGGAACCGGATCCGCGACCTCACGAACGCGCCTCGGGACCCGACGAGCTGCAGGTCCTTCAGCGCGGCCTTCTTCGCTTCGTACACCGCCCGCAGGGCCGGGTCCTGGACGACTTGACCGAGACGGGCCTCCAGGTCGAGCACCTCTTTTTCTAGGCGCCCGACTCTGGCCGCCCGCCTCTTGGTCGACCCCCTCGCGTACTCTTGACAGAAGACGCGGACGTGAGCCTTGCCCACGTCCCACCATAGCCTCAAGGAGGGGAAGCCCCCCTGCTTCCTTCTCCAGTCGGACCAGAATCGACGGAACGAGTCCTGGAACCGCACGTCCTCCAGCAGCCGGTTGTTAAAGTGCCAGTACGCGGACCCCGTCCTCACGCGGAGCGAAGCGAGCTCCGCCCACACCAGGTGGTGGTCCGAACACGGCACCGGCCGCATGGAGGCCGCCGGGACGCAGGAAACGTACGCCCGAGACACGTAAAGGCGGTCGACTCTAGACCATCCAACTCCAGGCCTCACCCAAGTAAAGGCGCTGGAGTCGGGGTGGAGATTTCGCCAGACGTCCACCAAGTCGAAGGACCCGACCAGGTCCCTCAACTTCTCCATCGCCGTCATGCACTGCGGGGCACCGGAGCGGTCCCTCGCCTCGAGGGTGCAGTTAAAATCCCCCCCGAGGACAATGCAGTCGCCGACGTCGACGGAGCCAAGAAGAGCGGACACCTCTTCAAAGAAGCGCGTTTGCTGCGGGCCGGGATGAGGGGCGTACACGTTCACGAGATGGAGCGGCACGTCCCCCAGGCGAACCGTTACGTGCAGCAAGCGGCCTGGCACGGGCTCCTCGACCCCCAAGATCTCCGGCTGAAAATGCGGGCCCAGCAAGATGGCCACCCCACTAGAAATGGCGGTGAGGTGGCTCATGCGGACCTCTCCTTGCCATTCCAGGAGCCACATGGCTTCGTCTCCCGGAACGGTGTGGGTTTCTTGCAGGAAGCACACCGCATATTTCCCCTCCCGCAGGAGCGAAAAATTGTCAAATCTACGGCGTGCCCCTCTGCCGCCGTTGATGTTGAGGCTGGCTATGGTTATCTTCATGGCAAAAGCATAGTGCAACCTCTACCTTAACCTATTGTGGGGGAGGGAGCGGAGTCTTTTGTTGAACTCCGCTCCCTCCGCAGCCCAGCGAGGAGTCCCTCGAGCTCGCGCAGCTCAAGGTGCTGCTCCTTTGTCAAGGGCCCGCCCGCGGCCAAGGTTTTAACGGCGGCGCGGACGGACCCCTTGATCAGCTCCGGCTCGGACCATTTTTCCAGGGCCAGTCGGGCTTGGTCGCGGCGACCCCGGCTCTGGGCCAAAAAGTCCCGGAGTTCCTTTGCAGGAACGAGGAGGGCCTCAGCGGCGGCCGCGAGCAGATCCACCGCCTCCCTGGCGGTGGTCTCTAGGTCTTCACCCGCGTCCCCCACCGAGTCCCCGTCCTCCTCCGGGAGGTGGCCGCCAGCAGCCGGCCCATCGACCGCACAAGGTACGGCAAATGAACCGGCCGCTCCAACCGGCCCTGGCACTGCCCCGATCCCACCCCCAGGATCGTCGGCAGAGGAGTCCCCACTGGGCTCTTTTAAAAATGGTGCTGGGTCGGGAAATGACAGCGGAAGGGGTTCCCCCTCCGCCCCAGGAACCGGAGAACAAGGAGAGACCCGGCCATAGGAAATCCCCAGGCCCTCCAAGTGCTCCAGCTCCAAAGTAAGGGGCGAGGGTGGGTGTTCCTCCCCCTCCCCGCTGCCACCCCCCGGCCCAGCATCTACAGTGTCATAATTATTTGTTTCATTCTCTGCCGGGTCGAGCAAATCCCGGGGGAAGTTGGGTAATAGCTGGGCGGGCTCAGGTTCGGCCTTTTCGGCCTCGCCCGCCTCAGTCCCCGGGATGCCCGGCCCGGCGGCTACGCATTCCTCCGCGGTCCCCACGCCCCCCACGACAGGCAGATCTTCCACTCCATCCCCGGGAGGCAGAGGCTGGGCAGCCTCAACTGTCTCACCCTCCCCGGGGAAAGACTCCTCGCGCCTGCAGCGCAATTTGGGGGCGCTGGTGGGGGACGCGGGACACGCGGCGGGCACCGACTCCTCCGCGGAGGGATGTTGTTCCCCCTCCGCGTCATTGGGGCGGTGCCTCTTTTTGTTCCTGGGGGCGCGCGGAGTCAGGGAGACCTCCATGTCTGCCGAGGCCTCCCGCTCCGCCCCCCCCTTTTCCTTTTCTTGCCCGCGCCTGGGCCCCTCTGTGGTGTTATTCAAGGGCCCGGGCACGGGCTCGGGGCACCCCGCGCTCGCCGGTGACTGGGTTGGGCTGAGCGCGGTGGTCAAACTTTCCGGCGCACCGAGGGGACCCGCCTCTAGATGTTTCTCCTTCTTCCGCGCCTTCTTTCCGGTCGGACGCTCTCCCTCCCCCCCGCCGGAGGCCCTGAAAACAAAGGCCTCCGACGATGCCCGCGCACCCATGGCTCCCGGCACGCGGACGCAACTAGGGGGAGGGGTGGCGGCGGCGCCAGCTATGGCCGCCTTCGGTGGTTTGGCGGCCTTGGAGGCGGGGCAGTTCTTACGAACGTGCCCCACCTCCCTGCAGGCATGGCACCGCACGCCGTCCGACGTCCAGAAGACGCGGTAGGCAGTCCCCTCGTGCACCACATTAAAGTGCCCTTCTGTCATGTCCTCCCGCGCCAGCCGGACAAAGAGCTGGCGGCGGAAGGAGAACACGTGGCGCAGGCTGTTCTCCCTGAGGCCGAGCGGTATGGGGTTGATCCCTGACCTTACCTCCCCCAGTTGTTGTAGGTGAGGGAGGAGGAGCTCAGCGGAAACAAAGGGCGGGACGTTTGAAATGATGACCCTCTGCGCGGTGGCCTCGAGAGGGTCCACCGGCAGGAACGTCCCGCCCACCGTGAGCCCCTTTTCAAGGGCCAGGGACACCGCCCGCTCCGACCCCAGGAAGAACACGGCCTTCCCAGACATCTTGGAGGCTGCGACAATGGCCGAGGGGCCGACTACCCCAGCCATCGCCCGCACGCACTCCTCAATGCTCATTGTGGGGTGAGTGTAGCTCTTGACCCCGTGTTTCCTGGTTATAAGTCTGAACGGTGGCAGGGCAGCGGGTGGCGCAGGAGGTGCCGTGGATGTGGACACCGCCTGCGCATACGTCCTTGCTGGCCCTGCCACCGGCGTGGATGGGGTCGCCATCACGGGGTCCCTTTAAGGGCTACACCCACCCCAAAGTCACAGGCCTTAATGGTCTTTAATGGCCTCTTATGTTAACTGAGCAGAGGAGCCCTTAACGAGGCACCTCTCCCCTCGTTGACAATTGGGGAGAGGCCTTGCTCCCTCTGCTCAGTTGTCTTAATTGGGTTTTTTTTTATTAATTTGGAAGGAAAGGGTTCTCAGAGAGAGAGGGGAGAAACAGAGGGTAATGGAGAAAGAGAGAGGGGGGTGGGAAGGGGGGGGGGCTGCGAGGGCAGGTCTCCCCTCGCAGCTGTGGGTGGGTGCACTCCCCAGATGGCAAAACACAAAAGTCTTTGGGGTGGTCTTCAGGTGGGGGGAGAAGATGTCTTCACCTGGGGTAGCTGGAGCCACCAGGCACTCCTAACGATCCTCAATAGGGTGATTAATGACTCTTCAGCCTGGTAGCTCCAGCTATCCCAGGCTAGGCAAATGTGGGGGGGGTGGGGGGGGTTCCAATTGTGGGGGGGGCCCAGTTGTAAGCACAGCCCCCACGCACACTACCACACACACACACACACCCCCCGCGATGTTCCGGCCCTCAGTGGTCTTCTTTCCTCCCCCCACCGATACAACAAAGTCTGTTTGGGAAATGCACCCACACCCACCTGTAGAATGGTAGAGTCTCCCTCCTTCCACACTGGATATTGTTGTGGTTTTTCCCCCTCTCTCCAACTCCTTGCGGAATGGTAAAAGATGTTAAAAGAGTTTTCTGCTTTTTCCTCCTCTCCCTCTGGGTAAAGTTGAAGGTGAAGCCCCTTCCTTCCTTCTCCTCCTGGGCTGGTCTCAGGGCTCTCCAGGCAGGAGCTCAAGTTGCTAGCTGCTCTCCTCACTGCTCACAGCTCCAACTGAGCAGGACACGCCTCCACTGCTCTACGATTGGTCCTTGTGCATGAAACTCTTTTGAGTTTATCTGTGAAAACATAAAACATTAAACGGTGCCACCCGACCTGGGTGACACTCCAGACATTTACAAGGCCCTTTTTTTTTCCCCCTTTTTTGTGTTTTTTTTTGTGTTTTTTCTTTTTTTTTTTTTTTTTTTGTTTTTTTTTGGGCACTAAAATCACAATTTTTCCCCAGTGCCCCCTATAAAAGGGAAGGGGACACTAAAAGCACCGGCAATTAAAACAAATTAACTTTAAAACGTAAAATCAAATTAAAATTTGGTTGCCGGGCGTGATGATGCACTCCAGTCCCTCCGGTGCCCACCTCTCGCGGAAGGCCGCGAGCGTACCGGTGGACACCGCGTGCTCCATCTCCAAGGACACCCTGGACCGGATGTAAGAGCGGAAGAGAGGCAGGCAGTCAGGTTGAACGACCCCCTCGACCGCCCGCTGCCTGGACCGGCTGATGGCACCCTTGGCCGTGCCCAGGAGCAGTCCTACGAGGAGGCCTTCGGACCTACCCGCTCCCCTCCGCACAGGGTGCCCAAAGATCAGGAGAGTGGGACTGAAGTGCAGCCAGAATTTCAGGAGCAGCCCCTTCAAATAGTGGAACAGGGGCTGCAACCTCGTGCATTCAATAAAAACATGGAACACGGACTCCTCCAGACCGCAGAAATTGCAGGCGGCCTGGGAGTCCGTGAACCGGCTTAAAAATTTATTGCACGGCACTGCTCCGTGCACCACCCTCCAGGCCAAGTCCCCGATGAATAGTGGGAGGACCCCTGCGTAGAGTGCCCTCCATCGGGGACCCCCGCCTCCTCCGGACGGCAAGATGGTACGCCATGGCGTGTCCGGACGGCCGGCGAGGATGGCAAAGTTGAGGGTGTGCAGGAGCAGCCCGTACAGGAAACCCCTCCGCGCGGAACTGAAAGGCACGGAGGGGATTTCCCCGAGGCGGCTCAAGTTGTGAGGCGCCGGCCCCCGAGGGAGGTTCCGGGGTTTGGCGCCGATGAGGAATTCCGTCCGGACGGGGGTCAGTTCGGACGGGATCTCCCCACGTGCTTGAGCCTCCTCGATACACCTAACGGAGTCAGGGCCCAGAGCTGTTTTTAGCGACTCGATGGCATCGGCCGCGCGGCGGACGTTGGCAGAATTTAGGCGCCGCGCCAGCGTGACTGGCGCCATCCAGCCCGCTCCTCCGCCATCGAGCAGGTCCCTGACCCTGGTCACCTCACCAGCCACAGCCCTCTCTTCCGACCGCCACATAAAACCTCGGCCGTGGAGGTACGGATTCCCGAGCAGCGGCTCCTGCAGGACGGCCGCCACTCCAGCCGGCGGAGAGCTGCGCTTGGTGGAGACTTTGTTCCAGACCCTGATGAGTTCCCTGTAAAAGACAGGCAGCTCCCGGAGGGCGGTCCTGGCACCCCCCAAGTTCACAAACAGGAGCTGCGTGTCATAATTGAGGTCGAGCTGCTGGCGGAAGAAATACCTCGCCAGAGCACACCACCTAGGAGGGGGCTCGACGTAAAGGTATCTCTGCAGGGTCTGAAGACGGAAAGTCGCGAGCTGGGCGCTGACGCACACCAACGACTGACCGCCCTCCTCAAGCGGGAGACTCAAGACCGCGACAGAGACCCAGTGCTTCCTGTTGTTCCAGAAGAAGTCCACCAGCTTCTTCTGTATCTTGGCGACAAACGCAGGGGGAGGGGTCAAAGTGACCAGCCGGTACCACAGCATTGCGGCCACCAGCTGGTTTATGACTAGCGCTCGACCCCTGTAGGACAGCACTCGGAGCAGTCCTGTCCAGCGCCCTAGGCGAGCGGTGACCTTGGCCTCCAGCTCCTGCCAGTTCGCCGGCCAGGCTTCCTCGTCGGGGCTAAGGTAGACTCCCAGATAGAGGAGATGGGTCGTGCTCCAGGCAAAAGGCCTGAGCTCCTCCGGCAGGGAGTCCACCCGCCACTGACCCACCAGGAGTCCGGAACATTTCTCCCAGTTGATCCTGGCGGAGGACGCGGCCGAGTAAATCTCCTGGCACTCACGCATCCTCCGCAGGTCAGCGGGATCCTCTACCGCGAGGAGCACGTCATCGGCGTAAGCCGAGAGGACGACCTCCACGCCCGGCCCTTGCAGAGCCAGTCCCGTCAACCTCGTCCGCAAGAGGCGCAGGAAAGGCTCCACGCAAACAGCGTATAACTGGCCGGACATGGGGCATCCCTGGCGCACCCCTCTCCTAAAGCGAAGGGGCGCCGTCAAGGACCCGTTAACCTTAATCAGACACTCCGCGGCGGCGTACAAAAGTCGGATCCGGGCGACGAAATGCGTCCCGAACCCGAAAGCGCGCAGAGTTCCGAGCAGATAGTCGTGATCCACCCTGTCGAACGCCTTCTCTTGGTCGAGGGATAGGAAGGCGACCGACAGACCAGCCTCCTGGGAGCAATGGATGAGGTCCCGGACCAGATGGATGTTGTCGTGGATCGTCCGGCCCGGGACCGTGTATGACTGGTCGGGGTGGATCATGTGGTCCAGCACGGCACCAAGGCGAGCAGACATCGCCCTGGCGAAGATTTTGTAGTCCGTGCTGAGGAGGGAGACCGGGCGCCAGTTCTTAAGGAGGCGGAGATCGCCCTTCTTAGGCAGCAGGACGATGACTGCCCTGCGCCAAGAGAGGGGCATCTCCCCGGTCGCCAGACTTTCCCCCAGGACCCGCGCGTAGTCGCTCCCCAGGACGTCCCAGAACGCCCTGTGGAACTCCACGGTCAGCCCGTCCAGCCCCGGGGATTTTCCCCTCGAGAGCCGGGCGAGGGCACCGGTCAGCTCCGCCAGGCTTAGCGGAGCTTCCAGATTTTCGGCGCCCTCCGGGCTGACCTTCGGCAGGTCCTCCCACAAAACTCTACGCGCTTCCTCGCTGGACGGATCCGGAGAGAACAGAGCCCCGTAATATTCACGGACCCTGTTGTTGACGCCCTCCAGATCCGAGACGAGAGAGCCGTCGTCGGCCAGCAGCGTCAAGAGCTGCTTACGGACACTCTGCCTTTTTTCCAGCGAGTAGAAGAAGGGGGAGCCGCGGTCCAGATCCCGCAGGAACCGGATCCGCGACCTCACGAACGCGCCTCGGGACCCGACGAGCTGCAGGTCCTTCAGCGCGGCCTTCTTCGCTTCGTACACCGCCCGCAGGGCCGGGTCCTGGACGACTTGACCGAGACGGGCCTCCAGGTCGAGCACCTCTTTTTCTAGGCGCCCGACTCTGGCCGCCCGCCTCTTGGTCGACCCCCTCGCGTACTCTTGACAGAAGACGCGGACGTGAGCCTTGCCCACGTCCCACCATAGCCTCAAGGAGGGGAAGCCCCCCTGCTTCCTTCTCCAGTCGGACCAGAATCGACGGAACGAGTCCTGGAACCGCACGTCCTCCAGCAGCCGGTTGTTAAAGTGCCAGTACGCGGACCCCGTCCTCACGCGGAGCGAAGCGAGCTCCGCCCACACCAGGTGGTGGTCCGAACACGGCACCGGCCGCATGGAGGCCGCCGGGACGCAGGAAACGTACGCCCGAGACACGTAAAGGCGGTCGACTCTAGACCATCCAACTCCAGGCCTCACCCAAGTAAAGGCGCTGGAGTCGGGGTGGAGATTTCGCCAGACGTCCACCAAGTCGAAGGACCCGACCAGGTCCCTCAACTTCTCCATCGCCGTCATGCACTGCGGGGCACCGGAGCGGTCCCTCGCCTCGAGGGTGCAGTTAAAATCCCCCCCGAGGACAATGCAGTCGCCGACGTCGACGGAGCCAAGAAGAGCGGACACCTCTTCAAAGAAGCGCGTTTGCTGCGGGCCGGGATGAGGGGCGTACACGTTCACGAGATGGAGCGGCACGTCCCCCAGGCGAACCGTTACGTGCAGCAAGCGGCCTGGCACGGGCTCCTCGACCCCCAAGATCTCCGGCTGAAAATGCGGGCCCAGCAAGATGGCCACCCCACTAGAAATGGCGGTGAGGTGGCTCATGCGGACCTCTCCTTGCCATTCCAGGAGCCACATGGCTTCGTCTCCCGGAACGGTGTGGGTTTCTTGCAGGAAGCACACCGCATATTTCCCCTCCCGCAGGAGCGAAAAATTGTCAAATCTACGGCGTGCCCCTCTGCCGCCGTTGATGTTGAGGCTGGCTATGGTTATCTTCATGGCAAAAGCATAGTGCAACCTCTACCTTAACCTATTGTGGGGGAGGGAGCGGAGTCTTTTGTTGAACTCCGCTCCCTCCGCAGCCCAGCGAGGAGTCCCTCGAGCTCGCGCAGCTCAAGGTGCTGCTCCTTTGTCAAGGGCCCGCCCGCGGCCAAGGTTTTAACGGCGGCGCGGACGGACCCCTTGATCAGCTCCGGCTCGGACCATTTTTCCAGGGCCAGTCGGGCTTGGTCGCGGCGACCCCGGCTCTGGGCCAAAAAGTCCCGGAGTTCCTTTGCAGGAACGAGGAGGGCCTCAGCGGCGGCCGCGAGCAGATCCACCGCCTCCCTGGCGGTGGTCTCTAGGTCTTCACCCGCGTCCCCCACCGAGTCCCCGTCCTCCTCCGGGAGGTGGCCGCCAGCAGCCGGCCCATCGACCGCACAAGGTACGGCAAATGAACCGGCCGCTCCAACCGGCCCTGGCACTGCCCCGATCCCACCCCCAGGATCGTCGGCAGAGGAGTCCCCACTGGGCTCTTTTAAAAATGGTGCTGGGTCGGGAAATGACAGCGGAAGGGGTTCCCCCTCCGCCCCAGGAACCGGAGAACAAGGAGAGACCCGGCCATAGGAAATCCCCAGGCCCTCCAAGTGCTCCAGCTCCAAAGTAAGGGGCGAGGGTGGGTGTTCCTCCCCCTCCCCGCTGCCACCCCCCGGCCCAGCATCTACAGTGTCATAATTATTTGTTTCATTCTCTGCCGGGTCGAGCAAATCCCGGGGGAAGTTGGGTAATAGCTGGGCGGGCTCAGGTTCGGCCTTTTCGGCCTCGCCCGCCTCAGTCCCCGGGATGCCCGGCCCGGCGGCTACGCATTCCTCCGCGGTCCCCACGCCCCCCACGACAGGCAGATCTTCCACTCCATCCCCGGGAGGCAGAGGCTGGGCAGCCTCAACTGTCTCACCCTCCCCGGGGAAAGACTCCTCGCGCCTGCAGCGCAATTTGGGGGCGCTGGTGGGGGACGCGGGACACGCGGCGGGCACCGACTCCTCCGCGGAGGGATGTTGTTCCCCCTCCGCGTCATTGGGGCGGTGCCTCTTTTTGTTCCTGGGGGCGCGCGGAGTCAGGGAGACCTCCATGTCTGCCGAGGCCTCCCGCTCCGCCCCCCCCTTTTCCTTTTCTTGCCCGCGCCTGGGCCCCTCTGTGGTGTTATTCAAGGGCCCGGGCACGGGCTCGGGGCACCCCGCGCTCGCCGGTGACTGGGTTGGGCTGAGCGCGGTGGTCAAACTTTCCGGCGCACCGAGGGGACCCGCCTCTAGATGTTTCTCCTTCTTCCGCGCCTTCTTTCCGGTCGGACGCTCTCCCTCCCCCCCGCCGGAGGCCCTGAAAACAAAGGCCTCCGACGATGCCCGCGCACCCATGGCTCCCGGCACGCGGACGCAACTAGGGGGAGGGGTGGCGGCGGCGCCAGCTATGGCCGCCTTCGGTGGTTTGGCGGCCTTGGAGGCGGGGCAGTTCTTACGAACGTGCCCCACCTCCCTGCAGGCATGGCACCGCATGCCGTCCGACGTCCAGAAGACGCGGTAGACAGTCCCCTCGTGCACCACATTAAAGTGCCCTTCTGTCATGTCCTCCCGCGCCAGCCGGACAAAGAGCTGGCGGCGGAAGGAGAACACGTGGCGCAGGCTGTTCCCCCTGAGGCCGAGCGGTATGGGGTTGATCCCTGACCTTACCTCCCCCAGTTGTTGTAGGTGAGGGAGGAGGAGCTCAGCGGAAACAAAGGGCGGGACGTTTGAAATGATGACCCTCTGCGCGGTGGCCTCGAGAGGGTCCACCGGCAGGAACGTCCCGCCCACCGTGAGCCCCTTTTCAAGGGCCAGGGACACCGCCCGCTCCGACCCCAGGAAGAACACGGCCTTCCCAGACATCTTGGAGGCTGCGACAATGGCCGAGGGGCCGACTACCCCAGCCATCGCCCGCACGCACTCCTCAATGCTCATTGTGGGGTGAGTGTAGCTCTTGACCCCGTGTTTCCTGGTTATAAGTCTGAACGGTGGCAGGGCAGCGGGTGGCGCAGGAGGTGCCGTGGATGTGGACACCGCCTGCGCATACGTCCTTGCTGGCCCTGCCACCGGCGTGGATGGGGTCGCCATCACGGGGTCCCTTTAAGGGCTACACCCACCCCAAAGTCACAGGCCTTAATGGTCTTTAATGGCCTCTTATGTTAACTGAGCAGAGGAGCCCTTAACGAGGCACCTCTCCCCTCGTTGACAATTGGGGAGAGGCCTTGCTCCCTCTGCTCAGTTGTCTTAATTGGGTTTTTTTTTATTAATTTGGAAGGAAAGGGTTCTCAGAGAGAGAGGGGAGAAACAGAGGGTAATGGAGAAAGAGAGAGGGGGGTGGGAAGGGGGGGGGGCTGCGAGGGCAGGTCTCCCCTCGCAGCTGTGGGTGGGTGCACTCCCCAGATGGCAAAACACAAAAGTCTTTGGGGTGGTCTTCAGGTGGGGGGAGAAGATGTCTTCACCTGGGGTAGCTGGAGCCACCAGGCACTCCTAACGATCCTCAATAGGGTGATTAATGACTCTTCAGCCTGGTAGCTCCAGCTATCCCAGGCTAGGCAAATGTGGGGGGGGTGGGGGGGGTTCCAATTGTGGGGGGGGCCCAGTTGTAAGCACAGCCCCCACGCACACTACCACACACACACACACACCCCCCGCGATGTTCCGGCCCTCAGTGGTCTTCTTTCCTCCCCCCACCGATACAACAAAGTCTGTTTGGGAAATGCACCCACACCCACCTGTAGAATGGTAGAGTCTCCCTCCTTCCACACTGGATATTGTTGTGGTTTTTCCCCCTCTCTCCAACTCCTTGCGGAATGGTAAAAGATGTTAAAAGAGTTTTCTGCTTTTTCCTCCTCTCCCTCTGGGTAAAGTTGAAGGTGAAGCCCCTTCCTTCCTTCTCCTCCTGGGCTGGTCTCAGGGCTCTCCAGGCAGGAGCTCAAGTTGCTAGCTGCTCTCCTCACTGCTCACAGCTCCAACTGAGCAGGACACGCCTCCACTGCTCTACGATTGGTCCTTGTGCATGAAACTCTTTTGAGTTTACCTGTGAAAACATAAAACATGTATCCGTGCCACCCGACCTGGATGACACACACAAGACATTTACAAGGCCCCTTTTTTATTTATTTTTTTGTGTTTTTTTTTTGGGGCACTAAAATCAAATTTTTCCTTTTTCCAGTGCCCCCTATAAAAGGAGAGGGGGACACTAAAAGCACCGGCAATTAAAACAAATTAAACTTAAAAAAACGTAAAATCAAATTAAAATTTGGTTGCCGGGCGTGATGATGCACTCCAGTCCCTCCGGTGCCCACCTCTCGCGGAAGGCCGCGAGCGTACCGGTGGACACCGCGTGCTCCATCTCCAAGGACACCCTGGACCGGATGTAAGAGCGGAAGAGAGGCAGGCAGTCAGGTTGAACGACCCCCTCGACCGCCCGCTGCCTGGACCGGCTGATGGCACCCTTGGCCGTGCCCAGGAGCAGTCCTACGAGGAGGCCTTCGGACCTACCCGCTCCCCTCCGCACAGGGTGCCCAAAGATCAGGAGAGTGGGACTGAAGTGCAGCCAGAATTTCAGGAGCAGCCCCTTCAAATAATGGAACAGGGGCTGCAACCTTGTGCACTCCATAAAAACATGGAACACGGACTCCTCCAGACCGCAGAAATTGCAGGCGGCCTGGGAGTCCGTGAACCGGCTTAAAAATTTGTTGCACGGCACTGCTCCGTGCACCACCCTCCAGGCCAAGTCCCCGATGAATAGTGGGAGGACCCCTGCGTAGAGTGCCCTCCATCGGGGACCCCCGCCTCCTCCGGACGGCAAGATGGTACGCCATGGCGTGTCCGGACGGCCGGCGAGGATGGCAAAGTTGAGGGTGTGCAGGAGCAGCCCGTACAGGAAACCCCTCCGCGCGGAACTGAAAGGCACGGAGGGGATTTCCCCGAGGCGGCTCAAGTTGTGAGGCGCCGGCCCCCGAGGGAGGTTCCGGAGTTTGGCGCCGATGAGGAATTCCGTCCGGACGGGGGTCAGTTCGGACGGGATCTCCCCACGTGCTTGAGCCTCCTCGATGCACCTAACGGAGTCAGGGCCCAGAGCTGTTTTTAGCGACTCGATGGCATCGGCCGCGTGGCGGACGTTGGCAGAGTTTAGGCGCCGCGCCAGCGTGTCTGGCGCCATCCAGCCCGCTCCTCCGCCATCGAGCAGGTCCCTGACCCTGGTCACCTCACCAGCCACAGCCCTCTCTTCCGACCGCCACATGAAGCCTCGGCCGTGGAGGTACGGATTCCCGAGCAGCGGCTCCTGCAGGACGGCCGCCACTCCAGCCGGCGGAGAGCTGCGCTTGGTGGAGACTTTGTTCCAGACCCTGATGAGTTCCCTGTAAAAGACAGGCAGCTCCCGGAGGGCGGTCCTGGCACCCCCCAAGTTCACAAACAGGAGCTGCGTGTCATAATTGAGGTCGAGCTGCTGGCGGAAGAAATACCTCGCCAGAGCGCACCACCTAGGAGGGGGCTCGACGTAAAGGTATCTCTGCAGGGTCTGAAGACGGAAAGTCGCGAGCTGGGCGCTGACGCACACCAACGACTGACCGCCCTCCTCAAGCGGGAGACTCAAGACCGCGACAGAGACCCAGTGCTTCCTGTTGTTCCAGAAGAAGTCCACCAGCTTCTTCTGTATCTTGGCGACAAACGCAGGGGGAGGGGTCAAAGTGACCAGCCGGTACCACAGCATTGCGGCCACCAGCTGGTTTATGACTAGCGCTCGACCCCTGTAGGACAGCACTCGGAGCAGTCCTGACCAGCGCCCTAGGCGAGCGGCGACCTTGGCCTCCAGCTCCTGCCAGTTCGCCGGCCAGGCTCCCTCGTCGGGGCTAAGGTAGACTCCCAGATAGAGGAGATGGGTCGTGCTCCAGGCAAAAGGCCTGAGCTCCTCCGGCAGGGAGTCCACCCGCCACTGACCCACCAGGAGTCCGGAACATTTCTCCCAGTTGATCCTGGCGGAGGACGCGGCCGAGTAAATCTCCTGGCACTCACGCATCCTCCGCAGGTCAGCGGGATCCTCTACCGCGAGGAGCACGTCATCGGCGTAAGCCGAGAGGACGACCTCCACGCCCGGCCCTTGCAGAGCCAGTCCCGTCAACCTCGTCCGCAAGAGGCGCAGGAAAGGCTCCACGCAAACGGCGTATAACTGGCCGGACATGGGGCATCCCTGGCGCACCCCTCTCCTAAAGCGAAGGGGCGCCGTCAAGGACCCGTTAACCTTAATCAGACACTCCGCGGCGGCGTACAAAAGTCGGATCCGGGCGACGAAATGCGTCCCGAACCCGAAAGCGCGCAGAGTTCCGAGCAGATAGTCGTGATCCACCCTGTCGAACGCCTTCTCTTGGTCGAGGGATAGGAAGGCGACCGACAGACCAGCCTCCTGGGAGCAATGGATGAGGTCCCGGACCAGATGGATGTTGTCGTGGATTGTCCGGCCCGGGACCGTGTATGACTGGTCGGGGTGGATCATGTGGTCCAGCACGGCACCAAGGCGAGCAGACATCGCCCTGGCGAAGATTTTGTAGTCCGTGCTGAGGAGGGAGACCGGGCGCCAGTTCTTAAGGAGGCGGAGATCGCCCTTCTTAGGCAGCAGGACGATGACTGCCCTGCGCCAAGAGAGGGGCATCTCCCCGGTCGCCAGACTTTCCCCCAGGACCCGCGCGTAGTCGCTCCCCAGGACGTCCCAGAACGCCCTGTGGAACTCCACGGTCAGCCCGTCCAGCCCCGGGGATTTTCCCCTCGAGAGCCGGGCGAGGGCACCGGTCAGCTCCGCCAGGCTTAGCGGAGCTTCCAGATTTTCGGCGCCCTCCGGGCCGACCTTCGGCAGGTCCTCCCACAAAACTCTACGCGCTTCCTCGCTGGACGGATCCGGAGAGAACAGAGCCCCGTAATATTCACGGACCCTGTTGTTGACGCCCTCCGGATCCGAGACGAGAGAGCCGTCGTCGGCCAGCAGCGTCAAGAGCTGCTTACGGACACTCTGCCTTTTTTCCAGCGAGTAGAAGAAGGGGGAGCCGCGGTCCAGATCCCGCAGGAACCGGATCCGCGACCTCACGAACGCGCCTCGGGACCCGACGAGCTGCAGGTCCTTCAGCGCGGCCTTCTTCGCTTCGTACACCGTCCGCAGGGCCGGGTCCTGGACGACTTGACCGAGACGGGCTTCCAGGTCGAGCACCTCTTTTTCTAGGCGCCCGACTCTGGCCGCCCGCCTCTTGGTCGACCCCCTCGCGTACTCTTGACAGAAGACGCGGACGTGAGCCTTGCCCACGTCCCACCATAGCCTCAAGGAGGGGAAGCCCCCCTGCTTCCTTCTCCAGTCGGACCAGAATCGACGGAACGAGTCCTGGAACCGCACGTCCTCCAGCAGCCGGTTGTTAAAGTGCCAGTACGCGGACCCCGTCCTCGCGCGGAGCGAAGCGAGCTCCGCCCACACCAGGTGGTGGTCCGAACACGGCACCGGCCGCATGGAGGCCGCCGGGACGCAGGAAACGTACGCCCGAGACACGTAAAGGCGGTCGACCCTAGACCATCCAACTCCAGGCCTCACCCAAGTAAAGGCGCTGGAGTCGGGGTGGAGATTTCGCCAGACGTCCACCAAGTCGAAGGACCCGACCAGGTCCCTCAACTTCTCCATCGCCGTCATGCACTGCGGGGCACCGGAGCGGTCCCTCGCCTCGAGGGTGCAGTTAAAATCCCCCCCGAGGACAATGCAGTCGCCGACGTCGACGGAGCCAAGAAGAGCGGACACCTCTTCAAAGAAGCGCGTTTGCTGCGGGCCGGGATGAGGGGCGTACACGCTCACGAGATGGAGCGGCACGTCCCCCAGGCGAACCGTTACGTGCAGCAAGCGGCCTGGCACGGGCTCCTCGACCCCCAAGATCTCCGGCTGAAAATGCGGGCCCAGCAAGATGGCCACCCCACTTGAAATGGAGGTGAGGTGGCTCATGCGGACCTCTCCTTGCCATTCCAGGAGCCACGTGGCTTCGTCTCCCGGAACGGTGTGGGTTTCTTGCAGGAAGCACACCGCATATTTCCCCTCCCGCAGGAGCGAAAAATTGTCAAATCTACGGCGTGCCCCTCTGCCGCCGTTGATGTTGAGGCTGGCTATGGTTATCTTCATGGCAAAAGCATAGTGCAACCTCTACCTTAACCTATTGTGGGGGAGGGAGCGGAGTCTTTTGTTGAACTCCGCTCCCTCCGCAGCCCAGCGAGGAGTCCCTCGAGCTCGCGCAGCTCAAGATGCTGCTCCTTTGTCAAGGGCCCGCCCGCGGCCAAGGTTTTAACGGCGGCGCGGACGGACCCCTTGATCAGCTCCGGCTCGGACCATTTTTCCAGGGCCAGTCGGGCTTGGTCGCGGCGACCCCGGCTCTGGGCCAAAAAGTCCCGGAGTTCCTTTGCAGGAACGAGGAGGGCCTCAGCGGCGGCCGCGAGCAGATCCACCGCCTCCCTGGCGGTGGTCTCTAGGTCTTCACCCGCGTCCCCCACCGAGTCCCCGTCCTCCTCCGGGAGGTGGCCGCCAGCAGCCGGCCCATCGACCGCACAAGGTACGGCAAATGAACCGGCCGCTCCAACCGGCCCTGGCACTGCCCCGATCCCACCCCCAGGATCGTCGGCAGAGGAGTCCCCACTGGGCTCTTTTAAAAATGGTGCTGGGTCGGGAAATGACAGCGGAAGGGGTTCCCCCTCCGCCCCAGGAACCGGAGAACAAGGAGAGACCCGGCCATAGGAAATCCCCAGGCCCTCCAAGTGCTCCAGCTCCAAAGTAAGGGGCGAGGGTGGGTGTTCCTCCCCCTCCCCGCTGCCACCCCCCGGCCCAGCGTCTACAGTTTCATTAAAATCAATATATTTTGTTTCTGCCGGGTCGAGCAACTCCCGGGGGAAGTTGGGTAATAGCTGGGCGGGCTCAGGTTCGGCCTTTTCGGCCTCGCCCGCCTCAGTCCCCGGGACGCCCGGCCCGGCGGCTACGCATTCCTCCGCGGTCCCCACGCCCCCCACGACAGGCAGATCTTCCACTCCATCCCCGGGAGGCAGAGGCTGGGCAGCCTCAACTGTCTCACCCTCCCCGGGGAAAGACTCCTCGCGCCTGCAGCGCAATTTGGGGGCGCTGGTGGGGGACGCGGGACACGCGGCGGGCACCGCCTCCTCCGCGGAGGGATGTTGTTCCCCCTCCGCCTCATTGGGGCGGTGCCTCTTTTTGTTCCTGGGGGCGCGCGGAGTCAGGGAGACCTCCATGTCTGCCGAGGCCTCCCGCTGCGCCCCCCCCTTTTCCTTTTCTTGCCCGCGCCTGGGCCCCTCTGTGGTGGTATTCAAGGGCCCGGGCACGGGCTCGGGGCACCCCGCGCTCGCCGGTGACTGGGTTGGGCTGAGCGCGGTGGTCAGACTTTCCGGCGCACCGAGGGGACCCGCCTCTAGATGTTTCTCCTTCTTCCGCGCCTTCTTTCCGCTCGGACGCTCTCCCTCCCCCCCGCCGGAGGCCCTGAAAACAAAGGCCTCCGACGATGCCCGCGCACCCATGGCTCCCGGCACGCGGACGCAACTAGGGGGAGGGGTGGCGGCAGCGCCAGCCTTGGCCGCCTTCGGTGGTTTGGCGGCCTTGGAGGCGGGGCAGTTCTTACGAACATGCCCCACCTCCCTGCAGGCATGGCACCGCACGCCGTCCGACGTCCAGAAGACGCGGTAGGCAGTCCCCTCGTGCACCACATTAAAGTGCCCTTCTGTCACGTCCTCCCGCGCCAGCCGGACAAAGAGCTGGCGGCGGAAGGAGAACACGTGGCGCAGGCTGTTCTCCCTGAGGCCGAGCGGTATGGGGTTGATCCCTGACCTTACCTCCCCCAGTTGTTGTAGGTGAGGGAGGAGGAGCTCAGCGGGAACAAAGGGCGGGACGTTCGAAATGATGACCCTCTGCGCGGTGGCCTCGAGAGGGTCCACCGGCAGGAACGTCCCGCCCACCGTGAGCCCCTTTTCAAGGGCCAGGGACACCGTCCGCTCCGACCCCAGGAAGAACACGGCCTTCCCAGACATCTTGGAGGCTGCGACAATGGCCGAGGGGCCGACTACCCCAGCCATCGCCCGCACGCACTCCTCGATGCTCATTGTGGGGTGAGTGTAGCTCTTGACCCCGTGTTTTTTTGTTATAAGTGTAAATGGTGGCAGGGCAGCGGGTGGCGCAGGAGGTGCTGTGGAAGCGGTTGCCACCTGCGCATACGTCCTTGCTGGCCCTGCCACCGGCGTGGATGGGGTCGCCATCACGGGGTCCCTTTAAGGGCTACACCCACCCCAAAGTCACAGGCCTTAATGGTCTTTAATGGCCTCGTGTATTTAACTGAGCAGAGGAGCCCTTAACGAGGCACCTCTCCCCTCGTTGACAATTGGGGAGAGGCCTTGCTCCCTCTGCTCAGTTGTCTTAATTGTTTTTTTTTTAAATTTGGAAGGAAAGGGTTCTCAGAGAGAGAGGGGAGAAACAGAGTAGCAGGAAAAGAGAGAGGGGGGTGGGAAGGGGGGGGGGCTGCGAGGGCAGGTCTCTCCTCGCAGCTGTGGGTGGGTGCACTCCCCAGATGGCAAAACACAAAAGTCTTTGGGGTGGTCTTCAGGTGGGGGGAGAAGATGTCTTCACCTGGGGTAGCTGGAGCCACCAGGCACTCCTAACGATCTTTAATTGGGTGATTGAGAAAAACAACAATCTTCAGCCTGGTAGCTCCAGCTATCCCAGGCTAGGCAAATGTGGGGGGGGTGGGGGGGGTTCCAATTGTGGGGGGGGCCCAGTTGTAAGCACGGCCCCCACGCACACTACCACACACACACACACCCCCCGCGATGTTCCGGCCCTCAGTGGTCTTCTTTCCTCCCCCCACCGATACAACAAAGTCTGTTTGGGGAAATGCACCCACACCCACCTGTAGAATGTAGAGTCTCCCTCCTTCCACACTGGATATTGTTGTGGTTTTTCCCCCTCTCTCCAACTCCTTGCGGAATGGTAAAAGATGTTAAAAGAGTTTTCTGCTTTTTCCTCCTCTCCCTCTGGGTAAAGTTGAAGGTGAAGCCCCTTCCTTCCTTCTCCTCCTGGGCTGGTCTCAGGGCTCTCCAGGCAGGAGCTCAAGTTGCTAGCTGCTCTCCTCACTGCTCACAGCTCCAACTGAGCAGGACACGCCTCCACTGCTCTACGATTGGTCCTTGTGCATGAAACTCTTTTAAGTTTACCTGCAAAACATAAAAACATTAAACGGTGCCACCCGACCTGGGTGACACTCCAGACATTACAAGGCCCTTTTTTTTTTTCCCCCCTTTTTTTTTTTTGTTTTTTTTTTTGTGTTTTTCTTTTTTGGTTTTTTTTTGGGCACTAAAATCACAATTTTCCCCAGTGCCCCCTATAAAAGGGAAGGGGGACACTAAAAGCACCGGCAATTAAAACAAATTAAACTTTAAAACGTAAAATCAAATTAAAATTTGGTTGCCGGGCGTGATGATGCACTCCAGTCCCTCCGGTGCCCACCTCTCGCGGAAGGCCGCGAGCGTACCGGTGGACACCGCGTGCTCCATCTCCAAGGACACCCTGGACCGGATGTAAGAGCGGAAGAGAGGCAGGCAGTCAGGTTGAACGACCCCCTCGACCGCCCGCTGCCTGGACCGGCTGATGGCACCCTTGGCCGTGCCCAGGAGCAGTCCTACGAGGAGGCCTTCGGACCTACCCGCTCCCCTCCGCACAGGGTGCCCAAAGATCAGGAGAGTGGGACTGAAGTGCAGCCAGAATTTCAGGAGCAGCCCCTTCAAATAATGGAACAGGGGCTGCAACCTTGTGCACTCAATAAAAACATGGAACACGGACTCCTCCAGACCGCAGAAATTGCAGGCGGCCTGGGAGTCCGTGAACCGGCTTAAAAATTTGTTGCACGGCACTGCTCCGTGCACCACCCCCCAGGCCAAGTCCCCGATGAATAGTGGGAGGACCCCTGCGTAGAGTGCCCTCCATCGGGGACCCCCGCCTCCTCCGGACGGCAAGATGGTGCGCCATGGCGTGTCCGGACGGCCGGCGAGGATGGCAAAGTTGAGGGTGTGCAGGAGCAGCCCGTACAGGAAACCCCTCCGCGCGGAACTGAAAGGCACGGAGGGGATTTCCCCGAGGCGGCTCAAGTTGTGAGGCGCCGGCCCCCGAGGGAGGTTCCGGGGTTTGGCGCCGATGAGGAATTCCGTCCGGACGGGGGTCAGTTCGGACGGGATCTCCCCACGTGCTTGAGCCTCCTCGATACACCTAATGGAGTCAGGGCCCAGAGCTGTTTTTAGCGACTCGATGGCATCGGCCGCGCGGCGGACGTTGGCAGAATTTAGGCGCCGCGCCAGCGTGACTGGCGCCATCCAGCCCGCTCCTCCGCCATCGAGCAGGTCCCTGACCCTGGTCACCTCACCAGCCACAGCCCTCTCTTCCGACCGCCACATGAAGCCTCGGCCGTGGAGGTACGGATTCCCGAGCAGCGGCTCCTGCAGGACGGCCGCCACTCCAGCCGGCGGAGAGCTGCGCTTGGTGGAGACTTTGTTCCAGACCCTGATGAGTTCCCTGTAAAAGACAGGCAGCTCCCGGAGGGCGGTCCTGGCACCCCCCAAGTTCACAAACAGGAGCTGCGTGTCATAATTGAGGTCGAGCTGCTGGCGGAAGAAATACCTCGCCAGAGCACACCACCTAGGAGGGGGCTCGACGTAAAGGTATCTCTGCAGGGTCTGAAGACGGAAAGTCGCGAGCTGGGCGCTGACGCACACCAACGACTGACCGCCCTCCTCAAGCGGGAGACTCAAGACCGCGACAGAGACCCAGTGCTTCCTGTTGTTCCAGAAGAAGTCCACCAGCTTCTTCTGTATCTTGGCGACAAACGCAGGGGGAGGGGTCAAAGTGACCAGCCGGTACCACAGCATTGCGGCCACCAGCTGGTTTATGACTAGCGCTCGACCCCTGTAGGACAGCACTCGGAGCAGTCCTGTCCAGCGCCCTAGGCGAGCGGCGACCTTGGCCTCCAGCTCCTGCCAGTTCGCCGGCCAGGCTTCCTCGTCGGGGCTAAGGTAGACTCCCAGATAGAGGAGATGGGTCGTGCTCCAGGCAAAAGGCCTGAGCTCCTCCGGCAGGGAGTCCACCCGCCACTGACCCACCAGGAGTCCGGAACATTTCTCCCAGTTGATCCTGGCGGAGGACGCGGCCGAGTAAATCTCCTGGCACTCACGCATCCTCCGCAGGTCAGCGGGATCCTCTACCGCGAGGAGCACGTCATCGGCGTAAGCCGAGAGGACGACCTCCACGCCCGGCCCTTGCAGAGCCAGTCCCGTCAACCTCGTCCGCAAGAGGCGCAGGAAAGGCTCCACGCAAACGGCGTATAACTGGCCGGACATGGGGCATCCCTGGCGCACCCCTCTCCTAAAGCGAAGGGGCGCCGTCAAGGACCCGTTAACCTTAATCAGACACTCCGCGGCGGCGTACAAAAGTCGGATCCGGGCGACGAAATGCGTCCCGAACCCGAAAGCGCGCAGAGTTCCGAGCAGATAGTCGTGATCCACCCTGTCGAACGCCTTCTCTTGGTCGAGGGATAGGAAGGCGACCGACAGACCAGCCTCCTGGGAGCAATGGATGAGGTCCCGGACCAGATGGATGTTGTCGTGGATCGTCCGGCCCGGGACCGTGTATGACTGGTCGGGGTGGATCATGTGGTCCAGCACGGCACCAAGGCGAGCAGACATCGCCCTGGCGAAGATTTTGTAGTCCGTGCTGAGGAGGGAGACCGGGCGCCAGTTCTTAAGGAGGCGGAGATCGCCCTTCTTAGGCAGCAGGACGATGACTGCCCTGCGCCAAGAGAGGGGCATCTCCCCGGTCGCCAGACTTTCCCCCAGGACCCGCGCGTAGTCGCTCCCCAGGACGTCCCAGAACGCCCTGTGGAACTCCACGGTCAGCCCGTCCAGCCCCGGGGATTTTCCCCTCGAGAGCCGGGCGAGGGCACCGGTCAGCTCCGCCAGGCTTAGCGGAGCTTCCAGATTTTCGGCGCCCTCCGGGCCGACCTTCGGCAGGTCCTCCCACAAAACTCTACGCGCTTCCTCGCTGGACGGATCCGGAGAGAACAGAGCCCCGTAATATTCACGGACCCTGTTGTTGACGCCCTCCGGATCCGAGACGAGAGAGCCGTCGTCGGCCAGCAGCGTCAAGAGCTGCTTACGGACACTCTGCCTTTTTTCCAGCGAGTAGAAGAAGGGGGAGCCGCGGTCCAGATCCCGCAGGAACCGGATCCGCGACCTCACGTACGCGCCTCGGGACCCGACGAGCTGCAGGTCCTTCAGCGCGGCCTTCTTCGCTTCGTACACCGTCCGCAGGGCCGGGTCCTGGACGACTTGACCGAGACGGGCTTCCAGGTCGAGCACCTCTTTTTCTAGGCGCCCGACTCTGGCCGCCCGCCTCTTGGTCGACCCCCTCGCGTACTCTTGACAGAAGACGCGGACGTGAGCCTTGCCCACGTCCCACCATAGCCTCAAGGAGGGGAAGCCCCCCTGCTTCCTTCTCCAGTCGGACCAGAATCGACGGAACGAGTCCTGGAACCGCACGTCCTCCAGCAGCCGGTTGTTAAAGTGCCAGTACGCGGACCCCGTCCTCGCGCGGAGCGAAGCGAGCTCCGCCCACACCAGGTGGTGGTCCGAACACGGCACCGGCCGCATGGAGGCCGCCGGGACGCAGGAAACGTACGCCCGAGACACGTAAAGGCGGTCGACTCTAGACCATCCAACTCCAGGCCTCACCCAAGTAAAGGCGCTGGAGTCGGGGTGGAGATTTCGCCAGACGTCCACCAAGTCGAAGGACCCGACCAGGTCCCTCAACTTCTCCATCGCCGTCATGCACTGCGGGGCACCGGAGCGGTCCCTCGCCTCGAGGGTGCAGTTAAAATCCCCCCCGAGGACAATGCAGTCGCCGACGTCGACGGAGCCAAGAAGAGCGGACACCTCTTCAAAGAAGCGCGTTTGCTGCGGGCCGGGATGAGGGGCGTACACGTTCACGAGATGGAGCGGCACGTCCCCCAGGCGAACCGTTACGTGCAGCAAGCGGCCTGGCACGGGCTCCTCGACCCCCAAGATCTCCGGCTGAAAATGCGGGCCCAGCAAGATGGCCACCCCACTAGAAATGGCGGTGAGGTGGCTCATGCGGACCTCTCCTTGCCATTCCAGGAGCCACGTGGCTTCGTCTCCCGGAACGGTGTGGGTTTCTTGCAGGAAGCACACCGCATATTTCCCCTCCCGCAGGAGCGAAAAATTGTCAAATCTACGGCGTGCCCCTCTGCCGCCGTTGATGTTGAGGCTGGCTATGGTTATCTTCATGGCAAAAGCATAGTGCAACCTCTACCTTAACCTATTGTGGGGGAGGGAGCGGAGTCTTTTGTTGAACTCCGCTCCCTCCGCAGCCCAGCGAGGAGTCCCTCGAGCTCGCGCAGCTCAAGGTGCTGCTCCTTTGTCAAGGGCCCGCCCGCGGCCAAGGTTTTAACGGCGGCGCGGACGGACCCCTTGATCAGCTCCGGCTCGGACCATTTTTCCAGGGCCAGTCGGGCTTGGTCGCGGCGACCCCGGCTCTGGGCCAAAAAGTCCCGGAGTTCCTTTGCAGGAACGAGGAGGGCCTCAGCGGCGGCCGCGAGCAGATCCACCGCCTCACTGGCGGTGGTCTCTAGGTCTTCACCCGCGTCCCCCACCGAGTCCCCGTCCTCCTCCGGGAGGTGGCCGCCAGCAGCCGGCCCATCGACCGCACAAGGTACGGCAAATGAACCGGCCGCTCCAACCGGCCCTGGCACTGCCCCGATCCCACCCCCAGGATCGTCGGCAGAGGAGTCCCCACTGGGCTCTTTTAAAAATGGTGCTGGGTCGGGAAATGACAGCGGAAGGGGTTCCCCCCCCGCCCCAGGAACCGGAGAACAAGGAGAGACCCGGCCATAGGAAATCCCCAGGCCCTCCAAGTGCTCCAGCTCCAAAGTAAGGGGCGAGGGTGGGTGTTCCTCCCCCTCCCCGCTGCCACCCCCCGGCCCAGCATCTACAGTGTCATAATTATTTAATTGTTTTTCTGCCGGGTCGAGCGACTCCCGGGGGAAGTTGGATAATAGCTGGGCGGGCTCAGGTTCGGCCTTTTCGGCCTCGCCCGCCTCAGTCCCCGGGACGCCCGGCCCGGCGGCTACGCATTCCTCCGCGGTCCCCACGCCCCCCACGACAGGCAGATCTTCCACTCCATCCCCGGGAGGCAGAGGCTGGGCAGCCTCAACTGTCTCACCCTCCCCGGGGAAAGACTCCTCACGCCTGCAGCGCAATTTGGGGGCGCTGGTGGGGGACGCGGGACACGCGGCGGGCACCGCCTCCTCCGCGGAGGGATGTTGTTCCCCCTCCGCCTCATTGGGGCGGTGCCTCTTTTTGTTCCTGGGGGCGCGCGGAGTCAGGGAGACCTCCATGTCTGCCGAGGCCTCCCGCTCCGCCCCCCCCTTTTCCTTTTCTTGCCCGCGCCTGGGCCCCTCTGTGGTGGTATTCAAGGGCCCGGGCACGGGCTCGGGGCACCCCGCGCTCGCCGGTGACTGGGTTGGGCTGAGCGCGGTGGTCAGACTTTCCGGCGCACCGAGGGGACCCGCCTCTAGATGTTTCTCCTTCTTCCGCGCCTTCTTTCCGCTCGGACGCTCTCCCTCCCCCCCGCCGGAGGCCCTGAAAACAAAGGCCTCCGACGATGCCCGCGCACCTATGGCTCCCGGCACGCGGACGCAACTAGGGGGAGGGGTGGCGGCAGCGCCAGCCTTGGCCGCCTTCGGTGGTTTGGCGGCCTTGGAGGCGGGGCAGTTCTTACGAACATGCCCCACCTCCCTACAGGCATGGCACCGCACGCCGTCCGACGTCCAGAAGACGCGGTAGGCAGTCCCCTCGTGCACCACATTAAAGTTCCCCTCCGTCGTCTCCTCCCGCGCCAGCCGGACAAAGAGCTGGCGGCGGAAGGAGAACACGTGGCGCAGGCTGTTCTCCCTGAGGCCGAGCGGTATGGGGTTGATCCCCGACCTTACCTCCCCCAGTTGGTGTAGGTGAGGGAGGAGGAGCTCAGCGGGAACAAAGGGCGGGACGTTTGAAATGATGACCCTCTGCGCGGTGGCCTCGAGAGGGTCCACCGGCAGGAACGTCCCGCCCACCGTGAGCCCCTTTTCAAGGGCCAGGGACACCGCCCGCTCCGACCCCAGGAAGAACACGGCCTTCCCAGACATCTTGGAGGCTGCGACAATGGCCGAGGGGCCGACTACCCCAGCCATCGCCCGCACGCACTCCTCGATGCTCATTGTGGGGTGAGTGTAGCTCTTGACCCCGTGTTTTTTAGTTATTAGTCTGAAAGGTGGCAGGGCAGCGGCTGGCGCAGGAGGTGCCGTGGATGTGGACACCGCCTGCGCATACGACCTTGCTGGCCCTGCCACCGGCGTGGATGGGGTCGCCATCACGGGGTCCCTTTAAGGGCTACACCCACCCCAAAGTCACAGGCCTTAATGGTCTTTATTAGGCCTCTTGTAGATTGACTGAGCAGAGGAGCCCTTAATGAGGTACCTCTCCCCTAGTTGGCAATTGGGGAGGGGCCTTGCTCCCTCTGCTCAGTTGTCTTAATTGGTTTTGTTTTTTTGTTTTTTTTTTGTAAATTTGGAAGGAAGAGGCCTCAGAGAGAGAGGGGAGAAACAGAGTAGCAGAGAAAGAGAGAGGGGGGGGGTGGGAAGGGGGGGGGGGACTGCGAGGGCAGGTCTCCCCTCGCAGCTGTGGGTGGGTGCACTCCCCAGATGGCAAAACACAAAAGTCTTTGGGGTGGTCTTCAGGTGGGGGGAGAAGATGTCTTCACCTGGGGTAGCTGGAGCCACCAGGCACTCCTAACGATCTTTAATTGGGTGTTTAAGAAAAACAACAATCTTCAGCCTGGTAGCTCCAGCTATCCCAGGCTAGGCAAATGTGGGGGGGTGGGGGGGGTTCCAATTGTGGGGGGGGGGCCTAGTTGTAAGCAAGGCCCCCACACACACTACCACACACACACACACCCCCCGCGATGTTCCGGCCCTCAGTGGTCTTCTTTCCTCCCCCCACCGATATAACAAAGTCTTTTTTGGGAAATGCACCCACACCCACACCCACCTGTAGAAATGTTGAGTCACCCTCCTTCCACACTGGATGTTGTTGTGGTTTTTCCCCCTCTCTCCAACTCCTTGCAGAATGGTAAAGATGTACAAAGTTTTCTGCTTTTTCCTCCTCTCCCTCTGGTTAGAAGTTGTAGTGAAGCCCCTTCCTTCCTTCTCCTCCTGGGCTGGTCTCAGGGCTCTGCAGGCAGGAGCTCAAGTTGCTTGCTGCTTCCCTCACTGCTCACAGCTGCAACTGAGCAGGACACGCCTCCACTGCTCTACGATTGGTCCTTGTGCATGAAACTCTTTTGAGTTTATCTGTGAAAACATAAAACATTAAACGGTGCCACCCGACCTGGGTGACACTCCAGACATTTACAAGGCCCATTTTTTTTCCCCCTTTTTTGTGTTTTTTTTTTGTGTTTTTTCTTTTTTTTTTTTGTTTTTTTTTTGGGCACTAAAATCACAATTTTTCCCCAGTGCCCCCTATAAAAGGGAAGGGGACACTAAAAGCACCGGCAATTAAAACAAATTAACTTTAAAACGTAAAATCAAATTAAAATTTGGTTGCCGGGCGTGATGATGCACTCCAGTCCCTCCGGTGCCCACCTCTCGCGGAAGGCCGCGAGCGTACCGGTGGACACCGCGTGCTCCATCTCCAAGGACACCCTGGCCCGGATGTAAGAGCGGAAGAGAGGCAGGCAGTCAGGTTGAACGACCCCCTCGACCGCCCGCTGCCTGGACCGGCTGATGGCACCCTTGGCCGTGCCCAGGAGCAGTCCTACGAGGAGGCCTTCGGACCTACCCGCTCCCCTCCGCACAGGGTGCCCAAAGATCAGGAGAGTGGGACTGAAGTGCAGCCAGAATTTCAGGAGCAGCCCCTTCAAATAATGGAACAGGGGCTGCAACCTTGTGCACTCAATAAAAACATGGAACACGGACTCCTCCAGACCGCAGAAATTGCAGGCGGCCTGGGAGTCCGTGAACCGGCTTAAAAATTTGTTGCACGGCACTGCTCCGTGCACCACCCTCCAGGCCAAGTCCCCGATGAATAGTGGGAGGACCCCCGCGTAGAGTGCCCTCCATCGGGGACCCCCGCCTCCTCCGGACGGCAAGATGGTACGCCATGGCGTGTCCGGACGGCCGGCGAGGATGGCAAAGTTGAGGGTGTGCATGAGCAGCCCGTACAGGAAACCCCTCCGCGCGGAACTGAAAGGCACGGAGGGGATTTCCCCGAGGCGGCTCAAGTTGTGAGGCGCCGGCCCCCGAGGGAGGTTCCGGGGTTTGGCGCCGATGAGGAATTCCGTCCGGACGGGGGTCAGTTCGGACGGGATCTCCCCACGTGCTTGAGCCTCCTCGATGCACCTAACGGAGTCAGGGCCCAGAGCTGTTTTTAGCGACTCGATGGCATCGGCCGCGCGGCGGACGTTGGCAGAATTTAGGCGCCGCGCCAGCGTGACTGGCGCCATCCAGCCCGCTCCTCCGCCATCGAGCAGGTCCCTGACCCTGGTCACCTCACCAGCCACAGCCCTCTCTTCCGACCGCCACATGAAGCCTCGGCCGTGGAGGTACGGATTCCCGAGCAGCGGCTCCTGCAGGACGGCCGCCACTCCAGCCGGCGGAGAGCTGCGCTTGGTGGAGACTTTGTTCCAGACCCTGATGAGTTCCCTGTAAAAGACAGGCAGCTCCCGGAGGGCGGTCCTGGCACCCCCCAAGTTCACAAACAGGAGCTGCGTGTCATAATTGAGGTCGAGCTGCTGGCGGAAGAAATACCTCGCCAGAGCACACCACCTAGGAGGGGGCTCGACGTAAAGGTATCTCTGCAGGGTCTGAAGACGGAAAGTCGCGAGCTGGGCGCTGACGCACACCAACGACTGACCGCCCTCCTCAAGCGGGAGACTCAAGACCGCGACAGAGACCCAGTGCTTCCTGTTGTTCCAGAAGAAGTCCACCAGCTTCTTCTGTATCTTGGCGACAAACGCAAGGGGAGGGGTCAAAGTGACCAGCCGGTACCACAGCATTGCGGCCACCAGCTGGTTTATGACTAGCGCTCGACCCCTGTAGGACAGCACTCGGAGCAGTCCTGTCCAGCGCCCTAGGCGAGCGGCGACCTTGGCCTCCAGCTCCTGCCAGTTCGCCGGCCAGGCTTCCTCGTCGGGGCTAAGGTAGACTCCCAGATAGAGGAGATGGGTCGTGCTCCAGGCAAAAGGCCTGAGCTCCTCCGGCAGGGAGTCCACCCGCCACTGACCCACCAGGAGTCCGGAACATTTCTCCCAGTTGATCCTGGCGGAGGACGCGGCCGAGTAAATCTCCTGGCACTCACGCATCCTCCGCAGGTCAGCGGGATCCTCTACCGCGAGGAGCACGTCATCGGCGTAAGCCGAGAGGACGACCTCCACGCCCGGCCCTTGCAGAGCCAGTCCCGTCAACCTCGTCCGCAAGAGGCGCAGGAAAGGCTCCACGCAAACGGCGTATAACTGGCCGGACATGGGGCATCCCTGGCGCACCCCTCTCCTAAAGCGAAGGGGCGCCGTCAAGGACCCGTTAACCTTAATCAGACACTCCGCGGCGGCGTACAAAAGTCGGATCCGGGCGACGAAATGCGTCCCGAACCCGAAAGCGCGCAGAGTTCCGAGCAGATAGTCGTGATCCACCCTGTCGAACGCCTTCTCTTGGTCGAGGGATAGGAAGGCGACCGACAGACCAGCCTCCTGGGAGCAATGGATGAGGTCCCGGACCAGATGGATGTTGTCGTGGATCGTCCGGCCCGGGACCGTGTATGACTGGTCGGGGTGAATCATGTGGTCCAGCACGGCACCAAGGCGAGCAGACATCGCCCTGGCGAAGATTTTGTAGTCCGTGCTGAGGAGGGAGACCGGGCGCCAGTTCTTAAGGAGGCGGAGATCGCCCTTCTTAGGCAGCAGGACGATGACTGCCCTGCGCCAAGAGAGGGGCATCTCCCCGGTCGCCAGACTTTCCCCCAGGACCCGCGCGTAGTCGCTCCCCAGGACGTCCCAGAACGCCCTGTGGAACTCCACGGTCAGCCCGTCCAGCCCCGGGGATTTTCCCCTCGAGAGCCGGGCGAGGGCACCGGTCAGCTCCGCCAGGCTTAGCGGAGCTTCCAGATTTTCGGCGCCCTCCGGGCCGACCTTCGGCAGGTCCTCCCACAAAACTCTACGCGCTTCCTCGCTGGACGGATCCGGAGAGAACAGAGCCCCGTAATATTCACGGACCCTGTTGTTGACGCCCTCCGGATCCGAGACGAGAGAGCCGTCGTCGGCCAGCAGCGTCAAGAGCTGCTTACGGACACTCTGCCTTTTTTCCAGCGAGTAGAAGAAGGGGGAGCCGCGGTCCAGATCCCGCAGGAACCGGATCCGCGACCTCACGAACGCGCCTCGGGACCCGACGAGCTGCAGGTCCTTCAGCGCGGCCTTCTTCGCTTCGTACACCGTCCGCAGGGCCGGGTCCTGGACGACTTGACCGAGACGGGCTTCCAGGTCGAGCACCTCTTTTTCTAGGCGCCCGACTCTGGCCGCCCGCCTCTTGGTCGACCCCCTCGCGTACTCTTGACAGAAGACGCGGACGTGAGCCTTGCCCACGTCCCACCATAGCCTCAAGGAGGGGAAGCCCCCCTGCTTCCTTCTCCAGTCGGACCAGAATCGACGGAACGAGTCCTGGAACCGCACGTCCTCCAGCAGCCGGTTGTTAAAGTGCCAGTACGCGGACCCCGTCCCCGCGCGGAGCGAAGCGAGCTCCGCCCACACCAGGTGGTGGTCCGAACACGGCACCGGCCGCATGGAGGCCGCCGGGACGCAGGAAACGTACGCCCGAGACACGTAAAGGCGGTCGACTCTAGACCATCCAACTCCAGGCCTCACCCAAGTAAAGGCGCTGGAGTCGGGGTGGAGATTTCGCCAGACGTCCACCAAGTCGAAGGACCCGACCAGGTCCCTCAACTTCTCCATCGCCGTCATGCACTGCGGGGCACCGGAGCGGTCCCTCGCCTCGAGGGTGCAGTTAAAATCCCCCCCGAGGACAATGCAGTCGCCGACGTCGACGGAGCCAAGAAGAGCGGACACCTCTTCAAAGAAGCGCGTTTGCTGCGGGCCGGGATGAGGGGCGTACACGTTCACGAGATGGAGCGGCACGTCCCCCAGGCGAACCGTTACGTGCAGCAAGCGGCCTGGCACGGGCTCCTCGACCCCCAAGATCTCCGGCTGAAAATGCGGGCCCAGCAAGATGGCCACCCCACTAGAAATGGCGGTGAGGTGGCTCATGCGGACCTCTCCTTGCCATTCCAGGAGCCACGTGGCTTCGTCTCCCGGAACGGTGTGGGTTTCTTGCAGGAAGCACACCGCATATTTCCCCTCCCGCAGGAGCGAAAAATTGTCAAATCTACGGCGTGCCCCTCTGCCGCCGTTGATGTTGAGGCTGGCTATGGTTATCTTCATGGCAAAAGCATAGTGCAACCTCTACCTTAACCTATTGTGGGGGAGGGAGCGGAGTCTTTTGTTGAACTCCGCTCCCTCCGCAGCCCAGCGAGGAGTCCCTCGAGCTCGCGCAGCTCAAGGTGCTGCTCCTTTGTCAAGGGCCCGCCCGCGGCCAAGGTTTTAACGGCGGCGCGGACGGACCCCTTGATCAGCTCCGGCTCGGATCATTTTTCCAGGGCCAGTCGGGCTTGGTCGCGGCGACCCCGGCTCTGGGCCAAAAAGTCCCGGAGTTCCTTTGCAGGAACGAGGAGGGCCTCAGCGGCGGCCGCGAGCAGATCCACCGCCTCCCTGGCGGTGGTCTCTAGGTCTTCACCCGCGTCCCCCACCGAGTCCCCGTCCTCCTCCGGGAGGTGGCCGCCAGCAGCCGGCCCATCGACCGCACAAGGTACGGCAAATGAACCGGCCGCTCCAACCGGCCCTGGCACTGCCCCGATCCCACCCCCAGGATCGTCGGCAGAGGAGTCCCCACTGGGCTCTTTTAAAAATGGTGCTGGGTCGGGAAATGACAGCGGAAGGGGTTCCCCCTCCGCCCCAGGAACCGGAGAACAAGGAGAGACCCGGCCATAGGAAATCCCCAGGCCCTCCAAGTGCTCCAGCTCCAAAGTAAGGGGCGAGGGTGGGTGTTCCTCCCCCTCCCCGCTGCCACCCCCCGGCCCAGCATCTACAGTGTCATAATTATTTGTTTCATTCTCTGCCGGGTCGAGCAAATCCCGGGGGAAGTTGGGTAATAGCTGGGCGGGCTCAGGTTCGGCCTTTTCGGCCTCGCCCGCCTCAGTCCCCGGGACGCCCGGCCCGGCGGCTACGCATTCCTCCGCGGTCCCCACGCCCCCCACGACAGGCAGATCTTCCACTCCATCCCCGGGAGGCAGAGGCTGGGCAGCCTCAACTGTCTCACCCTCCCCGGGGAAAGACTCCTCGCGCCTGCAGCGCAATTTGGGGGCGCTGGTGGGGGACGCGGGACACGCGGCGGGCACCGCCTCCTCCGCGGAGGGATGTTGTTCCCCCTCCGCCTCATTGGGGCGGTGCCTCTTTTTGTTCCTGGGGGCGCGCGGAGTCAGGGAGACCTCCATGTCTGCCGAGGCCTCCCGCTCCGCCCCCCCCTTTTCCTTTTCTTGCCCGCGCCTGGGCCCCTCTGTGGTGGTATTCAAGGGCCCGGGCACGGGCTCGGGGCACCCCGCGCTCGCCGGTGACTGGGTTGGGCTGAGCGCGGTGGTCAGACTTTCCGGCGCACCGAGGGGACCCGCCTCGAGATGTTTCGCCTTCTTCCGCGCCTTCTTTCCGGTCGAACGCTCTCCCTCCCCCCCGCCGGAGGCCCTGAAAACAAAGGCCTCCGACGATGCCCGCGCACCCATGGCTCCCGGCACGCGGACGCAACTAGGGGGAGGGGTGGCGGCGGTGCCAGCCTTGGCCGCCTTCGGTGGTTTGGCGGCCTTGGAGGCGGGGCAGTTCTTACGAACATGCCCCACCTCCCTACAGGCATGGCACCGCACGCCGTCCGACGTCCAGAAGACGCGGTAGGCAGTCCCCTCGTGCACCACATTAAAGTTCCCCTCCGTCGTCTCCTCCCGCGCCAGCCGGACAAAGAGCTGGCGGCGGAAGGAGAACACGTGGCGCAGGCTGTTCTCCCTGAGGCCGAGCGGTATGGGGTTGATCCCCGACCTTACCTCCCCCAGTTGGTGTAGGTGAGGGAGGAGGAGCTCAGCGGGAACAAAGGGCGGGACGTTTGAAATGATGACCCTCTGCGCGGTGGCCTCGAGAGGGTCCACCGGCAGGAACGTCCCGCCCACCGTGAGCCCCTTTTCAAGGGCCAGGGACACCGCCCGCTCCGACCCCAGGAAGAACACGGCCTTCCCAGACATCTTGGAGGCTGCGACAATGGCCGAGGGGCCGACTACCCCAGCCATCGCCCGCACGCACTCCTCGATGCTCATTGTGGGGTGAGTGTAGCTCTTGACCCCGTGTTTTTTAGTTATTAGTCTGAAAGGTGGCAGGGCAGCGGCTGGCGCAGGAGGTGCCGTGGATGTGGACACCGCCTGCGCATACGACCTTGCTGGCCCTGCCACCGGCGTGGATGGGGTCGCCATCACGGGGTCCCTTTAAGGGCTACACCCACCCCAAAGTCACAGGCCTTAATGGTCTTTATTAGGCCTCTTGTAGATTGACTGAGCAGAGGAGCCCTTAATGAGGTACCTCTCCCCTAGTTGGCAATTGGGGAGGGGCCTTGCTCCCTCTGCTCAGTTGTCTTAATTGGTTTTGTTTTTTTGTTTTTTTTTTGTAAATTTGGAAGGAAGAGGCCTCAGAGAGAGAGGGGAGAAACAGAGTAGCAGAGAAAGAGAGAGGGGGGGGGTGGGAAGGGGGGGGGGACTGCGAGGGCAGGTCTCCCCTCGCAGCTGTGGGTGGGTGCACTCCCCAGATGGCAAAACACAAAAGTCTTTGGGGTGGTCTTCAGGTGGGGGGAGAAGATGTCTTCACCTGGGGTAGCTGGAGCCACCAGGCACTCCTAACGATCTTTAATTGGGTGTTTAAGAAAAACAACAATCTTCAGCCTGGTAGCTCCAGCTATCCCAGGCTAGGCAAATGTGGGGGGGTGGGGGGGGTTCCAATTGTGGGGGGGGGGCCTAGTTGTAAGCAAGGCCCCCACACACACTACCACACACACACACACCCCCCGCGATGTTCCGGCCCTCAGTGGTCTTCTTTCCTCCCCCCACCGATATAACAAAGTCTTTTTTGGGAAATGCACCCACACCCACACCCACCTGTAGAAATGTTGAGTCACCCTCCTTCCACACTGGATGTTGTTGTGGTTTTTCCCCCTCTCTCCAACTCCTTGCAGAATGGTAAAGATGTACAAAGTTTTCTGCTTTTTCCTCCTCTCCCTCTGGTTAGAAGTTGTAGTGAAGCCCCTTCCTTCCTTCTCCTCCTGGGCTGGTCTCAGGGCTCTGCAGGCAGGAGCTCAAGTTGCTTGCTGCTTCCCTCACTGCTCACAGCTGCAACTGAGCAGGACACGCCTCCACTGCTCTACGATTGGTCCTTGTGCATGAAACTCTTTTGAGTTTATCTGTGAAAACATAAAACATTAAACGGTGCCACCCGACCTGGGTGACACTCCAGACATTTACAAGGCCCATTTTTTTTCCCCCTTTTTTGTGTTTTTTTTTTGTGTTTTTTCTTTTTTTTTTTTGTTTTTTTTTTGGGCACTAAAATCACAATTTTTCCCCAGTGCCCCCTATAAAAGGGAAGGGGACACTAAAAGCACCGGCAATTAAAACAAATTAAACTTTAAAACGTAAAATCAAATTAAAATTTGGTTGCCGGGCGTGATGATGCACTCCAGTCCCTCCGGTGCCCACCTCTCGCGGAAGGCCGCGAGCGTACCGGTGGACACCGCGTGCTCCATCTCCAAGGACACCCTGGACCGGATGTAAGAGCGGAAGAGAGGTAGGCAGTCAGGTTGAACGACCCCCTCGACCGCCCGCTGCCTGGACCGGCTGATGGCACCCTTGGCCGTGCCCAGGAGCAGTCCTACGAGGAGGCCTTCGGACCTACCCGCTCCCCTCCGCACAGGGTGCCCAAAGATCAGGAGAGTGGGACTGAAGTGCAGCCAGAATTTCAGGAGCAGCCCCTTCAAATAGTGGAACAGGGGCTGCAACCTCGTGCATTCAATAAAAACATGGAACACGGACTCCTCCAGACCGCAGAAATTGCAGGCGGCCTGGGAGTCCGTGAACCGGCTTAAAAATTTATTGCACGGCACTGCTCCGTGCACCACCCTCCAGGCCAAGTCCCCGATGAATAGTGGGAGGACCCCTGCGTAGAGTGCCCTCCATCGGGGACCCCCGCCTCCTCCGGACGGCAAGATGGTACGCCATGGCGTGTCCGGACGGCCGGCGAGGATGGCAAAGTTGAGGGTGTGCAGGAGCAGCCCGTACAGGAAACCCCTCCGCGCGGAACTGAAAGGCACGGAGGGGATTTCCCCGAGGCGGCTCAAGTTGTGAGGCGCCGGCCCCCGAGGGAGGTTCCGGGGTTTGGCGCCGATGAGGAATTCCGTCCGGACGGGGGTCAGTTCGGACGGGATCTCCCCACGTGCTTGAGCCTCCTCGATACACCTAACGGAGTCAGGGCCCAGAGCTGTTTTTAGCGACTCGATGGCATCGGCCGCGCGGCGGACGTTGGCAGAATTTAGGCGCCGCGCCAGCGTGACTGGCGCCATCCAGCCCGCTCCTCCGCCATCGAGCAGGTCCCTGACCCTGGTCACCTCACCAGCCACAGCCCTCTCTTCCGACCGCCACATAAAACCTCGGCCGTGGAGGTACGGATTCCCGAGCAGCGGCTCCTGCAGGACGGCCGCCACTCCAGCCGGTGGAGAGCTGCGCTTGGTGGAGACTTTGTTCCAGACCCTGATGAGTTCCCTGTAAAAGACAGGCAGCTCCCGGAGGGCGGTCCTGGCACCCCCCAAGTTCACAAACAGGAGCTGCGTGTCATAATTGAGGTCGAGCTGCTGGCGGAAGAAATACCTCGCCAGAGCACACCACCTAGGAGGGGGCTCGACGTAAAGGTATCTCTGCAGGGTCTGAAGACGGAAAGTCGCGAGCTGGGCGCTGACGCACACCAACGACTGACCGCCCTCCTCAAGCGGGAGACTCAAGACCGCGACAGAGACCCAGTGCTTCCTGTTGTTCCAGAAGAAGTCCACCAGCTTCTTCTGTATCTTGGCGACAAACGCAGGGGGAGGGGTCAAAGTGACCAGCCGGTACCACAGCATTGCGGCCACCAGCTGGTTTATGACTAGCGCTCGACCCCTGTAGGACAGCACTCGGAGCAGTCCTGTCCAGCGCCCTAGGCGAGCGGTGACCTTGGCCTCCAGCTCCTGCCAGTTCGCCGGCCAGGCTTCCTCGTCGGGGCTAAGGTAGACTCCCAGATAGAGGAGATGGGTCGTGCTCCAGGCAAAAGGCCTGAGCTCCTCCGGCAGGGAGTCCACCCGCCACTGACCCACCAGGAGTCCGGAACATTTCTCCCAGTTGATCCTGGCGGAGGACGCGGCCGAGTAAATCTCCTGGCACTCACGCATCCTCCGCAGGTCAGCGGGATCCTCTACCGCGAGGAGCACGTCATCGGCGTAAGCCGAGAGGACGACCTCCACGCCCGGCCCTTGCAGAGCCAGTCCCGTCAACCTCGTCCGCAAGAGGCGCAGGAAAGGCTCCACGCAAACGGCGTATAACTGGCCGGACATGGGGCATCCCTGGCGCACCCCTCTCCTAAAGCGAAGGGGCGCCGTCAAGGACCCGTTAACCTTAATCAGACACTCCGCGGCGGCGTACAAAAGTCGGATCCGGGCGACGAAATGCGTCCCGAACCCGAAAGCGCGCAGAGTTCCGAGCAGATAGTCGTGATCCACCCTGTCGAACGCCTTCTCTTGGTCGAGGGATAGGAAGGCGACCGACAGACCAGCCTCCTGGGAGCAATGGATGAGGTCCCGGACCAGATGGATGTTGTCGTGGATCGTCCGGCCCGGGACCGTGTATGACTGGTCGGGGTGAATCATGTGGTCCAGCACGGCACCAAGGCGAGCAGACATCGCCCTGGCGAAGATTTTGTAGTCCGTGCTGAGGAGGGAGACCGGGCGCCAGTTCTTAAGGAGGCGGAGATCGCCCTTCTTAGGCAGCAGGACGATGACTGCCCTGCGCCAAGAGAGGGGCATCTCCCCGGTCGCCAGACTTTCCCCCAGGACCCGCGCGTAGTCGCTCCCCAGGACGTCCCAGAACGCCCTGTGGAACTCCACGGTCAGCCCGTCCAGCCCCGGGGATTTTCCCCTCGAGAGCCGGGCGAGGGCACCGGTCAGCTCCGCCAGGCTTAGCGGAGCTTCCAGATTTTCGGCGCCCTCCGGGCTGACCTTCGGCAGGTCCTCCCACAAAACTCTACGCGCTTCCTCGCTGGACGGATCCGGAGAGAACAGAGCCCCGTAATATTCACGGACCCTGTTGTTGACGCCCTCCGGATCCGAGACGAGAGAGCCGTCGTCGGCCAGCAGCGTCAAGAGCTGCTTACGGACACTCTGCCTTTTTTCCAGCGAGTAGAAGAAGGGGGAGCCGCGGTCCAGATCCCGCAGGAACCGGATCCGCGACCTCACGAACGCGCCTCGGGACCCGACGAGCTGCAGGTCCTTCAGCGCGGCCTTCTTCGCTTCGTACACCGTCCGCAGGGCCGGGTCCTGGACGACTTGACCGAGACGGGCTTCCAGGTCGAGCACCTCTTTTTCTAGGCGCCCGACTCTGGCCGCCCGCCTCTTGGTCGACCCCCTCGCGTACTCTTGACAGAAGACGCGGACGTGAGCCTTGCCCACGTCCCACCATAGCCTCAAGGAGGGGAAGCCCCCCTGCTTCCTTCTCCAGTCGGACCAGAATCGACGGAACGAGTCCTGGAACCGCACGTCCTCCAGCAGCCGGTTGTTAAAGTGCCAGTACGCGGACCCCGTCCTCGCGCGGAGCGAAGCGAGCTCCGCCCACACCAGGTGGTGGTCCGAACACGGCACCGGCCGCATGGAGGCCGCCGGGACGCAGGAAACGTACGCCCGAGACACGTAAAGGCGGTCGACTCTAGACCATCCAACTCCAGGCCTCACCCAAGTAAAGGCGCTGGAGTCGGGGTGGAGATTTCGCCAGACGTCCACCAAGTCGAAGGACCCGACCAGGTCCCTCAACTTCTCCATCGCCGTCATGCACTGCGGGGCACCGGAGCGGTCCCTCGCCTCGAGGGTGCAGTTAAAATCCCCCCCGAGGACAATGCAGTCGCCGACGTCGACGGAGCCAAGAAGAGCGGACACCTCTTCAAAGAAGCGCGTTTGCTGCGGGCCGGGATGAGGGGCGTACACGTTCACGAGATGGAGCGGCACGTCCCCCAGGCGAACCGTTACGTGCAGCAAGCGGCCTGGCACGGGCTCCTCGACCCCCAAGATCTCCGGCTGAAAATGCGGGCCCAGCAAGATGGCCACCCCACTAGAAATGGCGGTGAGGTGGCTCATGCGGACCTCTCCTTGCCATTCCAGGAGCCACGTGGCTTCGTCTCCCGGAACGGTGTGGGTTTCTTGCAGGAAGCACACCGCATATTTCCCCTCCCGCAGGAGCGAAAAATTGTCAAATCTACGGCGTGCCCCTCTGCCGCCGTTGATGTTGAGGCTGGCTATGGTTATCTTCATGGCAAAAGCATAGTGCAACCTCTACCTTAACCTATTGTGGGGGAGGGAGCGAAGTCTTTTGTTGAACTCCGCTCCCTCCGCAGCCCAGCGAGGAGTCCCTCGAGCTCGCGCAGCTCAAGGTGCTGCTCCTTTGTCAAGGGCCCGCCCGCGGCCAAGGTTTTAACGGCGGCGCGGACGGACCCCTTGATCAGCTCCGGCTCGGACCATTTTTCCAGGGCCAGTCGGGCTTGGTCGCGGCGACCCCAGCTCTGGGCCAAAAAGTCCCGGAGTTCCTTTGCAGGAACGAGGAGGGCCTCAGCGGCGGCCGCGAGCAGATCCACCGCCTCCCTGGCGGTGGTCTCTAGGTCTTCACCCGCGTCCCCCACCGAGTCCCCGTCCTCCTCCGGGAGGTGGCCGCCAGCAGCCGGCCCATCGACCGCACAAGGTACGGCAAATGAACCGGCCGCTCCAACCGGCCCTGGCACTGCCCCGATCCCACCCCCAGGATCGTCGGCAGAGGAGTCCCCACTGGGCTCTTTTAAAAATGGTGCCGGGTCGGGAAATGACAGCGGAAGGGGTTCCCCCTCCGCCCCAGGAACCGGAGAACAAGGAGAGACCCGGCCATAGGAAATCCCCAGGCCCTCCAAGTGCTCCAGCTCCAAAGTAAGGGGCGAGGGTGGGTGTTCCTCCCCCTCCCCGCTGCCACCCCCCGGCCCAGCATCTACAGTATCATTAAAATCAATTGTTTCATTCTCTGCCGGGTCGAGCAAATCCCGGGGTAAGTTGTGTATTGGCTGGGCGGGCTCAGGTTCGGCCTTTTCGGCCCCGCCCGCCTCGGTCCCCGGGACGCTCGACCCGGCGGCTACGCATTCTTCCACTGGCCCCACGCCCCCCACGACAGGCAGATCTTCCACGCCTTCCCCAGGAGGCAGCGGCTGGGCAGCCTCGACTGCCTCACCCTCCCCGGGGAAAGACTCCTCGCGCCTGCAGCGCAATTTGGGGGCGCTGGTGGGGGACGCGGGACACGCGGCGGGCACCGCCTCCTCCGCGGAGGGATGTTGTTCCCCCTCCGCCTCATTGGGGCGGTGCCTCTTTTTGTTCCTGGGGGCGCGCGGAGTCAGGGAGACCTCCATGTCTGCCGAGGCCTCCCGCTCCGCCCCCCCCTTTTCCTTTTCTTGCCCGCGCCTGGGCCCCTCTGTGGTGTTATTCAAGGGCCCGGGCACAGGCTCGGGGCACCCCGCGCTCGCCGGTGACTGGGTTGGGCTGAGCGCGGTGGTCAGACTTTCCGGCGCACCGAGGGGACCCGCCTCTAGATGTTTTTCCTTCTTCCGCGCCTTCTTTCCGCTCGGACGCTCTCCCTCCCCCCCGCCGGAGGCCCTGAAAACAAAGGCCTCCGACGATGCCCGCGCACCCATGGCTCCCGGCACGCGGACGCAACTAGGGGGAGGGGTGGCGGCGGCGCCAGCTATGGCCGCCTTCGGTGGTTTGGCGGCCTTGGAGGCGGGGCAGTTCTTGCGAACGTGCCCCACCTCCCTGCAGGCATGGCACCGCACGCCGTCCGACGTCCAGAAGACGCGGTAGGCAGTCCCCTCGTGCACCACATTAAAGTGCCCTTCTGTCAGGTCCTCCCGCGCCAGCCGGACAAAGAGCTGGCGGCGGAAGGAGAACACGTGGCGCAGGCTGTTCTCCCTGAGGCCGAGCGGTATGGGGTTGATCCCCGACCTTACCTCCCCCAGTTGGTGTAGGTGAGGGAGGAGGAGCTCAGCGGAAACAAAGGGCGGGACGTTTGACACGATGACCCTCTGCGCGGTGGCCTCGAGAGGGTCCACCGGCAGGAACGTCCCGCCCACCGTGAGCCCCTTTTCAAGGGCCAGGGACACCGCCCGCTCCGACCCCAGGAAGAACACGGCCTTCCCAGACATCTTGGAGGCTGCGACAATGGCCGAGGGGCCGACTACCCCAGCCATCGCCCGCACGCACTCCTCGATGGTCATTGTGGGGTGAGTGTAGCTCGTGACCCCGTGTTTTTTCGTAATTAACCTAAATGGTGGCAGGGCAGCGGGTGGCGCAGAAGGGGCCGTGGAAGCGGTTGCCACCTGCGCATACGTCCTTGCTGGCCCTGCCACCGGCGTGGATGGGGTCGCCATCACGGGGTCCCTTTAAGGGCTACACCCACCCCAAAGTCACAGGCCTTAATGGTCTTAATTGGCCTCGTAAATTAACTGAGCAGAGGAGCCCTTAACGAGGTACCTCTCCCCTAGTTGGCAATTGGGGAGAGGCCTTGCTCCCTCTGCTCAGTTGTCTTAATTGTTTTTTTTTGTAAATTTGGAAGGAAGAGGCCTCAGAGAGAGAGGGGAGAAACAGAGTAGCAGAGAAAGAGAGAGGGGGGTGGGAAGGGGGGGGGGGGACTGCGAGGGCAGGTCTCCCCTCGCAGCTGTGGGTGGGTGCACTCCCCAGATGGCAAAAACACAAAAGTCCTTGGGGTGGTCTTCAGGTGGGGGGAGAAGATGTCTTCACCTGGGGTAGCTGGAGCCACCAGGCACTCCTAACGATCTTTAATTGGGTAATTAATAACAATCTTCAGCCTGGTAGCTCCAGCTATCCCAGGCTAGGCAAATGTGGGGGGTGGGGGGGGTTCCAATTGTGGGGGGGGGCCTAGTTGTAAGCACGGCCCCCACGCACACTTCCACACACACACACACCCCCCGCGATGTTCCGGCCCTCAGTGGTCTTCTTTCCTCCCCCCACCGATACAACAAAGTCTGTTTGGGGAAATGCACCCACACCCACCTGTAGAGTAGTTGAGTCTCCCTCCTTCCACACTGGATGGTTGTTGTGGTTTTTCCCCCTCTCTCCAACTCTTTGCAGAAATGATAAAGATGTTTAAAAGTTTTCTTTTCTCCTCCTCTCCCTCTGGATAGAAGTTGTAGTGAAACCCCTTCCTTCCTTCTCCTCCTGGGCTGGTCTCAGGGCTCTCCAGGCAGGAGCTCAAGTTGCTAGCTGCTCTCAGCACTGCTCACAGCTCCCACTGAGCAGGACACGCCTCTACTGCTTCACGATTGGTCCCTTGTGCTTGAAACTCTTTTAGAGTCTACCTGCGAAAACATAAACATTAAACTGTGCCACCCGACCTGGGTGACACTCCAGACATTTACAAGGCCCATTTTTTTTTCCCCCCTTTTTTGTGTTTTTTTTTTTTGTTTTTTTTTTTTTGGGCACTAAAATCACAATTTTTCCCCAGTGCCCCCTATAAAAGGGAAGGGGACACTAAAAGCACCGGCAATTAAAACAAATTAACTTTAAAACGTAAAATCAAATTAAAATTTGGTTGCCGGGCGTGATGATGCACTCCAGTCCCTCCGGTGCCCACCTCTCGCGGAAGGCCGCGAGCGTACCGGTGGACACCGCGTGCTCCATCTCCAAGGACACCCTGGACCGGATGTAAGAGCGGAAGAGAGGCAGGCAGTCAGGTTGAACGACCCCCTCGACCGCCCGCTGCCTGGACCGGCTGATGGCACCCTTGGCCGTGCCCAGGAGCAGTCCTACGAGGAGGCCTTCGGACCTACCCGCTCCCCTCCGCACAGGGTGCCCAAAGATCAGGAGAGTGGGACTGAAGTGCAGCCAGAATTTCAGGAGCAGCCCCTTCAAATAATGGAACAGGGGCTGCAACCTTGTGCACTCAATAAAAACATGGAACACGGACTCCTCCAGACCGCAGAAATTGCAGGCGGCCTGGGAGTCCGTGAACCGGCTTAAAAATTTGTTGCACGGCACTGCTCCGTGCACCACCCTCCAGGCCAAGTCCCCGATGAATAGTGGGAGGACCCCTGCGTAGAGTGCCCTCCATCGGGGACCCCCGCCTCCTCCGGACGGCAAGATGGTGCGCCATGGCGTGTCCGGACGGCCGGCGAGGATGGCAAAGTTGAGGGTGTGCAGGAGCAGCCCGTACAGGAAACCCCTCCGCGCGGAACTGAAAGGCACGGAGGGGATTTCCCCGAGGCGGCTCAAGTTGTGAGGCGCCGGCCCCCGAGGGAGGTTCCGGGGTTTGGCGCCGATGAGGAATTCCGTCCGGACGGGGGTCAGTTCGGACGGGATCTCCCCACGTGCTTGAGCCTCCTCGATACACCTAACGGAGTCAGGGCCCAGAGCTGTTTTTAGCGACTCGATGGCATCGGCCGCGCGGCGGACGTTGGCAGAATTTAGGCGCCGCGCCAGCGTGACTGGCGCCATCCAGCCCGCTCCTCCGCCATCGAGCAGGTCCCTGACCCTGGTCACCTCACCAGCCACAGCCCTCTCTTCCGACCGCCACATGAAGCCTCGGCCGTGGAGGTACGGATTCCCGAGCAGCGGCTCCTGCAGGACGGCCGCCACTCCAGCCGGCGGAGAGCTGCGCTTGGTGGAGACTTTGTTCCAGACCCTGATGAGTTCCCTGTAAAAGACAGGCAGCTCCCGGAGGGCGGTCCTGGCACCCCCCAAGTTCACAAACAGGAGCTGCGTGTCATAATTGAGGTCGAGCTGCTGGCGGAAGAAATACCTCGCCAGAGCACACCACCTAGGAGGGGGCTCGACGTAAAGGTATCTCTGCAGGGTCTGAAGACGGAAAGTCGCGAGCTGGGCGCTGACGCACACCAACGACTGACCGCCCTCCTCAAGCGGGAGACTCAAGACCGCGGCAGAGACCCAGTGCTTCCTGTTGTTCCAGAAGAAGTCCACCAGCTTCTTCTGTATCTTGGCGACAAACGCAGGGGGAGGGGTCAAAGTGACCAGCCGGTACCACAGCATTGCGGCCACCAGCTGGTTTATGACTAGCGCTCGACCCCTGTAGGACAGCACTCGGAGCAGTCCTGTCCAGCGCCCTAGGCGAGCGGCGACCTTGGCCTCCAGCTCCTGCCAGTTCGCCGGCCAGGCTTCCTCGTCGGGGCTAAGGTAGACTCCCAGATAGAGGAGATGGGTCGTGCTCCAGGCAAAAGGCCTGAGCTCCTCCGGCAGGGAGTCCACCCGCCACTGACCCACCAGGAGTCCGGAACATTTCTCCCAGTTGATCCTGGCGGAGGACGCGGCCGAGTAAATCTCCTGGCACTCACGCATCCTCCGCAGGTCAGCGGGATCCTCTACCGCGAGGAGCACGTCATCGGCGTAAGCCGAGAGGACGACCTCCACGCCCGGCCCTTGCAGAGCCAGTCCCGTCAACCTCGTCCGCAAGAGGCGCAGGAAAGGCTCCACGCAAACGGCGTATAACTGGCCGGACATGGGGCATCCCTGGCGCACCCCTCTCCTAAAGCGAAGGGGCGCCGTCAAGGACCCGTTAACCTTAATCAGACACTCCGCGGCGGCGTACAAAAGTCGGATCCGGGCGACGAAATGCGTCCCGAACCCGAAAGCGCGCAGAGTTCCGAGCAGATAGTCGTGATCCACCCTGTCGAACGCCTTCTCTTGGTCGAGGGATAGGAAGGCGACCGACAGACCAGCCTCCTGGGAACAATGGATGAGGTCCCGGACCAGATGGATGTTGTCGTGGATCGTCCGGCCCGGGACCGTGTATGACTGGTCGGGGTGGATCATGTGGTCCAGCACGGCACCAAGGCGAGCAGACATCGCCCTGGCGAAGATTTTGTAGTCCGTGCTGAGGAGGGAGACCGGGCGCCAGTTCTTAAGGAGGCGGAGATCGCCCTTCTTAGGCAGCAGGACGATGACTGCCCTGCGCCAAGAGAGGGGCATCTCCCCGGTCGCCAGACTTTCCCCCAGGACCCGCGCGTAGTCGCTCCCCAGGACGTCCCAGAACGCCCTGTGGAACTCCACGGTCAGCCCGTCCAGCCCCGGGGATTTTCCCCTCGAGAGCCGGGCGAGGGCACCGGTCAGCTCCGCCAGGCTTAGCGGAGCTTCCAGATTTTCGGCGCCCTCCGGGCCGACCTTCGGCAGGTCCTCCCACAAAACTCTACGCGCTTCCTCGCTGGACGGATCCGGAGAGAACAGAGCCCCGTAATATTCTCGGACCCTGTTGTTGACGCCCTCCGGATCCGAGACGAGAGAGCCGTCGTCGGCCAGCAGCGTCAAGAGCTGCTTACGGACACTCTGCCTTTTTTCCAGCGAGTAGAAGAAGGGGGAGCCGCGGTCCAGATCCCGCAGGAACCGGATCCGCGACCTCACGAACGCGCCTCGGGACCCGACGAGCTGCAGGTCCTTCAGCGCGGCCTTCTTCGCTTCGTACACCGTCCGCAGGGCCGGGTCCTGGACGACTTGACCGAGACGGGCTTCCAGGTCGAGCACCTCTTTTTCTAGGCGCCCGACTCTGGCCGCCCGCCTCTTGGTCGACCCCCTCGCGTACTCTTGACAGAAGACGCGGACGTGAGCCTTGCCCACGTCCCACCATAGCCTCAAGGAGGGGAAGCCCCCCTGCTTCCTTCTCCAGTCGGACCAGAATCGACGGAACGAGTCCTGGAACCGCACGTCCTCCAGCAGCCGGTTGTTAAAGTGCCAGTACGCGGACCCCGTCCTCGCGCGGAGCGAAGCGAGCTCCGCCCACACCAGGTGGTGGTCCGAACACGGCACCGGCCGCATGGAGGCCGCCGGGACGCAGGAAACGTACGCCCGAGACACGTAAAGGCGGTCGACTCTAGACCATCCAACTCCAGGCCTCACCCAAGTAAAGGCGCTGGAGTCGGGGTGGAGATTTCGCCAGACGTCCACCAAGTCGAAGGACCCGACCAGGTCCCTCAACTTCTCCATCGCCGTCATGCACTGCGGGGCACCGGAGCGGTCCCTCGCCTCGAGGGTGCAGTTAAAATCCCCCCCGAGGACAATGCAGTCGCCGACGTCGACGGAGCCAAGAAGAGCGGACACCTCTTCAAAGAAGCGCGTTTGCTGCGGGCCGGGATGAGGGGCGTACACGTTCACGAGATGGAGCGGCACGTCCCCCAGGCGAACCGTTACGTGCAGCAAGCGGCCTGGCACGGGCTCCTCGACCCCCAAGATCTCCGGCTGAAAATGCGGGCCCAGCAAGATGGCCACCCCACTAGAAATGGCGGTGAGGTGGCTCATGCGGACCTCTCCTTGCCATTCCAGGAGCCACGTGGCTTCGTCTCCCGGAACGGTGTGGGTTTCTTGCAGGAAGCACACCGCATATTTCCCCTCCCGCAGGAGCGAAAAATTGTCAAATCTACGGCGTGCCCCTCTGCCGCCGTTGATGTTGAGGCTGGCTATGGTTATCTTCATGACAAAAGCATAGTGCAACCTCTACCTTAACCTATTGTGGGGGAGGGAGCGGAGTCTTTTGTTGAACTCCGCTCCCTCCGCAGCCCAGCGAGGAGTCCCTCGAGCTCGCGCAGCTCAAGGTGCTGCTCCTTTGTCAAGGGCCCGCCCGCGGCCAAGGTTTTAACGGCGGCGCGGACGGACCCCTTGATCAGCTCCGGCTCGGACCATTTTTCCAGGGCCAGTCGGGCTTGGTCGCGGCGACCCCGGCTCTGGGCCAAAAAGTCCCGGAGTTCCTTTGCAGGAACGAGGAGGGCCTCAGCGGCGGCCGCGAGCAGATCCACCGCCTCCCTGGCGGTGGTCTCTAGGTCTTCACCCGCGTCCCCCACCGAGTCCCCGTCCTCCTCCGGGAGGTGGCCGCCAGCAGCCGGCCCATCGACCGCACAAGGTACGGCAAATGAACCGGCCGCTCCAACCGGCCCTGGCACTGCCCCGATCCCACCCCCAGGATCGTCGGCAGAGGAGTCCCCACTGGGCTCTTTTAAAAATGGTGCTGGGTCGGGAAATGACAGCGGAAGGGGTTCCCCCTCCGCCCCAGGAACCGGAGAACAAGGAGAGACCCGGCCATAGGAAATCCCCAGGCCCTCCAAGTGCTCCAGCTCCAAAGTAAGGGGCGAGGGTGGGTGTTCCTCCCCCTCCCCGCTGCCACCCCCCGGCCCAGCATCTACAGTGTCATAATTATTTGTTTCATTCTCTGCCGGGTCGAGCAAATCCCGGGGGAAGTTGGGTAATAGCTGGGCGGGCTCAGGTTCGGCCTTTTCGGCCTCGCCCGCCTCAGTCCCCGGGACGCCCGGCCCGGCGGCTACGCATTCCTCCGCGGTCCCCACGCCCCCCACGACAGGCAGATCTTCCACTCCATCCCCGGGAGGCAGAGGCTGGGCAGCCTCAACTGTCTCACCCTCCCCGGGGAAAGACTCCTCGCGCCTGCAGCGCAATTTGGGGGCGCTGGTGGGGGACGCGGGACACGCGGCGGGCACCGCCTCCTCCGCGGAGGGATGTTGTTCCCCCTCCGCCTCATTGGGGCGGTGCCTCTTTTTGTTCCTGGGGGCGCGCGGAGTCAGGGAGACCTCCATGTCTGCCGAGGCCTCCCGCTCCGCCCCCCCCTTTTCCTTTTCTTGCCCGCGCCTGGGCCCCTCTGTGGTGGTATTCAAGGGCTCGGGCACGGGCTCGGGGCACCCCGCGCTCGCCGGTGACGGGGTTGGGCTGAGCGCGGTGGTCAAATTATCCGGCGCACTGAGGGGACCCGCCTCTTGATGTTTTGTCTTCTTCCGCGCCTTCTTTCCGGTCGGACGCTCTCCCTCCCCCCCGCCGGAGGCCCTGAAAACAAAGGCCTCCGACGATGCCCGCGCACCCATGGCTCCCGGCACGCGGACGCAACTAGGGGGAGGGGTGGCGGCGGCGCCAGCCTTGGCCGCCTTCGGTGGTTTGGCGGCCTTGGAGGCGGGGCAGTTCTTGCGAACGTGCCCCACCTCCCTGCAGGCATGGCACCGCACGCCGTCCGACGTCCAGAAGACGCGGTAGGCAGTCCCCTCGTGCACCACATTAAAATGACCTTCCGTCGTCTCCTCCCGCGCCAGCCGGACAAAGAGCTGGCGGCGGAAGGAGAACACGTGGCGCAGGCTGTTCTCCCTGAGGCCGAGCGGTATGGGGTTGATCCCTGACCTTACCTCCCCCAGTTGTTGTAGGTGAGGGAGGAGGAGCTCAGCGGAAACAAAGGGCGGGACGTTTGAAACGATGACCCTCTGCGCGGTGGCCTCGAGAGGGTCCACCGGCAGGAACGTCCCGCCCACCGTGAGCCCCTTTTCAAGGGCCAGGGACACCGCCCGCTCCGACCCCAGGAAGAACACGGCCTTCCCAGACATCTTGGAGGCTGCGACAATGGCCGAGGGGCCGACTACCCCAGCCATCGCCCGCACGCACTCCTCAATGCTCATTGTGGGGTGAGTGTAGCTCTTGACCCCGTGTTTCCTGGTTATAAGTCTGAATGGTGGCAGGGCAGCGGGTGGCGCAGGAGGTGCCGTGGATGTGGACACCGCCTGCGCATACGTCCTTGCTGGCCCTGCCACCGGCGTGGATGGGGTCGCCATCACGGGGTCCCTTTAAGGGCTACACCCACCCCAAAGTCACAGGCCTTAATGGTCTTTATTAGGCCTCTTGTAGATTGACTGAGCAGAGGAGCCCTTAATGAGGTACCTCTCCCCTAGTTGACAATTGGGGAGGGGCCTTGCTCCCTCTGCTCAGTTGTCTTAAATGTTTTTTTTTTTTTTAAATTAAATTTGGAAGAAAGAGGCTCTCAGAGAGAGAGGGGAGAAACAGAGTAACAGAGAAAGAGAGAGGGGGGGTGGGAAGGGGGGGACTGCGAGGGCAGGTCTCCCCTCGCAGCTGTGGGTGGGTGCACTCCCCAGATGGCAAAACACAAAAGTCTTTGGGGTGGTCTTCAGGTGGGGGGAGAAGATGTCTTCACCTGGGGTAGCTGGAGCCACCAGGCACTCCTAACGATCTTTAATTGGGTGATTGATGACAATCTTCAGCCTGGTAGCTCCAGCTATCCCAGGCTAGGCAAATGTGGGGGGGTGGGGGGGGTTCCAATTGTGGGGGGGGCCCAGTTGTAAGCACGGCCCCCACGCACACTACCACACACACACACACACACCCCCCGCGATGTTCCGGCCCTCAGTGGTCTTCTTTCCTCCCCCCACCGAAACAACAAAGTCTTTTTGGGGAAATGCACCCACACCCACCTGTAGAATGTTGAGTCTCCCTCCTTCCACACTGGTTTGTTGTTGGTCTTTCCCCCTCTCTCCAACTCCTTGCAGAATGGTAAAAAGTTGAAAAGTTTTCTTCTGTTCTCCTCCTCTCCCTCTGGTTAAAGTTGAAGTGAAACCCCTTCCTTCCTTCTCTTCCTGGGCTGGTCTCAGGGCTCTCCAGGCAGGAGCTCAAGTTGCTAGCTGCTCTCAGCACTGCTCACAGCTCCCACTGAGCAGGACACGCCTCTACTGCTTCACGATTGGTCCCTTGTGCTTGAAACTCTTTTTGGAGTTCACCTGCAAAAACATAAAACATGTATCCGTGCCACCCGACCTGGATGACACACACAAGACATTTACAAGGCCCCTTTTTTATTTATTTTTTTTTGTGTTTTTTTTTTGGGGCACTAAAATCAAATTTTTCCTTTTTCCAGTGCCCCCTATAAAAGGAGGGGGACACTAAAAGCACCGGCAATTAAAACAAATTAAACTTTAAAACGTAAAATCAAATTAAAATTTGGTTGCCGGGCGTGATGATGCACTCCAGTCCCTCCGGTGCCCACCTCTCGCGGAAGGCCGCGAGCGTACCGGTGGACACCGCGTGCTCCATCTCCAAGGACACCCTGGATCGGATGTAAGAGCGGAAGAGAGGCAGGCAGTCAGGTTGAACGACCCCCTCGACCGCCCGCTGCCTGGACCGGCTGATGGCACCCTTGGCCGTGCCCAGGAGCAGTCCTACGAGGAGGCCCTCGGACCTACCCGCTCCCCTCCGCACAGGGTGCCCAAAGATCAGGAGAGTGGGACTGAAGTGCAGCCAGAATTTCAGGAGCAGCCCCTTCAAATAGTGGAACAGGGGCTGCAACCTTGTGCATTCAATAAAAACATGGAACACGGACTCCTCCAGACCGCAGAAATTGCAGGCGGCCTGGGAGTCCGTGAACCGGCTTAAAAATTTGTTGCACGGCACTGCTCCGTGCACCACCCTCCAGGCCAAGTCCCCGATGAATAGTGGGAGGACCCCTGCGTAGAGTGCCCTCCATCGGGGACCCCCGCCTCCTCCGGACGGCAAGATGGTACGCCATGGCGTGTCCGGACGGCCGGCGAGGATGGCAAAGTTGAGGGTGTGCAGGAGCAGCCCGTACAGGAAACCCCTCCGCGCGGAACTGAAAGGCACGGAGGGGATTTCCCCGAGGCGGCTCAAGTTGTGAGGCGCCGGCCCCCGAGGGAGGTTCCGGGGTTTGGCGCCGATGAGGAATTCCGTCCGGACGGGGGTCAGTTCGGACGGGATCTCCCCACGTGCTTGAGCCTCCTCGATACACCTAACGGAGTCAGGGCCCAGAGCTGTTTTTAGCGACTCGATGGCATCGGCCGCGCGGCGGACGTTGGCAGAATTTAGGCGCCGCGCCAGCGTGACTGGCGCCATCCAGCCCGCTCCTCCGCCATCGAGCAGGTCCCTGACCCTGGTCACCTCACCAGCCACAGCCCTCTCTTCCGACCGCCACATGAAGCCTCGGCCGTGGAGGTACGGATTCCCGAGCAGCGGTTCCTGCAGGACGGCCGCCACTCCAGCCGGCGGAGAGCTGCGCTTGGTGGAGACTTTGTTCCAGACCCTGATGAGTTCCCTGTAAAAGACAGGCAGCTCCCGGAGGGCGGTCCTGGCACCCCCCAAGTTCACAAACAGGAGCTGCGTGTCATAATTGAGGTCGAGCTGCTGGCGGAAGAAATACCTCGCCAGAGCACACCACCTAGGAGGGGGCTCGACGTAAAGGTATCTCTGCAGGGTCTGAAGACGGAAAGTCGCGAGCTGGGCGCTGACGCACACCAACGACTGACCGCCCTCCTCAAGCGGGAGAGTCAAGACCGCGACAGAGACCCAGTGCTTCCTGTTGTTCCAGAAGAAGTCCACCAGCTTCTTCTGTATCTTGGCGACAAACGCAGGGGGAGGGGTCAAAGTGACCAGCCGGTACCACAGCATTGCGGCCACCAGCTGGTTTATGACTAGCGCTCGACCCCTGTAGGACAGCACTCGGAGCAGTCCTGTCCAGCGCCCTAGGCGAGCGGCGACCTTGGCCTCCAGCTCCTGCCAGTTCGCCGGCCAGGCTTCCTCGTCGGGGCTAAGGTAGACTCCCAGATAGAGGAGATGGGTCGTGCTCCAGGCAAAAGGCCTGAGCTCCTCCGGCAGGGAGTCCACCCGCCACTGACCCACCAGGAGTCCGGAACATTTCTCCCAGTTGATCCTGGCGGAGGACGCGGCCGAGTAAATCTCCTGGCACTCACGCATCCTCCGCAGGTCAGCGGGATCCTCTACCGCGAGGAGCACGTCATCGGCGTAAGCCGAGAGGACGACCTCCACGCCCGGCCCTTGCAGAGCCAGTCCCGTCAACCTCGTCCGCAAGAGGCGCAGGAAAGGCTCCACGCAAACGGCGTATAACTGGCCGGACATGGGGCATCCCTGGCGCACCCCTCTCCTAAAGCGAAGGGGCGCCGTCAAGGACCCGTTAACCTTAATCAGACACTCCGCGGCGGCGTACAAAAGTCGGATCCGGGCGACGAAATGCGTCCCGAACCCGAAAGCGCGCAGAGTTCCGAGCAGATAGTCGTGATCCACCCTGTCGAACGCCTTCTCTTGGTCGAGGGATAGGAAGGCGACCGACAGACCAGCCTCCTGGGAGCAATGGATGAGGTCCCGGACCAGATGGATGTTGTCGTGGATTGTCCGGCCCGGGACCGTGTATGACTGGTCGGGGTGGATCATGTGGTCCAGCACGGCACCAAGGCGAGCAGACATCGCCCTGGCGAAGATTTTGTAGTCCGTGCTGAGGAGGGAGACCGGGCGCCAGTTCTTAAGGAGGCGGAGATCGCCCTTCTTAGGCAGCAGGACGATGACTGCCCTGCGCCAAGAGAGGGGCATCTCCCCGGTCGCCAGACTTTCCCCCAGGACCCGCGCGTAGTCGCCCCCCAGGACGTCCCAGAACGCCCTGTGGAACTCCACGGTCAGCCCGTCCAGCCCCGGGGATTTTCCCCTCGAGAGCCGGGCGAGGGCACCGGTCAGCTCCGCCAGGCTTAGCGGAGCTTCCAGATTTTCGGCGCCCTCCGGGCCGACCTTCGGCAGGTCCTCCCACAAAACTCTACGCGCTTCCTCGCTGGACGGATCCGGAGAGAACAGAGCCCCGTAATATTCACGGACCCTGTTGTTGACGCCCTCCGGATCCGAGACGAGAGAGCCGTCGTCGGCCAGCAGCGTCAAGAGCTGCTTACGGACACTCTGCCTTTTTTCCAGCGAGTAGAAGAAGGGGGAGCCGCGGTCCAGATCCCGCAGGAACCGGATCCGCGACCTCACGAACGCGCCTCGGGACCCGACGAGCTGCAGGTCCTTCAGCGCGGCCTTCTTCGCTTCGTACACCGTCCGCAGGGCCGGGTCCTGGACGACTTGACCGAGACGGGCTTCCAGGTCGAGCACCTCTTTTTCTAGGCGCCCGACTCTGGCCGCCCGCCTCTTGGTCGACCCCCTCGCGTACTCTTGACAGAAGACGCGGACGTGAGCCTTGCCCACGTCCCACCATAGCCTCAAGGAGGGGAAGCCCCCCTGCTTCCTTCTCCAGTCGGACCAGAATCGACGGAACGAGTCCTGGAACCGCACGTCCTCCAGCAGCCGGTTGTTAAAGTGCCAGTACGCGGACCCCGTCCTCGCGCGGAGCGAAGCGAGCTCCGCCCACACCAGGTGGTGGTCCGAACACGGCACCGGCCGCATGGAGGCCGCCGGGACGCAGGAAACGTACGCCCGAGACACGTAAAGGCGGTCGACTCTAGACCATCCAACTCCAGGCCTCACCCAAGTAAAGGCGCTGGAGTCGGGGTGGAGATTTCGCCAGACGTCCACCAAGTCGAAGGACCCGACCAGGTCCCTCAACTTCTCCATCGCCGTCATGCACTGCGGGGCACCGGAGCGGTCCCTCGCCTCGAGGGTGCAGTTAAAATCCCCCCCGAGGACAATGCAGTCGCCGACGTCGACAGAGCCAAGAAGAGCGGACACCTCTTCAAAGAAGCGCGTCTGCTGCGGGCCGGGATGAGGGGCGTACACGTTCACGAGATGGAGCGGCACGTCCCCCAGGCGAACCGTTATGTGCAGCAAGCGGCCTGGCACGGGCTCCTCGACCCCCAAGATCTCCGGCTGAAAATGCGGGCCCAGCAAGATGGCCACCCCACTAGAAATGGCGGTGAGGTGGCTCATGCGGACCTCTCCTTGCCATTCCAGGAGCCACGTGGCTTCGTCTCCCGGAACGGTGTGGGTTTCTTGCAGGAAGCACACCGCATATTTCCCCTCCCGCAGGAGCGAAAAATTGTCAAATCTACGGCGTGCCCCTCTGCCGCCGTTGATGTTGAGGCTGGCTATGGTTATCTTCATGGCAAAAGCATAGTGCAACCTCTACCTTAACCTATTGTGGGGGAGGGAGCGGAGTCTTTTGTTGAACTCCGCTCCCTCCGCAGCCCAGCGAGGAGTCCCTCGAGCTCGCGCAGCTCAAGGTGCTGCTCCTTTGTCAAGGGCCCGCCCGCGGCCAAGGTTTTAACGGCGGCGCGGACGGACCCCTTGATCAGCTCCGGCTCGGACCATTTTTCCAGGGCCAGTCGGGCTTGGTCGCGGCGACCCCGGCTCTGGGCCAAAAAGTCCCGGAGTTCCTTTGCAGGAACGAGGAGGGCCTCAGCGGCGGCCGCGAGCAGATCCACCGCCTCACTGGCGGTGGTCTCTAGGTCTTCACCCGCGTCCCCCACCGAGTCCCCGTCCTCCTCCGGGAGGTGGCCGCCAGCAGCCGGCCCATCGACCGCACAAGGTACGGCAAATGAACCGGCCGCTCCAACCGGCCCTGGCACTGCCCCGATCCCACCCCCAGGATCGTCGGCAGAGGAGTCCCCACTGGGCTCTTTTAAAAATGGTGCTGGGTCGGGAAATGACAGCGGAAGGGGTTCCCCCTCCGCCCCAGGAACCGGAGAACAAGGAGAGACCCGGCCATAGGAAATCCCCAGGCCCTCCAAGTGCTCCAGCTCCAAAGTAAGGGGCGAGGGTGGGTGTTCCTCCCCCTCCCCGCTGCCACCCCCCGGCCCAGCATCTACAGTGTCATAATTATTTAATTGTTTTTCTGCCGGGTCGAGCGACTCCCGGGGGAAGTTGGATAATAGCTGGGCGGGCTCAGGTTCGGCCTTTTCGGCCTCGCCCGCCTCAGTCCCCGGGACGCCCGGCCCGGCGGCTACGCATTCCTCCGCGGTCCCCACGCCCCCCACGACAGGCAGATCTTCCACTCCATCCCCGGGAGGCAGAGGCTGGGCAGCCTCAACTGTCTCACCCTCCCCGGGGAAAGACTCCTCGCGCCTGCAGCGCAATTTGGGGGCGCTGGTGGGGGACGCGGGACACGCGGCGGGCACCGCCTCCTCCGCGGAGGGATGTTGTTCCCCCTCCGCCTCATTGGGGCGGTGCCTCTTTTTGTTCCTGGGGGCGCGCGGAGTCAGGGAGACCTCCATGTCTGCCGAGGCCTCCCGCTCCGCCCCCCCCTTTTCCTTTTCTTGCCCGCGCCTGGGCCCCTCTGTGGTGGTATTCAAGGGCCCGGGCACGGGCTCGGGGCACCCCGCGCTCGCCGGTGACTGGGTTGGGCTGAGCGCGGTGGTCAGACTTTCCGGCGCACCGAGGGGACCCGCCTCTAGATGTTTCTCCTTCTTCCGCGCCTTCTTTCCGCTCGGACGCTCTCCCTCCCCCCCGCCGGAGGCCCTGAAAACAAAGGCCTCCGACGATGCCCGCGCACCTATGGCTCCCGGCACGCGGACGCAACTAGGGGGAGGGGTGGCGGCAGCGCCAGCCTTGGCCGCCTTCGGTGGTTTGGCGGCCTTGGAGGCGGGGCAGTTCTTGCGAACATGCCCCACCTCCCTGCAGGCACGGCACCGCACGCCGTCCGACGTCCAGAAGACGCGGTAGGCAGTCCCCTCGTGCACCACATTAAAATCTCCCTCCGTCGTGTCCTCCCGCGCCAGCCGGACAAAGAGCTGGCGGCGGAAGGAGAACACGTGGCGCAGGCTGCTCTCCCTGAGGCCGAGCGGTATGGGGTTGATCCCTGACCTTACCTCCCCCAGTTGTTGTAGGTGAGGGAGGAGGAGCTCAGCGGAAACAAAGGGCGGGACGTTTGAAATGATGACCCTCTGCGCGGTGGCCTCGAGAGGGTCCACCGGCAGGAACGTCCCGCCTACCGTGAGCCCCTTTTCAAGGGCCAGGGACACCGCCCGCTCCGACCCCAGGAAGAACACGGCCTTCCCAGACATCTTGGAGGCTGCGACAATGGCCGAGGGGCCGACTACCCCAGCCATCGCCCGCACGCACTCCTCAATGCTCATTGTGGGGTGAGTGTAGCTCTTGACCCCGTGTTTCCTGGTTATAAGTCTGAACGGTGGCAGGGCAGCGGGTGGCGCAGGAGGTGCCGTGGATGTGGACACCGCCTGCGCATACGTCCTTGCTGGCCCTGCCACCGGCGTGGATGGGGTCGCCATCACGGGGTCCCTTTAAGGGCTACACCCACCCCAGAGTCACAGGCCTTAATGGTCTTTAATGGCCTCGTATGTTAACTGAGCAGAGGAGCCCTTAACGAGGCACCTCTCCCCTCGTTGACAATTGGGGAGAGGCCTTGCTCCCTCTGCTCAGTTGTCTTAATTGGTTTTTTTTTGCAAATTTGGAAGGAAGAGGCCTCAGAGAGAGAGGGGAGAAACAGAGTAGCAGAGAAAGAGAGAGGGGGGTGGGAAGGGGGGGGGGGGACTGCGAGGGCAGGTCTCCCCTCGCAGCTGTGGGTGGGTGCACTCCCCAGATGGCAAAACACAAAAGTCTTTGGGGTGGTCTTCAGGTGGGGGGAGAAGATGTCTTCACCTGGGGTAGCTGGAGCCACCAGGCACTCCTAACGATCTTTAATTGGGTGATTGATGACAATCTTCAGCCTGGTAGCTCCAGCTATCCCAGGCTAGGCAAATGTGGGGGGGTGGGGGGGGTTCCAATTGTGGGGGGGGCCCAGTTGTAAGCACGGCCCCCACGCACACTACCACACACACACACACACACCCCCCGCGATGTTCCGGCCCTCAGTGGTCTTCTTTCCTACCCCCACCGAAACAAGAAAGTCTTTTTGGGGAAATGCACCCACACCCACCTGTAGAATGTTGAGTCTCCCTCCTTCCACACTGGTTTGTTGTTGGTCTTTCCCCCTCTCTCCAACTCCTTGCAGAATGGTAAAAAGTTGAAAAGTTTTCTTCTGTTCTCCTCCTCTCCCTCTGGTTAAAGTTGAAGTGAAACCCCTTCCTTCCTTCTCTTCCTGGGCTGGTCTCAGGGCTCTCCAGGCAGGAGCTCAAGTTGCTAGCTGCTCTCAGCACTGCTCACAGCTCCCACTGAGCAGGACACGCCTCTACTGCTTCACGATTGGTCCCTTGTGCTTGAAACTCTTTTGAGTTTATCTGCGAAAACATAAAACATTAAAGAGTGCCACCCGACCTGGGTGACACTCCAGACATTTACAAGGCCCTTTTTTTCCCCCCTTTTTTTGTTTTTTTTTTGTGTTTTTCTTTTTTTGTTTTTTTTTTGGGCACTAAAATCACAATTTTTCCCCAGTGCCCCCTATAAAAGGGAAGGGGACACTAAAAGCACCGGCAATTAAAACAAATTAACTTTAAAACGTAAAATCAAATTAAAATTTGGTTGCCGGGCGTGATGATGCACTCCAGTCCCTCCGGTGCCCACCTCTCGCGGAAGGCCGCGAGCGTACCGGTGGACACCGCGTGCTCCATCTCCAAGGACACCCTGGACCGGATGTAAGAGCGGAAGAGAGGCAGGCAGTCAGGTTGAACGACCCCCTCGACCGCCCGCTGCCTGGACCGGCTGATGGCACCCTTGGCCGTGCCCAGGAGCAGTCCTACGAGGAGGCCTTCGGACCTACCCGCTCCTCTCCGCACAGGGTGCCCAAAGATCAGGAGAGTGGGACTGAAGTGCAGCCAGAATTTCAGGAGCAGCCCCTTCAAATAATGGAACAGGGGCTGCAACCTTGTGCACTCAATAAAAACATGGAACACGGACTCCTCCAGACCGCAGAAATTGCAGGCGGCCTGGGAGTCCGTGAACCGGCTTAAAAATTTGTTGCACGGCACTGCTCCGTGCACCACCCTCCAGGCCAAGTCCCCGATGAATAGTGGGAGGACCCCTGCGTAGAGTGCCCTCCATCGGGGACCCCCGCCTCCTCCGGACGGCAAGATGGTGCGCCATGGCGTGTCCGGACGGCCGGCGAGGATGGCAAAGTTGAGGGTGTGCAGGAGCAGCCCGTACAGGAAACCCCTCCGCGCGGAACTGAAAGGCACGGAGGGGATTTCCCCGAGGCGGCTCAAGTTGTGAGGCGCCGGCCCCCGAGGGAGGTTCCGGGGTTTGGCGCCGATGAGGAATTCCGTCCGGACGGGGGTCAGTTCGGACGGGATCTCCCCACGTGCTTGAGCCTCCTCGATACACCTAACGGAGTCAGGGCCCAGAGCTGTTTTTAGCGACTCGATGGCATCGGCCGCGCGGCGGACGTTGGCAGAATTTAGGCGCCGCGCCAGCGTGACTGGCGCCATCCAGCCCGCTCCTCCGCCATCGAGCAGGTCCCTGACCCTGGTCACCTCACCAGCCACAGCCCTCTCTTCCGACCGCCACATGAAGCCTCGGCCGTGGAGGTACGGATTCCCGAGCAGCGGCTCCTGCAGGACGGCCGCCACTCCAGCCGGCGGAGAGCTGCGCTTGGTGGAGACTTTGTTCCAGACCCTGATGAGTTCCCTGTAAAAGACAGGTAGCTCCCGGAGGGCGGTCCTGGCACCCCCCAAGTTCACAAACAGGAGCTGCGTGTCATAATTGAGGTCGAGCTGCTGGCGGAAGAAATACCTCGCCAGAGCGCACCACCTAGGAGGGGGCTCGACGTAAAGGTATCTCTGCAGGGTCTGAAGACGGAAAGTCGCGAGCTGGGCGCTGACGCACACCAACGACTGACCGCCCTCCTCAAGCGGGAGACTCAAGACCGCGGCAGAGACCCAGTGCTTCCTGTTGTTCCAGAAGAAGTCCACCAGCTTCTTCTGTATCTTGGCGACAAACGCAGGGGGAGGGGTCAAAGTGACCAGCCGGTACCACAGCATTGCGGCCACCAGCTGGTTTATGACTAGCGCTCGACCCCTGTAGGACAGCACTCGGAGCAGTCCTGTCCAGCGCCCTAGGCGAGCGGCGACCTTGGCCTCCAGCTCCTGCCAGTTCGCCGGCCAGGCTCCCTCGTCGGGGCTAAGGTAGACTCCCAGATAGAGGAGATGGGTCGTGCTCCAGGCAAAAGGCCTGAGCTCCTCCGGCAGGGAGTCCACCCGCCACTGACCCACCAGGAGTCCGGAACATTTCTCCCAGTTGATCCTGGCGGAGGACGCGGCCGAGTAAATCTCCTGGCACTCACGCATCCTCCGCAGGTCAGCGGGATCCTCTACCGCGAGGAGCACGTCATCGGCGTAAGCCGAGAGGACGACCTCCACGCCCGGCCCTTGCAGAGCCAGTCCCGTCAACCTCGTCCGCAAGAGGCGCAGGAAAGGCTCCACGCAAACGGCGTATAACTGGCCGGACATGGGGCATCCCTGGCGCACCCCTCTCCTAAAGCGAAGGGGCGCCGTCAAGGACCCGTTAACCTTAATCAGACACTCCGCGGCGGCGTACAAAAGTCGGATCCGGGCGACGAAATGCGTCCCGAACCCGAAAGCGCGCAGAGTTCCGAGCAGATAGTCGTGATCCACCCTGTCGAACGCCTTCTCTTGGTCGAGGGATAGGAAGGCGACCGACAGACCAGCCTCCTGGGAGCAATGGATGAGGTCCCGGACCAGATGGATGTTGTCGTGGATCGTCCGGCCCGGGACCGTGTATGACTGGTCAGGGTGGATCATGTGGTCCAGCACGGCACCAAGGCGAGCAGACATCGCCCTGGCGAAGATTTTGTAGTCCGTGCTGAGGAGGGAGACCGGGCGCCAGTTCTTAAGGAGGCGGAGATCGCCCTTCTTAGGCAGCAGGACGATGACTGCCCTGCGCCAAGAGAGGGGCATCTCCCCGGTCGCCAGACTTTCCCCCAGGACCCGCGCGTAGTCGCTCCCCAGGACGTCCCAGAACGCCCTGTGGAACTCCACGGTCAGCCCGTCCAGCCCCGGGGATTTTCCCCTCGAGAGCCGGGCGAGGGCACCGGTCAGCTCCGCCAGGCTTAGCGGAGCTTCCAGATTTTCGGCGCCCTCCGGGCCGACCTTCGGCAGGTCCTCCCACAAAACTCTACGCGCTTCCTCGCTGGACGGATCCGGAGAGAACAGAGCCCCGTAATATTCACGGACCCTGTTGTTGACGCCCTCCGGATCCGAGACGAGAGAGCCGTCGTCGGCCAGCAGCGTCAAGAGCTGCTTACGGACACTCTGCCTTTTTTCCAGCGAGTAGAAGAAGGGGGAGCCGCGGTCCAGATCCCGCAGGAACCGGATCCGCGACCTCACGAACGCGCCTCGGGACCCGACGAGCTGCAGGTCCTTCAGCGCGGCCTTCTTCGCTTCGTACACCGTCCGCAGGGCCGGGTCCTGGACGACTTGACCGAGACGGGCTTCCAGGTCGAGCACCTCTTTTTCTAGGCGCCCGACTCTGGCCGCCCGCCTCTTGGTCGACCCCCTCGCGTACTCTTGACAGAAGACGCGGACGTGAGCCTTGCCCACGTCCCACCATAGCCTCAAGGAGGGGAAGCCCCCCTGCTTCCTTCTCCAGTCGGACCAGAATCGACGGAACGAGTCCTGGAACCGCACGTCCTCCAGCAGCCGGTTGTTAAAGTGCCAGTACGCGGACCCCGTCCTCGCGCGGAGCGAAGCGAGCTCCGCCCACACCAGGTGGTGGTCCGAACACGGCACCGGCCGCATGGAGGCCGCCGGGACGCAGGAAACGTACGCCCGAGACACGTAAAGGCGGTCGACTCTAGACCATCCAACTCCAGGCCTCACCCAAGTAAAGGCGCTGGAGTCGGGGTGGAGATTTCGCCAGACGTCCACCAAGTCGAAGGACCCGACCAGGTCCCTCAACTTCTCCATCGCCGTCATGCACTGCGGGGCACCGGAGCGGTCCCTCGCCTCGAGGGTGCAGTTAAAATCCCCCCCGAGGACAATGCAGTCGCCGACGTCGACGGAGCCAAGAAGAGCGGACACCTCTTCAAAGAAGCGCGTTTGCTGCGGGCCGGGATGAGGGGCGTACACGTTCACGAGATGGAGCGGCACGTCCCCCAGGCGAACCGTTACGTGCAGCAAGCGGCCTGGCACGGGCTCCTCGACCCCCAAGATCTCCGGCTGAAAATGCGGGCCCAGCAAGATGGCCACCCCACTAGAAATGGCGGTGAGGTGGCTCATGCGGACCTCTCCTTGCCATTCCAGGAGCCACGTGGCTTCGTCTCCCGGAACGGTGTGGGTTTCTTGCAGGAAGCACACCGCATATTTCCCCTCCCGCAGGAGCGAAAAATTGTCAAATCTACGGCGTGCCCCTCTGCCGCCGTTGATGTTGAGGCTGGCTATGGTTATCTTCATGGCAAAAGCATAGTGCAACCTCTACCTTAACCTATTGTGGGGGAGGGAGCGGAGTCTTTTGTTGAACTCCGCTCCCCCCGCAGCCCAGCGAGGAGTCCCTCGAGCTCGCGCAGCTCAAGGTGCTGCTCCTTTGTCAAGGGCCCGCCCGCGGCCAAGGTTTTAACGGCGGCGCGGACGGACCCCTTGATCAGCTCCGGCTCGGACCATTTTTCCAGGGCCAGTCGGGCTTGGTCGCGGCGACCCCGGCTCTGGGCCAAAAAGTCCCGGAGTTCCTTTGCAGGAACGAGGAGGGCCTCAGCGGCGGCCGCGAGCAGATCCACCGCCTCCCTGGCGGTGGTCTCTAGGTCTTCACCCGCGTCCCCCACCGAGTCCCCGTCCTCCTCCGGGAGGTGGCCGCCAGCAGCCGGCCCATCGACCGCACAAGGTACGGCAAATGAACCGGCCGCTCCAACCGGCCCTGGCACTGCCCCGATCCCACCCCCAGGATCGTCGGCAGAGGAGTCCCCACTGGGCTCTTTTAAAAATGGTGCTGGGTCGGGAAATGACAGCGGAAGGGGTTCCCCCTCCGCCCCAGGAACCGGAGAACAAGGAGAGACCCGGCCATAGGAAATCCCCAGGCCCTCCAAGTGCTCCAGCTCCAAAGTAAGGGGCGAGGGTGGGTGTTCCTCCCCCTCCCCGCTGCCACCCCCCGGCCCAGCATCTACAGTTTCATTAAAATCAACAAATTGTTTTTCTGCCGGGTCGAGCGACTCCCGGGGGAAGTTGGGTAATAGCTGGGCGGGCTCAGGTTCGGCCTTTTCGGCCTCGCCCGCCTCAGTCCCCGGGACGCCCGGCCCGGCGGCTACGCATTCCTCCGCGGTCCCCACGCCCCCCACGACAGGCAGATCTTCCACTCCATCCCCGGGAGGCAGAGGCTGGGCAGCCTCAACTGTCTCACCCTCCCCGGGGAAAGACTCCTCGCGCCTGCAGCGCAATTTGGGGGCGCTGGTGGGGGACGCGGGACACGCGGCGGGCACCGCCTCCTCCGCGGAGGGATGTTGTTCCCCCTCCGCCTCATTGGGGCGGTGCCTCTTTTTGTTCCTGGGGGCGCGCGGAGTCAGGGAGACCTCCATGTCTGCCGAGGCCTCCCGCTCCGCCCCCCCCTTTTCCTTTTCTTGCCCGCGCCTGGGCCCCTCTGTGGTGGTATTCAAGGGCCCGGGCACGGGCTCGGGGCACCCCGCGCTCGCCGGTGACTGGGTTGGGCTGAGCGCGGTGGTCAGACTTTCCGGCGCACCGAGGGGACCCGCCTCTAGATGTTTCTCCTTCTTCCGCGCCTTCTTTCCGCTCGGACGCTCTCCCTCCCCCCCGCCGGAGGCCCTGAAAACAAAGGCCTCCGACGATGCCCGCGCACCTATGGCTCCCGGCACGCGGACGCAACTAGGGGGAGGGGTGGCGGCAGCGCCAGCCTTGGCCGCCTTCGGTGGTTTGGCGGCCTTGGAGGCGGGGCAGTTCTTGCGAACATGCCCCACCTCCCTGCAGGCACGGCACCGCACGCCGTCCGACGTCCAGAAGACGCGGTAGGCAGTCCCCTCGTGCACCACATTAAAATCTCCCTCCGTCGTGTCCTCCCGCGCCAGCCGGACAAAGAGCTGGCGGCGGAAGGAGAACACGTGGCGCAGGCTGCTCTCCCTGAGGCCGAGCGGTATGGGGTTGATCCCTGACCTTACCTCCCCCAGTTGTTGTAGGTGAGGGAGGAGGAGCTCAGCGGAAACAAAGGGCGGGACGTTTGAAATGATGACCCTCTGCGCGGTGGCCTCGAGAGGGTCCACCGGCAGGAACGTCCCGCCCACCGTGAGCCCCTTTTCAAGGGCCAGGGACACCGCCCGCTCCGACCCCAGGAAGAACACGGCCTTCCCAGACATCTTGGAGGCTGCGACAATGGCCGAGGGGCCGACTACCCCAGCCATCGCCCGCACGCACTCCTCAATGCTCATTGTGGGGTGAGTGTAGCTCTTGACCCCGTGTTTCCTGGTTATAAGTCTGAACGGTGGCAGGGCAGCGGGTGGCGCAGGAGGTGCCGTGGATGTGGACACCGCCTGCGCATACGTCCTTGCTGGCCCTGCCACCGGCGTGGATGGGGTCGCCATCACGGGGTCCCTTTAAGGGCTACACCCACCCCAGAGTCACAGGCCTTAATGGTCTTTAATGGCCTCGTATGTTAACTGAGCAGAGGAGCCCTTAACGAGGCACCTCTCCCCTCGTTGACAATTGGGGAGAGGCCTTGCTCCCTCTGCTCAGTTGTCTTAATTGGTTTTTTTTTGCAAATTTGGAAGGAAGAGGCCTCAGAGAGAGAGGGGAGAAACAGAGTAGCAGAGAAAGAGAGAGGGGGGTGGGAAGGGGGGGGGGGGACTGCGAGGGCAGGTCTCCCCTCGCAGCTGTGGGTGGGTGCACTCCCCAGATGGCAAAACACAAAAGTCTTTGGGGTGGTCTTCAGGTGGGGGGAGAAGATGTCTTCACCTGGGGTAGCTGGAGCCACCAGGCACTCCTAACGATCTTTAATTGGGTGATTGATGACAATCTTCAGCCTGGTAGCTCCAGCTATCCCAGGCTAGGCAAATGTGGGGGGGTGGGGGGGGTTCCAATTGTGGGGGGGGCCCAGTTGTAAGCACGGCCCCCACGCACACTACCACACACACACACACACACCCCCCGCGATGTTCCGGCCCTCAGTGGTCTTCTTTCCTCCCCCCACCGAAACAACAAAGTCTTTTTGGGGAAATGCACCCACACCCACCTGTAGAATGTTGAGTCTCCCTCCTTCCACACTGGTTTGTTGTTGGTCTTTCCCCCTCTCTCCAACTCCTTGCAGAATGGTAAAAAGTTGAAAAGTTTTCTTCTGTTCTCCTCCTCTCCCTCTGGTTAAAGTTGAAGTGAAACCCCTTCCTTCCTTCTCTTCCTGGGCTGGTCTCAGGGCTCTCCAGGCAGGAGCTCAAGTTGCTAGCTGCTCTCAGCACTGCTCACAGCTCCCACTGAGCAGGACACGCCTCTACTGCTTCACGATTGGTCCCTTGTGCTTGAAACTCTTTTAGAGTCTATCTGTGAAAACATAAAACAATAACGGTGCCACCCAACCTGGGTGACACTCCAGACATTTACAAGGCCCTTTTTTTCCCCCCCTTTTTTTGTTTTTTTTTTTGTGTTTTTCTTTTTTTGGTTTTTTTTTTGGGCACTAAAATCACAATTTTTCCCCAGTGCCCCCTATAAAAGGGAAGGGGACACTAAAAGCACCGGCAATTAAAACAAATTAACTTTAAAACGTAAAATCAAATTAAAATTTGGTTGCCGGGCGTGATGATGCACTCCAGTCCCTCCGGTGCCCACCTCTCGCGGAAGGCCGCGAGCGTACCGGTGGACACCGCGTGCTCCATCTCCAAGGACACCCTGGACCGGATGTAAGAGCGGAAGAGAGGCAGGCAGTCAGGTTGAACGACCCCCTCGACCGCCCGCTGCCTGGACCGGCTGATGGCACCCTTGGCCGTGCCCAGGAGCAGTCCTACGAGGAGGCCTTCGGACCTACCCGCTCCCCTCCGCACAGGGTGCCCAAAGATCAGGAGGGTGGGACTGAAGTGCAGCCAGAATTTCAGGAGCAGCCCCTTCAAATAATGGAACAGGGGCTGCAACCTCGTGCACTCAATAAAAACATGGAACACGGACTCCTCCAGACCGCAGAAATTGCAGGCGGCCTGGGAGTCCGTGAACCGGCTTAAAAATTTGTTGCACGGCACTGCTCCGTGCACCACCCTCCAGGCCAAGTCCCCGATGAATAGTGGGAGGACCCCTGCGTAGAGTGCCCTCCATCGGGGACCCCCGCCTCCTCCGGACGGCAAGATGGTACGCCATGGCGTGTCCGGACGGCCGGCGAGGATGGCAAAGTTGAGGGTGTGCAGGAGCAGCCCGTACAGGAAACCCCTCCGCGCGGAACTGAAGGGCACGGAGGGGATTTCCCCGAGGCGGCTCAAGTTGTGAGGCGCCGGCCCCCGAGGGAGGTTCCGGGGTTTGGCGCCGATGAGGAATTCCGTCCGGACGGGGGTCAGTTCGGACGGGATCTCCCCACGTGCTTGAGCCTCCTCGATACACCTAACGGAGTCAGGGCCCAGAGCTGTTTTTAGCGACTCGATGGCATCGGCCGCGCGGCGGACGTTGGCAGAATTTAGGCGCCGCGCCAGCGTGACTGGCGCCATCCAGCCCGCTCCTCCGCCATCGAGCAGGTCCCTGACCCTGGTCACCTCACCAGCCACAGCCCTCTCTTCCGACCGCCACATGAAGCCTCGGCCGTGGAGGTACGGATTCCCGAGCAGCGGTTCCTGCAGGACGGCCGCCACTCCAGCCGGCGGAGAGCTGCGCTTGGTGGAGACTTTGTTCCAGACCCTGATGAGTTCCCTGTAAAAGACAGGCAGCTCCCGGAGGGCGGTCCTGGCACCCCCCAAGTTCACAAACAGGAGCTGCGTGTCATAATTGAGGTCGAGCTGCTGGCGGAAGAAATACCTCGCCAGAGCACACCACCTAGGAGGGGGCTCGACGTAAAGGTATCTCTGCAGGGTCTGAAGACGGAAAGTCGCGAGCTGGGCGCTGACGCACACCAACGACTGACCGCCCTCCTCAAGCGGGAGACTCAAGACCGCGACAGAGACCCAGTGCTTCCTGTTGTTCCAGAAGAAGTCCACCAGCTTCTTCTGTATCTTGGCGACAAACGCAGGGGGAGGGGTCAAAGTGACCAGCCGGTACCACAGCATTGCGGCCACCAGCTGGTTTATGACTAGCGCTCGACCCCTGTAGGACAGCACTCGGAGCAGTCCTGTCCAGCGCCCTAGGCGAGCGGCGACCTTGGCCTCCAGCTCCTGCCAGTTCGCCGGCCAGGCTTCCTCGTCGGGGCTAAGGTAGACTCCCAGATAGAGGAGATGGGTCGTGCTCCAGGCAAAAGGCCTGAGCTCCTCCGGCAGGGAGTCCACCCGCCACTGACCCACCAGGAGTCCGGAACATTTCTCCCAGTTGATCCTGGCGGAGGACGCGGCCGAGTAAATCTCCTGGCACTCACGCATCCTCCGCAGGTCAGCGGGATCCTCTACCGCGAGGAGCACGTCATCGGCGTAAGCCGAGAGGACGACCTCCACGCCCGGCCCTTGCAGAGCCAGTCCCGTCAACCTCGTCCGCAAGAGGCGCAGGAAAGGCTCCACGCAAACGGCGTATAACTGGCCGGACATGGGGCATCCCTGGCGCACCCCTCTCCTAAAGCGAAGGGGCGCCGTCAAGGACCCGTTAACCTTAATCAGACACTCCGCGGCGGCGTACAAAAGTCGGATCCGGGCGACGAAATGCGTCCCGAACCCGAAAGCGCGCAGAGTTCCGAGCAGATAGTCGTGATCCACCCTGTCGAACGCCTTCTCTTGGTCGAGGGATAGGAAGGCGACCGACAGACCAGCCTCCTGGGAGCAATGGATGAGGTCCCGGACCAGATGGATGTTGTCGTGGATCGTCCGGCCCGGGACCGTGTATGACTGGTCGGGGTGAATCATGTGGTCCAGCACGGCACCAAGGCGAGCAGACATCGCCCTGGCGAAGATTTTGTAGTCCGTGCTGAGGAGGGAGACCGGGCGCCAGTTCTTAAGGAGGCGGAGATCGCCCTTCTTAGGCAGCAGGACGATGACTGCCCTGCGCCAAGAGAGGGGCATCTCCCCGGTCGCCAGACTTTCCCCCAGGACCCGCGCGTAGTCGCTCCCCAGGACGTCCCAGAACGCCCTGTGGAACTCCACGGTCAGCCCGTCCAGCCCCGGGGATTTTCCCCTCGAGAGCCGGGCGAGGGCACCGGTCAGCTCCGCCAGGCTTAGCGGAGCTTCCAGATTTTCGGCGCCCTCCGGGCTGACCTTCGGCAGGTCCTCCCACAAAACTCTACGCGCTTCCTCGCTGGACGGATCCGGAGAGAACAGAGCCCCGTAATATTCACGGACCCTGTTGTTGACGCCCTCCGGATCCGAGACGAGAGAGCCGTCGTCGGCCAGCAGCGTCAAGAGCTGCTTACGGACACTCTGCCTTTTTTCCAGCGAGTAGAAGAAGGGGGAGCCGCGGTCCAGATCCCGCAGGAACCGGATCCGCGACCTCACGAACGCGCCTCGGGACCCGACGAGCTGCAGGTCCTTCAGCGCGGCCTTCTTCGCTTCGTACACCGTCCGCAGGGCCGGGTCCTGGACGACTTGACCGAGACGGGCTTCCAGGTCGAGCACCTCTTTTTCTAGGCGCCCGACTCTGGCCGCCCGCCTCTTGGTCGACCCCCTCGCGTACTCTTGACAGAAGACGCGGACGTGAGCCTTGCCCACGTCCCACCATAGCCTCAAGGAGGGGAAGCCCCCCTGCTTCCTTCTCCAGTCGGACCAGAATCGACGGAACGAGTCCTGGAACCGCACGTCCTCCAGCAGCCGGTTGTTAAAGTGCCAGTACGCGGACCCCGTCCCCGCGCGGAGCGAAGCGAGCTCCGCCCACACCAGGTGGTGGTCCGAACACGGCACCGGCCGCATGGAGGCCGCCGGGACGCAGGAAACGTACGCCCGAGACACGTAAAGGCGGTCGACTCTAGACCATCCAACTCCAGGCCTCACCCAAGTAAAGGCGCTGGAGTCGGGGTGGAGATTTCGCCAGACGTCCACCAAGTCGAAGGACCCGACCAGGTCCCTCAACTTCTCCATCGCCGTCATGCACTGCGGGGCACCGGAGCGGTCCCTCGCCTCGAGGGTGCAGTTAAAATCCCCCCCGAGGACAATGCAGTCGCCGACGTCGACGGAGCCAAGAAGAGCGGACACCTCTTCAAAGAAGCGCGTTTGCTGCGGGCCGGGATGAGGGGCGTACACGTTCACGAGATGGAGCGGCACGTCCCCCAGGCGAACCGTTACGTGCAGCAAGCGGCCTGGCACGGGCTCCTCGACCCCCAAGATCTCCGGCTGAAAATGCGGGCCCAGCAAGATGGCCACCCCACTAGAAATGGCGGTGAGGTGGCTCATGCGGACCTCTCCTTGCCATTCCAGGAGCCACGTGGCTTCGTCTCCCGGAACGGTGTGGGTTTCTTGCAGGAAGCACACCGCATATTTCCCCTCCCGCAGGAGCGAAAAATTGTCAAATCTACGGCGTGCCCCTCTGCCGCCGTTGATGTTGAGGCTGGCTATGGTTATCTTCATGACAAAAGCATAGTGCAACCTCTACCTTAACCTATTGTGGGGGAGGGAGCGGAGTCTTTTGTTGAACTCCGCTCCCTCCGCAGCCCAGCGAGGAGTCCCTCGAGCTCGCGCAGCTCAAGGTGCTGCTCCTTTGTCAAGGGCCCGCCCGCGGCCAAGGTTTTAACGGCGGCGCGGACGGACCCCTTGATCAGCTCCGGCTCGGACCATTTTTCCAGGGCCAGTCGGGCTTGGTCGCGGCGACCCCGGCTCTGGGCCAAAAAGTCCCGGAGTTCCTTTGCAGGAACGAGGAGGGCCTCAGCGGCGGCCGCGAGCAGATCCACCGCCTCCCTGGCGGTGGTCTCTAGGTCTTCACCCGCGTCCCCCACCGAGTCCCCGTCCTCCTCCGGGAGGTGGCCGCCAGCAGCCGGCCCATCGACCGCACAAGGTACGGCAAATGAACCGGCCGCTCCAACCGGCCCTGGCACTGCCCCGATCCCACCCCCAGGATCGTCGGCAGAGGAGTCCCCACTGGGCTCTTTTAAAAATGGTGCTGGGTCGGGAAATGACAGCGGAAGGGGTTCCCCCTCCGCCCCAGGAACCGGAGAACAAGGAGAGACCCGGCCATAGGAAATCCCCAGGCCCTCCAAGTGCTCCAGCTCCAAAGTAAGGGGCGAGGGTGGGTGTTCCTCCCCCTCCCCGCTGCCACCCCCCGGCCCAGCATCTACAGTTTCATTAAAATCAACAAATTGTTTTTCTGCCGGGTCGAGCGACTCCCGGGGGAAGTTGGGTAATAGCTGGGCGGGCTCAGGTTCGGCCTTTTCGGCCTCGCCCGCCTCAGTCCCCGGGACGCCCGGCCCGGCGGCTACGCATTCCTCCGCGGTCCCCACGCCCCCCACGACAGGCAGATCTTCCACTCCATCCCCGGGAGGCAGAGGCTGGGCAGCCTCAACTGTCTCACCCTCCCCGGGGAAAGACTCCTCGCGCCTGCAGCGCAATTTGGGGGCGCTGGTGGGGGACGCGGGACACGCGGCGGGCACCGCCTCCTCCGCGGAGGGATGTTGTTCCCCCTCCGCCTCATTGGGGCGGTGCCTCTTTTTGTTCCTGGGGGCGCGCGGAGTCAGGGAGACCTCCATGTCTGCCGAGGCCTCCCGCTCCGCCCCCCCCTTTTCCTTTTCTTGCCCGCGCCTGGGCCCCTCTGTGGTGGTATTCAAGGGCCCGGGCACGGGCTCGGGGCACCCCGCGCTCGCCGGTGACTGGGTTGGGCTGAGCGCGGTGGTCAGACTTTCCGGCGCACCGAGGGGACCCGCCTCTAGATGTTTCTCCTTCTTCCGCGCCTTCTTTCCGCTCGGACGCTCTCCCTCCCCCCCGCCGGAGGCCCTGAAAACAAAGGCCTCCGACGATGCCCGCGCACCTATGGCTCCCGGCACGCGGACGCAACTAGGGGGAGGGGTGGCGGCAGCGCCAGCCTTGGCCGCCTTCGGTGGTTTGGCGGCCTTGGAGGCGGGGCAGTTCTTGCGAACATGCCCCACCTCCCTGCAGGCACGGCACCGCACGCCGTCCGACGTCCAGAAGACGCGGTAGGCAGTCCCCTCGTGCACCACGTTAAAATCTCCCTCCGTCGTGTCCTCCCGCGCCAGCCGGACAAAGAGCTGGCGGCGGAAGGAGAACACGTGGCGCAGGCTGCTCTCCCTGAGGCCGAGCGGTATGGGGTTGATCCCTGACCTTACCTCCCCCAGTTGTTGTAGGTGAGGGAGGAGGAGCTCAGCGGAAACAAAGGGCGGGACGTTTGAAATGATGACCCTCTGCGCGGTGGCCTCGAGAGGGTCCACCGGCAGGAACGTCCCGCCCACCGTGAGCCCCTTTTCAAGGGCCAGGGACACCGCCCGCTCCGACCCCAGGAAGAACACGGCCTTCCCAGACATCTTGGAGGCTGCGACAATGGCCGAGGGGCCGACTACCCCAGCCATCGCCCGCACGCACTCCTCAATGCTCATTGTGGGGTGAGTGTAGCTCTTGACCCCGTGTTTCCTGGTTATAAGTCTGAACGGTGGCAGGGCAGCGGGTGGCGCAGGAGGTGCCGTGGATGTGGACACCGCCTGCGCATACGTCCTTGCTGGCCCTGCCACCGGCGTGGATGGGGTCGCCATCACGGGGTCCCTTTAAGGGCTACACCCACCCCAGAGTCACAGGCCTTAATGGTCTTTAATGGCCTCGTATGTTAACTGAGCAGAGGAGCCCTTAACGAGGCACCTCTCCCCTCGTTGACAATTGGGGAGAGGCCTTGCTCCCTCTGCTCAGTTGTCTTAATTGGTTTTTTTTTGCAAATTTGGAAGGAAGAGGCCTCAGAGAGAGAGGGGAGAAACAGAGTAGCAGAGAAAGAGAGAGGGGGGTGGGAAGGGGGGGGGGGACTGCGAGGGCAGGTCTCCCCTCGCAGCTGTGGGTGGGTGCACTCCCCAGATGGCAAAACACAAAAGTCTTTGGGGTGGTCTTCAGGTGGGGGGAGAAGATGTCTTCACCTGGGGTAGCTGGAGCCACCAGGCACTCCTAACGATCTTTAATTGGGTGATTGATGACAATCTTCAGCCTGGTAGCTCCAGCTATCCCAGGCTAGGCAAATGTGGGGGGGTGGGGGGGGTTCCAATTGTGGGGGGGGCCCAGTTGTAAGCACGGCCCCCACGCACACTACCACACACACACACACACACCCCCCGCGATGTTCCGGCCCTCAGTGGTCTTCTTTCCTCCCCCCACCGAAACAACAAAGTCTTTTTGGGGAAATGCACCCACACCCACCTGTAGAATGTTGAGTCTCCCTCCTTCCACACTGGTTTGTTGTTGGTCTTTCCCCCTCTCTCCAACTCCTTGCAGAATGGTAAAAAGTTGAAAAGTTTTCTTCTGTTCTCCTCCTCTCCCTCTGGTTAAAGTTGAAGTGAAACCCCTTCCTTCCTTCTCTTCCTGGGCTGGTCTCAGGGCTCTCCAGGCAGGAGCTCAAGTTGCTAGCTGCTCTCAGCACTGCTCACAGCTCCCACTGAGCAGGACACGCCTCTACTGCTTCACGATTGGTCCCTTGTGCTTGAAACTCTTTTAGAGTCTACCTGCGAAAACATAAACATTAAACTGTGCCACCCGACCTGGGTGACACTCCAGACATTTACAAGGCCCATTTTTTTTTTCCCCCCTTTTTTATGTTTTTTTTTGTTTTTTCTTTTTTTTTTTTGTTTTTTTTTGGGCACTAAAATCACAATTTTTCCCCAGTGCCCCCTATAAAAGGGAAGGGGACACTAAAAGCACCGGCAATTAAAACAAATTAACTTTAAAACGTAAAATCAAATTAAAATTTGGTTGCCGGGCGTGATGATGCACTCCAGTCCCTCCGGTGCCCACCTCTCGCGGAAGGCCGCGAGCGTACCGGTGGACACCGCGTGCTCCATCTCCAAGGACACCCTGGACCGGATGTAAGAGCGGAAGAGAGGCAGGCAGTCAGGTTGAACGACCCCCTCGACCGCCCGCTGCCTGGACCGGCTGATGGCACCCTTGGCCGTGCCCAGGAGCAGTCCTACGAGGAGGCCTTCGGACCTACCCGCTCCCCTCCGCACAGGGTGCCCAAAGATCAGGAGAGTGGGACTGAAGTGCAGCCAGAATTTCAGGAGCAGCCCCTTCAAATAATGGAACAGGGGCTGCAACCTTGTGCACTCAATAAAAACATGGAACACGGACTCCTCCAGACCGCAGAAATTGCAGGCGGCCTGGGAGTCCGTGAACCGGCTTAAAAATTTGTTGCACGGCACTGCTCCGTGCACCACCCTCCAGGCCAAGTCCCCGATGAATAGTGGGAGGACCCCTGCGTAGAGTGCCCTCCATCGGGGACCCCCGCCTCCTCCGGACGGCAAGATGGTGCGCCATGGCGTGTCCGGACGGCCGGCGAGGATGGCAAAGTTGAGGGTGTGCAGGAGCAGCCCGTACAGGAAACCCCTCCGCGCGGAACTGAAAGGCACGGAGGGGATTTCCCCGAGGCGGCTCAAGTTGTGAGGCGCCGGCCCCCGAGGGAGGTTCCGGGGTTTGGCGCCGATGAGGAATTCCGTCCGGACGGGGGTCAGTTCGGACGGGATCTCCCCACGTGCTTGAGCCTCCTCGATACACCTAACGGAGTCAGGGCCCAGAGCTGTTTTTAGCGACTCGATGGCATCGGCCGCGCGGCGGACGTTGGCAGAATTTAGGCGCCGCGCCAGCGTGACTGGCGCCATCCAGCCCGCTCCTCCGCCATCGAGCAGGTCCCTGACCCTGGTCACCTCACCAGCCACAGCCCTCTCTTCCGACCGCCACATGAAGCCTCGGCCGTGGAGGTACGGATTCCCGAGCAGCGGCTCCTGCAGGACGGCCGCCACTCCAGCCGGCGGAGAGCTGCGCTTGGTGGAGACTTTGTTCCAGACCCTGATGAGTTCCCTGTAAAAGACAGGCAGCTCCCGGAGGGCGGTCCTGGCACCCCCCAAGTTCACAAACAGGAGCTGCGTGTCATAATTGAGGTCGAGCTGCTGGCGGAAGAAATACCTCGCCAGAGCACACCACCTAGGAGGGGGCTCGACGTAAAGGTATCTCTGCAGGGTCTGAAGACGGAAAGTCGCGAGCTGGGCGCTGACGCACACCAACGACTGACCGCCCTCCTCAAGCGGGAGACTCAAGACCGCGACAGAGACCCAGTGCTTCCTGTTGTTCCAGAAGAAGTCCACCAGCTTCTTCTGTATCTTGGCGACAAACGCAGGGGGAGGGGTCAAAGTGACCAGCCGGTACCACAGCATTGCGGCCACCAGCTGGTTTATGACTAGCGCTCGACCCCTGTAGGACAGCACTCGGAGCAGTCCTGTCCAGCGCCCTAGGCGAGCGGCGACCTTGGCCTCCAGCTCCTGCCAGTTCGCCGGCCAGGCTTCCTCGTCGGGGCTAAGGTAGACTCCCAGATAGAGGAGATGGGTCGTGCTCCAGGCAAAAGGCCTGAGCTCCTCCGGCAGGGAGTCCACCCGCCACTGACCCACCAGGAGTCCGGAACATTTCTCCCAGTTGATCCTGGCGGAGGACGCGGCCGAGTAAATCTCCTGGCACTCACGCATCCTCCGCAGGTCAGCGGGATCCTCTACCGCGAGGAGCACGTCATCGGCGTAAGCCGAGAGGACGACCTCCACGCCCGGCCCTTGCAGAGCCAGTCCCGTCAACCTCGTCCGCAAGAGGCGCAGGAAAGGCTCCACGCAAACGGCGTATAACTGGCCGGACATGGGGCATCCCTGGCGCACCCCTCTCCTAAAGCGAAGGGGCGCCGTCAAGGACCCGTTAACCTTAATCAGACACTCCGCGGCGGCGTACAAAAGTCGGATCCGGGCGACGAAATGCGTCCCGAACCCGAAAGCGCGCAGGGTTCCGAGCAGATAGTCGTGATCCACCCTGTCGAACGCCTTCTCTTGGTCGAGGGATAGGAAGGCGACCGACAGACCAGCCTCCTGGGAGCAATGGATGAGGTCCCGGACCAGATGGATGTTGTCGTGGATCGTCCGGCCCGGGACCGTGTATGACTGGTCGGGGTGGATCATGTGGTCCAGCACGGCACCAAGGCGAGCAGACATCGCCCTGGCGAAGATTTTGTAGTCCGTGCTGAGGAGGGAGACCGGGCGCCAGTTCTTAAGGAGGCGGAGATCGCCCTTCTTAGGCAGCAGGACGATGACTGCCCTGCGCCAAGAGAGGGGCATCTCCCCGGTCGCCAGACTTTCCCCCAGGACCCGCGCGTAGTCGCTCCCCAGGACGTCCCAGAACGCCCTGTGGAACTCCACGGTCAGCCCGTCCAGCCCCGGGGATTTTCCCCTCGAGAGCCGGGCGAGGGCACCGGTCAGCTCCGCCAGGCTTAGCGGAGCTTCCAGATTTTCGGCGCCCTCCGGGCCGACCTTCGGCAGGTCCTCCCACAAAACTCTACGCGCTTCCTCGCTGGACGGATCCGGAGAGAACAGGGCCCCGTAATATTCACGGACCCTGTTGTTGACGCCCTCCGGATCCGAGACGAGAGAGCCGTCGTCGGCCAGCAGCGTCAAGAGCTGCTTACGGACACTCTGCCTTTTTTCCAGCGAGTAGAAGAAGGGGGAGCCGCGGTCCAGATCCCGCAGGAACCGGATCCGCGACCTCACGAACGCGCCTCGGGACCCGACGAGCTGCAGGTCCTTCAGCGCGGCCTTCTTCGCTTCGTACACCGTCCGCAGGGCCGGGTCCTGGACGACTTGACCGAGACGGGCTTCCAGGTCGAGCACCTCTTTTTCTAGGCGCCCGACTCTGGCCGCCCGCCTCTTGGTCGACCCCCTCGCGTACTCTTGACAGAAGACGCGGACGTGAGCCTTGCCCACGTCCCACCATAGCCTCAAGGAGGGGAAGCCCCCCTGCTTCCTTCTCCAGTCGGACCAGAATCGACGGAACGAGTCCTGGAACCGCACGTCCTCCAGCAGCCGGTTGTTAAAGTGCCAGTACGCGGACCCCGTCCTCGCGCGGAGCGAAGCGAGCTCCGCCCACACCAGGTGGTGGTCCGAACACGGCACCGGCCGCATGGAGGCCGCCGGGACGCAGGAAACGTACGCCCGAGACACGTAAAGGCGGTCGACTCTAGACCATCCAACTCCAGGCCTCACCCAAGTAAAGGCGCTGGAGTCGGGGTGGAGATTTCGCCAGACGTCCACCAAGTCGAAGGACCCGACCAGGTCCCTCAACTTCTCCATCGCCGTCATGCACTGCGGGGCACCGGAGCGGTCCCTCGCCTCGAGGGTGCAGTTAAAATCCCCCCCGAGGACAATGCAGTCGCCGACGTCGACGGAGCCAAGAAGAGCGGACACCTCTTCAAAGAAGCGCGTTTGCTGCGGGCCGGGATGAGGGGCGTACACGTTCACGAGATGGAGCGGCACGTCCCCCAGGCGAACCGTTACGTGCAGCAAGCGGCCTGGCACGGGCTCCTCGACCCCCAAGATCTCCGGCTGAAAATGCGGGCCCAGCAAGATGGCCACCCCACTAGAAATGGCGGTGAGGTGGCTCATGCGGACCTCTCCTTGCCATTCCAGGAGCCACGTGGCTTCGTCTCCCGGAACGGTGTGGGTTTCTTGCAGGAAGCACACCGCATATTTCCCCTCCCGCAGGAGCGAAAAATTGTCAAATCTACGGCGTGCCCCTCTGCCGCCGTTGATGTTGAGGCTGGCTATGGTTATCTTCATGGCAAAAGCATAGTGCAACCTCTACCTTAACCTATTGTGGGGGAGGGAGCGGAGTCTTTTGTTGAACTCCGCTCCCTCCGCAGCCCAGCGAGGAGTCCCTCGAGCTCGCGCAGCTCAAGGTGCTGCTCCTTTGTCAAGGGCCCGCCCGCGGCCAAGGTTTTAACGGCGGCGCGGACGGACCCCTTGATCAGCTCCGGCTCGGACCATTTTTCCAGGGCCAGTCGGGCTTGGTCGCGGCGACCCCGGCTCTGGGCCAAAAAGTCCCGGAGTTCCTTTGCAGGAACGAGGAGGGCCTCAGCGGCGGCCGCGAGCAGATCCACCGCCTCACTGGCGGTGGTCTCTAGGCCTTCACCCGCGTCCCCCACCGAGTCCCCGTCCTCCTCCGGGAGGTGGCCGCCAGCAGCCGGCCCATCGACCGCACAAGGTACGGCAAATGAACCGGCCGCTCCAACCGGCCCTGGCACTGCCCCGATCCCACCCCCAGGATCGTCGGCAGAGGAGTCCCCACTGGGCTCTTTTAAAAATGGTGCTGGGTCGGGAAATGACAGCGGAAGGGGTTCCCCCTCCGCCCCAGGAACCGGAGAACAAGGAGAGACCCGGCCATAGGAAATCCCCAGGCCCTCCAAGTGCTCCAGCTCCAAAGTAAGGGGCGAGGGTGGGTGTTCCTCCCCCTCCCCGCTGCCACCCCCCGGCCCAGCATCTACAGTTTCATTAAAATCAACAAATTGTTTTTCTGCCGGGTCGAGCGACTCCCGGGGGAAGTTGGGTAATAGCTGGGCGGGCTCAGGTTCGGCCTTTTCGGCCTCGCCCGCCTCAGTCCCCGGGACGCCCGGCCCGGCGGCTACGCATTCCTCCGCGGTCCCCACGCCCCCCACGACAGGCAGATCTTCCACTCCATCCCCGGGAGGCAGAGGCTGGGCAGCCTCAACTGTCTCACCCTCCCCGGGGAAAGACTCCTCGCGCCTGCAGCGCAATTTGGGGGCGCTGGTGGGGGACGCGGGACACGCGGCGGGCACCGCCTCCTCCGCGGAGGGATGTTGTTCCCCCTCCGCCTCATTGGGGCGGTGCCTCTTTTTGTTCCTGGGGGCGCGCGGAGTCAGGGAGACCTCCATGTCTGCCGAGGCCTCCCGCTCCGCCCCCCCCTTTTCCTTTTCTTGCCCGCGCCTGGGCCCCTCTGTGGTGGTATTCAAGGGCCCGGGCACGGGCTCGGGGCACCCCGCGCTCGCCGGTGACTGGGTTGGGCTGAGCGCGGTGGTCAGACTTTCCGGCGCACCGAGGGGACCCGCCTCTAGATGTTTCTCCTTCTTCCGCGCCTTCTTTCCGCTCGGACGCTCTCCCTCCCCCCCGCCGGAGGCCCTGAAAACAAAGGCCTCCGACGATGCCCGCGCACCTATGGCTCCCGGCACGCGGACGCAACTAGGGGGAGGGGTGGCGGCAGCGCCAGCCTTGGCCGCCTTCGGTGGTTTGGCGGCCTTGGAGGCGGGGCAGTTCTTGCGAACATGCCCCACCTCCCTGCAGGCACGGCACCGCACGCCGTCCGACGTCCAGAAGACGCGGTAGGCAGTCCCCTCGTGCACCACATTAAAGTGCCCTTCTGTCATGTCCTCCCGCGCCAGCCGGACAAAGAGCTGGCGGCGGAAGGAGAACACGTGGCGCAGGCTGTTCCCCCTGAGGCCGAGCGGTATGGGGTTGATCCCTGACCTTACCTCCCCCAGTTGTTGTAGGTGAGGGAGGAGGAGCTCAGCGGAAACAAAGGGCGGGACGTTTGAAATGATGACCCTCTGCGCGGTGGCCTCGAGAGGGTCCACCGGCAGGAACGTCCCGCCCACCGTGAGCCCCTTTTCAAGGGCCAGGGACACCGCCCGCTCCGACCCCAGGAAGAACACGGCCTTCCCAGACATCTTGGAGGCTGCGACAATGGCCGAGGGGCCGACTACCCCAGCCATCGCCCGCACGCACTCCTCAATGCTCATTGTGGGGTGAGTGTAGCTCTTGACCCCGTGTTTCCTGGTTATAAGTCTGAACGGTGGCAGGGCAGCGGGTGGCGCAGGAGGTGCCGTGGATGTGGACACCGCCTGCGCATACGTCCTTGCTGGCCCTGCCACCGGCGTGGATGGGGTCGCCATCACGGGGTCCCTTTAAGGGCTACACCCACCCCAGAGTCACAGGCCTTAATGGTCTTTAATGGCCTCGTATGTTAACTGAGCAGAGGAGCCCTTAACGAGGCACCTCTCCCCTCGTTGACAATTGGGGAGAGGCCTTGCTCCCTCTGCTCAGTTGTCTTAATTGGTTTTTTTTTGCAAATTTGGAAGGAAGAGGCCTCAGAGAGAGAGGGGAGAAACAGAGTAGCAGAGAAAGAGAGAGGGGGGTGGGAAGGGGGGGGGGGGACTGCGAGGGCAGGTCTCCCCTCGCAGCTGTGGGTGGGTGCACTCCCCAGATGGCAAAACACAAAAGTCTTTGGGGTGGTCTTCAGGTGGGGGGAGAAGATGTCTTCACCTGGGGTAGCTGGAGCCACCAGGCACTCCTAACGATCTTTAATTGGGTGATTGATGACAATCTTCAGCCTGGTAGCTCCAGCTATCCCAGGCTAGGCAAATGTGGGGGGGTGGGGGGGGTTCCAATTGTGGGGGGGGCCCAGTTGTAAGCACGGCCCCCACGCACACTACCACACACACACACACACACCCCCCGCGATGTTCCGGCCCTCAGTGGTCTTCTTTCCTCCCCCCACCGAAACAACAAAGTCTTTTTGGGGAAATGCACCCACACCCACCTGTAGAATGTTGAGTCTCCCTCCTTCCACACTGGTTTGTTGTTGGTCTTTCCCCCTCTCTCCAACTCCTTGCAGAATGGTAAAAAGTTGAAAAGTTTTCTTCTGTTCTCCTCCTCTCCCTCTGGTTAAAGTTGAAGTGAAACCCCTTCCTTCCTTCTCTTCCTGGGCTGGTCTCAGGGCTCTCCAGGCAGGAGCTCAAGTTGCTAGCTGCTCTCAGCACTGCTCACAGCTCCCACTGAGCAGGACACGCCTCTACTGCTTCACGATTGGTCCCTTGTGCTTGAAACTCTTTTAGAGTCTACCTGTGAAAACATAAAACAATAACGGTGCCACCCAACCTGGGTGACACTCCAGACATTTACAAGGCCCTTTTTTTCCCCCCCTTTTTTTTGTTTTTTTTTTGTGTTTTTCTTTTTTTGGTTTTTTTTTGGGCACTAAAATCACAATTTTTCCCCAGTGCCCCCTATAAAAGGGAAGGGGACACTAAAAGCACCGGCAATTAAAACAAATTAACTTTAAAACGTAAAATCAAATTAAAATTTGGTTGCCGGGCGTGATGATGCACTCCAGTCCCTCCGGTGCCCACCTCTCGCGGAAGGCCGCGAGCGTACCGGTGGACACCGCGTGCTCCATCTCCAAGGACACCCTGGACCGGATGTAAGAGCGGAAGAGAGGCAGGCAGTCAGGTTGAACGACCCCCTCGACCGCCCGCTGCCTGGACCGGCTGATGGCACCCTTGGCCGTGCCCAGGAGCAGTCCTACGAGGAGGCCTTCGGACCTACCCGCTCCCCTCCGCACAGGGTGCCCAAAGATCAGGAGAGTGGGACTGAAGTGCAGCCAGAATTTCAGGAGCAGCCCCTTCAAATAATGGAACAGGGGCTGCAACCTTGTGCACTCTATAAAAACATGGAACACGGACTCCTCCAGACCGCAGAAATTGCAGGCGGCCTGGGAGTCCGTGAACCGGCTTAAAAATTTGTTGCACGGCACTGCTCCGTGCACCACCCTCCAGGCCAAGTCCCCGATGAATAGTGGGAGGACCCCTGCGTAGAGTGCCCTCCATCGGGGACCCCCGCCTCCTCCGGACGGCAAGATGGTGCGCCATGGCGTGTCCGGACGGCCGGCGAGGATGGCAAAGTTGAGGGTGTGCAGGAGCAGCCCGTACAGGAAACCCCTCCGCGCGGAACTGAAAGGCACGGAGGGGATTTCCCCGAGGCGGCTCAAGTTGTGAGGCGCCGGCCCCCGAGGGAGGTTCCGGGGTTTGGCGCCGATGAGGAATTCCGTCCGGACGGGGGTCAGTTCGGACGGGATCTCCCCACGTGCTTGAGCCTCCTCGATACACCTAACGGAGTCAGGGCCCAGAGCTGTTTTTAGCGACTCGATGGCATCGGCCGCGCGGCGGACGTTGGCAGAATTTAGGCGCCGCGCCAGCGTGACTGGCGCCATCCAGCCCGCTCCTCCGCCATCGAGCAGGTCCCTGACCCTGGTCACCTCACCAGCCACAGCCCTCTCTTCCGACCGCCACATGAAGCCTCGGCCGTGGAGGTACGGATTCCCGAGCAGCGGCTCCTGCAGGACGGCCGCCACTCCAGCCGGCGGAGAGCTGCGCTTGGTGGAGACTTTGTTCCAGACCCTGATGAGTTCCCTGTAAAAGACAGGCAGCTCCCGGAGGGCGGTCCTGGCACCCCCCAAGTTCACAAACAGGAGCTGCGTGTCATAATTGAGGTCGAGCTGCTGGCGGAAGAAATACCTCGCCAGAGCACACCACCTGGGAGGGGGCTCGACGTAAAGGTATCTCTGCAGGGTCTGAAGACGGAAAGTCGCGAGCTGGGCGCTGACGCACACCAACGACTGACCGCCCTCCTCAAGCGGGAGACTCAAGACCGCGACAGAGACCCAGTGCTTCCTGTTGTTCCAGAAGAAGTCCACCAGCTTCTTCTGTATCTTGGCGACAAACGCAGGGGGAGGGGTCAAAGTGACCAGCCGGTACCACAGCATTGCGGCCACCAGCTGGTTTATGACTAGCGCTCGACCCCTGTAGGACAGCACTCGGAGCAGTCCTGTCCAGCGCCCTAGGCGAGCGGCGACCTTGGCCTCCAGCTCCTGCCAGTTCGCCGGCCAGGCTTCCTCGTCGGGGCTAAGGTAGACTCCCAGATAGAGGAGATGGGTTGTGCTCCAGGCAAAAGGCCTGAGCTCCTCCGGCAGGGAGTCCACCCGCCACTGACCCACCAGGAGTCCGGAACATTTCTCCCAGTTGATCCTGGCGGAGGACGCGGCCGAGTAAATCTCCTGGCACTCACGCATCCTCCGCAGGTCAGCGGGATCCTCTACCGTGAGGAGCACGTCATCGGCGTAAGCCGAGAGGACGACCTCCACGCCCGGCCCTTGCAGAGCCAGTCCCGTCAACCTCGTCCGCAAGAGGCGCAGGAAAGGCTCCACGCAAACGGCGTATAACTGGCCGGACATGGGGCATCCCTGGCGCACCCCTCTCCTAAAGCGAAGGGGCGCCGTCAAGGACCCGTTAACCTTAATCAGACACTCCGCGGCGGCGTACAAAAGTCGGATCCGGGCGACGAAATGCGTCCCGAACCCGAAAGCGCGCAGAGTTCCGAGCAGATAGTCGTGATCCACCCTGTCGAACGCCTTCTCTTGGTCGAGGGATAGGAAGGCGACCGACAGACCAGCCTCCTGGGAGCAATGGATGAGGTCCCGGACCAGATGGATGTTGTCGTGGATCGTCCGGCCCGGGACCGTGTATGACTGGTCGGGGTGAATCATGTGGTCCAGCACGGCACCAAGGCGAGCAGACATCGCCCTGGCGAAGATTTTGTAGTCCGTGCTGAGGAGGGAGACCGGGCGCCAGTTCTTAAGGAGGCGGAGATCGCCCTTCTTAGGCAGCAGGACGATGACTGCCCTGCGCCAAGAGAGGGGCATCTCCCCGGTCGCCAGACTTTCCCCCAGGACCCGCGCGTAGTCGCTCCCCAGGACGTCCCAGAACGCCCTGTGGAACTCCACGGTCAGCCCGTCCAGCCCCGGGGATTTTCCCCTCGAGAGCCGGGCGAGGGCACCGGTCAGCTCCGCCAGGCTTAGCGGAGCTTCCAGATTTTCGGCGCCCTCCGGGCCGACCTTCGGCAGGTCCTCCCACAAAACTCTACGCGCTTCCTCGCTGGACGGATCCGGAGAGAACAGAGCCCCGTAATATTCACGGACCCTGTTGTTGACGCCCTCCGGATCCGAGACGAGAGAGCCGTCGTCGGCCAGCAGCGTCAAGAGCTGCTTACGGACACTCTGCCTTTTTTCCAGCGAGTAGAAGAAGGGGGAGCCGCGGTCCAGATCCCGCAGGAACCGGATCCGCGACCTCACGAACGCGCCTCGGGACCCGACGAGCTGCAGGTCCTTCAGCGCGGCCTTCTTCGCTTCGTACACCGTCCGCAGGGCCGGGTCCTGGACGACTTGACCGAGACGGGCTTCCAGGTCGAGCACCTCTTTTTCTAGGCGCCCGACTCTGGCCGCCCGCCTCTTGGTCGACCCCCTCGCGTACTCTTGACAGAAGACGCGGACGTGAGCCTTGCCCACGTCCCACCATAGCCTCAAGGAGGGGAAGCCCCCCTGCTTCCTTCTCCAGTCGGACCAGAATCGACGGAACGAGTCCTGGAACCGCACGTCCTCCAGCAGCCGGTTGTTAAAGTGCCAGTACGCGGACCCCGTCCTCGCGCGGAGCGAAGCGAGCTCCGCCCACACCAGGTGGTGGTCCGAACACGGCACCGGCCGCATGGAGGCCGCCGGGACGCAGGAAACGTACGCCCGAGACACGTAAAGGCGGTCGACTCTAGACCATCCAACTCCAGGCCTCACCCAAGTAAAGGCGCTGGAGTCGGGGTGGAGATTTCGCCAGACGTCCACCAAGTCGAAGGACCCGACCAGGTCCCTCAACTTCTCCATCGCCGTCATGCACTGCGGGGCACCGGAGCGGTCCCTCGCCTCGAGGGTGCAGTTAAAATCCCCCCCGAGGACAATGCAGTCGCCGACGTCGACGGAGCCAAGAAGAGCGGACACCTCTTCAAAGAAGCGCGTTTGCTGCGGGCCGGGATGAGGGGCGTACACGTTCACGAGATGGAGCGGCACGTCCCCCAGGCGAACCGTTACGTGCAGCAAGCGGCCTGGCACGGGCTCCTCGACCCCCAAGATCTCCGGCTGAAAATGCGGGCCCAGCAAGATGGCCACCCCACTAGAAATGGCGGTGAGGTGGCTCATGCGGACCTCTCCTTGCCATTCCAGGAGCCACGTGGCTTCGTCTCCCGGAACGGTGTGGGTTTCTTGCAGGAAGCACACCGCATATTTCCCCTCCCGCAGGAGCGAAAAATTGTCAAATCTACGGCGTGCCCCTCTGCCGCCGTTGATGTTGAGGCTGGCTATGGTTATCTTCATGACAAAAGCATAGTGCAACCTCTACCTTAACCTATTGTGGGGGAGGGAGCGGAGTCTTTTGTTGAACTCCGCTCCCTCCGCAGCCCAGCGAGGAGTCCCTCGAGCTCGCGCAGCTCAAGGTGCTGCTCCTTTGTCAAGGGCCCGCCCGCGGCCAAGGTTTTAACGGCGGCGCGGACGGACCCCTTGATCAGCTCCGGCTCGGACCATTTTTCCAGGGCCAGTCGGGCTTGGTCGCGGCGACCCCGGCTCTGGGCCAAAAAGTCCCGGAGTTCCTTTGCAGGAACGAGGAGGGCCTCAGCGGCGGCCGCGAGCAGATCCACCGCCTCACTGGCGGTGGTCTCTAGGCCTTCACCCGCGTCCCCCACCGAGTCCCCGTCCTCCTCCGGGAGGTGGCCGCCAGCAGCCGGCCCATCGACCGCACAAGGTACGGCAAATGAACCGGCCGCTCCAACCGGCCCTGGCACTGCCCCGATCCCACCCCCAGGATCGTCGGCAGAGGAGTCCCCACTGGGCTCTTTTAAAAATGGTGCTGGGTCGGGAAATGACAGCGGAAGGGGTTCCCCCTCCGCCCCAGGAACCGGAGAACAAGGAGAGACCCGGCCATAGGAAATCCCCAGGCCCTCCAAGTGCTCCAGCTCCAAAGTAAGGGGCGAGGGTGGGTGTTCCTCCCCCTCCCCGCTGCCACCCCCCGGCCCAGCATCTACAGTTTCATTAAAATCAACAAATTGTTTTTCTGCCGGGTCGAGCGACTCCCGGGGGAAGTTGGGTAATAGCTGGGCGGGCTCAGGTTCGGCCTTTTCGGCCTCGCCCGCCTCAGTCCCCGGGACGCCCGGCCCGGCGGCTACGCATTCCTCCGCGGTCCCCACGCCCCCCACGACAGGCAGATCTTCCACTCCATCCCCGGGAGGCAGAGGCTGGGCAGCCTCAACTGTCTCACCCTCCCCGGGGAAAGACTCCTCGCGCCTGCAGCGCAATTTGGGGGCGCTGGTGGGGGACGCGGGACACGCGGCGGGCACCGCCTCCTCCGCGGAGGGATGTTGTTCCCCCTCCGCCTCATTGGGGCGGTGCCTCTTTTTGTTCCTGGGGGCGCGCGGAGTCAGGGAGACCTCCATGTCTGCCGAGGCCTCCCGCTCCGCCCCCCCCTTTTCCTTTTCTTGCCCGCGCCTGGGCCCCTCTGTGGTGGTATTCAAGGGCCCGGGCACGGGCTCGGGGCACCCCGCGCTCGCCGGTGACTGGGTTGGGCTGAGCGCGGTGGTCAGACTTTCCGGCGCACCGAGGGGACCCGCCTCTAGATGTTTCTCCTTCTTCCGCGCCTTCTTTCCGCTCGGACGCTCTCCCTCCCCCCCGCCGGAGGCCCTGAAAACAAAGGCCTCCGACGATGCCCGCGCACCTATGGCTCCCGGCACGCGGACGCAACTAGGGGGAGGGGTGGCGGCAGCGCCAGCCTTGGCCGCCTTCGGTGGTTTGGCGGCCTTGGAGGCGGGGCAGTTCTTGCGAACATGCCCCACCTCCCTGCAGGCACGGCACCGCACGCCGTCCGACGTCCAGAAGACGCGGTAGGCAGTCCCCTCGTGCACCACATTAAAGTGCCCTTCTGTCATGTCCTCCCGCGCCAGCCGGACAAAGAGCTGGCGGCGGAAGGAGAACACGTGGCGCAGGCTGTTCCCCCTGAGGCCGAGCGGTATGGGGTTGATCCCTGACCTTACCTCCCCCAGTTGTTGTAGGTGAGGGAGGAGGAGCTCAGCGGAAACAAAGGGCGGGACGTTTGAAATGATGACCCTCTGCGCGGTGGCCTCGAGAGGGTCCACCGGCAGGAACGTCCCGCCCACCGTGAGCCCCTTTTCAAGGGCCAGGGACACCGCCCGCTCCGACCCCAGGAAGAACACGGCCTTCCCAGACATCTTGGAGGCTGCGACAATGGCCGAGGGGCCGACTACCCCAGCCATCGCCCGCACGCACTCCTCAATGCTCATTGTGGGGTGAGTGTAGCTCTTGACCCCGTGTTTCCTGGTTATAAGTCTGAACGGTGGCAGGGCAGCGGGTGGCGCAGGAGGTGCCGTGGATGTGGACACCGCCTGCGCATACGTCCTTGCTGGCCCTGCCACCGGCGTGGATGGGGTCGCCATCACGGGGTCCCTTTAAGGGCTACACCCACCCCAGAGTCACAGGCCTTAATGGTCTTTAATGGCCTCGTATGTTAACTGAGCAGAGGAGCCCTTAACGAGGCACCTCTCCCCTCGTTGACAATTGGGGAGAGGCCTTGCTCCCTCTGCTCAGTTGTCTTAATTGGTTTTTTTTTGCAAATTTGGAAGGAAGAGGCCTCAGAGAGAGAGGGGAGAAACAGAGTAGCAGAGAAAGAGAGAGGGGGGTGGGAAGGGGGGGGGGGGACTGCGAGGGCAGGTCTCCCCTCGCAGCTGTGGGTGGGTGCACTCCCCAGATGGCAAAACACAAAAGTCTTTGGGGTGGTCTTCAGGTGGGGGGAGAAGATGTCTTCACCTGGGGTAGCTGGAGCCACCAGGCACTCCTAACGATCTTTAATTGGGTGATTGATGACAATCTTCAGCCTGGTAGCTCCAGCTATCCCAGGCTAGGCAAATGTGGGGGGGTGGGGGGGGTTCCAATTGTGGGGGGGGCCCAGTTGTAAGCACGGCCCCCACGCACACTACCACACACACACACACACACCCCCCGCGATGTTCCGGCCCTCAGTGGTCTTCTTTCCTCCCCCCACCGAAACAACAAAGTCTTTTTGGGGAAATGCACCCACACCCACCTGTAGAATGTTGAGTCTCCCTCCTTCCACACTGGTTTGTTGTTGGTCTTTCCCCCTCTCTCCAACTCCTTGCAGAATGGTAAAAAGTTGAAAAGTTTTCTTCTGTTCTCCTCCTCTCCCTCTGGTTAAAGTTGAAGTGAAACCCCTTCCTTCCTTCTCTTCCTGGGCTGGTCTCAGGGCTCTCCAGGCAGGAGCTCAAGTTGCTAGCTGCTCTCAGCACTGCTCACAGCTCCCACTGAGCAGGACACGCCTCTACTGCTTCACGATTGGTCCCTTGTGCTTGAAACTCTTTTAGAGTCTACCTGCGAAAACATAAAACATTAAAGAGTGCCACCCGACCTGGGTGACACTCCAGACATTTCCAAGGCCCTTTTTTTCCCCCCTTTTTTTGTTTTTTTTTTTGTGTTTTTCTTTTTTTTGTTTTTTTTTTGGGCACTAAAATCACAATTTTTCCCCAGTGCCCCCTATAAAAGGGAAGGGGACACTAAAAGCACCGGCAATTAAAACAAATTAACTTTAAAACGTAAAATCAAATTAAAATTTGGTTGCCGGGCGTGATGATGCACTCCAGTCCCTCCGGTGCCCACCTCTCGCGGAAGGCCGCGAGCGTACCGGTGGACACCGCGTGCTCCATCTCCAAGGACACCCTGGACCGGATGTAAGAGCGGAAGAGAGGCAGGCAGTCAGGTTGAACGACCCCCTCGACCGCCCGCTGCCTGGACCGGCTGATGGCACCCTTGGCCGTGCCCAGGAGCAGTCCTACGAGGAGGCCCTCGGACCTACCCGCTCCCCTCCGCACAGGGTGCCCAAAGATCAGGAGAGTGGGACTGAAGTGCAGCCAGAATTTCAGGAGCAGCCCCTTCAAATAGTGGAACAGGGGCTGCAACCTTGTGCATTCAATAAAAACATGGAACACGGACTCCTCCAGACCGCAGAAATTGCAGGCGGCCTGGGAGTCCGTGAACCGGCTTAAAAATTTGTTGCACGGCACTGCTCCGTGCACCACCCTCCAGGCCAAGTCCCCGATGAATAGTGGGAGGACCCCTGCGTAGAGTGCCCTCCATCGGGGACCCCCGCCTCCTCCGGACGGCAAGATGGTACGCCATGGCGAGTCCGGACGGCCGGCGAGGATGGCAAAGTTGAGGGTGTGCAGGAGCAGCCCGTACAGGAAACCCCTCCGCGCGGAACTGAAAGGCACGGAGGGGATTTCCCCGAGGCGGCTCAAGTTGTGAGGCGCCGGCCCCCGAGGGAGGTTCCGGGGTTTGGCGCCGATGAGGAATTCCGTCCGGACGGGGGTCAGTTCGGACGGGATCTCCCCACGTGCTTGAGCCTCCTCGATACACCTAACGGAGTCAGGGCCCAGAGCTGTTTTTAGCGACTCGATGGCATCGGCCGCGCGGCGGACGTTGGCAGAATTTAGGCGCCGCGCCAGCGTGACTGGCGCCATCCAGCCCGCTCCTCCGCCATCGAGCAGGTCCCTGACCCTGGTCACCTCACCAGCCACAGCCCTCTCTTCCGACCGCCACATGAAGCCTCGGCCGTGGAGGTACGGATTCCCGAGCAGCGGTTCCTGCAGGACGGCCGCCACTCCAGCCGGCGGAGAGCTGCGCTTGGTGGAGACTTTGTTCCAGACCCTGATGAGTTCCCTGTAAAAGACAGGCAGCTCCCGGAGGGCGGTCCTGGCACCCCCCAAGTTCACAAACAGGAGCTGCGTGTCATAATTGAGGTCGAGCTGCTGGCGGAAGAAATACCTCGCCAGAGCACACCACCTAGGAGGGGGCTCGACGTAAAGGTATCTCTGCAGGGTCTGAAGACGGAAAGTCGCGAGCTGGGCGCTGACGCACACCAACGACTGACCGCCCTCCTCAAGCGGGAGACTCAAGACCGCGACAGAGACCCAGTGCTTCCTGTTGTTCCAGAAGAAGTCCACCAGCTTCTTCTGTATCTTGGCGACAAACGCAGGGGGAGGGGTCAAAGTGACCAGCCGGTACCACAGCATTGCGGCCACCAGCTGGTTTATGACTAGCGCTCGACCCCTGTAGGACAGCACTCGGAGCAGTCCTGTCCAGCGCCCTAGGCGAGCGGCGACCTTGGCCTCCAGCTCCTGCCAGTTCGCCGGCCAGGCTTCCTCGTCGGGGCTAAGGTAGACTCCCAGATAGAGGAGATGGGTCGTGCTCCAGGCAAAAGGCCTGAGCTCCTCCGGCAGGGAGTCCACCCGCCACTGACCCACCAGGAGTCCGGAACATTTCTCCCAGTTGATCCTGGCGGAGGACGCGGCCGAGTAAATCTCCTGGCACTCACGCATCCTCCGCAGGTCAGCGGGATCCTCTACCGCGAGGAGCACGTCATCGGCGTAAGCCGAGAGGACGACCTCCACGCCCGGCCCTTGCAGAGCCAGTCCCGTCAACCTCGTCCGCAAGAGGCGCAGGAAAGGCTCCACGCAAACGGCGTATAACTGGCCGGACATGGGGCATCCCTGGCGCACCCCTCTCCTAAAGCGAAGGGGCGCCGTCAAGGACCCGTTAACCTTAATCAGACACTCCGCGGCGGCGTACAAAAGTCGGATCCGGGCGACGAAATGCGTCCCGAACCCGAAAGCGCGCAGAGTTCCGAGCAGATAGTCGTGATCCACCCTGTCGAACGCCTTCTCTTGGTCGAGGGATAGGAAGGCGACCGACAGACCAGCCTCCTGGGAGCAATGGATGAGGTCCCGGACCAGATGGATGTTGTCGTGGATTGTCCGGCCCGGGACCGTGTATGACTGGTCGGGGTGGATCATGTGGTCCAGCACGGCACCAAGGCGAGCAGACATCGCCCTGGCGAAGATTTTGTAGTCCGTGCTGAGGAGGGAGACCGGGCGCCAGTTCTTAAGGAGGCGGAGATCGCCCTTCTTAGGCAGCAGGACGATGACTGCCCTGCGCCAAGAGAGGGGCATCTCCCCGGTCGCCAGACTTTCCCCCAGGACCCGCGCGTAGTCGCTCCCCAGGACGTCCCAGAACGCCCTGTGGAACTCCACGGTCAGCCCGTCCAGCCCCGGGGATTTTCCCCTCGAGAGCCGGGCGAGGGCACCGGTCAGCTCCGCCAGGCTTAGCGGAGCTTCCAGATTTTCGGCGCCCTCTGGGCCGACCTTCGGCAGGTCCTCCCACAAAACTCTACGCGCTTCCTCGCTGGACGGATCCGGAGAGAACAGAGCCCCGTAATATTCACGGACCCTGTTGTTGACGCCCTCCGGATCCGAGACGAGAGAGCCGTCGTCGGCCAGCAGCGTCAAGAGCTGCTTACGGACACTCTGCCTTTTTTCCAGCGAGTAGAAGAAGGGGGAGCCGCGGTCCAGATCCCGCAGGAACCGGATCCGCGACCTCACGAACGCGCCTCGGGACCCGACGAGCTGCAGGTCCTTCAGCGCGGCCTTCTTCGCTTCGTACACCGTCCGCAGGGCCGGGTCCTGGACGACTTGACCGAGACGGGCTTCCAGGTCGAGCACCTCTTTTTCTAGGCGCCCGACTCTGGCCGCCCGCCTCTTGGTCGACCCCCTCGCGTACTCTTGACAGAAGACGCGGACGTGAGCCTTGCCCACGTCCCACCATAGCCTCAAGGAGGGGAAGCCCCCCTGCTTCCTTCTCCAGTCGGACCAGAATCGACGGAACGAGTCCTGGAACCGCACGTCCTCCAGCAGCCGGTTGTTAAAGTGCCAGTACGCGGACCCCGCCCTCGCGCGGAGCGAAGCGAGCTCCGCCCACACCAGGTGGTGGTCCGAACACGGCACCGGCCGCATGGAGGCCGCCGGGACGCAGGAAACGTACGCCCGAGACACGTAAAGGCGGTCGACTCTAGACCATCCAACTCCAGGCCTCACCCAAGTAAAGGCGCTGGAGTCGGGGTGGAGATTTCGCCAGACGTCCACCAAGTCGAAGGACCCGACCAGGTCCCTCAACTTCTCCATCGCCGTCATGCACTGCGGGGCACCGGAGCGGTCCCTCGCCTCGAGGGTGCAGTTAAAATCCCCCCCGAGGACAATGCAGTCGCCGACGTCGACGGAGCCAAGAAGAGCGGACACCTCTTCAAAGAAGCGCGTTTGCTGCGGGCCGGGATGAGGGGCGTACACGTTCACGAGATGGAGCGGCACGTCCCCCAGGCGAACCGTTACGTGCAGCAAGCGGCCTGGCACGGGCTCCTCGACCCCCAAGATCTCCGGCTGAAAATGCGGGCCCAGCAAGATGGCCACCCCACTAGAAATGGCGGTGAGGTGGCTCATGCGGACCTCTCCTTGCCATTCCAGGAGCCACGTGGCTTCGTCTCCCGGAACGGTGTGGGTTTCTTGCAGGAAGCACACCGCATACTTCCCCTCCCGCAGGAGCGAAAAATTGTCAAATCTACGGCGTGCCCCTCTGCCGCCGTTGATGTTGAGGCTGGCTATGGTTATCTTCATGGCAAAAGCATAGTGCAACCTCTACCTTAACCTATTGTGGGGGAGGGAGCGGAGTCTTTTGTTGAACTCCGCTCCCTCCGCAGCCCAGCGAGGAGTCCCTCGAGCTCGCGCAGCTCAAGGTGCTGCTCCTTTGTCAAGGGCCCGCCCGCGGCCAAGGTTTTAACGGCGGCGCGGACGGACCCCTTGATCAGCTCCGGCTCGGACCATTTTTCCAGGGCCAGTCGGGCTTGGTCGCGGCGACCCCGGCTCTGGGCCAAAAAGTCCCGGAGTTCCTTTGCAGGAACGAGGAGGGCCTCAGCGGCGGCCGCGAGCAGATCCACCGCCTCCCTGGCGGTGGTCTCTAGGTCTTCACCCGCGTCCCCCACCGAGTCCCCGTCCTCCTCCGGGAGGTGGCCGCCAGCAGCCGGCCCATCGACCGCACAAGGTACGGCAAATGAACCGGCCGCTCCAACCGGCCCTGGCACTGCCCCGATCCCACCCCCAGGATCGTCGGCAGAGGAGTCCCCACTGGGCTCTTTTAAAAATGGTGCTGGGTCGGGAAATGACAGCGGAAGGGGTTCCCCCTCCGCCCCAGGAACCGGAGAACAAGGAGAGACCCGGCCATAGGAAATCCCCAGGCCCTCCAAGTGCTCCAGCTCCAAAGTAAGGGGCGAGGGTGGGTGTTCCTCCCCCTCCCCGCTGCCACCCCCCGGCCCAGCATCTACAGTGTCATAATTATTTGTTTCATTCTCTGCCGGGTCGAGCAAATCCCGGGGGAAGTTGGGTAATAGCTGGGCGGGCTCAGGTTCGGCCTTTTCGGCCTCGCCCGCCTCAGTCCCCGGGACGCCCGGCCCGGCGGCTACGCATTCCTCCGCGGTCCCCACGCCCCCCACGACAGGCAGATCTTCCACTCCATCCCCGGGAGGCAGAGGCTGGGCAGCCTCAACTGTCTCACCCTCCCCGGGGAAAGACTCCTCGCGCCTGCAGCGCAATTTGGGGGCGCTGGTGGGGGACGCGGGACACGCGGCGGGCACCGCCTCCTCCGCGGAGGGATGTTGTTCCCCCTCCGCCTCATTGGGGCGGTGCCTCTTTTTGTTCCTGGGGGCGCGCGGAGTCAGGGAGACCTCCATGTCTGCCGAGGCCTCCCGCTCCGCCCCCCCCTTTTCCTTTTCTTGCCCGCGCCCGGGCCCCTCTGTGGTGTTGTTCAAGGGCTCGGGCACGGGCTCGGGGCACCCCGCGCTCGCCGGTGACGGGGTTGGGCTGAGCGCGGTGGTCAAATTATCCGGCGCACTGAGGGGACCCGCCTCTTGATGTTTTGTCTTCTTCCGCGCCTTCTTTCCGGTCGGACGCTCTCCCTCCCCCCCGCCGGAGGCCCTGAAAACAAAGGCCTCCGACGATGCCCGCGCACCCATGGCTCCCGGCACGCGGACGCAACTAGGGGGAGGGGTGGCGGCGGCGCCAGCCTTGGCCGCCTTCGGTGGTTTGGCGGCCTTGGAGGCGGGGCAGTTCTTGCGAACGTGCCCCACCTCCCTGCAGGCATGGCACCGCACGCCGTCCGACGTCCAGAAGACGCGGTAGGCAGTCCCCTCGTGCACCACATTAAAATGACCTTCCGTCGTCTCCTCCCGCGCCAGCCGGACAAAGAGCTGGCGGCGGAAGGAGAACACGTGGCGCAGGCTGTTCTCCCTGAGGCCGAGCGGTATGGGGTTGATCCCCGACCTTACCTCCCCCAGTTGTTGTAGGTGAGGGAGGAGGAGCTCAGCGGAAACAAAGGGCGGGACGTTTGAAACGATGACCCTCTGCGCGGTGGCCTCGAGAGGGTCCACCGGCAGGAACGTCCCGCCCACCGTGAGCCCCTTTTCAAGGGCCAGGGACACCGCCCGCTCCGACCCCAGGAAGAACACGGCCTTCCCAGACATCTTGGAGGCTGCGACAATGGCCGAGGGGCCGACTACCCCAGCCATCGCCCGCACGCACTCCTCAATGCTCATTGTGGGGTGAGTGTAGCTCTTGACCCCGTGTTTCCTGGTTATAAGTCTGAATGGTGGCAGGGCAGCGGGTGGCGCAGGAGGTGCCGTGGATGTGGACACCGCCTGCGCATACGTCCTTGCTGGCCCTGCCACCGGCGTGGATGGGGTCGCCATCACGGGGTCCCTTTAAGGGCTACACCCACCCCAGAGTCACAGGCCTTAATGGTCTTTAATGGCCTCGTATGTTAACTGAGCAGAGGAGCCCTTAACGAGGCACCTCTCCCCTCGTTGACAATTGGGGAGAGGCCTTGCTCCCTCTGCTCAGTTGTCTTAATTGGTTTTTTTTTGCAAATTTGGAAGGAAGAGGCCTCAGAGAGAGAGGGGAGAAACAGAGTAGCAGAGAAAGAGAGAGGGGGGTGGGAAGGGGGGGGGGGGACTGCGAGGGCAGGTCTCCCCTCGCAGCTGTGGGTGGGTGCACTCCCCAGATGGCAAAACACAAAAGTCTTTGGGGTGGTCTTCAGGTGGGGGGAGAAGATGTCTTCACCTGGGGTAGCTGGAGCCACCAGGCACTCCTAACGATCTTTAATTGGGTGATTGATGACAATCTTCAGCCTGGTAGCTCCAGCTATCCCAGGCTAGGCAAATGTGGGGGGGTGGGGGGGGTTCCAATTGTGGGGGGGGCCCAGTTGTAAGCACGGCCCCCACGCACACTACCACACACACACACACACACCCCCCGCGATGTTCCGGCCCTCAGTGGTCTTCTTTCCTCCCCCCACCGAAACAACAAAGTCTTTTTGGGGAAATGCACCCACACCCACCTGTAGAATGTTGAGTCTCCCTCCTTCCACACTGGTTTGTTGTTGGTCTTTCCCCCTCTCTCCAACTCCTTGCAGAATGGTAAAAAGTTGAAAAGTTTTCTTCTGTTCTCCTCCTCTCCCTCTGGTTAAAGTTGAAGTGAAACCCCTTCCTTCCTTCTCTTCCTGGGCTGGTCTCAGGGCTCTCCAGGCAGGAGCTCAAGTTGCTAGCTGCTCTCAGCACTGCTCACAGCTCCCACTGAGCAGGACACGCCTCTACTGCTTCACGATTGGTCCCTTGTGCTTGAAACTCTTTTAGAGTCTACCTGCGAAAACATAAACATTAAACTGTGCCACCCGACCTGGGTGACACTCCAGACATTTACAAGGCCCATTTTTTTTTTCCCCCCTTTTTTATGTTTTTTTTTTTCTTTTTTTTTTTTTGTTTTTTTTTGTTTTTTTTTTTTTTTGGGCACTAAAATCACAATTTTTCCCCAGTGCCCCCTATAAAAGGGAAGGGGACACTAAAAGCACCGGCAATTAAAACAAATTAACTTTAAAACGTAAAATCAAATTAAAATTTGGTTGCCGGGCGTGATGATGCACTCCAGTCCCTCCGGTGCCCACCTCTCGCGGAAGGCCGCGAGCGTACCGGTGGACACCGCGTGCTCCATCTCCAAGGACACCCTGGACCGGATGTAAGAGCGGAAGAGAGGCAGGCAGTCAGGTTGAACGACCCCCTCGACCGCCCGCTGCCTGGACCGGCTGATGGCACCCTTGGCCGTGCCCAGGAGCAGTCCTACGAGGAGGCCTTCGGACCTACCCGCTCCCCTCCGCACAGGGTGCCCAAAGATCAGGAGAGTGGGACTGAAGTGCAGCCAGAATTTCAGGAGCAGCCCCTTCAAATAATGGAACAGGGGCTGCAACCTTGTGCACTCAATAAAAACATGGAACACGGACTCCTCCAGACCGCAGAAATTGCAGGCGGCCTGGGAGTCCGTGAACCGGCTTAAAAATTTGTTGCACGGCACTGCTCCGTGCACCACCCTCCAGGCCAAGTCCCCGATGAATAGTGGGAGGACCCCTGCGTAGAGTGCCCTCCATCGGGGACCCCCGCCTCCTCCGGACGGCAAGATGGTGCGCCATGGCGTGTCCGGACGGCCGGCGAGGATGGCAAAGTTGAGGGTGTGCAGGAGCAGCCCGTACAGGAAACCCCTCCGCGCGGAACTGAAAGGCACGGAGGGGATTTCCCCGAGGCGGCTCAAGTTGTGAGGCGCCGGCCCCCGAGGGAGGTTCCGGGGTTTGGCGCCGATGAGGAATTCCGTCCGGACGGGGGTCAGTTCGGACGGGATCTCCCCACGTGCTTGAGCCTCCTCGATACACCTAACGGAGTCAGGGCCCAGAGCTGTTTTTAGCGACTCGATGGCATCGGCCGCGCGGCGGACGTTGGCAGAATTTAGGCGCCGCGCCAGCGTGACTGGCGCCATCCAGCCCGCTCCTCCGCCATCGAGCAGGTCCCTGACCCTGGTCACCTCACCAGCCACAGCCCTCTCTTCCGACCGCCACATGAAGCCTCGGCCGTGGAGGTACGGATTCCCGAGCAGCGGCTCCTGCAGGACGGCCGCCACTCCAGCCGGCGGAGAGCTGCGCTTGGTGGAGACTTTGTTCCAGACCCTGATGAGTTCCCTGTAAAAGACAGGCAGCTCCCGGAGGGCGGTCCTGGCACCCCCCAAGTTCACAAACAGGAGCTGCGTGTCATAATTGAGGTCGAGCTGCTGGCGGAAGAAATACCTCGCCAGAGCACACCACCTAGGAGGGGGCTCGACGTAAAGGTATCTCTGCAGGGTCTGAAGACGGAAAGTCGCGAGCTGGACGCTGATGCACACCAACGACTGACCGCCCTCCTCAAGCGGGAGACTCAAGACCGCGGCAGAGACCCAGTGCTTCCTGTTGTTCCAGAAGAAGTCCACCAGCTTCTTCTGTATCTTGGCGACAAACGCAGGGGGAGGGGTCAAAGTGACCAGCCGGTACCACAGCATTGCGGCCACCAGCTGGTTTATGACTAGCGCTCGACCCCTGTAGGACAGCACTCGGAGCAGTCCTGTCCAGCGCCCTAGGCGAGCGGCGACCTTGGCCTCCAGCTCCTGCCAGTTCGCCGGCCAGGCTCCCTCGTCGGGGCTAAGGTAGACTCCCAGATAGAGGAGATGGGTCGTGCTCCAGGCAAAAGGCCTGAGCTCCTCCGGCAGGGAGTCCACCCGCCACTGACCCACCAGGAGTCCGGAACATTTCTCCCAGTTGATCCTGGCGGAGGACGCGGCCGAGTAAATCTCCTGGCACTCACGCATCCTCCGCAGGTCAGCGGGATCCTCTACCGCGAGGAGCACGTCATCGGCGTAAGCCGAGAGGACGACCTCCACGCCCGGCCCTTGCAGAGCCAGTCCCGTCAACCTCGTCCGCAAGAGGCGCAGGAAAGGCTCCACGCAAACGGCGTATAACTGGCCGGACATGGGGCATCCCTGGCGCACCCCTCTCCTAAAGCGAAGGGGCGCCGTCAAGGACCCGTTAACCTTAATCAGACACTCCGCGGCGGCGTACAAAAGTCGGATCCGGGCGACGAAATGCGTCCCGAACCCGAAAGCGCGCAGAGTTCCGAGCAGATAGTCGTGATCCACCCTGTCGAACGCCTTCTCTTGGTCGAGGGATAGGAAGGCGACCGACAGACCAGCCTCCTGGGAACAATGGATGAGGTCCCGGACCAGATGGATGTTATCGTGGATTGTCCGGCCCGGGACCGTGTATGACTGGTCGGGGTGGATCATGTGGTCCAGCACGGCACCAAGGCGAGCAGACATCGCCCTGGCGAGGATTTTGTAGTCCGTGCTGAGGAGGGAGACCGGGCGCCAGTTCTTAAGGAGGCGGAGATCGCCCTTCTTAGGCAGCAGGACGATGACTGCCCTGCGCCAAGAGAGGGGCATCTCCCCGGTCGCCAGACTTTCCCCCAGGACCCGCGCGTAGTCGCCCCCCAGGACGTCCCAGAACGCCCTGTGGAACTCCACGGTCAGCCCGTCCAGCCCCGGGGATTTTCCCCTCGAGAGCCGGGCGAGGGCACCGGTCAGCTCCGCCAGGCTTAGCGGAGCTTCCAGATTTTCGGCGCCCTCCGGGCCGACCTTCGGCAGGTCCTCCCACAAAACTCTACGCGCTTCCTCGCTGGACGGATCCGGAGAGAACAGAGCCCCGTAATATTCACGGACCCTGTTGTTGACGCCCTCCGGATCCGAGACGAGAGAGCCGTCGTCGGCCAGCAGCGTCAAGAGCTGCTTACGGACACTCTGCCTTTTTTCCAGCGAGTAGAAGAAGGGGGAGCCGCGGTCCAGATCCCGCAGGAACCGGATCCGCGACCTCACGAACGCGCCTCGGGACCCGACGAGCTGCAGGTCCTTCAGCGCGGCCTTCTTCGCTTCGTACACCGTCCGCAGGGCCGGGTCCTGGACGACTTGACCGAGACGGCCTTCCAGGTCGAGCACCTCTTTTTCTAGGCGCCCGACTCTGGCCGCCCGCCTCTTGGTCGACCCCCTCGCGTACTCTTGACAGAAGACGCGGACGTGAGCCTTGCCCACGTCCCACCATAGCCTCAAGGAGGGGAAGCCCCCCTGCTTCCTTCTCCAGTCGGACCAGAATCGACGGAACGAGTCCTGGAACCGCACGTCCTCCAGCAGCCGGTTGTTAAAGTGCCAGTACGCGGACCCCGTCCTCGCGCGGAGCGAAGCGAGCTCCGCCCACACCAGGTGGTGGTCCGAACACGGCACCGGCCGCATGGAGGCCGCCGGGACGCAGGAAACGTACGCCCGAGACACGTAAAGGCGGTCGACTCTAGACCATCCAACTCCAGGCCTCACCCAAGTAAAGGCGCTGGAGTCGGGGTGGAGATTTCGCCAGACGTCCACCAAGTCGAAGGACCCGACCAGGTCCCTCAACTTCTCCATCGCCGTCATGCACTGCGGGGCACCGGAGCGGTCCCTCGCCTCGAGGGTGCAGTTAAAATCCCCCCCGAGGACAATGCAGTCGCCGACGTCGACGGAGCCAAGAAGAGCGGACACCTCTTCAAAGAAGCGCGTTTGCTGCGGGCCGGGATGAGGGGCGTACACGTTCACGAGATGGAGCGGCACGTCCCCCAGGCGAACCGTTACGTGCAGCAAGCGGCCTGGCACGGGCTCCTCGACCCCCAAGATCTCCGGCTGAAAATGCGGGCCCAGCAGGATGGCCACCCCACTAGAAATGGCGGTGAGGTGGCTCATGCGGACCTCTCCTTGCCATTCCAGGAGCCACGTGGCTTCGTCTCCCGGAACGGTGTGGGTTTCTTGCAGGAAGCACACCGCATATTTCCCCTCCCGCAGGAGCGAAAAATTGTCAAATCTACGGCGTGCCCCTCTGCCGCCGTTGATGTTGAGGCTGGCTATGGTTATCTTCATGGCAAAAGCATAGTGCAACCTCTACCTTAACCTATTGTGGGGGGGGGAGCGGAGTCTTTTGTTGAACTCCGCTCCCTCCGCAGCCCAGCGAGGAGTCCCTCGAGCTCGCGCAGCTCAAGGTGCTGCTCCTTTGTCAAGGGCCCGCCCGCGGCCAAGGTTTTAACGGCGGCGCGGACGGACCCCTTGATCAGCTCCGGCTCGGACCATTTTTCCAGGGCCAGTCGGGCTTGGTCGCGGCGACCCCGGCTCTGGGCCAAAAAGTCCCGGAGTTCCTTTGCAGGAACGAGGAGGGCCTCAGCGGCGGCCGCGAGCAGATCCACCGCCTCACTGGCGGTGGTCTCTAGGTCTTCACCCGCGTCCCCCACCGAGTCCCCGTCCTCCTCCGGGAGGTGGCCGCCAGCAGCCGGCCCATCGACCGCACAAGGTACGGCAAATGAACCGGCCGCTCCAACCGGCCCTGGCACTGCCCCGATCCCACCCCCAGGATCGTCGGCAGAGGAGTCCCCACTGGGCTCTTTTAAAAATGGTGCTGGGTCGGGAAATGACAGCGGAAGGGGTTCCCCCTCCGCCCCAGGAACCGGAGAACAAGGAGAGACCCGGCCATAGGAAATCCCCAGGCCCTCCAAGTGCTCCAGCTCCAAAGTAAGGGGCGAGGGTGGGTGTTCCTCCCCCTCCCCGCTGCCACCCCCCGGCCCAGCATCTACAGTATCATTAAAATCAATTGTTTCATTCTCTGCCGGGTCGAGCAAATCCCGGGGGAAGTTGGGTAATAGCTGGGCGGGCTCAGGTTCGGCCTTTTCGGCCTCGCCCGCCTCAGTCCCCGGGACGCCCGGCCCGGCGGCTACGCATTCCTCCGCGGTCCCCACGCCCCCCACGACAGGCAGATCTTCCACTCCATCCCCGGGAGGCAGAGGCTGGGCAGCCTCAACTGTCTCACCCTCCCCGGGGAAAGACTCCTCGCGCCTGCAGCGCAATTTGGGGGCGCTGGTGGGGGACGCGGGACACGCGGCGGGCACCGCCTCCTCCGCGGAGGGATGTTGTTCCCCCTCCGCCTCATTGGGGCGGTGCCTCTTTTTGTTCCTGGGGGCGCGCGGAGTCAGGGAGACCTCCATGTCTGCCGAGGCCTCCCGCTCCGCCCCCCCCTTTTCCTTTTCTTGCCCGCGCCTGGGCCCCTCTGTGGTGGTATTCAAGGGCCCGGGCACGGGCTCGGGGCACCCCGCGCTCGCCGGTGACTGGGTTGGGCTGAGCGCGGTGGTCAGACTTTCCGGCGCACCGAGGGGACCCGCCTCTAGATGTTTCTCCTTCTTCCGCGCCTTCTTTCCGCTCGGACGCTCTCCCTCCCCCCCGCCGGAGGCCCTGAAAACAAAGGCCTCCGACGATGCCCGCGCACCCATGGCTCCCGGCACGCGGACGCAACTAGGGGGAGGGGTGGCGGCAGCGCCAGCCTTGGCCGCCTTCGGTGGTTTGGCGGCCTTGGAGGCGGGGCAGTTCTTACGAACATGCCCCACCTCCCTGCAGGCATGGCACCGCACGCCGTCCGACGTCCAGAAGACGCGGTAGGCAGTCCCCTCGTGCACCACATTAAAGTGCCCTTCTGTCACGTCCTCCCGCGCCAGCCGGACAAAGAGCTGGCGGCGGAAGGAGAACACGTGGCGCAGGCTGTTCTCCCTGAGGCCGAGCGGTATGGGGTTGATCCCTGACCTTACCTCCCCCAGTTGTTGTAGGTGAGGGAGGAGGAGCTCAGCGGGAACAAAGGGCGGGACGTTCGACACGATGACCCTCTGCGCGGTGGCCTCGAGAGGATCCACCGGCAGGAACGTCCCGCCCACCGTGAGCCCCTTTTCGAGGGCCAGGGACACCGCCCGCTCCGACCCCAGGAAGAAAACAGCCTTCCCAGACATCTTGGAGGCTGCGACAATGGCCGAGGGGCCGACTACCCCAGCCATCGCCCGCACGCACTCCTCAATGCTCATTGTGGGGTGAGTGTAGCTCTTGACCCCGTGTTTTCTAGTAATTAATCTAAATGGTGGCAGGGCAGCGGGTGGCGCAGGAGGTGCTGTGGAAGCGGTTGCCACCTGCGCATACGTCCTTGCTGGCCCTGCCACCGGCGTGGATGGGGTCGCCATCACGGGGTCCCTTTAAGGGCTACACCCACCCCAAAGTCACAGGCCTTAATGGTCTTTAATGGCCTCTTATGTTCACTGAGCAGAGGAGCCCTTAACGAGGCACCTCTCCCCTCGTTGACAATTGGGGAGAGGCCTTGCTCCCTCTGCTCAGTTGTCTTAATTGGTTTTTTTTTAAATTTGGAAGGAAAGGGTTCTCAGAGAGAGAGGGGAGAAACAGAGTAGCAGAGAAAAGAGAGAGGGGGGTGGGAAGGGGGGGGGGGCTGCGAGGGCAGGTCTCTCCTCGCAGCTGTGGGTGGGTGCACTCCCCAGATGGCAAAACACAAAAGTCTTTGAGGTGGTCTTCAGGTGGGGGGAGAAGATGTCTTCACCTGGGGTAGCTGGAGCCACCAGGCACTCCTAACGATCTTTAATTGGGTGATTTAAGAAAAACAACAATCTTCAGCCTGGTAGCTCCAGCTATCCCAGGCTAGGCAAATGTGGGGGGTGGGGGGGGTTCCAATTGTGGGGGGGGGCCCTAGTTGTAAGCACGGCCCCCACGCACACTACCACACACACACACACCCCCCGCGATGTTCCGGCCCTCAGTGGTCTTCTTTCCTCCCCCCACCGATACAACAAAGTCTGTTTGGGGAAATGCACCCACACCCACCTGTAGAGTAGTTGAGTCTCCCTCCTTCCACACTGGATGTTGTTGTTCTTTTCCCCCTCTCTCCAACTCCTTGCAGAAATGATGAAGTTGTTGCAATGTTTTCTGTTCTCCTCCTCTCCCTCTGGATAGAAGTTGTAGTGAAGCCCCTTCCTTCCTTCTCTTCCTGGGCTGGTCTCAGGGCTCTCCAGGCAGGAGCTCAAGTTGCTAGCTGCTCTCAGCACTGCTCACAGCTCCCACTGAGCAGGACACGCCTCTACTGCTTCACGATTGGTCCCTTGTGCTTGAAACTCTTTTAGAGTCTACCTGTGAAAACATAAAACAATAACGGTGCCACCCAACCTGGGTGACACTCCAGACATTTACAAGGCCCTTTTTTTCCCCCCCTTTTTTTGTTTTTTTTTTGTGTTTTTCTTTTTTTGGTTTTTTTTTTTTGGGCACTAAAATCACAATTTTTCCCCAGTGCCCCCTATAAAAGGGAAGGGGACACTAAAAGCACCGGCAATTAAAACAAATTAACTTTAAAACGTAAAATCAAATTAAAATTTGGTTGCCGGGCGTGATGATGCACTCCAGTCCCTCCGGTGCCCACCTCTCGCGGAAGGCCGCGAGCGTACCGGTGGACACCGCGTGCTCCATCTCCAAGGACACCCTGGACCGGATGTAAGAGCGGAAGAGAGGCAGGCAGTCAGGTTGAACGACCCCCTCGACCGCCCGCTGCCTGGACCGGCTGATGGCACCCTTGGCCGTGCCCAGGAGCAGTCCTACGAGGAGGCCCTCGGACCTACCCGCTCCCCTCCGCACAGGGTGCCCAAAGATCAGGAGAGTGGGACTGAAGTGCAGCCAGAATTTCAGGAGCAGCCCCTTCAAATAGTGGAACAGGGGCTGCAACCTTGTGCATTCAATAAAAACATGGAACACGGACTCCTCCAGACCGCAGAAATTGCAGGCGGCCTGGGAGTCCGTGAACCGGCTTAAAAATTTGTTGCACGGCACTGCTCCGTGCACCACCCTCCAGGCCAAGTCCCCGATGAATAGTGGGAGGACCCCTGCGTAGAGTGCCCTCCATCGGGGACCCCCGCCTCCTCCGGACGGCAAGATGGTACGCCATGGCGTGTCCGGACGGCCGGCGAGGATGGCAAAGTTGAGGGTGTGCAGGAGCAGCCCGTACAGGAAACCCCTCCGCGCGGAACTGAAAGGCACGGAGGGGATTTCCCCGAGGCGGCTCAAGTTGTGAGGCGCCGGCCCCCGAGGGAGGTTCCGGGGTTTGGCGCCGATGAGGAATTCCGTCCGGACGGGGGTCAGTTCGGACGGGATCTCCCCACGTGCTTGAGCCTCCTCGATACACCTAACGGAGTCAGGGCCCAGAGCTGTTTTTAGCGACTCGATGGCATCGGCCGCGCGGCGGACGTTGGCAGAATTTAGGCGCCGCGCCAGCGTGACTGGCGCCATCCAGCCCGCTCCTCCGCCATCGAGCAGGTCCCTGACCCTGGTCACCTCACCAGCCACAGCCCTCTCTTCCGACCGCCACATGAAGCCTCGGCCGTGGAGGTACGGATTCCCGAGCAGCGGCTCCTGCAGGACGGCCGCCACTCCAGCCGGCGGAGAGCTGCGCTTGGTGGAGACTTTGTTCCAGACCCTGATGAGTTCCCTGTAAAAGACAGGCAGCTCCCGGAGGGCGGTCCTGGCACCCCCCAAGTTCACAAACAGGAGCTGCGTGTCATAATTGAGGTCGAGCTGCTGGCGGAAGAAATACCTCGCCAGAGCACACCACCTAGGAGGGGGCTCGACGTAAAGGTATCTCTGCAGGGTCTGAAGACGGAAAGTCGCGAGCTGGGCGCTGACGCACACCAACGACTGACCGCCCTCCTCAAGCGGGAGACTCAAGACCGCGACAGAGACCCAGTGCTTCCTGTTGTTCCAGAAGAAGTCCACCAGCTTCTTCTGTATCTTGGCGACAAACGCAGGGGGAGGGGTCAAAGTGACCAGCCGGTACCACAGCATTGCGGCCACCAGCTGGTTTATGACTAGCGCTCGACCCCTGTAGGACAGCACTCGGAGCAGTCCTGTCCAGCGCCCTAGGCGAGCGGCGACCTTGGCCTCCAGCTCCTGCCAGTTCGCCGGCCAGGCTTCCTCGTCGGGGCTAAGGTAGACTCCCAGATAGAGGAGATGGGTCGTGCTCCAGGCAAAAGGCCTGAGCTCCTCCGGCAGGGAGTCCACCCGCCACTGACCCACCAGGAGTCCGGAACATTTCTCCCAGTTGATCCTGGCGGAGGACGCGGCCGAGTAAATCTCCTGGCACTCACGCATCCTCCGCAGGTCAGCGGGATCCTCTACCGCGAGGAGCACGTCATCGGCGTAAGCCGAGAGGACGACCTCCACGCCCGGCCCTTGCAGAGCCAGTCCCGTCAACCTCGTCCGCAAGAGGCGCAGGAAAGGCTCCACGCAAACGGCGTATAACTGGCCGGACATGGGGCATCCCTGGCGCACCCCTCTCCTAAAGCGAAGGGGCGCCGTCAAGGACCCGTTAACCTTAATCAGACACTCCGCGGCGGCGTACAAAAGTCGGATCCGGGCGACGAAATGCGTCCCGAACCCGAAAGCGCGCAGAGTTCCGAGCAGATAGTCGTGATCCACCCTGTCGAACGCCTTCTCTTGGTCGAGGGATAGGAAGGCGACCGACAGACCAGCCTCCTGGGAACAATGGATGAGGTCCCGGACCAGATGGATGTTGTCGTGGATTGTCCGGCCCGGGACCGTGTATGACTGGTCGGGGTGGATCATGTGGTCCAGCACGGCACCAAGGCGAGCAGACATCGCCCTGGCGAAGATTTTGTAGTCCGTGCTGAGGAGGGAGACCGGGCGCCAGTTCTTAAGGAGGCGGAGATCGCCCTTCTTAGGCAGCAGGACGATGACTGCCCTGCGCCAAGAGAGGGGCATCTCCCCGGTCGCCAGACTTTCCCCCAGGACCCGCGCGTAGTCGCTCCCCAGGACGTCCCAGAACGCCCTGTGGAACTCCACGGTCAGCCCGTCCAGCCCCGGGGATTTTCCCCTCGAGAGCCGGGCGAGGGCACCGGTCAGCTCCGCCAGGCTTAGCGGAGCTTCCAGATTTTCGGCGCCCTCCGGGCCGACCTTCGGCAGGTCCTCCCACAAAACTCTACGCGCTTCCTCGCTGGACGGATCCGGAGAGAACAGAGCCCCGTAATATTCACGGACCCTGTTGTTGACGCCCTCCGGATCCGAGACGAGAGAGCCGTCGTCGGCCAGCAGCGTCAAGAGCTGCTTACGGACACTCTGCCTTTTTTCCAGCGAGTAGAAGAAGGGGGAGCCGCGGTCCAGATCCCGCAGGAACCGGATCCGCGACCTCACGAACGCGCCTCGGGACCCGACGAGCTGCAGGTCCTTCAGCGCGGCCTTCTTCGCTTCGTACACCGTCCGCAGGGCCGGGTCCTGGACGACTTGACCGAGACGGGCTTCCAGGTCGAGCACCTCTTTTTCTAGGCGCCCGACTCTGGCCGCCCGCCTCTTGGTCGACCCCCTCGCGTACTCTTGACAGAAGACGCGGACGTGAGCCTTGCCCACGTCCCACCATAGCCTCAAGGAGGGGAAGCCCCCCTGCTTCCTTCTCCAGTCGGACCAGAATCGACGGAACGAGTCCTGGAACCGCACGTCCTCCAGCAGCCGGTTGTTAAAGTGCCAGTACGCGGACCCCGTCCTCGCGCGGAGCGAAGCGAGCTCCGCCCACACCAGGTGGTGGTCCGAACACGGCACCGGCCGCATGGAGGCCGCCGGGACGCAGGAAACGTACGCCCGAGACACGTAAAGGCGGTCGACTCTAGACCATCCAACTCCAGGCCTCACCCAAGTAAAGGCGCTGGAGTCGGGGTGGAGATTTCGCCAGACGTCCACCAAGTCGAAGGACCCGACCAGGTCCCTCAACTTCTCCATCGCCGTCATGCACTGCGGGGCACCGGAGCGGTCCCTCGCCTCGAGGGTGCAGTTAAAATCCCCCCCGAGGACAATGCAGTCGCCGACGTCGACGGAGCCAAGAAGAGCGGACACCTCTTCAAAGAAGCGCGTTTGCTGCGGGCCGGGATGAGGGGCGTACACGTTCACGAGATGGAGCGGCACGTCCCCCAGGCGAACCGTTACGTGCAGCAAGCGGCCTGGCACGGGCTCCTCGACCCCCAAGATCTCCGGCTGAAAATGCGGGCCCAGCAAGATGGCCACCCCACTAGAAATGGCGGTGAGGTGGCTCATGCGGACCTCTCCTTGCCATTCCAGGAGCCACGTGGCTTCGTCTCCCGGAACGGTGTGGGTTTCTTGCAGGAAGCACACCGCATATTTCCCCTCCCGCAGGAGCGAAAAATTGTCAAATCTACGGCGTGCCCCTCTGCCGCCGTTGATGTTGAGGCTGGCTATGGTTATCTTCATGGCAAAAGCATAGTGCAACCTCTACCTTAACCTATTGTGGGGGAGGGAGCGGAGTCTTTTGTTGAACTCCGCTCCCTCCGCAGCCCAGCGAGGAGTCCCTCGAGCTCGCGCAGCTCAAGGTGCTGCTCCTTTGTCAAGGGCCCGCCCGCGGCCAAGGTTTTAACGGCGGCGCGGACGGACCCCTTGATCAGCTCCGGCTCGGACCATTTTTCCAGGGCCAGTCGGGCTTGGTCGCGGCGACCCCGGCTCTGGGCCAAAAAGTCCCGGAGTTCCTTCGCAGGAACGAGGAGGGCCTCAGCGGCGGCCGCGAGCAGATCCACCGCCTCCCTGGCGGTGGTCTCTAGGTCTTCACCCGCGTCCCCCACCGAGTCCCCGTCCTCCTCCGGGAGGTGGCCGCCAGCAGCCGGCCCATCGACCGCACAAGGTACGGCAAATGAACCGGCCGCTCCAACCGGCCCTGGCACTGCCCCGATCCCACCCCCAGGATCGTCGGCAGAGGAGTCCCCACTGGGCTCTTTTAAAAATGGTGCTGGGTCGGGAAATGACAGCGGAAGGGGTTCCCCCTCCGCCCCAGGAACCGGAGAACAAGGAGAGACCCGGCCATAGGAAATCCCCAGGCCCTCCAAGTGCTCCAGCTCCAAAGTAAGGGGCGAGGGTGGGTGTTCCTCCCCCTCCCCGCTGCCACCCCCCGGCCCAGCATCTACAGTGTCATAAATATTTGTTTCATTCTCTGCCGGGTCGAGCAAATCCCGGGGGAAGTTGGGTAATAGCTGGGCGGGCTCAGGTTCGGCCTTTTCGGCCTCGCCCGCCTCAGTCCCCGGGACGCCCGGCCCGGCGGCTACGCATTCCTCCGCGGTCCCCACGCCCCCCACGACAGGCAGATCTTCCACTCCACCCCCGGGAGGCAGAGGCTGGGCAGCCTCAACTGTCTCACCCTCCCCGGGGAAAGACTCCTCGCGCCTGCAGCGCAATTTGGGGGCGCTGGTGGGGGACGCGGGACACGCGGCGGGCACCGACTCCTCCGCGGAGGGATGTTGTTCCCCCTCCGCGTCATTGGGGCGGTGCCTCTTTTTGTTCCTGGGGGCGCGCGGAGTCAGGGAGACCTCCATGTCTGCCGAGGCCTCCCGCTCCGCCCCCCCCTTTTCCTTTTCTTGCCCGCGCCCGGGCCCCTCTGTGGTGTTGTTCAAGGGCTCGGGCACGGGCTCGGGGCACCCCGCGCTCGCCGGTGACGGGGTTGGGCTGAGCGCGGTGGTCAAATTATCCGGCGCACTGAGGGGACCCGCCTCTTGATGTTTTGTCTTCTTCCGCGCCTTCTTTCCGGTCGGACGCTCTCCCTCCCCCCCGCCGGAGGCCCTGAAAACAAAGGCCTCCGACGATGCCCGCGCACCCATGGCTCCCGGCACGCGGACGCAACTAGGGGGAGGGGTGGCGGCGGCGCCAGCCTTGGCCGCCTTCGGTGGTTTGGCGGCCTTGGAGGCGGGGCAGTTCTTGCGAACGTGCCCCACCTCCCTGCAGGCATGGCACCGCACGCCGTCCGACGTCCAGAAGACGCGGTAGGCAGTCCCCTCGTGCACCACATTAAAATGACCTTCCGTCGTCTCCTCCCGCGCCAGCCGGACAAAGAGCTGGCGGCGGAAGGAGAACACGTGGCGCAGGCTGTTCTCCCTGAGGCCGAGCGGTATGGGGTTGATCCCTGACCTTACCTCCCCCAGTTGTTGTAGGTGAGGGAGGAGGAGCTCAGCGGAAACAAAGGGCGGGACGTTTGAAACGATGACCCTCTGCGCGGTGGCCTCGAGAGGGTCCACCGGCAGGAACGTCCCGCCCACCGTGAGCCCCTTTTCAAGGGCCAGGGACACCGCCCGCTCCGACCCCAGGAAGAACACGGCCTTCCCAGACATCTTGGAGGCTGCGACAATGGCCGAGGGGCCGACTACCCCAGCCATCGCCCGCACGCACTCCTCAATGCTCATTGTGGGGTGAGTGTAGCTCTTGACCCCGTGTTTCCTGGTTATAAGTCTGAATGGTGGCAGGGCAGCGGGTGGCGCAGGAGGTGCCGTGGATGTGGACACCGCCTGCGCATACGTCCTTGCTGGCCCTGCCACCGGCGTGGATGGGGTCGCCATCACGGGGTCCCTTTAAGGGCTACACCCACCCCAAAGTCACAGGCCTTAATGGTCTTAATTAGGCCTCTTATCTAAAAGACTGAAGCAGAGGAGCTCTTAACGAGGTACCTCTCCCCTCGTTGACAATTGGGGAGAGGCCTTGCTCCCTCTGCTCAGTTGTCTTAATTGGTTTTGTTTTTTTGTTTTTTTTTGTAAATTTGGAAGGAAGAGGCCTCAGAGAGAGAGGGGAGAAACAGAGTAGCAGAGAAAGAGAGAGGGGGGTGGGAAGGGGGGGGGGACTGCGAGGGCAGGTCTCCCCTCGCAGCTGTGGGTGGGTGCACTCCCCAGATGGCAAAACACAAAAGTCTTTGGGGTGGTCTTCAGGTGGGGGGAGAAGATGTCTTCACCTGGGGTAGCTGGAGCCACCAGGCACTCCTAACGATCTTTAATTGGGTGTTTAAGAAAAACAACAATCTTCAGCCTGGTAGCTCCAGCTATCCCAGGCTAGGCAAATGTGGGGGGTGGGGGGGGTTCCAATTGTGGGGGGGGCCCAGTTGTAAGCACGGCCCCCACGCACACTACCACACACACACACACACACCCCCCGCGATGTTCCGGCCCTCAGTGGTCTTCTTTCCTCCCCCCACCGATACAACAAAGTCTTTTTGGGAAATGCACCCACACCCACCTGTAGAATGTTGGGTCTCCCTCCTTCCACACTGGATGTTGTTTGTTTTTTTCCCCCTCTCTCCAACTCCTTGCAGAATGGTAATAAAGATGTTGTAATGATTTCTGTTCTCCTCCTCTCCCTCTGGTTAAAGTTGAAGGTGAAGCCCCTTCCTTCCTTCTCCTCCTGGGCTGGTCTCAGGGCTCTCCAGGCAGGAGCTCAAGTTGATAGCTGCTCTCAGCACTGCTCACAGCTCCCACTGAGCAGGACACGCCTCTACTGCTTCACGATTGGTCCCTTGTGCTTGAAACTCTTTTGAGTTCACCTGTGAAGACATAAAAACAATAAACGGTGCCACCCGACCTGGGTGACACTCCAGACATTTTCAAGGCCCTTATTTTCCCCCCTTTTTTTGGTTTTTTTTTGTGTTTTTCTTTTTTTTTGTTTTTTTTTTTGTTTTTTTTTTGGGCACTAAAATAACAATTTTCCCCAGTGCCCCCTATAAAAGGGAAGGGGGACACTAAAAGCACCGGCAATTAAAACAAATTAAACTTTAAAACGTAAAATCAAATTAAAATTTGGTTGCCGGGCGTGATGATGCACTCCAGTCCCTCCGGTGCCCACCTCTCGCGGAAGGCCGCGAGCGTACCGGTGGACACCGCGTGCTCCATCTCCAAGGACACCCTGGACCGGATGTAAGAGCGGAAGAGAGGCAGGCAGTCAGGTTGAACGACCCCCTCGACCGCCCGCTGCCTGGACCGGCTGATGGCACCCTTGGCCGTGCCCAGGAGCAGTCCTACGAGGAGGCCTTCGGACCTACCCGCTCCCCTCCGCACAGGGTGCCCAAAGATCAGGAGGGTGGGACTGAAGTGCAGCCAGAATTTCAGGAGCAGCCCCTTCAAATAATGGAACAGGGGCTGCAACCTCGTGCACTCAATAAAAACATGGAACACGGACTCCTCCAGACCGCAGAAATTGCAGGCGGCCTGGGAGTCCGTGAACCGGCTTAAAAATTTGTTGCACGGCACTGCTCCGTGCACCACCCTCCAGGCCAAGTCCCCGATGAATAGTGGGAGGACCCCTGCGTAGAGTGCCCTCCATCGGGGACCCCCGCCTCCTCCGGACGGCAAGATGGTACGCCATGGCGTGTCCGGACGGCCGGCGAGGATGGCAAAGTTGAGGGTGTGCAGGAGCAGCCCGTACAGGAAACCCCTCCGCGCGGAACTGAAAGGCACGGAGGGGATTTCCCCGAGGCGGCTCAAGTTGTGAGGCGCCGGCCCCCGAGGGAGGTTCCGGGGTTTGGCGCCGATGAGGAATTCCGTCCGGACGGGGGTCAGTTCGGACGGGATCTCCCCACGTGCTTGAGCCTCCTCGATACACCTAACGGAGTCAGGGCCCAGAGCTGTTTTTAGCGACTCGATGGCATCGGCCGCGCGGCGGACGTTGGCAGAATTTAGGCGCCGCGCCAGCGTGACTGGCGCCATCCAGCCCGCTCCTCCGCCATCGAGCAGGTCCCTGACCCTGGTCACCTCACCAGCCACAGCCCTCTCTTCCGACCGCCACATGAAGCCTCGGCCGTGGAGGTACGGATTCCCGAGCAGCGGTTCCTGCAGGACGGCCGCCACTCCAGCCGGCGGAGAGCTGCGCTTGGTGGAGACTTTGTTCCAGACCCTGATGAGTTCCCTGTAAAAGACAGGCAGCTCCCGGAGGGCGGTCCTGGCACCCCCCAAGTTCACAAACAGGAGCTGCGTGTCATAATTGAGGTCGAGCTGCTGGCGGAAGAAATACCTCGCCAGAGCACACCACCTAGGAGGGGGCTCGACGTAAAGGTATCTCTGCAGGGTCTGAAGACGGAAAGTCGCGAGCTGGGCGCTGACGCACACCAACGACTGACCGCCCTCCTCAAGCGGGAGACTCAAGACCGCGACAGAGACCCAGTGCTTCCTGTTGTTCCAGAAGAAGTCCACCAGCTTCTTCTGTATCTTGGCGACAAACGCAGGGGGAGGGGTCAAAGTGACCAGCCGGTACCACAGCATTGCGGCCACCAGCTGGTTTATGACTAGCGCTCGACCCCTGTAGGACAGCACTCGGAGCAGTCCTGTCCAGCGCCCTAGGCGAGCGGCGACCTTGGCCTCCAGCTCCTGCCAGTTCGCCGGCCAGGCTTCCTCGTCGGGGCTAAGGTAGACTCCCAGATAGAGGAGATGGGTCGTGCTCCAGGCAAAAGGCCTGAGCTCCTCCGGCAGGGAGTCCACCCGCCACTGACCCACCAGGAGTCCGGAACATTTCTCCCAGTTGATCCTGGCGGAGGACGCGGCCGAGTAAATCTCCTGGCACTCACGCATCCTCCGCAGGTCAGCGGGATCCTCTACCGCGAGGAGCACGTCATCGGCGTAAGCCGAGAGGACGACCTCCACGCCCGGCCCTTGCAGAGCCAGTCCCGTCAACCTCGTCCGCAAGAGGCGCAGGAAAGGCTCCACGCAAACGGCGTATAACTGGCCGGACATGGGGCATCCCTGGCGCACCCCTCTCCTAAAGCGAAGGGGCGCCGTCAAGGACCCGTTAACCTTAATCAGACACTCCGCGGCGGCGTACAAAAGTCGGATCCGGGCGACGAAATGCGTCCCGAACCCGAAAGCGCGCAGAGTTCCGAGCAGATAGTCGTGATCCACCCTGTCGAACGCCTTCTCTTGGTCGAGGGATAGGAAGGCGACCGACAGACCAGCCTCCTGGGAGCAATGGATGAGGTCCCGGACCAGATGGATGTTGTCGTGGATCGTCCGGCCCGGGACCGTGTATGACTGGTCGGGGTGAATCATGTGGTCCAGCACGGCACCAAGGCGAGCAGACATCGCCCTGGCGAAGATTTTGTAGTCCGTGCTGAGGAGGGAGACCGGGCGCCAGTTCTTAAGGAGGCGGAGATCGCCCTTCTTAGGCAGCAGGACGATGACTGCCCTGCGCCAAGAGAGGGGCATCTCCCCGGTCGCCAGACTTTCCCCCAGGACCCGCGCGTAGTCGCTCCCCAGGACGTCCCAGAACGCCCTGTGGAACTCCACGGTCAGCCCGTCCAGCCCCGGGGATTTTCCCCTCGAGAGCCGGGCGAGGGCACCGGTCAGCTCCGCCAGGCTTAGCGGAGCTTCCAGATTTTCGGCGCCCTCCGGGCCGACCTTCGGCAGGTCCTCCCACAAAACTCTACGCGCTTCCTCGCTGGACGGATCCGGAGAGAACAGAGCCCCGTAATATTCTCGGACCCTGTTGTTGACGCCCTCCGGATCCGAGACGAGAGAGCCGTCGTCGGCCAGCAGCGTCAAGAGCTGCTTACGGACACTCTGCCTTTTTTCCAGCGAGTAGAAGAAGGGGGAGCCGCGGTCCAGATCCCGCAGGAACCGGATCCGCGACCTCACGAACGCGCCTCGGGACCCGACGAGCTGCAGGTCCTTCAGCGCGGCCTTCTTCGCTTCGTACACCGTCCGCAGGGCCGGGTCCTGGACGACTTGACCGAGACGGCCTTCCAGGTCGAGCACCTCTTTTTCTAGGCGCCCGACTCTGGCCGCCCGCCTCTTGGTCGACCCCCTCGCGTACTCTTGACAGAAGACGCGGACGTGAGCCTTGCCCACGTCCCACCATAGCCTCAAGGAGGGGAAGCCCCCCTGCTTCCTTCTCCAGTCGGACCAGAATCGACGGAACGAGTCCTGGAACCGCACGTCCTCCAGCAGCCGGTTGTTAAAGTGCCAGTACGCGGACCCCGTCCTCGCGCGGAGCGAAGCGAGCTCCGCCCACACCAGGTGGTGGTCCGAACACGGCACCGGCCGCATGGAGGCCGCCGGGACGCAGGAAACGTACGCCCGAGACACGTAAAGGCGGTCGACTCTAGACCATCCAACTCCAGGCCTCACCCAAGTAAAGGCGCTGGAGTCGGGGTGGAGATTTCGCCAGACGTCCACCAAGTCGAAGGACCCGACCAGGTCCCTCAACTTCTCCATCGCCGTCATGCACTGCGGGGCACCGGAGCGGTCCCTCGCCTCGAGGGTGCAGTTAAAATCCCCCCCGAGGACAATGCAGTCGCCGACGTCGACGGAGCCAAGAAGAGCGGACACCTCTTCAAAGAAGCGCGTTTGCTGCGGGCCGGGATGAGGGGCGTACACGTTCACGAGATGGAGCGGCACGTCCCCCAGGCGAACCGTTACGTGCAGCAAGCGGCCTGGCACGGGCTCCTCGACCCCCAAGATCTCCGGCTGAAAATGCGGGCCCAGCAAGATGGCCACCCCACTAGAAATGGCGGTGAGGTGGCTCATGCGGACCTCTCCTTGCCATTCCAGGAGCCACGTGGCTTCGTCTCCCGGAACGGTGTGGGTTTCTTGCAGGAAGCACACCGCATATTTCCCCTCCCGCAGGAGCGAAAAATTGTCAAATCTACGGCGTGCCCCTCTGCCGCCGTTGATGTTGAGGCTGGCTATGGTTATCTTCATGGCAAAAGCATAGTGCAACCTCTACCTTAACCTATTGTGGGGGAGGGAGCGGAGTCTTTTGTTGAACTCCGCTCCCTCCGCAGCCCAGCGAGGAGTCCCTCGAGCTCGCGCAGCTCAAGGTGCTGCTCCTTTGTCAAGGGCCCGCCCGCGGCCAAGGTTTTAACGGCGGCGCGGACGGACCCCTTGATCAGCTCCGGCTCGGACCATTTTTCCAGGGCCAGTCGGGCTTGGTCGCGGCGACCCCGGCTCTGGGCCAAAAAGTCCCGGAGTTCCTTCGCAGGAACGAGGAGGGCCTCAGCGGCGGCCGCGAGCAGATCCACCGCCTCCCTGGCGGTGGTCTCTAGGTCTTCACCCGCGTCCCCCACCGAGTCCCCGTCCTCCTCCGGGAGGTGGCCGCCAGCAGCCGGCCCATCGACCGCACAAGGTACGGCAAATGAACCGGCCGCTCCAACCGGCCCTGGCACTGCCCCGATCCCACCCCCAGGATCGTCGGCAGAGGAGTCCCCACTGGGCTCTTTTAAAAATGGTGCTGGGTCGGGAAATGACAGCGGAAGGGGTTCCCCCTCCGCCCCAGGAACCGGAGAACAAGGAGAGACCCGGCCATAGGAAATCCCCAGGCCCTCCAAGTGCTCCAGCTCCAAAGTAAGGGGCGAGGGTGGGTGTTCCTCCCCCTCCCCGCTGCCACCCCCCGGCCCAGCATCTACAGTGTCATAAATATTTGTTTCATTCTCTGCCGGGTCGAGCAAATCCCGGGGGAAGTTGGGTAATAGCTGGGCGGGCTCAGGTTCGGCCTTTTCGGCCTCGCCCGCCTCAGTCCCCGGGACGCCCGGCCCGGCGGCTACGCATTCCTCCGCGGTCCCCACGCCCCCCACGACAGGCAGATCTTCCACTCCACCCCCGGGAGGCAGAGGCTGGGCAGCCTCAACTGTCTCACCCTCCCCGGGGAAAGACTCCTCGCGCCTGCAGCGCAATTTGGGGGCGCTGGTGGGGGACGCGGGACACGCGGCGGGCACCGACTCCTCCGCGGAGGGATGTTGTTCCCCCTCCGCGTCATTGGGGCGGTGCCTCTTTTTGTTCCTGGGGGCGCGCGGAGTCAGGGAGACCTCCATGTCTGCCGAGGCCTCCCGCTCCGCCCCCCCCTTTTCCTTTTCTTGCCCGCGCCCGGGCCCCTCTGTGGTGTTGTTCAAGGGCTCGGGCACGGGCTCGGGGCACCCCGCGCTCGCCGGTGACGGGGTTGGGCTGAGCGCGGTGGTCAAATTATCCGGCGCACTGAGGGGACCCGCCTCTTGATGTTTTGTCTTCTTCCGCGCCTTCTTTCCGGTCGGACGCTCTCCCTCCCCCCCGCCGGAGGCCCTGAAAACAAAGGCCTCCGACGATGCCCGCGCACCCATGGCTCCCGGCACGCGGACGCAACTAGGGGGAGGGGTGGCGGCGGCGCCAGCCTTGGCCGCCTTCGGTGGTTTGGCGGCCTTGGAGGCGGGGCAGTTCTTGCGAACGTGCCCCACCTCCCTGCAGGCATGGCACCGCACGCCGTCCGACGTCCAGAAGACGCGGTAGGCAGTCCCCTCGTGCACCACATTAAAATGACCTTCCGTCGTCTCCTCCCGCGCCAGCCGGACAAAGAGCTGGCGGCGGAAGGAGAACACGTGGCGCAGGCTGTTCTCCCTGAGGCCGAGCGGTATGGGGTTGATCCCTGACCTTACCTCCCCCAGTTGTTGTAGGTGAGGGAGGAGGAGCTCAGCGGAAACAAAGGGCGGGACGTTTGAAACGATGACCCTCTGCGCGGTGGCCTCGAGAGGGTCCACCGGCAGGAACGTCCCGCCCACCGTGAGCCCCTTTTCAAGGGCCAGGGACACCGCCCGCTCCGACCCCAGGAAGAACACGGCCTTCCCAGACATCTTGGAGGCTGCGACAATGGCCGAGGGGCCGACTACCCCAGCCATCGCCCGCACGCACTCCTCAATGCTCATTGTGGGGTGAGTGTAGCTCTTGACCCCGTGTTTCCTGGTTATAAGTCTGAATGGTGGCAGGGCAGCGGGTGGCGCAGGAGGTGCCGTGGATGTGGACACCGCCTGCGCATACGTCCTTGCTGGCCCTGCCACCGGCGTGGATGGGGTCGCCATCACGGGGTCCCTTTAAGGGCTACACCCACCCCAAAGTCACAGGCCTTAATGGTCTTAATTAGGCCTCTTATCTAAAAGACTGAAGCAGAGGAGCTCTTAACGAGGTACCTCTCCCCTCGTTGACAATTGGGGAGAGGCCTTGCTCCCTCTGCTCAGTTGTCTTAATTGGTTTTGTTTTTTTGTTTTTTTTTTTGTAAATTTGGAAGGAAGAGGCCTCAGAGAGAGAGGGGAGAAACAGAGTAGCAGAGAAAGAGAGAGGGGGGTGGGAAGGGGGGGGGGACTGCGAGGGCAGGTCTCCCCTCGCAGCTGTGGGTGGGTGCACTCCCCAGATGGCAAAACACAAAAGTCTTTGGGGTGGTCTTCAGGTGGGGGGAGAAGATGTCTTCACCTGGGGTAGCTGGAGCCACCAGGCACTCCTAACGATCTTTAATTGGGTGTTTAAGAAAAACAACAATCTTCAGCCTGGTAGCTCCAGCTATCCCAGGCTAGGCAAATGTGGGGGGTGGGGGGGGTTCCAATTGTGGGGGGGGCCCAGTTGTAAGCACGGCCCCCACGCACACTACCACACACACACACACACACCCCCCGCGATGTTCCGGCCCTCAGTGGTCTTCTTTCCTCCCCCCACCGATACAACAAAGTCTTTTTGGGAAATGCACCCACACCCACCTGTAGAATGTTGGGTCTCCCTCCTTCCACACTGGATGTTGTTTGTTTTTTTCCCCCTCTCTCCAACTCCTTGCAGAATGGTAATAAAGATGTTGTAATGATTTCTGTTCTCCTCCTCTCCCTCTGGTTAAAGTTGAAGGTGAAGCCCCTTCCTTCCTTCTCCTCCTGGGCTGGTCTCAGGGCTCTCCAGGCAGGAGCTCAAGTTGATAGCTGCTCTCAGCACTGCTCACAGCTCCCACTGAGCAGGACACGCCTCTACTGCTTCACGATTGGTCCCTTGTGCTTGAAACTCTTTTGAGTTCACCTGTGAAGACATAAAAACAATAAACGGTGCCACCCGACCTGGGTGACACTCCAGACATTTTCAAGGCCCTTATTTTCCCCCCTTTTTTTGGTTTTTTTTTGTGTTTTTCTTTTTTTTTGTTTTTTTTTTTGTTTTTTTTTTGGGCACTAAAATAACAATTTTCCCCAGTGCCCCCTATAAAAGGGAAGGGGGACACTAAAAGCACCGGCAATTAAAACAAATTAAACTTTAAAACGTAAAATCAAATTAAAATTTGGTTGCCGGGCGTGATGATGCACTCCAGTCCCTCCGGTGCCCACCTCTCGCGGAAGGCCGCGAGCGTACCGGTGGACACCGCGTGCTCCATCTCCAAGGACACCCTGGACCGGATGTAAGAGCGGAAGAGAGGCAGGCAGTCAGGTTGAACGACCCCCTCGACCGCCCGCTGCCTGGACCGGCTGATGGCACCCTTGGCCGTGCCCAGGAGCAGTCCTACGAGGAGGCCTTCGGACCTACCCGCTCCCCTCCGCACAGGGTGCCCAAAGATCAGGAGGGTGGGACTGAAGTGCAGCCAGAATTTCAGGAGCAGCCCCTTCAAATAATGGAACAGGGGCTGCAACCTCGTGCACTCAATAAAAACATGGAACACGGACTCCTCCAGACCGCAGAAATTGCAGGCGGCCTGGGAGTCCGTGAACCGGCTTAAAAATTTGTTGCACGGCACTGCTCCGTGCACCACCCTCCAGGCCAAGTCCCCGATGAATAGTGGGAGGACCCCTGCGTAGAGTGCCCTCCATCGGGGACCCCCGCCTCCTCCGGACGGCAAGATGGTACGCCATGGCGTGTCCGGACGGCCGGCGAGGATGGCAAAGTTGAGGGTGTGCAGGAGCAGCCCGTACAGGAAACCCCTCCGCGCGGAACTGAAAGGCACGGAGGGGATTTCCCCGAGGCGGCTCAAGTTGTGAGGCGCCGGCCCCCGAGGGAGGTTCCGGGGTTTGGCGCCGATGAGGAATTCCGTCCGGACGGGGGTCAGTTCGGACGGGATCTCCCCACGTGCTTGAGCCTCCTCGATACACCTAACGGAGTCAGGGCCCAGAGCTGTTTTTAGCGACTCGATGGCATCGGCCGCGCGGCGGACGTTGGCAGAATTTAGGCGCCGCGCCAGCGTGACTGGCGCCATCCAGCCCGCTCCTCCGCCATCGAGCAGGTCCCTGACCCTGGTCACCTCACCAGCCACAGCCCTCTCTTCCGACCGCCACATGAAGCCTCGGCCGTGGAGGTACGGATTCCCGAGCAGCGGTTCCTGCAGGACGGCCGCCACTCCAGCCGGCGGAGAGCTGCGCTTGGTGGAGACTTTGTTCCAGACCCTGATGAGTTCCCTGTAAAAGACAGGCAGCTCCCGGAGGGCGGTCCTGGCACCCCCCAAGTTCACAAACAGGAGCTGCGTGTCATAATTGAGGTCGAGCTGCTGGCGGAAGAAATACCTCGCCAGAGCACACCACCTAGGAGGGGGCTCGACGTAAAGGTATCTCTGCAGGGTCTGAAGACGGAAAGTCGCGAGCTGGGCGCTGACGCACACCAACGACTGACCGCCCTCCTCAAGCGGGAGACTCAAGACCGCGACAGAGACCCAGTGCTTCCTGTTGTTCCAGAAGAAGTCCACCAGCTTCTTCTGTATCTTGGCGACAAACGCAGGGGGAGGGGTCAAAGTGACCAGCCGGTACCACAGCATTGCGGCCACCAGCTGGTTTATGACTAGCGCTCGACCCCTGTAGGACAGCACTCGGAGCAGTCCTGTCCAGCGCCCTAGGCGAGCGGCGACCTTGGCCTCCAGCTCCTGCCAGTTCGCCGGCCAGGCTTCCTCGTCGGGGCTAAGGTAGACTCCCAGATAGAGGAGATGGGTCGTGCTCCAGGCAAAAGGCCTGAGCTCCTCCGGCAGGGAGTCCACCCGCCACTGACCCACCAGGAGTCCGGAACATTTCTCCCAGTTGATCCTGGCGGAGGACGCGGCCGAGTAAATCTCCTGGCACTCACGCATCCTCCGCAGGTCAGCGGGATCCTCTACCGCGAGGAGCACGTCATCGGCGTAAGCCGAGAGGACGACCTCCACGCCCGGCCCTTGCAGAGCCAGTCCCGTCAACCTCGTCCGCAAGAGGCGCAGGAAAGGCTCCACGCAAACGGCGTATAACTGGCCGGACATGGGGCATCCCTGGCGCACCCCTCTCCTAAAGCGAAGGGGCGCCGTCAAGGACCCGTTAACCTTAATCAGACACTCCGCGGCGGCGTACAAAAGTCGGATCCGGGCGACGAAATGCGTCCCGAACCCGAAAGCGCGCAGAGTTCCGAGCAGATAGTCGTGATCCACCCTGTCGAACGCCTTCTCTTGGTCGAGGGATAGGAAGGCGACCGACAGACCAGCCTCCTGGGAGCAATGGATGAGGTCCCGGACCAGATGGATGTTGTCGTGGATCGTCCGGCCCGGGACCGTGTATGACTGGTCGGGGTGAATCATGTGGTCCAGCACGGCACCAAGGCGAGCAGACATCGCCCTGGCGAAGATTTTGTAGTCCGTGCTGAGGAGGGAGACCGGGCGCCAGTTCTTAAGGAGGCGGAGATCGCCCTTCTTAGGCAGCAGGACGATGACTGCCCTGCGCCAAGAGAGGGGCATCTCCCCGGTCGCCAGACTTTCCCCCAGGACCCGCGCGTAGTCGCTCCCCAGGACGTCCCAGAACGCCCTGTGGAACTCCACGGTCAGCCCGTCCAGCCCCGGGGATTTTCCCCTCGAGAGCCGGGCGAGGGCACCGGTCAGCTCCGCCAGGCTTAGCGGAGCTTCCAGATTTTCGGCGCCCTCCGGGCCGACCTTCGGCAGGTCCTCCCACAAAACTCTACGCGCTTCCTCGCTGGACGGATCCGGAGAGAACAGAGCCCCGTAATATTCTCGGACCCTGTTGTTGACGCCCTCCGGATCCGAGACGAGAGAGCCGTCGTCGGCCAGCAGCGTCAAGAGCTGCTTACGGACACTCTGCCTTTTTTCCAGCGAGTAGAAGAAGGGGGAGCCGCGGTCCAGATCCCGCAGGAACCGGATCCGCGACCTCACGAACGCGCCTCGGGACCCGACGAGCTGCAGGTCCTTCAGCGCGGCCTTCTTCGCTTCGTACACCGTCCGCAGGGCCGGGTCCTGGACGACTTGACCGAGACGGGCTTCCAGGTCGAGCACCTCTTTTTCTAGGCGCCCGACTCTGGCCGCCCGCCTCTTGGTCGACCCCCTCGCGTACTCTTGACAGAAGACGCGGACGTGAGCCTTGCCCACGTCCCACCATAGCCTCAAGGAGGGGAAGCCCCCCTGCTTCCTTCTCCAGTCGGACCAGAATCGACGGAACGAGTCCTGGAACCGCACGTCCTCCAGCAGCCGGTTGTTAAAGTGCCAGTACGCGGACCCCGTCCTCGCGCGGAGCGAAGCGAGCTCCGCCCACACCAGGTGGTGGTCCGAACACGGCACCGGCCGCATGGAGGCCGCCGGGACGCAGGAAACGTACGCCCGAGACACGTAAAGGCGGTCGACTCTAGACCATCCAACTCCAGGCCTCACCCAAGTAAAGGCGCTGGAGTCGGGGTGGAGATTTCGCCAGACGTCCACCAAGTCGAAGGACCCGACCAGGTCCCTCAACTTCTCCATCGCCGTCATGCACTGCGGGGCACCGGAGCGGTCCCTCGCCTCGAGGGTGCAGTTAAAATCCCCCCCGAGGACAATGCAGTCGCCGACGTCGACGGAGCCAAGAAGAGCGGACACCTCTTCAAAGAAGCGCGTTTGCTGCGGGCCGGGATGAGGGGCGTACACGTTCACGAGATGGAGCGGCACGTCCCCCAGGCGAACCGTTACGTGCAGCAAGCGGCCTGGCACGGGCTCCTCGACCCCCAAGATCTCCGGCTGAAAATGCGGGCCCAGCAAGATGGCCACCCCACTAGAAATGGCGGTGAGGTGGCTCATGCGGACCTCTCCTTGCCATTCCAGGAGCCACGTGGCTTCGTCTCCCGGAACGGTGTGGGTTTCTTGCAGGAAGCACACCGCATATTTCCCCTCCCGCAGGAGCGAAAAATTGTCAAATCTACGGCGTGCCCCTCTGCCGCCGTTGATGTTGAGGCTGGCTATGGTTATCTTCATGACAAAAGCATAGTGCAACCTCTACCTTAACCTATTGTGGGGGAGGGAGCGGAGTTCAACAAAAGACTCCTTTTGTTGAACTCCGCTCCCTCCGCAGCCCAGCGAGGAGTCCCTCGAGCTCGCGCAGCTCAAGGTGCTGCTCCTTTGTCAAGGGCCCGCCCGCGGCCAAGGTTTTAACGGCGGCGCGGACGGACCCCTTGATCAGCTCCGGCTCGGACCATTTTTCCAGGGCCAGTCGGGCTTGGTCGCGGCGACCCCGGCTCTGGGCCAAAAAGTCCCGGAGTTCCTTTGCAGGAACGAGGAGGGCCTCAGCGGCGGCCGCGAGCAGATCCACCGCCTCCCTGGCGGTGGTCTCTAGGTCTTCACCCGCGTCCCCCACCGAGTCCCCGTCCTCCTCCGGGAGGTGGCCGCCAGCAGCCGGCCCATCGACCGCACAAGGTACGGCAAATGAACCGGCCGCTCCAACCGGCCCTGGCACTGCCCCGATCCCACCCCCAGGATCGTCGGCAGAGGAGTCCCCACTGGGCTCTTTTAAAAATGGTGCTGGGTCGGGAAATGACAGCGGAAGGGGTTCCCCCTCCGCCCCAGGAACCGGAGAACAAGGAGAGACCCGGCCATAGGAAATCCCCAGGCCCTCCAAGTGCTCCAGCTCCAAAGTAAGGGGCGAGGGTGGGTGTTCCTCCCCCTCCCCGCTGCCACCCCCCGGCCCAGCATCTACAGTACCATTAAAATCAATTGTTTCATTCTCTGCCGGGTCGAGCAAATCCCGGGGGAAGTTGGGTAATAGCTGGGCGGGCTCAGGTTCGGCCTTTTCGGCCTCGCCCGCCTCAGTCCCCGGGACGCCCGGCCCGGCGGCTACGCATTCCTCCGCGGTCCCCACGCCCCCCACGACAGGCAGATCTTCCACTCCATCCCCGGGAGGCAGAGGCTGGGCAGCCTCAACTGTCTCACCCTCCCCGGGGAAAGACTCCTCGCGCCTGCAGCGCAATTTGGGGGCGCTGGTGGGGGACGCGGGACACGCGGCGGGCACCGACTCCTCCGCGGAGGGATGTTGTTCCCCCTCCGCCTCATTGGGGCGGTGCCTCTTTTTGTTCCTGGGGGCGCGCGGAGTCAGGGAGACCTCCATGTCTGCCGAGGCCTCCCGCTCCGCCCCCCCCTTTTCCTTTTCTTGCCCGCGCCTGGGCCCCTCTGTGGTGGTATTCAAGGGCCCGGGCACGGGCTCGGGGCACCCCGCGCTCGCCGGTGACTGGGTTGGGCTGAGCGCGGTGGTCAGACTTTCCGGCGCACCGAGGGGACCCGCCTCTAGATGTTTCTCCTTCTTCCGCGCCTTCTTTCCGCTCGGACGCTCTCCCTCCCCCCCGCCGGAGGCCCTGAAAACAAAGGCCTCCGACGATGCCCGCGCACCCATGGCTCCCGGCACGCGGACGCAACTAGGGGGAGGGGTGGCGGCGGCGCCAGCCTTGGCCGCCTTCGGTGGTTTGGCGGCCTTGGAGGCGGGGCAGTTCTTGCGAACGTGCCCCACCTCCCTGCAGGCATGGCACCGCACGCCGTCCGACGTCCAGAAGACGCGGTAGGCAGTCCCCTCGTGCACCACATTAAAATGACCTTCCGTCGTCTCCTCCCGCGCCAGCCGGACAAAGAGCTGGCGGCGGAAGGAGAACACGTGGCGCAGGCTGTTCTCCCTGAGGCCGAGCGGTATGGGGTTGATCCCTGACCTTACCTCCCCCAGTTGTTGTAGGTGAGGGAGGAGGAGCTCAGCGGAAACAAAGGGCGGGACGTTTGAAACGATGACCCTCTGCGCGGTGGCCTCGAGAGGGTCCACCGGCAGGAACGTCCCGCCCACCGTGAGCCCCTTTTCAAGGGCCAGGGACACCGCCCGCTCCGACCCCAGGAAGAACACGGCCTTCCCAGACATCTTGGAGGCTGCGACAATGGCCGAGGGGCCGACTACCCCAGCCATCGCCCGCACGCACTCCTCAATGCTCATTGTGGGGTGAGTGTAGCTCTTGACCCCGTGTTTCCTGGTTATAAGTCTGAATGGTGGCAGGGCAGCGGGTGGCGCAGGAGGTGCCGTGGATGTGGACACCGCCTGCGCATACGTCCTTGCTGGCCCTGCCACCGGCGTGGATGGGGTCGCCATCACGGGGTCCCTTTAAGGGCTACACCCACCCCAAAGTCACAGGCCTTAATGGTCTTAATTAGGCCTCTTATCTAAAAGACTGAAGCAGAGGAGCTCTTAACGAGGTACCTCTCCCCTCGTTGACAATTGGGGAGAGGCCTTGCTCCCTCTGCTCAGTTGTCTTAATTGGTTTTGTTTTTTTGTTTTTTTTTTTGTAAATTTGGAAGGAAGAGGCCTCAGAGAGAGAGGGGAGAAACAGAGTAGCAGAGAAAGAGAGAGGGGGGTGGGAAGGGGGGGGGGACTGCGAGGGCAGGTCTCCCCTCGCAGCTGTGGGTGGGTGCACTCCCCAGATGGCAAAACACAAAAGTCTTTGGGGTGGTCTTCAGGTGGGGGGAGAAGATGTCTTCACCTGGGGTAGCTGGAGCCACCAGGCACTCCTAACGATCTTTAATTGGGTGTTTAAGAAAAACAACAATCTTCAGCCTGGTAGCTCCAGCTATCCCAGGCTAGGCAAATGTGGGGGGTGGGGGGGGTTCCAATTGTGGGGGGGGCCCAGTTGTAAGCACGGCCCCCACGCACACTACCACACACACACACACACACCCCCCGCGATGTTCCGGCCCTCAGTGGTCTTCTTTCCTCCCCCCACCGATACAACAAAGTCTTTTTGGGAAATGCACCCACACCCACCTGTAGAATGTTGGGTCTCCCTCCTTCCACACTGGATGTTGTTTGTTTTTTTCCCCCTCTCTCCAACTCCTTGCAGAATGGTAATAAAGATGTTGTAATGATTTCTGTTCTCCTCCTCTCCCTCTGGTTAAAGTTGAAGGTGAAGCCCCTTCCTTCCTTCTCCTCCTGGGCTGGTCTCAGGGCTCTCCAGGCAGGAGCTCAAGTTGATAGCTGCTCTCAGCACTGCTCACAGCTCCCACTGAGCAGGACACGCCTCTACTGCTTCACGATTGGTCCCTTGTGCTTGAAACTCTTTTGAGTTTACCTGCGAAAACATAAACATTAAAGAGAGCCACCCGACCTGGGTGACACTCCAGACATTTACAAGGCCCATTTTTTCCCCCCCTTTTTTTTTTTTTTTTTTTTTTTTTTTTTTTTTTTTGGCACTAAAATCACAATTTTTCCCCAGTGCCCCCTATAAAAGGGAAGGGGACACTAAAAGCACCGGCAATTAAAACAAATTAACTTTAAAACGTAAAATCAAATTAAAATTTGGTTGCCGGGCGTGATGATGCACTCCAGTCCCTCCGGTGCCCACCTCTCGCGGAAGGCCGCGAGCGTACCGGTGGACACCGCGTGCTCCATCTCCAAGGACACCCTGGACCGGATGTAAGAGCGGAAGAGAGGCAGGCAGTCAGGTTGAACGACCCCCTCGACCGCCCGCTGCCTGGACCGGCTGATGGCACCCTTGGCCGTGCCCAGGAGCAGTCCTACGAGGAGGCCTTCGGACCTACCCGCTCCCCTCCGCACAGGGTGCCCAAAGATCAGGAGAGTGGGACTGAAGTGCAGCCAGAATTTCAGGAGCAGCCCCTTCAAATAAAGGAACAGGGGCTGCAACCTTGTGCACTCAATAAAAACATGGAACACGGACTCCTCCAGACCGCAGAAATTGCAGGCGGCCTGGGAGTCCGTGAACCGGCTTAAAAATTTGTTGCACGGCACTGCTCCGTGCACCACCCTCCAGGCCAAGTCCCCGATGAATAGTGGGAGGACCCCTGCGTAGAGTGCCCTCCATCGGGGACCCCCGCCTCCTCCGGACGGCAAGATGGTGCGCCATGGCGTGTCCGGACGGCCGGCGAGGATGGCAAAGTTGAGGGTGTGCAGGAGCAGCCCGTACAGGAAACCCCTCCGCGCGGAACTGAAAGGCACGGAGGGGATTTCCCCGAGGCGGCTCAAGTTGTGAGGCGCCGGCCCCCGAGGGAGGTTCCGGGGTTTGGCGCCGATGAGGAATTCCGTCCGGACGGGGGTCAGTTCGGACGGGATCTCCCCACGTGCTTGAGCCTCCTCGATGCACCTAACGGAGTCAGGGCCCAGAGCTGTTTTTAGCGACTCGATGGCATCGGCCGCGTGGCGGACGTTGGCAGAGTTTAGGCGCCGCGCCAGCGTGTCTGGCGCCATCCAGCCCGCTCCTCCGCCATCGAGCAGGTCCCTGACCCTGGTCACCTCACCAGCCACAGCCCTCTCTTCCGACCGCCACATAAAGCCTCGGCCGTGGAGGTACGGATTCCCGAGCAGCGGCTCCTGCAGGACGGCCGCCACTCCAGCCGGCGGAGAGCTGCGCTTGGTGGAGACTTTGTTCCAGACCCTGATGAGTTCCCTGTAAAAGACAGGCAGCTCCCGGAGGGCGGTCCTGGCACCCCCCAAGTTCACAAACAGGAGCTGCGTGTCATAATTGAGGTCGAGCTGCTGGCGGAAGAAATACCTCGCCAGAGCGCACCACCTAGGAGGGGGCTCGACGTAAAGGTATCTCTGCAGGGTCTGAAGACGGAAAGTCGCGAGCTGGGCGCTGACGCACACCAACGACTGACCGCCCTCCTCAAGCGGGAGACTCAAGACCGCGGCAGAGACCCAGTGCTTCCTGTTGTTCCAGAAGAAGTCCACCAGCTTCTTCTGTATCTTGGCGACAAACGCAGGGGGAGGGGTCAAAGTGACCAGCCGGTACCACAGCATTGCGGCCACCAGCTGGTTTATGACTAGCGCTCGACCCCTGTAGGACAGCACTCGGAGCAGTCCTGTCCAGCGCCCTAGGCGAGCGGCGACCTTGGCCTCCAGCTCCTGCCAGTTCGCCGGCCAGGCTCCCTCGTCGGGGCTAAGGTAGACTCCCAGATAGAGGAGATGGGTCGTGCTCCAGGCAAAAGGCCTGAGCTCCTCCGGCAGGGAGTCCACCCGCCACTGACCCACCAGGAGTCCGGAACATTTCTCCCAGTTGATCCTGGCGGAGGACGCGGCCGAGTAAATCTCCTGGCACTCACGCATCCTCCGCAGGTCAGCGGGATCCTCTACCGCGAGGAGCACGTCATCGGCGTAAGCCGAGAGGACGACCTCCACGCCCGGCCCTTGCAGAGCCAGTCCCGTCAACCTCGTCCGCAAGAGGCGCAGGAAAGGCTCCACGCAAACGGCGTATAACTGGCCGGACATGGGGCATCCCTGGCGCACCCCTCTCCTAAAGCGAAGGGGCGCCGTCAAGGACCCGTTAACCTTAATCAGACACTCCGCGGCGGCGTACAAAAGTCGGATCCGGGCGACGAAATGCGTCCCGAACCCGAAAGCGCGCAGAGTTCCGAGCAGATAGTCGTGATCCACCCTGTCGAACGCCTTCTCTTGGTCGAGGGATAGGAAGGCGACCGACAGACCAGCCTCCTGGGAGCAATGGATGAGGTCCCGGACCAGATGGATGTTGTCGTGGATCGTCCGGCCCGGGACCGTGTATGACTGGTCGGGGTGGATCATGTGGTCCAGCACGGCACCAAGGCGAGCAGACATCGCCCTGGCGAAGATTTTGTAGTCCGTGCTGAGGAGGGAGACCGGGCGCCAGTTCTTAAGGAGGCGGAGATCGCCCTTCTTAGGCAGCAGGACGATGACTGCCCTGCGCCAAGAGAGGGGCATCTCCCCGGTCGCCAGACTTTCCCCCAGGACCCGCGCGTAGTCGCCCCCCAGGACGTCCCAGAACGCCCTGTGGAACTCCACGGTCAGCCCGTCCAGCCCCGGGGATTTTCCCCTCGAGAGCCGGGCGAGGGCACCGGTCAGCTCCGCCAGGCTTAGCGGAGCTTCCAGATTTTCGGCGCCCTCCGGGCCGACCTTCGGCAGGTCCTCCCACAAAACTCTACGCGCTTCCTCGCTGGACGGATCCGGAGAGAACAGAGCCCCGTAATATTCACGGACCCTGTTGTTGACGCCCTCCGGATCCGAGACGAGAGAGCCGTCGTCGGCCAGCAGCGTCAAGAGCTGCTTACGGACACTCTGCCTTTTTTCCAGCGAGTAGAAGAAGGGGGAGCCGCGGTCCAGATCCCGCAGGAACCGGATCCGCGACCTCACGAACGCGCCTCGGGACCCGACGAGCTGCAGGTCCTTCAGCGCGGCCTTCTTCGCTTCGTACACCGTCCGCAGGGCCGGGTCCTGGACGACTTGACCGAGACGGGCTTCCAGGTCGAGCACCTCTTTTTCTAGGCGCCCGACTCTGGCCGCCCGCCTCTTGGTCGACCCCCTCGCGTACTCTTGACAGAAGACGCGGACGTGAGCCTTGCCCACGTCCCACCATAGCCTCAAGGAGGGGAAGCCCCCCTGCTTCCTTCTCCAGTCGGACCAGAATCGACGGAACGAGTCCTGGAACCGCACGTCCTCCAGCAGCCGGTTGTTAAAGTGCCAGTACGCGGACCCCGTCCTCGCGCGGAGCGAAGCGAGCTCCGCCCACACCAGGTGGTGGTCCGAACACGGCACCGGCGCATGGAGGCCGCCGGGACGCAGGAAACGTACGCCCGAGACACGTAAAGGCGGTCGACTCTAGACCATCCAACTCCAGGCCTCACCCAAGTAAAGGCGCTGGAGTCGGGGTGGAGATTTCGCCAGACGTCCACCAAGTCGAAGGACCCGACCAGGTCCCTCAACTTCTCCATCGCCGTCATGCACTGCGGGGCACCGGAGCGGTCCCTCGCCTCGAGGGTGCAGTTAAAATCCCCCCCGAGGACAATGCAGTCGCCGACGTCGACGGAGCCAAGAAGAGCGGACACCTCTTCAAAGAAGCGCGTCTGCTGCGGGCCGGGATGAGGGGCGTACACGTTCACGAGATGGAGCGGCACGTCCCCCAGGCGAACCGTTACGTGCAGCAAGCGGCCTGGCACGGGCTCCTCGACCCCCAAGATCTCCGGCTGAAAATGCGGGCCCAGCAAGATGGCCACCCCACTAGAAATGGCGGTGAGGTGGCTCATGCGGACCTCTCCTTGCCATTCCAGGAGCCACGTGGCTTCGTCTCCCGGAACGGTGTGGGTTTCTTGCAGGAAGCACACCGCATATTTCCCCTCCCGCAGGAGCGAAAAATTGTCAAATCTACGGCGTACCCCTCTGCCGCCGTTGATGTTGAGGCTGGCTATGGTTATCTTCATGGCAAAAGCATAGTGCAACCTCTACCTTAACCTATTGTGGGGGAGGGAGCGGAGTCTTTTGTTGAACTCCGCTCCCTCCGCAGCCCAGCGAGGAGTCCCTCGAGCTCGCGCAGCTCAAGGTGCTGCTCCTTTGTCAAGGGCCCGCCCGCGGCCAAGGTTTTAACGGCGGCGCGGACGGACCCCTTGATCAGCTCCGGCTCGGACCATTTTTCCAGGGCCAGTCGGGCTTGGTCGCGGCGACCCCGGCTCTGGGCCAAAAAGTCCCGGAGTTCCTTTGCAGGAACGAGGAGGGCCTCAGCGGCGGCCACGAGCAGATCCACCGCCTCCCTGGCGGTGGTCTCTAGGTCTTCACCCGCGTCCCCCACCGAGTCCCCGTCCTCCTCCGGGAGGTGGCCGCCAGCAGCCGGCCCATCGACCGCACAAGGTACGGCAAATGAACCGGCCGCTCCAACCGGCCCTGGCACTGCCCCGATCCCACCCCCAGGATCGTCGGCAGAGGAGTCCCCACTGGGCTCTTTTAAAAATGGTGCCGGGTCGGGAAATGACAGCGGAAGGGGTTCCCC